>NC_090800.1:62190669-63390669 GCF_036512215.1 Solanum lycopersicum | reverse complement strand
AGTGAAAGAAAAGTAAAAGAAAGGAAGTGTGAGGCGTGGGAATTGAACCCACGACCTAAAGGCTGGAAGGGAGAGTGGGCGAATTAAATCGGAAAATAAAGTGAGGATGTGGGGGCTCCATCCTATAACATCATCGCCTACACATAGCTAAGGAATATTAAAAAAAAAATTTAGGAGGTTGTGGGGGTTCGAACCCACAACCTCCCAAATTCCTAGAGAAATAAAGATTAAGATAAAAAGAGGTTGTGGGGGTTGGATCCCACAACCTCTTGGTCCAGGCGAATTGGATAACAAAATTTTAAAGGAAAAATAAAAGGGGTTGTGGGGGGGTTTCGAACACACAACCCTTCGGCCAAATAAGAGGAGAATCCAAAGAGAAAAATAAAGATAAAATGGTGATGTTGGGGATCGATCTAGGGTCCCATGTCATTAATACTAAAAATTAAGTCAAGGAAAAATGTATGATTTTCCAAGGTTCGAACTTGGGTTCCCTTGCCCAAATTTCCGTATTGATACATAAATCATACGTGAATTAAATGTTCAAGAATAATGCCACCTACTTAGATCAAAATCGAGATCTTGGCATACATACAAGACACATAAGTATTGTAATACATAATCTTAGGAAGATATGAGTCACATAACAAACTATGAATGAAGCCTCATGGCTTGTATGTATAGACTCATAAGTCTAGCATACGAGTAAAAATAAGTGAACCTAAGATGTATGTAATGAAATTATGAAACCTTAGATGGGTTAAGTACAAGTGTAAGATACACTAAATAGCCAAGTGCATTGGCATATGATGAAATGAACAATGAAATGATGAAATGAACAATGAAGTGATGAAACCCTGGAAGGGTTAAGTAAGAGTGTGAAACACACTAAATGGCCAAGTGCATTGGCATATGATGAAACAAACATTCATTTAAAAAAGGGGTGATTAATTATGAAGATAAAATGTGCTAATGTTAATGAATGTGGTGACAACATGATATGAGGCTAATGTAAAAGATAGGAGCAATCTCAAATGAGCCGAAGTAAATGTTACCAAAACGTACTCACCTATGAGAGTGTAAAGTTAATGAAGAGACCAGTCTCTATGAACACTCTAATGAAAGTATTGAAATTAAAACACTAAATACTAATGATGAGATGAGAAATCATCCATTAAGATATAATGTCCTCATATTAGAAGCCAGCTTCCATGACGTATGAGTTGAATGAAATGGAACTTTATACTGAGCACTGATAGACTAGCTATGAGCGGTGATGCCTTCTTTCGGGAAGGGCGGAGGTTCACGTAACTCTCATGAGATAAGACTATTGGGCATGCCGTGTATGGGTGTCGTTATATCTCCTAGTCTTCGAACCTATACTGCCAATATATGGATCTAGTAGGATTAAATTTCCATGTACGCTAGCATGTTTTGGGTCACTTTTGTCATTGATTCCACCTTTATTCAGTGTGGGGGAGACACTAGATTTCATGATTCTCACGTGATCCATGTCGGTTAAAGTTAAAGTTCCTAATGGATAAATGAGGTCAGCCTCAAATGATGCACATAATGAAATGATCGATACAAATGGTGTTAGGATAGGATAATCAAGAGGTGAGATAGACTCAAGTAATGACACTAGGTTATTCTTGATCATTGTACAACAAACCCGATAAAAGTCTTAAACTACATCCTAGGTATAGCTGGTGTTCACACTAGCTTATGAATGAAATGAAATGAAGTACATATGAATGAATGAAACAGACTTTGTGTTTGCTAATGAAGACTCCCTAGTTGAGGTCTCATATGTTGAGCCCTTATTTTGGAAAGTCTTAATGTCAAGTCCATAATTGTAAGGTATCATGGCATATGAATGAGTGTTATAAAAGATGTTATGTGCTATATGCTATATGATATGTGTTATGTGTAAGATGTTATCTGCTGTGTGCAATATGATAAGTATGACGATGCATGTTACTCTCATGGCATTACTTTCCTAATCAAAATTTGGAAAGCTCATTGCCTTTCCTAATCCAAATTTGGAAAGTTTACTAACTTTGCTAATCTCAATTTGGCAAGTCCACTGACTTGGCTTTCCTTAAACATGTTGTTAGGAAAGAGCTATCATTTCTCTTTCATGTCCTTGGTGCGTGCTTGCATATACCCATACTTAGTACAAGTGTGTACTAATTACATACAACTCTATATTTTTAGGTGCAGGCACAGGTGGACGTTAGAGCTTACAAGTTGACGTTGCAACTATCGAACGTGGAGCTTTGATGTGGACTTGGTAGACTCTCATGCTTTCGAGGCTGTCTACTGTTATTATCTAGCTTAGATGTAGGCTTTAGCTAGTGGAGCATATTTCTCTGGTGTTTCATTTCCCATTTCATTTCAGACTTTGTATTGGTGACATTTTGGCAAGTACACATTTAATGTAGTTATGAATTATTTCTTTCATTTGATGATCTTAATGTTATATGGTTGATAGTGAATAATTATAAATGTAATAAAATGTTTAGTAAGCATGTTAGGAAATAAAAGTTTCAAATTTTCTGCTAAAATTAATCTAGATGAAGTAAGAATGACGTATGTAGGCTTGTTTGCAACCTCTAAGGGGTCAACGATGCCGGTCTCGTCTGGGGTCTAGACTCCGATCGTGACATTTAAATTCATCATATTTCCATGACACACCTCAACATCACTTTGAAAGATGAAATGAACCACCACTTTATATTCATTTATTTTGATGGAGGATTTATAAAAGTTATCAAATATTGGGTTGACAAGATCTCAAGATCAATGACCTTTCATACCATTTTGATAATAAAAATTACCTTCACATTTTGAAGGACTGTTTGGAGAACCCATAGTGTTCTTCATTTAGCCATATTGATGACTGTTATAATTTTGTTCATCCACGCCCTTATTCATACATTCAATCACTTATCATCTTTCAGACTTATTATTCACTGCAACCACATTTGTATGATAGAATGAAGCAGGTGGGCGAATTTCAAACTTATCATATACTGCAACCATATTCATTTTAGGGAATGAAGAAAATTCATGTCACGACCCAAAATGAGTCGTGAGTGGCATCCACACTTAACTACCTAGGTGGACGAACCAAGAAACTTAAATCCCAACATGTACCAATAATTCAACTGTGAATAACAAAATATTGCGGAAGCTTCAAAATTTATTAACTATCGTTTCCCAAAACCTGAAAGTCATCACATCAAGGACATCTAATCTCTAATTACTAAGTCTAAGAGTATCAAAGACACCAAATTAAATGAATAAAATGGTATGTGTCCGAAAGTATAGGACATCATGTCATGACCGAAAGAATCCAACACGAGCTTGAATGAATAGCTCACCCTGGAACTTGATATGCGGGAGGCTGGCTAGAACTGAGGGACATCTGAAGTCATAGGTACACTCGCTGCATTTCATAAAAGGAAAACAAAGAAAAACACAAGTAGGACTCAGTACGGGCGCAACATGTACTGAGTAGATATCATCGGCCAACCCAAAATAGGAATTAATATACAATAAATAATAGAATGAACTCAACTATAGCACTTAACAGGTGATAACAACATGAACAAGTATCAACAACATTAAAGTAAGCTCGTAATAAGTCAACGATATCAAGATCACACATGAGGACTCATGCCTCCAAACCAAACCATTTTGGGAGATAGTTTCTTCGAATTTGAGTATACTAACATAATTCAAGATTACTTCTCTTTATTATTATCGTGTCGGAACGTGACACTCCGATCCCCTAATGCTACCGTGTCGGAATGTGACCCTCCGATCCCCTAATACTACGTGTCGGAACGTGACACCCGATCCTCTAATACTACGTGTCGGAACGTGACACCCGATCCCCTATTACTACGTGTCAGAACGTGACACCCGATCCCTTATTACTACGTGTCGGAACATGAAACCCGATCCCCTAATACTACGTATCGGAATGTGACACCCGATCCCCTATTACTACGTGTCGGAACGTGACACCCGATCCCCTAATACTACTTGTCGGAATGTGACACCCGATCCGCTATTACTACGTGTCGGAATGTGACACCCGATCCCCTATTACTACGTGTCGGAACGTGACACCCGATCCCCTATTACTACGTGTCGGAATGTGACACTCCGATCCATTTATACTTTTAATTTATCCTTTATTATCACCGCTTTCAATTCATTGTTATATTATTTTCATCAAGCCTTCTTTATTCAAGGCATCACTCCAATAGATAGGATTAGAGAATATAAATTCTATGGTCTCAGGATTTCAGACCAATCACAAACCACAACCAAATCACACAATCACACGGTCAAGTACATAGAGAACTTCACAATATCATTCAAGGCATATCAATCACTATTAAGAGTTTACTATCAAATAGCATAAACCATAACCTACCTCCACCGAAGATTTCGTGATCAAGCAAGCAATTCCTCAAGACCTTTGCTATCCTCTTCGTTTCCCTTTTCTCTCGTTCGATTCTCCCTCTCTCTCTTGTTCTTTCTATTTTCTTTATTCAAAACCCTCTTCCTTTTACCCTAATTAACATATAATTAAGAATAAAAGATGGCAATAATGCCCCACTAATTAACTTAAGGTTACCTCTTTTAACCCCCAAGTAATTAGACTTATTAACATTAACCCACTAACTTTATAATTAAGGCAAGAATAGTCAAAAACGTCCCTTAAAACGTATCAAGAAATCCGACCCAGACTGGGATTTCGCAATCTGTGACGGCCTGTCGCGCCTGCGACGGTCTGTCCTGCTGCCCGTCACAGAGTTCAGAGACTCAATTTCTCTGAAGAATCTGTGACGGTCCGTCACACCTGTGACGGTCCGTCCTGCCATTCTGTGACGAAGTTCAGAGAGTCGATTTCAGTACCCAATTTTTAGTTTTTCTAAGTGTTTTGAAACGAGACCCTGCGACGGTCCGTCGTGCCCATGACGGTCCGTCGTGGGGTCCGTCGCCTCAGCCTGTTTTTTCTTTCAGAAATAAAATCTGCTGCTCAAAACGACTAAACAGGTCGTTACAATAGATACCAATTTACCCATCGTTCATCCCCGAACAATCACAAGAAGGAAAACAAGGGCGAAAAGGAGTACATGAATCTGTAAATAGATATGGGTATTTTTCTCGCATACCCGCCTCCTTCTCCCAAGTGGCTTCTTCAACGGGTCGATTCTTCCATTGAACTTTGATGGATGCAATCTCCCTTGATCTCAACTTGCGAATTTCTCTATCTAGAATGGCAACAGGTTCCTCTTCATAAGACAAATTCTCATCAAGCAAAACTGAATCCCAACGGATAATGTAATTTCCATCCCCATGGTATCTTTTCAACATCGACACATGGAATACCGGATGCACTCCGGACAGCCCTGGAGGCAAGATCTTCTTTTCTTGACAAGATTAAGGGAAAACAATTTGATGATGAGAAACTAAGAAGAATCCAAGATAAGGTATTGCGAGGAGAGGCTAAGGAAGCACAAATCAATGAGGAAGGTGTTTTGAGGATCAAGGGAAGGGTATGTGTACCGCACGTCGATGATTTGATCAACACTATTTTGACAGAGGCTCATAGTTCAAGGTATTCTATACATCCGGGTGCAACCAAGATGTATCGTACCCTTCTATATGCTTAATTATATGCATGCATGAACGTGATTATATAATTGTGATTATATTAAGCATGATGAAATTATTGAATCCCGAATCTTGATAAAAACCTAATCGCTTTTTAATGATGATGCCTTGGTAAGGGAGAAGGCTTGATGAACTAAAGTAATGAGATTGATGATGCCTTGGTAAGGGAGAAGGCTTGATGAGTTGATAGAATGAGGATTAGGGGATCGGGTGTCACGAACCGACACATAGATTTAGGGGATCAGGTGTCACGAACCGACACGTAGAATTAGGGGATCGAGTGTCACGAACCGACACGTAGATTTAGGGGATCGGGTGTCACGAACCGACACGTAGAATTAGGGGATCGGGTGTCACGAACCGACATGTATAATTAGGGGATCGGGTGTCACGAACCGACACGTAGATTTAGGGGATCGGGTGTCACGAACCGACATATAGATTTAGGGGATCGGAGTGTCACATACTGACACAAGAGGATTAATGAATATTGAGGGAGCGGAGTGTCACGTACCGACACAAGAGAAATAAAGATAATGAATCTTGAAATATGTTAATATACTCAATCTAATGGACATGATTCCCAAATGAGTATGGTATCGAGGCTTGAGTCCTCATGTGTGAACTTGACGGTAATTGTTAATGATATAGTATTGTTGTTGCTATATGTTGAGTATCATAGTTGATTTTATGATATTACTTGGTATATATTGATTTCTATTTTGAGTTGGCCGATGATATCTACTCAGTACCCGTGTTTTGTACTGACCCCTACTTTTATGTTCTCTTCTTGTTTATTTGTGGGGTGCAGCAAACGTGCCATCATCTTCAACTCAACAGTAATTCAAGCCAGTCTTACTACATTGGAAATTCAGGGTGAGCTAATGCTTCTAGCTTGGACTGGATCTTCTTCTTCAAGTCTTGATGCCTTGAACTTCCGGCATGGACTAGCTTCTTATGTATTTTTAGCTTTTAGAATACTCTTAGTTTAGTCGTTTAATCGTAGATGTTCTTGTGATGATGACTTCCAGATTTTGGGGAATAATAGATGTTGAATTTTAGAAGTTAATGAATTGGTCTTTATTTAATGAGTTTAAGTCTTCCGCATTACTTTCTGTTGATATTATATTGAAATGTTAAGGTTAGATTGGTTGGTTCGCTCACATAGGAGGGTAAGTGTGGGTGCCAGTCGCAACCCGGTTTGGGTCGTGACAATTCATAAGACGAATCTCAAGAATTTTCATTAAAAATATATTATTTTTGCCTTAATCATCATTTTATCACCACTATGGTACATTGAGACTCAAACTCAATGTCTTATCCATACAAGGCACATTAGGCCATAATTTATGGAACTTCAACCCAATACATTATTATCACGGTTCAAAACTCAAATTGATGTCTTACCCTCTCGATGCGATTGAATTTTAATCTATCCTCTTATGCTCAAATATTTTTTATTATGTGCATCTAGACTTAACCCGGAGTCTTACCCTTTTGCTACAAGGAAACTTGAATCCACCGTCTTACCCTTCTTCCATATAAGAAATTTTGTGTAGCATGTCATATTCAACCAATAGTAGTATATGCCCGATTTTATGCATATAATACATTTATTCTCTTAACGAGATCAACCAAAATATGAGTAAAATAAAAACTAAAACTAAATCTCAATTGGCTAGAGTCTCATGCTGATAACGTGTTACAAACTCAAGCTCATAGCAATATAAGTATAAAGAGAAGAAGACAAGAGATAAAGATGAAGAAGAGAATTTTTCTTCTATTCAATTGTCGATTCCAAATGGTGGGTGATACAATATTTATAGTGTTAAGGTCTCACTCCCACAGGTCGCCATAATAAATGACCAATTAATAGGTACAAGTTATCTATAAAGGTTTATGTCACCTTGAAAGTGTAGATACATGATAAAATAAGTTCATGAAGAGAATGAATGGACAGTCCACTATTCAATGGTTTATAACAAACATAATGTTTTAAAAAAAATGTTTGAAGATAACGAGCAACCAAAAAAAAGAAAAAACAACAACAATATAGCGTAAAAACAAAACCAAAAATATTTTTAAAAAATAGAATGTAAAAAAGGAGACAAAAAAACAAAACAAAACAAAACTTATAAGAAAAAAAAAGTAAAAATATATATATAAAAAAAAATTCAAAGAAAATAGAACGGAAAAATATAATGTATAAAATATATATAATAAAAAGTGCAAAGAAAGGATAAGGAAAAAAACGGGCAAAAGAAGAAAAAAAAGAAAAAAAAATCTCTCTAAAAATAGTCCTAATCTACATAGAAGTTCTTGCTAAAATTTATATTAAATAACATAAAGTTTTATCTACTATTTTTAATCTAACTAAAAATACAATTCTAAAATTACCCAAACTTTAACAATATAGTTTTTCAATTTTCAAATTATTGGACACACACAAAAAAAAAATGAAGACAATTGTAAATAGATTAAAAATAAATAAGTCAATTTAAAATAGGTTTAAAATAAATGAGAGAATAAAGGTAAATAACATTTTTATTATTAATTTAAATACTATAATATCCAAAAATTAAGTCAAGTCATACTAAAGTCAATAAAGCGACCGTGAAAGAATCATAGGACTTGAGGGGTGCCTAACACCTTTCCCTAGGTCAACAGAATTTCTTATTAGAATTTCTAGTTTTCAGACCAATAAAAATAGAGCCAAATTTCCATTTGAGTAGGAATTTAAATAAGGTGTCTTGGAACACCAAAAGTAAATTTCAAGTGGTATCTCTAAATGATAAAATTATCTCTTTTCGAAATGTCACTTTAATTGGAAAAACTCTTTTTCTTTCAATTTATTTAATTAAAATATTTTAGGAAACATAGGAGCATGACATAGTTGTTTAATTTTAGATGGATAAATCAATTTAATTTCTTGTCTATTTTGGAATGAAATTGTATCATCCTAACGAGGATGATATTGTCACGACTCAAAACGTCGTGAGTGGCACAAACACTAATCAACCTTGTGGGAGAATCAAAGACTAATATGAAGCAACCAACACTGTATAAATAAAATCAACTCTTATCATAAAAATATATAAAACCATTAAGTTACTAGAGAATTGAATCCTCATAAACTAAATTAGTTAATTAAAACAATTGTGATGCGGAAATTACCCTAAGAACTCAAAATCATCATACCAAAACTCTAAATACTTAAACTTGAGATGCAACTTCAATCTTTTAAGTCAGGGTAATTTTTTTATTTTCCCCTATAAGTTATGCAGTTAAATTATGTTATGTTATACCTAAATTAATTTTTTTTACTCACACAAAGCCTTATAATCTTGTTAGAAATAACCTAGAGCCCTCATTTTCCTGATATCACTAACATTAAAAGAAAAGGTTACAAAGAGGCGATAATTTCTCCCAAGAACAAGCGAGGTTTTCCTCAAGTTCAGCCCCAAAATCCTAAGAATTTATGTGTAGTTTTCATGAACAGGTATGTTGGATTTCACTTTTGGGTTTCTTTGACTTATTAGGTCCTTAGAATTAAGTTAGTTCTTTTATTTCTTATAAACTATTCAGACCTATGGTTTCCAGATTTTGAAGATTTGTATTGATTTCAGCTGTTATAGTTTCCATTAACCAGATAAAATGTTTGTTGGTGAATTAGTATAGTTACTAGACTCCAAAACCCTAGCTTGTGTTAATTTATCAAACTTCATGAATTATACTTTAATGGAAAATAAGACAAAATCTTTCGTCAAAATTCAAATGCCAAATTTTCAACATATATATATATATATATATATATATATATATATATATATATATATATATATATATATATGTTGCATTCTCAATTAGCATATTAGTACTTCGAACTACTCATTATTTCACTCCATTTTAGCTTCTCATTTTCAGTTGGGAGTAGACATAAAAACCGAGTTGGATTAGGGTTCAAGTACCCTTACGTCCCAAAATTAGTTTAAGTGATCACATGGTTTGTTGGCTAACCAGATCTCTCACAGTCAGATTGTTATTGCATTTACATCATTATACAATTTAGCCTATTATCTTCATGATTAGTACTTGATCGTTGCATCTAGTTTAGTTTAATTTTGCTTCGAAACAATTTATTTTCTCTTGAATTCTTTGCTATTTCAGGAATTTCCCTATAGACAAAAAATTTAAACACTTCTATCAAAGATAGAAACTTTTTAGTTGTCTCCAAATAAAGGTAGACCTGTTTATCAATAATTATTAAATGCTTATCACAAACTCATCAAAGAAAATATACATAATCATTTTTTTCCGCAGGAAAACATGCAAATTGTTCAAAAGGAAAGTTACATAATATATTATAAAGCAACCTAGAAAAGAAATATTATTGATGATCCAATTTTGACTTCTTTGTTCAAATGTATGAGTATGCATGTAGTGCATATTCTTTGGTACAATATCATTCTGCCACCAAAACAATATGTATGGAATTCACATTTATCCAATATCAATTCTTAAAAGGTAATTATGTATACAAAGTGGGGAGCATCAACATTTTCTGATCAAGTGGTACCTAAGATATTGGAGCATCAATATTTGATATTCTGAAAGATCATCACAATACGATGAAGTGTGTTTCTTCTAATTCTATCTAAAAGGATAGCTCACACCTAGCTATAATTGTTTCTGACCTATTTCTGCAGTAAATTTTAAATGAAACTGTAGACTATATATATTTATACACACACACACACACTTATTTGGAGTATTTTTTTGTTGTGCTATGGGTTTATCTGAAACAACAACTCTACCTCAAAGGAAATGATAAGGTTTATGTGCATTTTGTTCTTTGCATATCCCATTTAGTCGGATTACACTAACTTTGCTTAGTTGCAGTAGTAGCAGCAGTAGCAGCAGTAGTAGTAGCAGTAGTAGTAGCAGTAATAGCAGTAGTAGCAGTAGCAGTAGTAGTAGCAGTAGTAGTAACACTAGTAGCAGCAGTAGCAACAACAGTAGTAGAAGCAGTAGTAGCAGTAGTAGTAGCAGTAGTAGCAGCAGTAGTAGCAGCAGCAGTAGTAGTAGAAGTAGTAGCAGTAGCAATAGCAGTATTAGCAGCAGAAGTAGTAGCAGTAGCAGCAATAGTAGTAGTAGCAGCAACAACAACAGCAACAACAACAACAGCAGCAGCATCAATAGTAGCACCACCAACAACAGTAGCAGTAGTAGTAGCAGCAACAACAACAACAGCAGCAGCAGTAGTAGCAGTAATAGCAGTTTATATGTGTGTGTGTGTGTGTGTGTATATATATATATATATATATACATACATACATACATACACACACATACACACAAAAACACAAACACACTTCTTTGGATTATTATTTTTGGAGCTAAGGGCTTTTAAAAAATAACTACTCTATCTCACTGATAAAGTTTGTGTACACTTTATTATTTTCCTACCTCATTTCGTCAAATTAAACTAGGTTTCTTGTTTATTATTATTATTATTATTATTATAATTATTATAATAATAATAATTATTATTATAAACATGACATATTTAAATAATATTGTCATACAGATAATATCTTTTTACTTTATAGATGAATATTTTCTTCTTTTCAAAAAGAAATTAACATTAAATTTTTGTTTAGATATTAATCGAAAGATTGTTGTATATGTATTAAAAAGAATAAAAACAAACAACTTATCATTAGAAAAACTTTTTTAAAGCGAACCTAGAAAAATTTAATGCTTGCTTTTTTTAGTAAAATAAAAGATATCGAAACTTCCATTACTATTGCATCCTAATCACTATTAACTCGGTACTGCTTATCCATATTCTTGTCGAAAATATGAAAAAAATAGTTAGCTATTTTGAAAAATGGTCAACTGTGTGGAGTAATGGATGACAAGACTTTCCAAAAAAATATCAAATATATATATATATATATATACATATATATATATATATATGACTAACAATGTTCTGCATTTTGTAACAAGATAAACGATGATTGTGCTTATGCATCTCTTATGATTCAATAAATAATTTGATGTGATATGAAAGATTCATCCTAAATTAGAATTTTATTCTACATAAATTAATATTTTTGTTGAAAAATAAATTAAAAAGATTCTATTTCTAAGGAAAATGTTAACTTGAGAGATTTACATTTATAAGTAGACTTATATTTTAGCATCAAATCTTATTACATAATAATAATACAAAGATGTTTATTCAAATATTCATGCATAATTTATCATTTAATTATCCATTCAAACTTTGATATTTTAGACATAATAATTAAAATGAAATGAGACGTTAAACTTGTTAGAGAACATCTAATACTAGTATTACTAGTACTATTATTTATATGTATTTAAATTACTATTTTACTTTTATTATTATTCATGTCACTATAGGCCAATTAGTTCAGTTCAAATACACAAATTAGGATTCATATAGCCTATTTTATTTTATTTCTTATTGAGATATAGTTAATTGTTGTTGTTGTTATGTGACTTAGATTTTTAGCGTGAGAATTTTTTCTTCATTCTTCCATAAGATAACTAATATTTAAAAAATTATTACGAAATTAGCTACAGAAAGCATACACCCACAACTTCTATCTTCAGATATAGCGATCACACCCAAGAGCTCACTCCCATACTTTATTTTCCTTTTTATTTTTTGCTATTCTACTACTTGTGACAAAACCCCTAATCAATATTTGACAATTTGGTGTCACAAATTAAAATTTTTTATTTTAATATTTGAAAATGTCTTCATTTACCACTATTTAGAATGACAGTCTATGTAGTTACTAGTTTCACTAACACTCCATTGGGACACGACTCCAACCCTTGGTTGGGTTACTAGACTAGCTTCGATTTGTAGACACTTATAATATATGCTAGTGTCATTGATCACGAGCTAAAGATAAAAGTAAAAATAAAGTATCAAAGAATCAAAATGACGCCGCTGCCAAGGAGTGTTGTCATGTAAATGTAGTTAATTATAGTTTTTAGTTCTTTGTAATGTAACATTTACTATTTTTTTTTACTTCTGTGGTTTTTTTGTTTTGTGTGATTGCGTATTGACGCAGAGTAACAAGAATAGAAAACCACTGCAGACTTCATACAGACCATCCCCTCTTAAATGTGTTAAACTTCAGGGAATACCTCTTTACCTTTAAGCAAGTAGGGGATGAGACTCTTGAGTACATGTGGTTGAAGTTTCCAAAAGTATTAGAACCATGCCCATCTCAGTAGATTACCAACAAGGCTTTACTAGAATTTTCTACAGAGGTATTAGGATTGAAACTAGAAGTATCATTGATCAACTCTTCCCTGGTGGTATACTCCTTCACCCCTACGAAGTGGTAGCCCAAACCCTTGATAATATATATAGAACCGATAAATAAAATCAAGAAAACTATGAGTAGGACTCACCTGCAGCCCAAGTAGACATTCTATCCAAGCGACTGAAGGAGCTAAAAAAACAAGATAAAATGTTGAATGAGCTTAATAATAACATAGAAATGATTTATGAGACAACAACCAAAAAAATATAACCATTCAACATCAAGATGATCAAATTGATGAGTTGATACTATGTTGTCATTAACCATTCGCGAGAGGTTTGCCTAACTACACCATGGGTGAACTTGAAGATGAAGAATAAGTGTTGATTGGCATTGTGCAACGCGTTAACTAAGGCGTTGTTGGGACGCAACTAAAAACCTTTATGAATTTTAACATCTTATTTAAAATAAGGGTGTTTTAATTTTGTAGATTCATGAGTGAAGGGCTTTTGAAGGGAACAAATTTAGGTACACAAATTACGTTAGCGAAGAGTCAACTTGATTGATGATTGAGATAATGTCTGCTTTTTAGCTCTTCAAATAAGCTGGAGGTTCTATACCACTCAGAAAAGAAAAGTATCCCTTGGCATATCGCCAAGCTGAGCAGATATTCAACTTACGTCGCCAACGGAATGAGATCTGCACATGATGTATAAAATCACTTCATTTAATCCTCCACATTTTTTACATTACTCCCAATCTGGATTTTAGCAAAATCACACTTATTTAGTCTTTAAAAAACCGTGGTATATCATAAGTGTTTGTAGCTGAGTAATTATTGCTTGAATTTAGATCTTTATGCCACTTGTTGCCTAAAATTTAATCAAATCAGCAAAAAAGGTTAGTTCTACGTGACCCTCCTACAATTATGATATTTTCCATTTGGAGATATGTTTTTCCCAAGTAAGGTATGTTAAACTTCCTGATATGGGAATGAGTATAAATCTGAAAACCCTAGGTGATAGTTGTGTGAACCCAGCTAGAAGTTGAGTAGAGCAATTTGTAAATTATATTTTGAAGGATTGCGGGGTGGATTTTAGTAACCTAGAATGACAAATAGGGCATCAAGTAGTCTGGCGAGCAACATCAGGCCCACCGGGACACTCGGTGGTCATTCAAATTGATTGAGTCATAAATGGACACAGTCCACCTAGAACGCGTGTAGCAGTTGGCATACATAGTTTGAGTCGCTGAATATTAGAGATAGTTTTCCAAACTTATTTGGTTTGCATATCAACCAAACCCTACTTAAATCCTACTAACAACATCTGTATCTTAGTATGATTGCAGGTATAGCCAGATCTAAAGTTGAAGAAAAACTAATGCCTCCTTAAGGGAAAGCATTTGCGGGTGCATAAAAGGCACGGATACGCACAAAGAGAGGCTAAATGAAGAAATTTCCTTGAAGTAGTACTTGCAAAGAGATACATATTCCCCTACAAAAATCATCAAATAGGGAAAAATATGATAGGTTCAAAATTATTCTTGAAGAATAACTCTTATCCGTAGATGGAGTGATTGATAGATATCCTGAAATTATGAGCACACTGAGGTGTCATCACTTCTAGCTTTTCACTAAGCCACGTGGCCTATACATTCCAAGTTTTGTTTCGAAATGTTACACATCATATAAAATCTCTGATGCGATCGAGAATGAAACGTGTAGCAACAATCAATCTAATCAATTTTGTATTAGTAAGGGGGAAGGTTGTTTGGTAAGATCCCGACAGTATTAATGTTATCTTAGGTCGTCCTAAAAACATGGAGGAAGTATGGAAACACCTATCCAAAGCAATATCACTTCATAACATGAAAGATTGGTTAGCTCCCCTAATTTAAGATGATACTCCAAATCGGTTAAGATCTGGCACAACAATTGAAACGAAAATCCTAAATGAAGAATCTCGATATTGATTTGGTTTTATCAGTAGCTCAATCATGCCTTCGCAAAACATATCTATACTACGGCCTGCAAGGGCCGCATGCCTAGGCTACATTATTGATAGAATTCAACTTAATCTCAGGGAGGTCATAAATTTCAAGATCCTCATGCACTCATAATGACGAAAAACTTCACTTTCATTCCCGGTACTGATCACTAAACTGTGCAAACAAGCTCAAGTACCTAAATAATTCAGAGCGATATGGAAATCACTCCTACATCATTCACCAACATTAGAAGAATCTAACAAAAATACCTTAAGGATCTGATGTAGAACAGGTTAAAGGGAACGGTGTCAAAAGCCCATCCAACTGATGCAAAATGGTCAGTTCTTGCTACGATTAGAAATAAACCTATCGCTATCATGAATCATCGCACCTGAGGCTTATGTCACACAAGCTATGCTTTACCGAATAGTACAACTTGGTCAGTCTGTAGATCATTGGATATCTTTATTAGAAACCTCTATTGTAGGAATGATCCAGTTTTCTCTGACTAGTGTTGTTACACCGCTAAAAATCACTGTTGATGAACTTCAAGCGAGAAAGATTGTCTGCGAATGTAACCAAAGAACCACTGAATAAGATCACAACAGTAAAGGATGTGCTCATGGTAATGAAAACTGAAGTAGAGTAGGTGAAGTCCATAATTATGTGTGGACGAGTGACTAAACTTGAACTAGAGGCTTTGACAAAAAGATACATCCCTTAGGACACACCCTAGTTCTGACAAGGAACCATTGGAAATAGAACAAATCTTGATGGGGGAAGCAATACTAGGATAAAACCCCTTACTACAACCAATGGGGGAAAACACCAACACACGGAAAAACTACTTGAATAAGATTTCTTTACTTACTCTCTCTTTTATATAACTTTGCATTAACTTCTGTGTATCATATGAACTTGATAATACACTTGAGAACAAATGCTTTTATCTGTGGTGGGGAGAGGCCCACCTTGTTTTGTTAAGATGAATGTTTGCATGTTTTAAGATGGGTTTGTTTAAAGATCTTCTTTTTGTGGATTGTTGAGCTTATGGCTCTCTTTTGGGGTCCTAATTTCAAAATAATGTTGACCCTTACGAAAAAATCACTTTCAAAAATTGTCACCTCTTGTATTGAAAGTGGTTGTTCTTGTATAAATTTAAGTCTTGGTTTCGATCAATAATGATGACCTGAAAAGTGATCTCAATCGAACAAACATGAATGTGCGGGTACCAGAAAAGTAATGAATTTACATAGACAATATATGAACTCTTAGCATCTCGTAGTCATTACCCAATTATTGAATTGATTCTTTTATAATGACCATTGTACACTAGCGAAAGTGTATTGTCTTGTTTTACTTACGTTTTATGCCTTGTGTGATGAGCTTACTTTGAACCTTTCATGAATAAACATAGAATTTTCCCCGTTAGTTAGTTTGATTGATTTGGAAAGGTGTCCTTTTGAGATGATCTTAGGCAACATTCAAATACTGTAAGCCAACTTTGACATCTACTTCTTTTGTAGCTTACTCGTGAGCGTGTGAAACTTAGTTGAACATCCTTTGAGCCTTACCTCTTCTTTTGAAAAAACTTTATGAAGCACAGACCTTATGTTATCCATCACCTATCATCCCTTTGAGAAGTGATATAAGTGACCCTTTGAGAAATGATATAAGTGAATATCCAACATAGGCCAAAAGCCTAATTTGGGGGTGCGGTAAGAACGGAAAGAAGAAGTCAAAAAGTGGAAGAAAAGTATCATAAACCCATGGTATAGAGGAGAAATAGAAGCCCGCATACATAACAAGTAAAGAAAAAAACGAATAATTAATAAGAAGGTTGTGAAATAAAAGCACAAAAAGAAATCATATTTCCAAGCAATCCATGGACAAGAATGCCAAGATAACTTAAAGGCACTTGACTAAGGATTGATAAAAGAATTTTGAGTGAACCGAACCGAAAGTCGATTGGAAAATAAGGGCAAACCTATGGGTGAAAACATGCACTGTGTTCCTATTTATAAATGTGAGTATTGCGTCAGACTCGTGACCCTAAGTTAATAAATCTACGTGTATGAAAATGGAGTCATTCTTTGTATAAAAGAATGTATATACTTTTGTTGAGCATGAACTTGCATTAGTAGCGAGTATTTTAAGTTCGAGAGTCTTCGGTAATGGTGTGTCACAACTTGAATCTTTGAGTATACAATTTAGATTTGCATGAGTTATTTGAGTTTTGTTGTGCATATTAATGACTGAGTCTTATATATCTCTATTTGATACATGTTACTTAAATTGCTCAACTTGAGTTTTACTTGACGACAAGCAAACTATTGAGTTGGGGGCGTTCATGAGTCCTCAAATTGGACTTATCTATGTCCTTATTTTTAATGCAAATAGTGTCCTTGATTATTTATTTTATCTCAATATTTGATAAAACCTCCTAAGTTTTAGGAATTTGATGATTTGGTAGGAGAATGGACACTTAGGCGTAAAACAGAAACAAAATGGACAAAATGAGCTGAAGTTGCAAAGGTGTGCATCGTCAAGCACACTTGGTGATCTACCAAATAGAAAAGTTCCGCCTTCTGTTACAGAAAGTGAGCCCTGAAAGAATTGGATCACAAGGCGACGAAAAGAAGCAGCCGACTCTTCGCTGATCAGTTCCGCAAAGCAGAAGATTATCGCCCATCGATCCAGAACACATACACAAGACGACTAACTGAACAAAGGGCGATTAAGCGAATAATGACTAACTGCTTCGAAAAAATTCGCCGGCACAATTCTAAAGTCTATAAATATTGAAATCTTATATTATTTAGATATAGAAAGTTAGAGAGTAAAACAATATTAAACTTGATATTTCATTTTAGAAACTTTTCTCATAAGTTCTCTCTAAATTTGGAGAGGGATTTGTGAAAGCTTGAAGAAAGAAAATCATCTTCCACTATTGGAAATGAGTCTTCTCCATTTACCTTCCGTTGTACTTTTAAGTATTAATCTCTTATACCCAATTGATTTTCTTATTATTTTTAGCATATTTGATTATTAATTGATGTGTGGCTAAAACTCCATCTATTCTTGGGGTGTGATGTAGAAATTATTGGTTTATAAATGAAACAACAAAACCAACTATTGTCTTTTGGCGTTCTCGAGGAAGAAGTCATGAAACTAAGACCATTAGACTGATCTCCTAAAGAGTGGGTCGATATGCCCGAGAGGGTGATCCCTAGTCCAATACCCAAACAACCTCATTGAAAGAGCGAGTATGGACAAGGCGTAGGTTGGATAGTTTAGACGAGTGCATGTCCGAGAGGAAACAATTTGATATTGGGTAAAGCTCAAACAATTTACCAAGTACATTGGATGTGTGATGAAAAAATAGATTTAATCAAACTTTCTTTCGAAAAACATTATAAATTTTGAAAAAAAAATCAATTTTAAAGCCATTGTTTGTAAGAAAAATTTTCAAGTAGACCACAACCTGTAGATCTATAACAATTTAAATTAATTTTCACCCATACCAATAATTATTTCTCTTTTAATGGTAAAACCTATGATAATAAAATCACTTAAATTGGAACTTGCATTCTTAAAATAAAAATATATTTATAGGTAAAAAGAGAGACAAAAATATGTAATGTTTCGATCCGTAAAAAAATTTGAAATTTGATCTATTTTAATTATGCCTCTTTCAAGATTCATTAGACTAGTGATCAAAAATTTATCTTAAATTTGAATTTCTTTTAAATCAAATTAAAAAATTTGGAGAAAATCAATTTAAAAAACTTCTCAATCCAAGAAAATTGTTAAAATGGCTGCTAGCTTTAGAAAATTGTTGAATACATTTTTGGTTGGTAAAACTAAAGGCTAATTCATGTAATCTTCCTTTTGAATGCTTTTTTCACTAAAATTATTTTAATTACTTTTCCTATTAAGTCATCCAACTATAATTTTGTTCCCTACAAATAAAATTATTTCTCTCGATAGATTTCTTAGTTGGCATATCATGTCGTATTAATTTATTATTATCATATAAACTATGATAAAACCTAATTAAATTTTAGTAGCAAAATATTAAATGTAATTTGTGAATACCTAATTTTTTACGACAAAATAATGATTTTATACTAATTTTAATATAGTTATACTTTAAATAAATGAAAAAATAAATTGTAAATTAATACAAATTATAAGCTCGTTTATACTTAAAGTCTAATAATAAAAAAATGTGAATTTACTATATCTATTTTAATTCTTCAACTTTTATTTAGTCTAAAAAAATAAATATAATAATATACTATCAAAAAGTAGAAGAAAAGAGTCCTAAAAAATTCAAATTATCTTATCCTTTTTATAATAACCCTCAACTTCTTTAACTTATTTTTCTAAAAATCCCCCTCCATCTAGTTTCTTTTGACTTTATTCTATTTTTTTAAATAAAAAATTCTTGCAAGATTTTTCTAAAATAAAAAATAAGAAGCAGAAAAGAAAAATTACACGTATTCTTTTCATTTTCTTCTTATTTATTATTGTTTTATTCTTTTTGATTTGTCAAATATTATTATTGTTGTTTATTTATTTATTTATTTTATTCTCTTATCTCAACCGTAAATTTTTGACTAAATTTTATACTAAACTCCCTATTCTCTCATCTTTCTTTAAATTAGCACCAGACTCTCACTCAAACCTATAATATAAAATACAAGCTCAGTAAGAAAAAAGAGAGACAGAGAATATACACAGAAAAATGATAGAGAAAAAAAGATATAGTAGAAATAAAGATATACATAGACTGAGATTGAAATACACAGAGAAAAAGGCATGAGCAAAAGCAAAGAAAAGTCAATTTATTGTTTTGAGAATTAGATCTAAAGTTTGAAGTTTTGCTTGTATTCAAAGTTCATGGATCCTTAAAATTATTTTTGTGGTATCAATATTCACAGCAAGGCAATTTTAAATTTTCACATGATTTAAATAGAGTGCTTGGACGAGATTCGATATCAATGAATGAAGTTCTTTAAATTGCATGTTATTATTATTATGTAACATCAAGTTGTGATGTATGTTGCATTATTTTGAGAAGTTATGTATGATTAGGAAAACATAATCGAAAATTCTTCTTGCTTAAATTATAATAATAAATTAAAATTATAATTTATAGTTGAACGCCAAGTATTTTAAAAAATATTTAAAGAGTTTAATTTTAAAACAATTAAAAAAATGATCAATTTTGAATCCAAAGGTGGATGACAAGGGTATTTTGGAGCCAATAGGTGGATGAAGAGGGCATTTTGGAGCCAATAGGTGGATGAAGGGTAATTTTTTACCATTTTCAATAATTTAAGGGTATTTTAGGCCCTTGTCCATTTATTTTCATGACTTCATAGGGCACAATAATCCTTATTTTATTTTTAATGTCTTCACAGGGAACAATAACCCCTGGTTGAATATAGGGCACAATAATTCCTAGTTTATTTTCATGACTTCATAGGGCATAATAACACCAATTTTTATTTTAATGTCTTAATAGGGCACAATAATCCCTGGTTGCATATATGGTAACATAACCCATATTCCATTTTTCATGTCTTCACAGGGTACAATAACCCCTGGTTGCACATAGGATACAATAACCCCTATTTTATTTTCATGTTTTCACATCTCACAATAACCCCTGGTTGCACATAGGATACAATAACCCCTATTTTATTTTCATGTTTTCGCATGTCACAATAACCCCTGGTTGTATATAGGACATAATAACCCTTATTTCAATTTTTTTCATGTCTTCACAGGGCACAATAACCTCTGATTAGATATAGGATACAATAACCCTTGTTTTATTTTTAATGTCTTCACATGACTGAATAACCCTGGTTGCATATAGAGTACAATATTCTCTATTTCAATTTTTTCATGTCTTCATAGGGCACAATAAATCCCTGGTTGCATATAGGGTACAATAACCCCTATTTTATTTTCATGGCTTCACAGGGCACAATAACCCCTGGTTGAATATAGGGTACAATAACCTCTATTTCATTTTCATTTCTTCACATGACACAATAGCCCTTACTTGCATATAGGGTGCAATAACCTCTATCCTATTTTTATTTTAATATTTTCATAGGGCACAATAACCCCCTGGTTGCATATAGGGCACAATAATCCTTATTTTAATTTCATGTCTTCATAGAGCACAATAGCCCCTACTTTTATTTTTCATATCTTCATAGGAAACAATAACCCCTGGTTGCATATAGGGCACAATAACCCCTATTTTATTTTCATGTTTTCACAAGACATAATAACCCCTGGTTGCATATAGGTCACAATAACCTCTATCTTATTTTTCATGTCATCACTGGGCATGAGAACCCTGGTTGCATTTTGGGCACAAATTTACCTTTTGTTTTATTTTACCAAAACATTATTTTTCTAGTGCAAACTGGGGAGAAAAATTTGTTCCATTTTATTTGTTTTATTTGAAAGTGTCCAGCTTTCTACGTAATATACAAATTTGATGTTCAAGAATAAATATTCGTACTTTAAAAAAAATATAAAAATTCAAGAATATCTTACAAAAGAACGTCAACGGCTAGAGTCAAGGTATAAAGTCTCAAGCCTTAAGCATAGATGTCGAGATCAAAGTTCAAAATTGATGTACCTACTGAAAAGGGTTAAGTGATAACCGAAGATTCAAAATGAAGACTCAACACTATTGGAGTAGATATGCTTTTAGTAAAAAAATAGTCACATTGTTCACGTATTTGCATGAAAACTCTACATTTTACAATCGAAGAGGGGCATACTGTGAACACCTCATTTTTAATGTCTCTATTTTAATTCTTCATGTTTTATTTAGTCTAAAAATAAATAAATATAATAGTATATACTATGAAAAAGTAGAAGAAAAGAGTCTTAATTAATTCAAATTATCTTACCTTTTTTTCTAATTACCCTCGACTTCTTTAACTTATTTTACTAAAAATCCTCCTCCATCTAGTTTCTTTTATTTTTATTCATTTTTTTTAAAATTCTTCTTGCACAATTTTTTTTAAAAAAAAAAGAAGAAAAAGAAAAGAAAAATTGGCAATACACATATTCTTTTTAAAAGTTAGTTTTGTTTTGAGAATTAGATCTAGAATTAGAGATTTTGCTCGTGGTTCCTTAAAATTATTTTTATGGTATCAATATTTACAGCAAGTAACTCTAAATTCTTGCATGATTTAAGTGGAATGCTTGTAGGCGATTCGATTTTAATGATATTAATTTCTTTAAATTGCATGTTATTATTATTATGAAATATCAATTTGTGATGTATGTTAAGATTATTTTGAGAATTTATGAATAATTAGGAAAACATCATCGCAAATTCTTCTCGCTAAGAGAAAAAAAAAAGATGTTTCATATAATATTATTATGATATAATTATTGTCTTGTGGCCTTAAGATATAATTCATATCGAAATTGATTTCATAATACTTAATTTTGAACAGTTAATGTTTTTTCTTGGAGCCTAATTTTTCACTAAAGAAAATTTATAGACTCGCCAGATTAGGATATAAACCAAAACTTAATCATAAGTGATTTAGAAAGGCTATACATAACATGTTTTAGTATTTTGTTAAATATATTATTATGATGAAAATAATTTGCCTTTAGAATAAGAGTAAGATGATTGTCACTTTATTTCAAATTATTGAGATATATTATTAAGAGGATACGTGAATATTATTTAATTTTTTTTAGTAAAAATAATAAATAAATAGGAAGATTAATTTAAAAAACATAAGAAGAAAAATAATAATAATAATAATAATAATAATAATAATAATAATAATAATAAAAGAATAAATCATAAAAAAATTAAACAAAAAAGTTATAAATAATATTAAAAGAGACAGAATATTAACAAAATATACATAGAAAAAAATTCAAAATAATAAAAGATAAAAACGGGCAACAAAGGTAATTTTTTTTCTTCAAAATAATGATATTTTTACAAAAAAGGAAGACAGAATGTTTTTAAAAAATGTTTGAAAATAACGTGCAACCAAAAAAAAAAGAAGTAAAAAACAACAACAACAACATAGCGTTATAATAAAACAAAAAGTAATTAAAAAAAAGAGACAAAAAAACAAAACAAAAAAAAAATACAAAACAAAACTTATAAGAAAAAAAGCGTAAAAAAATATACATGTAAAAAATAAAATTAGAAGAAAATAGAACGGAAAAATATAAAATATATAAAATAAAAAGTGCAAAGATTGGATAAGGAAAAACACGTGCAGAAAAAGAGAAAAAAATAAAAAAAATCTTCCTAATAATAGTCCTAATCTACTTAGAATTTCTTGCTAAAATTTATATTAAATAACACAAAATTTTATCTCCTATTTTTGATCTAATTAAAAAAAAAAATTCTAAAATTACCCAAGCTTTACAATACAGATTTTCAGTTTTCAATTAATGGACGCACACAAAAAAAAAATGAAGACAATTTTAAATAGATTAAAAATTAAAAAGAAATTTTAAATATGTTTAAATTAGATGAGAGAATAAAGGTAAATAGCATTTTTATTATTAAGTTACATAATATAATATCCAAAAATTAAGTCAAGTCATATTAAAGTCAATAAAGCGATAGTGTTGAAATCACGTAACTCGAGGGGTGCCTAACACCTTCTCTTCGGTTAACAGAATTTCTAATTCAAATTTCTAGTTCGCAGACAAATAAAAATAGAGTCAAATTTCCTTTTGATTAGGAATTTAAATAAGGTGACTTGGAACACTAAAACTAAATTTCAAGTGGTGACTCTTAATGATAAACTTATCTCTTTTCAAAATGTTACTTTAATTGGAAAACTATTTTTCTTTAAATACATTTAATTAAAATCTTTGAGAAAAAATAGGGGCGTGACATAATTGTTTAATTTTAGATGGATAAATAAATTTAATTTCTTAACTATTTTGAAATGAAATCATATCATCCTAACGAGGATGATATTGTCACGACTCAAACATTCGTGAGTGACACAAACACTAATCAACCTTTTGGGAGAACCAAAGACTAACCCGAACCAATAAACACTGTATAAATAAAACCAATTCTTAGCATAAAAATATACAAAACCATTAAGTTATTAGACAATTGAATCCTCATAAACTAAATTAGATAATTAAAACACTTGTGACGCGGAAATTACCCCAAGAACTCAAATCATCATACCAAAACTCTAAATAGTTAAACTTGAGATGCAACCTCCAATAGAACATCAACTAAAACCTTTATTTCTATGCCCGAATAAATGGAAGATGTAGAAGAATCCATGGTAGCCTGAGAGAAGAAGCTCACCCTTGGACTAAAAATTAGATATCTCTCAACAGAGGTCTCGAAATAACCGTTGAAAGAGGTCTCGTATTCAACATGAAAAAAACATGGATACCAGTATACACACCATAGAGTACTAGTGGGATCACATGGACAAACCAATTTATGGATGTAAATGGTGACTACAATATAGTAGCATTAAACAATGTATAACATAACAACATTTATCAACCACATAAACTCTGAGTCACGTGTCATGAAACAACAACACTTGGGTCAAATAATGTATAAATACATGTCACGCATGATCATAATGCAAATATCGGTTCCTCTCAAGGAACTAAAAATCACGTACATGAAACTCTCACAGAACCCGAACTCTGGTTGTTAGTGTACCGACATAGTACACGAGCATTCATAGTTAGTTTACCAATATGCTAACCGAGTCATTCCTTGTTAGTGTACCAATGTTGTATCCAAGTCAACCAGTAAATACAAACATTTTTTAACAACCACATAACATAATGAACAAGGCCAATTGAAAACACAACTTTATTAAATGAGGTTATAACTATATGATGTCATTTCATATGTCTCCCTACCATGAATTACAAAAATGATAATACGAAATTGTCGACATGCATTCATACATAGTTAGAAACATTATGATGAACCAAAAGATGTGTTTGATGACATTATTTTTATCCCAACAAGACAAGAAAACCAAAAACCAAAGATAATGATAAAAAAAGAAAGTATCGAAAGAATAAAATATATCACCCTAATGTAATGTAAAAATCATAATAAACTTAAGTAAACTATAAAATCTTAGACCGAACAATAGGAAAACAATGGATGTCATAGCAGGACATATGCCGTGAATCATCACCTTCATTGTGTCTCACACCGAACAACAATATGGAGGACCACGAACCCTACAAGGTCCATGGAACTCCACACGATCTGTCAGGTTGGCACTGAAAACAAATAAAATAGCCCAAGGACTTGTGAGGAACCACAGACCACTAGACTATCCCTAAAGCCCCACGCGGGCTATTAAGTGGCCTTTGAAAAATGACCTAGTACCACCCTAACTATTATGAGGAACCACGGTTTCCAATACGACCTGTGGTTCTTCATAAAATTTGTGAATGCCTAGAACCCTCATTTTCCTAATATCATCTAACTTAAAAAGAAAAGGTTACAAAGAGGCAATAATTTCTGCCAAGAACAAGCGAGCTTCTCCTCAAGTTCAGCCCCAAAATCCAAAGAATTTATGTGTAGTTTTCATGAGCAGGTACGTTGGATTTCGCTGTTGGGTTTCTTTGACTTATAAGGTCCCTAGACTTAAGTTAGTTCTTTCATTTCTTATAAACTTTTTAGACCTATGGTTTCTATATTTCGAAGATTTGTATTTATTTTAGCTGTTATAGTTTCCATTACCCAAATTTGGTGAATTAGTATAGTTACATGAATAGACTCCAGAACCCTAACTTTTGTAAATTTATCAAACATCATGAATTGTACTTTAAAGAAAAATAAGACAAAATTTTTCCTCAAAATTTGAATGCCAAATCTTCATTATATAGATGTTGCATTCTCAGTTCAAATATTAGTACTTCGAGATACTCATTATTTCACTCCATTTTAGCTTCTCGTATTTAATTAGGAATAGACTTAAAACCGAGTTGTATTAGGTTTCAAGTACCCTTTAGTCCCAAAACTACGTGCCTATATCGGTTCATAAGCTTTATACGTTGGGCATTAGGTTAAGTTATCATGCCATAGTCAACCCTCTACCCCTAACAGGGTATATTGGGACCTCTAAATGGGGCGTCCAAATTAAAATTCACATTTAGCTCACATGGTTTATGTTTGTTAACCAGACCTCCCACACTCAGACTGTTATTGCATTTACATATTTTTAGCATTTACATAATTATATAGTTTAGCCTGTTATCTTTATGATTAGTACTTGGTCGTTGCATCTAACTTAGTTTAATTTTGCTTCAAAAGAATTTATATCTTTGTCCAGATCACTCTTAGTCCAACTCCTAGTTTGAATTCATCAAATTTAGTGGTGATTTCTCAAACTTAAAGGAAAATAGACATTTTTTACTTTTCAGTCTATAATTCATTTTTCAGTCTTGTTACAGTTCGCTAAGGGCATGTCCTAGAAACTCAATTCATTTAGATGCTTTTGAGAGAGTAGTAGTATATTGAACACGAGTTGGTAAGTGTTGTATTAGTCATAACAAATATCTTATGATATGTTATATAGTGAAACTATTCGGGTTTTACCCATTAAAAATATCTACTATTTTTAGCTTCCGCATAGTACATAATTTACTTACTTATTTTTTTAATATGTATTTTATCTGCTAGACTCAAGGTTAGCTTAGGCTCACTCATAATCATAGGTCCCGTTTTACGTCCATGGGGTAGCCGTGGAATGTGGCAAACTACGTATGAGAGAATCAGGTTCAACAGTCTTAGGGTGTGTGAGATACACACTAACCACAACTTCTTGCATTGGTGTGTAATGCACCACAACTATAAGAGAGAGGTTACTCGGTGTTCTAAGAATATTTCTCTTCTTTTGTTATTTCTATCGTGTGTGATGTGTAATTCAACTTCTCCTTGGTAATCCATTGTTATTTCTTTTACATCATGGATCCTCGTACAACTTACATAAAATGCTAACGCAGTTCCTCCTGTCATGAACCATGAAATTACAAATGCAGAATTTTAGAATGCGACCTAGATTTTGTCTCAAATATAGTCAACAAAAACACTCTATAGACATTAGTTTCAACAAATCCTGCTGTTTTATTACTACAACCATGGTTTGAGACTTTGTGCTTATGTATCCTCCTAAATTTTTAGGGTCGCAGGTAGGTGAGGAAACACTTTATTAATGAGGTCAAGAAGATTCTTTTTGTAATGTAAGTGACATGTACTTATAGGGTGGATTTGGCATCCATCCATCTTAAGGATGTGGCTCATATCTTTTTCACATAATGGAAAGGTAACTAGGGTACGGATGCAGATCCTGTGACATAAGACTGCTTTGCTTGAGCTTTTTTGATAGGTTCTTCTCGAGAGTGTTTCGAGAGGCTAAGTACCAATAAGGCTAGGACGGGTAACTATGAGTACTCTCAACAGAGACCAGGTAGTGTAAATCGCTCAAAGTTTCAGTAGAGGTCTACAACTTGAACACATTCATAAGCTAGCGCTCTGTCCCACATGTTTAAACATGACCAGAAAGGGGAAAAGAAGAACATTAGACTCTAAGTCACAACGGAATGCTTGGCGTAACCAAACATTCCAAAATTGTCAAAAGTGTGGTAAGAATCATCAAGAGAGAGTCATGCAGTCAGAGGGTTTTTTAGGTATGGTTAGTCAGGTCATAGGTTGTAGAATTGATCTTCTTCAAGTTAAAGACAAGGAGGTAACATGTCTTTGTCTACAACTTCAGCAGCTTCAATGGGTCGCCCTAGTCATCAAAGTGCTTAATCTAGTAGAGATGGTGGTTAGTGCCATAACATATTGTATGCTCTTCAAGCTTGCGAGGAAAGAGAAGATTCTTCTAATGTTATCACTAGTTTGTTGCAAGAAAATTTTATGCACTGTTACATCCACATGGTACACTTTACTTTTTAACTCCTTATATAGAATTAAAATTTTGTGTCAGTACAGAAACTATCTCAGAATCTTTATCAGTCTCTACTCTAGGTTGTGACCGAGTTATAGGTAGATGGGTGCACAAAAATTGCACTGTCATGTTTCTCTGAAAGTCACCAAAGCAAAACCTTGTAGAATAAAAAATAATATATTTCAATATCATTTTGGCATGGATTTGTTACATTTATGTTATGATATAGAACTAGGATTTCAATTTTAGATTCTGAATGAGACAGTCTAAAAAAGGAAGGATAGTAAATAATTTTATGTAGGTCATGATAACTATTACCTTAATGTTATGAAAATGATTTCTAATGGGTATATCTATTATCTTGTTATGTTTATAGTTTAATACTTTGAAACCCTAACTCTTGAGTCAGCCGTAATCGTCAATGATTTGCCAGAAGTGTTTTCAAATGATCTTCCTGGTATCCCGAAAGGGTAATAAACATTAAAATAGATCTCATTTCGTATACCAAGCCTATTTTGATACCTTCATACAGAATGACTCAACCTAAGCTAAATAAATTTAAAGAATAGTATAAATAACTTTTATATAAGGTCTTCATCAGACCCATTATCTCTCCATGTGATGCTCTAATATTGTTTGTAAAAAAGAAAAGAACGATTCTCTCAAAATGTGCATTGCTTATAGTCATATGAACAAAGTCAAGATGAAGAATTAGTATCACTTCCCAGGGTGCTAGTTTATTTTCTAATATAGACTTCAGATTTTGCTATAATCATAGAGTCTGAGATAATAAAATCCTAAAGACAACCTTCAGTCCTCGATATGGTCAATATGAGTTTATATTTATGTCTTTAGGTCTAATTAATGCTCCTGCACGCAGCTTTCATAGACTTAATGAATAGGGTCTTCAAACACTATTTGGACTTTTCATCATCGTCTCTATCGATGATATCCTCATTTATTATTGGAGAAAGGAAGAGCATGCGACTCATCTAAAAGTTATTCAACAAATTCTCAATGATCGCCAACTATTTTCTAAGTTTATCAAATGTGAATTTTGATAACAATTTGTATCTTTCCTTGGTCATGTGGTATCTTGCAAAGGGATCCGAGTGGGTTCTCAGAAAAATGAGGCAGTACAACATTATATCAAACCCACTAGTCCGACTAATATTAGAAGTTTCTGGGTTTTTGCTGGTTAATACTAGAGGTTTGTTAAAGGATGTTCATCCATACCTTCCACATTAACCAAGTTGACTTAGAAGAAGGTGAAGTTTTAGTGGTCAGATGAGCATGAGAAATACTTCTCATAATTGAAGGCTATGGTAACTACAACTCTTTTCTTGACTCTACAAAATAGATTAAAAGCGATTGTGGTTTATTGTGATGCACTAATATCGGCTAGGTTATGTGTTGATGTAGCAAGGTAAGGTCATAACTTATTCTTGAGAACTTAAGGTCTACAAGAATAACAACCCGACCTATGACCTTGATCTTGAAGCCATATTGTTATCCCTAATCATTTGGAGACACAAATTATTTGGTTTTAATGTTGATATGTTAACATATCATAAGAGCCTCCAGTATTTGTTCACCCAGAAAAGTTGTATCTTCATTAGAGGAGATGGACTGAATTCCTCAAAGACTATGACATGAATATGTTCTATCGTTCGAGTAAGTACATTATAATGGTTGATGATACGCTCAAACTTACTTCTCAAATGAGAAGTAAAGCGGTCGCGTCAAGTAAATAACCCAACTAGTGAGGTTGGGATCGTTCCCACGAGGAAAATATTCTAG
This sequence comes from Solanum lycopersicum, assembly GCF_036512215.1. NCBI lineage: Eukaryota > Viridiplantae > Streptophyta > Magnoliopsida > Solanales > Solanaceae > Solanum > Solanum lycopersicum. The sequence goes on along the minus strand of NC_090800.1, from coordinate 63,360,884 downwards.
ACTTAACTTCAACTTGTTATTACTATTGTTCGGTTGATGACTTCCTTAAAAAGTAAAAACATAAAAAGGGGGGTTCTATCTCTAAATAAGTGAAAATAAACAACGAACATGAAAGAGACATTTAACATCTTTCAATTTTGGGTTTTACTCAATTAATCAAAGTAACTAGGGTTTACGTGTTCCCCACAGGTTCATAACTTGATAATTCTAACTATAACAATTCTTTCCTAGTATCTTGCATGCAAAGTGATAAGTTATGTATTTCTAAATCCTTGGTCCGGCATCTAGAAAATCTCACTCCGCACCTTGGTCCAGCTACGTGTGTTGCTTTCCTAACCCTTATCTTTACCTCATATTAAGCATCGTATTCGATATTTGACTAAGTTATTATCTCGTACCAATCAATAATAGCCTATTAGATAGTATACACTAAATCTATGTTAATAATTCTTTTCCTATTATCTACCTCCTTGGTCCGGCAAGTAGCATTAAGGCGAGTTCTAACGTTGATCATCTGTTAAAAAGACTTCTAAGCGAAAGAATTATTAATACATGCAAGACACTATTCTAGAATTGTTATTTTAGCTAGGGTTTATCTCATTAATTTCCTATGGTCCCCACAACCCTAGTTATGGAGTTTAGTTCCTCATAGCCATAAACACAATATTCAAATATGTTAAACAAGAATTCATGTACTTACTTCAATGAGAAAGAATAAAGTCCGCAAATTTGCTTGATTAATCACCAAAAATCACTTGTAAGAATCTCCAAAAATCAAACACTAATACACAAAGTCTAATAATATGATGTCTAATCTCCCAGAGTCTAACCTCAAAAACGAGGTTTTTCGAACTATTTATAAAAAATAAAAACCTAATTACACAAGGATTCTAATTACTGGAAATCTGCCAAAACGCGGCTGGGTTGAAGGACCATGCGACGGACCGTTGTGGTCACAACGGACCGTCGTGGACTCCGTTGTCCCATACTTGGTGCAATTTCTTCTGCTGCTTTCTTCATTCCCCTCGACGGCAAGTGTGACGGACCGTCATAGGCACAACGGTCCGTCGAGGGTCTCGTTTCAAAATACTTCAACTCTTGGAATCTGGCTACTGGGATCACTTCTCTGATCTTCACGACGAACCTGCAGGACGGACCGTCATAGCCATGACGGACCGTCACAAACTTTGTAATCCCACACTTGGTCAGACTTCCCCATCTTCCTTCAGCAGCTTCTCTACGCTGCCACCTACGGACCGTCACAGGCACAACGGACCGTCATAAGCTCCGTAGGTGGTCTCTTCTGCATCTTTTCGCTCAAAATCTCCGCTTTTAGCTCTGGACAGATTTCCTGCAAAACAAAGAGAAATTTATATTAAAATTAGCACAAAAAAGGCTTTCGGACACACTAAACTTAAGGAAAAAGTATTAATTATACCGTGAAACCATGGTATATCAACACCCTCAACTTAAATTCGTTGTTTGTCCTCAAGCGATGCACTATGACTCACTACACAATCTTTGTACAATAGTATTCATGTTTTATCCTTTACAATCATTTGGGTATCAATCCCGATTAATCTCATCAAATCTATGCATGCTATCACTATTAGGCTTGAATTTTGTGGGATTCGAACATGACACAGACTCACCATGCACTAACAACTATCCTCTTCAATTTCTCACCGAGGTGCTATCAATTCTGGTATTGATATTGCAACTAGTGTCATCACTTTAGAACAAAATCCTCATTTTTCACACAATGATTTCAGTTTGAGTATAAGGATTACATTTCAACACTCGCTTTCAGAATAAAGTCACACTCATTCATACCTATTGCCATATGCTTGCCCTTATTTTCATTGCCTTAAGTTTGCTATACAACCCTTAGGATCACGATAGGACTTTTTTAGCTTGTAACGTAGGCTCAGAGTCAGGTAGGGTATATTTAGGTATACTTTAGTGACTTTTTGCCCTCCTTGACATATCGGCTAAACCTTCCACTTTCTATCACTTTATCTCGCCCAGTTTCTCCCATTCTTTCACCTTGCTATTTTCCCTTTTTTCTTCATTTGTGTAAGTGACTCTTTTCTTTTCTTGTTTGTAATTCTTGAATATTTCTCTTTTTCTTTCCTTTTCTTTCAACGAGTTCTTGAGTCACTTTACTTTTGTTCTTTCTCTCTCTTTGTTCTTTCAACCCCACTTTGCAAAGCATTCCTCAAAACAGCCACCCTCAACTCATGGCTTTGCCATGAGTCAAGGTACACAATACCCAAAGTCGGGTCAGGGACATAACGAAGGTTGTTTATGCATTAGCCACCCTCAACTTATGCTTTTGGCATAAGCTGAGGTGCAAATGTCCAAGGAGGGACCAGGGCCAACATATTGTTCCCAGAAAAGATTAGTTGGGGTGAAAAAGAAAGGTCTAATTTTAAGCTCAAATTATTTGGATCAAAGAAGGATAACTTTCATTTGGTTTCTTTTATTTAGGCTAGAAATGGGCTATCTTGAATAAGGGCCTATGATCCTTTCCTAATTGTCTGTTACAGCTTACTTTTAGCAGGACTAACCAGGCAAGTTCTAGCTCAGTACCAGTAGTGGACTATTCAAATTTACTCACACTCGGCATCTCATCACTATACAAGATTATCAGACACCTAGTTCGACTTGAAGATTTAGGGTAATGCAATGGTGTAACTCTATTTCATGTTTAGAGCCACACAATTATCAGTTAGTACGCCTAGTCATGCAACATTTTCCAGTTTTATCAGGATATCATTTTAGCCATCATGCTTAAGAGTTAAGCTATGTACAAAAGATATAACGTGCCGGTTCAACAGAAAAAGTAATCAGTCTTTTGGGGAAAAAGAACACAGGCAAGAAAACCCCAAAAGAGGACAGTGAGTTGGGCTACTCAGACTTCACCCTAACACTCACTTTCCATTTACCCCACCCCCAACAAAAAAGCATGCAATTGTCCCCAATGCATAAAAAAAAATCTAAAGATTAGAGGGGTAGGTGAAGCAAACCTGTGGTGCATAGAGCCGTCGATCAGCAAGCTGGTGGGTCCGGTTTCCCGGAACCCACATCCTCTGCAATCTGGACACCCTCAGTGGTGTCCTTAGCAATCTGGACACCCTCAGTGATGTCCTCAGCAACAACCGCACCATCAGTAGTGCCTCCTGCTGTCTCTACAATGCGGGAGCTAGACGCCCCAGCCGCTATCTGCGATGCTCTAATATTGTATGCCTCCGCCTCAGCAAGTGAGGATCTCCTCGCAGCCTCCATCTCTCGATGCTCCTTCTTCCTTGCTCGCGCCTCATCCTCTGATCGACCCCTACGCCTCTTGGCACTCTCTCGAGGGGAAGGTTGGGGAATTTCTGAAGTAGCAAACAGGGCCGCCAATACAGTGTCCTCAATAGGATTGATAGGCTCCAACACTCTTGCCTCTAGGATCGTGTCGATGTCTGCATAAAGACTGTCGACTGCAGCCTGAAGAGTCAACACATCTACCGGAGGGGCTGGGCGGGCTAACACTCTCAACTCAAATGCATCTAGGCGCTGGTTAACCTCAGCAATCTTCCGCTCGGTAAACTGCTGCATCTTCTTCTCTAGACGGGCCTCAGACTCAGTAATCGACTTCTGCATCCACGGCTGGATATTATGCAGAAGAGTGTCCATTTGTGCCTCGAGTTTTTGGACCCTAGCAAGCGGGACCAGTGTCGGTAGAGGGGCTGTGCGAGAGGAGCTCGGGGCTGGGCTACTACTCGGGATAGACTCGACTGGGGTAGTGTCAGTGGACGCCTGTGTAGCGGTGCGGGCCTGGGCTACCGTATCCGCAAGATCATCAACAAGTGGGGGCAGCTCTGGACGGGTCCCTCTACGTGGAGCCAACTCATTGGCCTCATCTCTGATGAGGCCGACGTCAACGGTGCCCTGCGGGGTCTTCAACTAATCTATGTGCCATATGGGCACACCTGCGGACCTGCAAAGGGCAAAGATCATACACGGGAAGAGGTAGGTAGTAGTGACCTTGAATGCACTCTCGTGCATGACTGCCTGGAGAAGCCATGCGAAGTCCACCTCAAATTCGGCTATCATTGCCGCCATCAACACTGCTCGATCCCAAGTAACGATGTTGTCAGCAGCTCTGGGGGAAAGGTAGTGATAGACAAGCAGCCATAAGAATTTTGCTGTGAATGTGAGGTTTGCCTTCTTGATGGCCCCTTTCGGCTCAGTCACCCAATCTGCACCCTCTCCGTCAACTGATAGGTGCAGGGCCATCCACCTCTTGGTGGTCTCTCTCAGTGCCTGCTCGCGCAAGAACTGGCCATCCTTCACTATCTGCCAGCGGTAGTCAAACTCGGCAGTGTGGGGAGTCTGCGTAGCATCTGCACTCTCGCCGTATAGGAACCGGCAGATAGCTGGCAGGGAAATGTCAACCTACACGCCCCGGACTCGAACCTGCTCCAGTGGGGCCTGTTTTGCGGGAGCAGCCCAGCCCGCCTATCGATCTGTGATCGGAGAGTCGCTACATAGGATTTGTAGAACTCTCGGACCATTTCCTCGCTGTATCGTCCCAACGGACGGGCTGTCCACCCTAAGCGATGCCTGGTGAATAGGTTGTGGATCTCCGGCATCGATGGGAGACTCCCTGTAAGTACCCGCCGCTCCAAGGTGAGTGTCTGAGTCATTACTCCTTTATTAGTCAGGAATTTAGCGTCGGAGTAAACTTGAAACTGGCCTTCGACACACCACCGGTTTGGATGGTCAGAGGCTAGGGTGGGGACCTGGGATGCTTCGCCGGATTTAGAGTCTGAACAGTCAGCCTCATCAGACGAGGCAGACGCTACAGCAGTGGCGGGTGCGGGAACCTCATCAGAGCCTGAAGCTTCCTCGGACCAGGATACTCCTAAGGAGCCAGACGCTCCTTCCTCATTTGTGGCAGAGCCAGAGGGTGTGCCGATCAGTGTGCGCTCCTCATCAGACTGGGAGGCAGTGACTACGCCGGACACCACCGTATTGGGTGTGGCTCTGGGGGCACGTGCAGCACGGGAAGGTGCGGAAGTGCCTGGGGCACATATTCAGGGTCCCGCTCATCATCAGAGCCGATGATGAAGCGTGCAGACGGAGCGACAGACTTAGATCGCCCATGTGCGTAGGTGTGGTCTTGCTTGGGTGCCATAGTAGATAGTACCTGCAAAGGATCTCTATTAGTACGAGCAGTGGCAAACAAGACAGGCAAGCCCATACGACATAAAACATTGAAAATAGTGTGTTAGTTATAGTGAAACTGTATCATACGACGGGTCAGATGACGACTCATTGTGGATATGATGGACCGTCATGAGGGCCGTCGTGTTGTACTTAGTCTACGTATATATAAAGAAACCATAAGGAGGGGTCTCTAACCATCATGACGATCAAGCAAGACGGACCGTCGTTGGTACGACGGTCCGTCGTAAGAGTCCGACGTAGGACACTTAGAAAATGTTAGGAGACCCTTATCAGAGGGGTCTCTGACCATCATGACGGTCGTGCAGGACGGACCGTCGTTGGTATGAATGTCCGTCGTAAGAGTCCATCGTAGGACCCATAGAAAATGTTGGGAGACCCTTATCAGAGGGGTCACTGACAATCATGATGGTCGTGCAGGACGGACCGTCGAGGGGACGACGGTCCGTCGTCAGTGTCCATCGTAGAACACTTGGAAAATGTTGGGAGACCCTTAGCAGAGGGGTCTCTGACCATCATGACGGTCGTGCAGGACGGACCGTCGTTGGTGTGACGGTCCGTCGTAGGACACTTAGAAAATTTTGAGAGACCCTTAGAAACAGGGTCTCTGACAACCAGAATAGTTGTGCAGGACGGACAGTCGTGAAGACAACGGTCCGTCACAGGCGTCGTTGGGACAGGGTGCTAGGTCTTTTGACACGGACCCTATGACGGTCCGTCGTGTGTGCGACGGTCCGTCATCGGGGTCTCGTTCTGAGTAGCAGTGTTAGAACTGGGGGTACCGTATGCATCCCCAATGAACCCACATGGTCTTGTAGTGTTGTGGACCTATATGTGTCTATCCCAACTACCTAGGAAACTACCAATGCAAAATCACCTATGCCTAGGGTTATCAACATGGCACATTTGAACATTTTGAGCCTAAGTTTAGACATAAGCATATAAAGGAAACAGTATACGACTAAGAAGTAAGCTAATACTAACTACTAAACCAAAATGCAAGATAAATGAGTATAAATTTAAAGACACATACCTTGGAAATGGAGGAAAAAAAAACAAATGGAGAATGATTCAGTTGGCAAGGTAGACACCTACAGCAGCAGCACCGACTAGTGGATGATAAGTATAAGGCTTAGGAGGATTTTGGGAGCAATGATCAGCGAGGGGAAGTGTGGAAGTTTAAAAGAGAGGGGAGATGAGAGGAATAAGGAAGTAATGGGGTGAAATATGGAGGGGTGGGGAGTATAAACGGTCAGATTTTGAAAAGGGTCCAGCAGGGTCGGGTCGGGTAATATTCATTTATCGCGCGACGGTTCCCCGACGACGGTCCGTCGCACTTGAGACGACCCTTCGTAGGTTCCGTCGTGTGTGCCCTAATTTCAAAAACAGAAAAAGGTACCTGGTGTAACGGAAGCATAAGACGGTCCGTCACTTGCACAACGGTCCGTCAATGTATCCGTCAGTGGCTGCTGCGGAGTAGTTTTCTACAGAATTTCCTGGTGATGTGCCTGCAAATTTAAAACCCATTAATAGAAAAATGCTACCATTATTAAAAACACGATAAGTATTGGGTTTCCTCCCAACAAGTGCCTGATTTAGTGTCGCGGCACGACTGGGGCCACTTGATTACTTAGACTTCATCAAGATGGTATGCCTCGATTACTTCATTCACCGATTCAGCATGCCCGAGATAGATTTTATGCGCTGTCCATTCACCTTGAACCGCACACCCTCCTTAGTTTCCAACTCAACTGCTCCATGAGGGAATAGTTGGGTAACCGTGTAATGACCAGTCCATTTGGACTTGAGTTTGCCTGGAAACAAGCGCAATCTGGAATTGAATAAAAGCACCAAATCCCAGACCATAAGCTCTCGTTTTTCAATTTTGTTGTCATGATACTTCTTCATCTTTTCTTTGTATAGGGCTGAGCTTTCATAGGCTTTCAAGCGAAATTCATCAAGTTCATTCAACCCATTTAACCGTTGCTCTGTAGCTTCGCTCCAATCCATTTTTAAATTCTTCATAGCCCACATGGCTTTATTCTCTAACTCAACCGGAAGATGACAAGCTTTCCCATATACAAGTTGGTATGGTGACATACCTATGGGAGTCTTATATGCTGTCCGGTAGGCCCAAAGAGCATCATCAAGCCTCCTTGACCAATCCGTTCTTCTGGCATTCACAATTTTGGACAATATCTATTTGATCTCCCGATTCCATACTTCAACTTGCCCACTAGTTTAAGGGTGGTAAGGAGTTGCCACATTATGGCGAACCCCGTATTTCTCCAATAACCCCTTGAACAATCTGTTGCAGAAGTGGGAGCCCCCATCACTAATAATGGCCCTTGGGGTGCCAAAACGGGAGAATATATTCTTTTTCAAGAATGCAGTGACACTCTTCCCTTCATTGTTTCCGAGGGGCTATGGCTTCGACCCATTCAGATACATAATCAACTACTACTAGAATGTACTTCATCCCATGAGACCTCACGAAAGGGCCCATAAAGTCAATACCCCACACATCAAATAACTCAATCACAAGAATGGGGTTTAGAGGGAGCTCTTGCTTTCTTGAAATACCACCATCTCGTTGACATTTGTTACATGCTTTAGCAAACCCATGAGAATCTTGATGAAGATTTGGCCAATAGTAACCACATTGCAATATCTTGTGAGCGGTTCGGATACCACTGTGATGTCCGCCAACAGGTGAAGAATGGCATGCCTCCAACACACTCAACATTTCACATTCTGGCACACAACACCGAATAAGCCCATCGGCATAACTCCTATACAAGTATGGTTCATCCCAAAAGAACTTCTTCACATCGTACATGAACTTTTTCCTTTGATGAAAGGACAAGTCTGATGGAAAAATATCACTAGCCAGATAGTTCGCAAAATCTGCGAACCATGGAATCAAGTCTTGGGAAGCAGCCAATACATGTTCATCGGGGAAAGTATCATCAATGTCAATCTTATCCCCTAACTCTCTCATAGCTTCATCCTCTAGACGAGACAAATGATCAGCAACTTGATTTTCAGTCCCTTTTCTATCCAGCACTTCAAAGTTAAATTCTTGCAGCAGTAATACCCAACGAATCAGCCTTGGTTTCGCATCCTTTTTCGCCATCAAATATCTCAATGCTGAATGGTCAGTATGCACTATAACTCTAGTACCTAGCAAATAGGAGCGAAATTTCTCAAAAGCAAAGACTACTGCAAGGAGTTCTTGTTCAGTCACTGTATAGTTCTTCTGAGCTTCATTTAGGGCTTTACTAGCATAGTAAATTGGGTGAAGGATTTTTTTTCTTCTTTGTCCCAATATTACACCAAGAGCCACCCCACTAGCATCGCACATTACCTCAAATGGACTGTTCCAATCCGGAGAAATAATGATAGGCACAGACACTAACTTTTCTTTTAGCTCACCGAATACTTTAAGACAGGACTCATCAAAACAAAATTTACATTCTTTCTCCAGCAATTTGCACAATGGGTGTGCAATCTTTGAAAAGTCTTTGATGAATCTCCAGTAAAAACCTGCATGCCCAAGAAAACTTTTCACACCTTTCACAGAGATCGGCGGGGAAGTCTCTCTATTACCTCAACTTTAGCTCGATCAACCTCTATGCCCTTTTCTGAAATGCGATGACCCAACACAATACCCTCTTTCACCATGAAATGACACTTTTCCCAGTTTAGTACCAAATTGCAGTCTTCACATCTCTTAAGAACCTCAGATAAATTGGTCAAGCACCGCTCGAATAAATCACCAACCACAGAAAAATCATCCATAAAAACTTCTATAGTATCCTCCACCATGTCACAAAATATTGACATCAACATCTCTGAAAGGTTGCGGGTGCATTGCACAACCCAAACGGGATTCTTCTGAACGCAGAAGTCCCATATGGACAAGTGAAAGTGGTTTTCTGTTGATCTTCTGGTGCAATAGAAATCTGATTATACCCCGAATACCCATCAAGAAAACAATACCACCCTTTTCCGGCAAGTCTATCCAACATCTGATCCATGAAGGGCATAGGAAAATGGTCTTTTTCAGTCCATGAGTTTAGTCTACGGTAATCCATACACACCCTCCATCAAGTAACCGGTCTCATTGGAACAAGTTCATTTTTTCGTTGGGGACCACAGTCATTCCCCCTTTCTTAGATACACACTGAACCGGGCATACCCAACTACTATCGACGATTGGATAGATTATTCCGGCATTCAACCACTTGATGATTTCCTTCTTCACAACCTCTTGCATAGGAGGATTCAAGCGTCTCTGGTGCTCAATACTCGGCTTATGATCAGTCATGAGTTGGATTTAATGAGAGCAAATACCAGGAGGGATCCCAATAATGTCCGCAATGGTCCACCCAATAGCTCTTTTGAACCTTTTTAGTACCTTCACCAAACTCTGAACCTGTTCTTCATCCAGGTCTGATGCAATGATTACCGGCAAAGTGTCACCCATTCCTAAGAATTCATACCTGAGATGAGGTGGGAGAGCTTTTAGTTCTAATTTTGGAGCTTCCTCTATAGATGGTTTAGCGGGTGGAGACTCGCGATTCTTCATATCAAGCTCAAATTCTTTTGTTTAAACCGAACATCACCTCGGTCAAGAGCCGCGACTAATGACTCATACTCTTCAATGCAATCACTATCAAAGTTCATTATCACTGCCACTAATGCTTCGACACCTAGACCTTTTTCTATTTGTGTCTCAAATGTCTCACCCATGTTGTAGGATATAGAAGATGCCGATTGGAGCTCACCACTCTGCCTCATTGACCTACAAATATTAAAGGTCACTTCCTCATTGTTCAACCGAAATTTCATCTGCCCCTTTTCCATGTCTACTAAGGCTCTTCCCGTAGCTAGGAATGGCCTCCCAAGGATAATAGGCACTTCAAAATCAACCTCACAATCAAGAATAACAAAATCAGCCGGAAAGATGAATGAATCCACTTTTACTAGCACATCATGAAGTATCCCTATGGGCCGTTTTACTGTTCGATCAGCCATCAGTAGCCGCGTCGCAGTGGGCTTTGGGTAACCCAAACCCAACTTCTTGTAAATCGAGAGGGGCATGAGATTTATGCTTGCCCCTAGATCCCATAATGCTTTCGCAAAATGTAATAGCCCGATTGTACAAGGAATAGTGAACGCACCCGGATCTTCTTTCTTTTGGACCAGAGATCTTGTAGCAATAGCACTACAATGCTGCATTTTATCATCAACCTCAAAAGTAACTGATCTTTTCTTTGTGACCAAATCTTTCATAAACTTGGCGTAACCGGGCATTTGTTCTAAAGCTTCTACCAAAGGGACATTGATAGAAAGTTGCTTCAACATTGTTATAAAACGCCGATATTTGCCATCCTCGGTCTTTTTCACTAATCTTTGAGGAAATGGGGGTGGTGGCCTAGGCATGAGAGTTACCTTTTTAGGCACTTCAGCATCTTTTGCAATTTTATCCTCTAAATCAGCATCAACATTTACCACTTTATCAGTATCTTTTGTCACCTCATTCTCATTAGATGGCATAGGTGGGTCAATGGTTTGCTTGCCACCGCGAGTAGTAATTGCCATACAATGTCCATTTTTCAGATTTTAGACAGTGTCGCTAGGAAGAGTGCCCGATTGCCGTGTGTTCACAGTTGCAGATAATTGGGCCAATTGTACCTCAAGTTGCTTAATCGATATTGCATGTGTATCAACTTTTTGCCCAATACCCGCTAAATAATTCCTCAACTCTTTATTGTTCTCATCACTAGCATCGAACCACCTCATCATTTTATGCAACATATCCTCAACTCGCGACATACTACCTCCACCATCCCTAGGAGTAACTTCACGAATTTGATGAGGAACATAGGGTCCATTCGTGTCGTTTCTATTACCATAGTTACCCCTGTTGAAATTGTTGTCGCGATTGTAATTTCCATCTCGGACATAATGACCCTCACGATTGTAGTTACCATAGTTCTGACCTTGGTTCCCTTGACTTTGGCACCAATTCTCCTGATTATAGCCTTGGGCACTTGGTCGGAAACCCCCCATCTGTTCATTCACTGCATAGGAATCCTTCTCATAATAACACTCATCGATTGGAGGTGGTGGTTTAGCCAAGTAGTTAACTGCATTAATCTTTTCTGCACCCCCAGTGACATGTTTTAGTACCAACCCAAGCTCAGTTCTCATCTGAGCCATTTCTTCACGAATATCATCTGTGGCTGGGTTGTGAGTGGACTGCACTGCGATGGTGTTTCTCCCTGTATCGGACTTCCTAGTACTCCAAGCTTTGTTGTTACGGGAGATTTTCTCTAATTTCTCAGCAATCTCAGCATAAGGGCATTCTCCATAAGATCCACCTGCTATAGTGTCCAACACCGCTTTATTGTTATCATCATGTCCCCGATAGAATTATTCCTTCAGTGACTCATCATCAATACGGTGATTTGGGACACTTCTCAAGAATGAGGTGAATCTATCGCAAGAACTACTAACTGACTCTCCTGGTAGTGCCACAACATTATTCACCCTGTCTTTGTCGTTTAATTTCTTGGAGACCAGATAGTAGCGTTGTAAGAAGACATCTCATAGTTGGTTCAAAGTGAAAATGGAGTTGTATGGGAGCTCAGCAAACCACATAGAAGCCTCTCCCGTTAGTGAGAGAGGAAACACTCTGAGACCTATTACATCTAGATCCAAATCAGGCCTCCCCACACAACTTTTACACACTGCCCTTACCTTAGCTATATGGGCATGTGGATCCTCAAAAGGTAGCCCTGAAAACAAACCTCTGGCAGTGAGCATTTGAATCAAGCTACTAGTTACCACAAAAGTGTGGCCTTTGGGTAGAGGGGGCAAGATAAGTGGCTCATCCGAGTCTGCTATGTTATCATACCCTCTGTAGTATGCTTGAAGCCGTGGAACGGGATTTTTCCCCCTCTGCTGATGTTCACCCGGAGCATCGAGTAACATCTAACCATGAACATCCACTGGATCTGGGATGTTCTGGTTTGGATCCTCATCATTTATTCCCAAGTTTCGATTCATATTGCACAGTGTACGCTCTAGCTCGTGATCATAGGGAAACAAGGGTTCTCTTCCTCTACGTGTATTTGGCATACAAGGAGGATAGTTCTGAAAAGAAATCAAAAAAAATAAAACATAGTAAAATCAAGAAAATATCAACTAAACTTTAGTAATAAGTTCAAGTTAATCTAAAAGCTAAATTCCCCGGCAGCGGCGCCAAAATTTGATACGCTCAAACTTACTTCTCAAATGAGAAGTAAAGCCATCGCGTCAAGTAAATAACACAACTAGTGAGGTTGAGATCGTTCCCACGAGGAAAATAGTCTAGACTTAACTTCAACTTGTTATTACTATTGTTCGGTTGATGACTTCCTTAGAATGTAAAAACATAAAAAGGGGGATTCTATCTCTAAATAATTGAAAATAAACAACGAACTCGAAAGAGACACTTAACAACTTTTCATTTTGGGTTTTATTCAATTAATCAAAGTAACTAGGGTTTACATGTTCCCCACAGGTACATAACTTGATAATTCTAACTATAACAATTCTTTCCTAGTATCTTGCATGCAAAGTGATAAGTTATGTATTTCTAAATCCTTGATCCGGCATCTAGAAAATCTCACTCCGCACCTTGGTCCGGCTACGTGTGTTGCTTTCCTAACCCTTATCTTTTCCTCATATTAAGCATCGTATTCGATATTTGACTAAGTTATTACCTCGTACCAATCAATACTAGCCTATTAGATAGTATACACTAAATCTATGTTAATAATTATTTTCCTATTACCTACCTCCTTGGTCCGGCAAGTAGCATTAATGCGAGTTCTAACATTGATCATCCATTAAAAAGACTTCTAAGTGAAAGAATTATTAATACATGCAAGACACTATTCTAGAATTGTTATTTTTGCTAGGGTTTATCTCATTATTTGCCTATGGTTCCCACAACCCTAGTTATGGAGTTTAGTTCCTCATAGCCATAAACACAATATTCAAATATGTTAAAAAAGAATTTATGTACTTACTTCAATGAGAAAGAATAAAGTCCGAAAATTTGCTTGATTAATCACCAAAAATCACTTGTAAGAATCTCCAAAAATCAAACACTAATACACAGAGTCTTATAATATGATGTCTAATCTCCCAGAGTCTAACCTCAAAAAAGAGGTTTTTCGAACTATTTATAAAAAATAAAAACCTAATTACACAAGGATTCTAATTACTGGAAATCTGCCAAAATGCAGCTGGGTCGACAGACCACGCGACGGACCGTCGTGGACTCCGTCGTCCATACTTGGTGCAATTTCTTCTGCTGCTTTCTTCATTCCCTCGATGGCAAGTGTGACGGACCGTCATAGGCACAACGGTCCGTCGAGGGTCTCATTTCAAAATACTTCAACTCTTGGAATCTGGGTACTGGGATCACTTCTCTGATCTTCACGACGAACCTGCAGGATGGGCCGTCATAGCCATGACGGACCGTCACAAATTTCGTAATCCCACACTTGGTCAAACTTCCCCATCTTCCTTTAGCAGCTTCTCTACGCTGCCACCTGTGGACCTTCACAGGCACGACGGACCATCATAAGCTCCGTAGGTGGTCTCTTCTGCATTTTTTCGCTCAAAATCTCCTTTTTTAGCTCTGGACAGGTTTCCTGCAAAACAAAGAGAAACTTATATCAAAATTAGCTCAAAAAAGGCTTTCGGACACACTAAACTTAAGGAAAAAGTATTAATTATACCGTGAAACCACGGTATATAAGTTGACACCCTCAGAAAACTATCAATGGGTAGTCTAGCGCATATTGAGATGAGAAGAACGAATTAGCCAAAGATGTTCACTTGTGTGATAGTTCAAAATGTATCAAAATATTCATTGGTAGGGGAGGTTAAGTTAAAACTGGATATTGATCCTATATTACTTTAGTTGAAAGGTTCATTTCATCCGCAAAGAGTTGTGGTTTTCTCAAAAGGGGAGATTGTGTGCTTTGTCACTAAGGTCACTTATTTATTCCTAATATGGGTGATTTGAGGAAGCAAATCCTTACAAAAGCACATAAATCCACATATTATATTTATCCAAGTTACATTAAGATGTATCATAATCACTGAGAAGTCTTTTGATGCAAGAACATAAAGAGAAACATCATTGATTTTGTGGTTAAGTGTCCTAACTGTCAAAAAGTTCATGTAGAACATAAAAAGCAAGTATGTGTGGAATAAGATATTAACATTCCTACATCGAAGTGAGAAGTGATAAACATGGATTTTGTTATGGGTTCACCTTGTACTCGCAAAAATATGACTCTATTTTTGTGATAGTGGACAAAGTCATCAACTCACTTCTTGGTTGTCAAGACTATAGATTCAGCTGAGGATTTTACCAGACTTTAAATCAATGAGATACTAAGGTTACATGGGGTTCGCTTTTCTATCATCTCATATAGGGGGTCCTCCATTTACCTCTCTTTTCTGGAAATCGCTTCAAAAAAGTCTTGGTAGTCAAGTAAATCTCAATACAACATTTCAACCGCATATGGATGATCAAGCGTAATGTACCATAAATACCTCAGATGACATGTCGAGAGTATTCGTTTTAGATTAGACAAAATTTGGGATGATCACCTACCTCTTATATAATTCACCTTTAATAATAACTTTTATTCCATTATTCAAATGGGCAATTATGAGGCATTGTATGGGCATAGGTATAAGTCCTTTGTTTGTTCATTCAAAGTAGGAGAAACAACTTTATTAAGGCGACATTTGGATCATGGGGATATGGAGAACGTTCATCTTATCAAAGATAGACTAAATCCAACTCAGAGTCATCAGAAGTGCTATACACATATAAGGAGAAGGGACTTAGAATTTTAAATTGATGATTGGTTTTCTAAAATTGTCACCCTTGAAGTGAGTTAATGATATTTTGTAAGAAACGGAAGACCAATCCCAGGTATGTAGGTCCTTACACAATCAAGAAAAAGGTTGGTGATGTTTCTTGTGAGTTATACGTACAAGCAAAATTAGCAGTTGATCACCCACTCTTTCACATTTCCTTATTGAAGGACCGTGTGGGTGATCCAGCTTCGATAATACCTTTGGGTTGTGTAGGTGATCCAACTTCGATAATACCTTTAGAGAGTGTTGTTGTGAAGGATAGCCACACCTTTGAATAGGTTCTAGTTTAAATTATTGGACATCTAGTTCGTAGGTTTAAAAATAAGGAAGTCACTTCTATGAAGGTTTTGTGAAAGAGTCAATCCATAGAGAGATACTTGGGAAGCTGTAGTAGCCATGATTGGAAGTATCTATAACATCTAGGAAAAAGGATAGGTTAAACTAAATCTTAATTGTATGAATAAAGATCCTAAAAATGACTCCTTGAATGTTAAGACGACATTTAGTATTGATAAGAGGTCAAAGTGAGGCTAAGACAAGAGGCAAATGCCAAGGCGAAGGGGCCAAGCCAAGGCAAAAGGCCAAGACTTCCACTAGCCAAGAGCAAAGTGCCTCACCTTGTCACGACCCAAGAGTACCGATGAGTCGTAACTAGGTGTACTTGACCATGAAGCTGTTTCATTTAAGCCTCTCAACATTCATTCAACACATAGTCAATAAAAATAGAGTGAAATTAAAACATTCCTCAATAAATTGAATATAGAAAACTTTTTTATAAAATGAAGAATTACTACGTCTCAACATAGCCATCTTAGACACCAAATCAATTTCACGAGGACACGACCTTTTACAATCAAAATAAACTACTAAGAGTTTATTACATAAAATGTAAACATAAGAATTTATTTGCCTTAGAATCCATTAGGACGTACCAAGTCTTTGAGAATGGATATCCATGTCTTCAAATAGAGAATTCACCTAGAACTTTCCAGTTACACTTTGTAGTAAAAACATGAAGAATATGGTATACCATACTACCTCTTCATTTCACACCTAAGTGTTCCTGAAGGCTACGTTTAAAAAGAAAATTTCTTTTTCAACTAACATGCTAAATAACTCAGTTCATCAATATAGGAGAAACATACATCACATTATACACTCAATACGTCGATATTCATTATTAGCTTCATTTAGAGGACCTTCACATTAGTCATGAAGACTAAGGGAACTCACTCAATAACCTTTAAAGCCTACTCGTGCCATGTGTAGATAACATCCAATACTATTACCTACACGTTATACTACCTATCAAGTAACTAGCTCATACATGGAAGCCGGAAAGAACTGTCTCACTCTTGAATCTAGACTCGATCAAAGATCCCTTCGATAAGGTTTTTCACTAAACCTCTAAAGATGCCGTGTATTGAACATAAAAAGAGCAAGTGCAGTGTCATTACACGAAATGATGGTGTGGTAGAAGGATCACGCGGGTACTCCTGTATAATAATACAGAAAGTCATTTCAACACAATAAACCCATACATAATTTTTAATTAAAATCATCATCTTAGGAGAAAGATACAATTTCCAAACAACCACACGCAAATATATATGTAATAATCACGAGTGGTTATTGCATGGAATCCACACTCAAAAGGAGCATGACATCCAATCCAATAAATATGTGTCAAAACGTGACACTCAGTCCAATATATGTGTGAAACCGTGAAATCCAATTCAAAATATGTGTTTGAACATAACACCCGATCAAATAAATGTGTCCAAATGTGACACCCGATCTAATCAGAACAACCATATTCACAATCACACTGATACGAAACGTTCACATAGTCACTGTCAAAGAATAGACTCATGGAATATATTTAATCACACGTAATCATTTCATATGATTTGATTTTTATTTCCCTATTTACATACATGCATGCATACAACAATATGATAAGAACAATCATATATAACACAACAAGTAGTCCAACGATAACGTACCTCAAAACCAAGCAAGAATACTGCTAAGACACTTGAATCTTCCCTTTCCAAAGTCATTGAGCTTGTTCTTGGTCTATTAACAAGTAATTAACTTAAGAATCAGTAAAAAAAGGGCCTAATATACTTGTATTATAAATGTATCAACCCAAGCCGAAAACCATGATCCTAATATTCAAATAAGGATTGTATCACCATTAATCATAAGGCCAAAATCCTCCCAAAATTATAATTAACGAGGATTCTAAGTTGTATGAATAAAAATACATATTAGGAGAGTAATTAACTTACCTTTAGCGAGAGAAATTGTGAAAATCTAAGAAGAAAAATATGTTTTGTCCCCTAGCTCTAAAGAATGACTTTTTTCATAAAATAACTTTGGGGGTTTCATTAATTTAATTCACGACTAGCCCACAAAGGTGGGCCCTATCCCACCATAGCGGCCAAACCCAGGTGACAATAATCCCTCCACAGATGCGTGGATGGACACATAACCTCACGATTTATGTTCCAAGATCTCATTTCACAACACACCTTCATAGCAGGAGGTTCTAAAACTACCCTGTCATGCAAAGATCAGTTTCAGAAATTTTAGTCGCCCAAATTTTATTCCGTAAATCCATAAAGTATCCTTACCGCCTTAGTTATGAACTCACATGATTAAAATCCCAATTAAATTCCCTCTTTTATTACCAGATTGTTCTATAACGCACTTGACTCACATTTCATCAAAGTCTGTCCTAGGCTAGAAATTTCTAAGTTAATACTTAAAAGTTTTCTATCAAAAGTTTCTTCCTCATGGACTTTTCCATAACGACACTAATGGGTCATGACAAACATAAGAAATAAACTGACCTCTAGTCATAAAATACCCTACCCGCCTTCCATTCTAGTTATTCATCCAAAATTAACATCAATGAAAACATGTCATAATAATCAATCTAAGACAAATAAGTATTTTAGCATGCAGAATTGTGTGACCCTAAATTAAAATGGATAGTCTAGTGTTCTTAAACAATGATCTTGATATCGAACCATTGGTGTTTAATTAATAACTCAACAAGGACATTTTACGTTTGTACATGAGCTACAACGTATTAAATTTTTATCTATTTAATAGGGAATAATCTTTTAAACATGTGATGAAAGCTTCACAATGTTATCAAGGCTAATTAAGTATATCTTATTACAAGACTATACTTATAATATTCATATTTATCCCAATAATATTTTAAGAGATAAACTGCAATATGACAATAGCCATACATGCGACCATCTAGAAGAAGCACCTAGTAAGATCAAAAAGTGTTTAAGACCGCATGTATACATTATAAAAACATAGGGGAATCAATCACAACTATTATTAGTGATATTCTCAAAATTAACTTGTGCTGATAACAAATAAGAAAATTAAAATTTAAAAGAATCTTCACGTTATGAATGTCCAATTGATTTCCTTATTATCCATGTCAATATTACAAATTAAGAATGTCACACACAATAATTCCAAACTACAAAAGTATTGGGATTAGTAATTATTTTATTTAATATAAAATGTGCCTCAATTACACTAATATTTGTACAATTCAAGCTAGAATCTAAAGAAGGGAACTTATATATAAAGACGCTCTTTCTCATAGACATTCTTTGTGATACGAAAATACGAAGATTCATTTCTTCCATTTTCTTGATATAATAATCATTTTTATGAA
This sequence comes from Solanum lycopersicum, assembly GCF_036512215.1. NCBI lineage: Eukaryota > Viridiplantae > Streptophyta > Magnoliopsida > Solanales > Solanaceae > Solanum > Solanum lycopersicum. The sequence continues at coordinate 63,341,974 of NC_090800.1, read as the reverse complement.
TATCATTGAAAAATAATAAGTTTTTCCGAAACATTGGAGAAAATATAATATTATCTATGATGACTTTATCTCTCCTAGGCAAAAACAAAATAGTTTTTCTCAATACCTCTATCATATTAGTAAAATATCAAAAATTATGTTACGCAGATAATTTGTTATTAAAGAATAAGAGGAAGAAGATGAAGAAGAAGAGGAGGAAGAAAAGGAGGAGAAAGAAGTTCATTCAAAATTTAAATAAATTTTAAAAATAATGCACATTACAATGTCTGAATGTCACGACCCAAATTCGGGCCGCGACTGGCACCCACACTTACCCTCCTATGTGAGCGAACCAACCAATCTAAACCTTAAAATTTCAATATAATATCAACATAAGGTAATGCGGAAGACTTAAACTCATTAATAAAATCAGTAACTATTATTATCCCCAAAATCTGGAAGTCATCACCACAAGAACATCTACGATCAAATGACTAAACTAAGAGTATTCTAAAAGCTAAAAATACATAAGAAGCTAGTCCATGCCGGAAGTTCAAGGCATCAAGACTTAAAGAAGAAGATCCAGTCCAAGCTAGAAGCATTAGCTCACCCTGAATTTCCGATGTAGTAAGACTGGCTTGAATTACTGTTGAGTCGAAGACGACGGCACGTTTGCTGCACTCCACAAATAAACAAGAAGAAAACAATAAAAGTAGGGGTCAGTACAAAACACGGGTACTGAGTAGATATCATCGGCCAACTCAAAATAGAAAACAGTATATATTAAGCAATATCATAAAATCAACTAATATCTTTACCATGCAGCATTCACAGTTACCATAACCCTTGGTTTCAACACCAAGCACATCAATGAGGACTCACGCCTCCTCATCATACTCATTTGGGAATTAGGTTCATTAGATTTGAATATATTATCATCTTTCAAGACTCATTATCTTTTATTCCCCTCGTGTCGGTACGTGACACTCCGCCCCTCAATATACTATTCTGGTGTCGGAACGTGACACCCGATCCATATTCTATCCTGGTACCGGAACGTGGCACCCCGATCCTCATATACTATCCTGGTACCGGAACGTGGCACCCGATCCATATTCTATCCTGGTACCGGAACGTGGCACCCGATCCATATTCTATCCTGGTGTCGGAACGTGACACTCTGATCCTCATATACTATCCTGGTACCGGAACGTGGCACCAGATCCATATTCTATCCTGGTACCGGAACGTGGCACCCGATCCATATTCTATCCTGGTACCGGAACATGGCACCCGATCCATATTCTATCCTGGTGTCGGAACGTAACACTCCGATCCTCATATACTATCCTGGTACCGGAACGTGGCACCCGATCCCCTAATCTCACTACTTTCATTCATCAAGCCTTCTTTTATACCAAGGCATCAATATTAACAAAGTAGATTAGGGTTTCTTTTCAAGATTTGGGATTCAATAACTTCATCATGCTTATTTATTCATAATTGCATAATCACATCATTCATGCACGCATACAATTAAGCATATAGAAGGTTCACAATACTACTAACACATATTATTCGCTATTAAGAGTTTACTACGAATAGCATGAAAACCATAACCTACCTCCACCGAAGAATTGCGATCAACAAGCTATCTTCTCAGAACATTGCTATCCTCTTCGTCTCTCTCTCTCTCTCTACTCGTTCTCTTTCTTTCTCTCTCTCTCTCTTTGTTCTTTCTTATTTTTTCTTATTTCAACCCTCTTTCTTTTACCCTAATTAACATATAATTAAGAATAAAAGATGGCAATAATGCCCCACTAATTAACTTAAGGTTACCTCTTTTAACCCCCAAGTAATTAGACTTATTAACGTTAACCCACTAACTTTATAATTAAGGCAAGAATAGTCAAAAACGTCCCTTAAAACGTATCAAGAAATCCGACACAGACTGGGATTGCGCAACCTGCGACGGCCCGTCGTGCCTGCGACGGTCCGTCCTGCAGGTCGTCGCAAGGGTCAGAGACTCAATTTCCACTGAATAATCTGCTACGGTCCGTCACTCCTGTGACGGTCCGTCCTGTTATTCCGTTACGAAGTTTAGAGGGTCGATTTTCAGTACCCAATTTCAGATTTTCTAAGTGTTTTGAAACGAGACCCTGCGACGGTATGTCGTGCCCATGACGGTCCGTCGTGGGGTCTGTTGCTTCTGCCAGTTTTTCCAGAATTGAAGTCTGCTACTCAAAACGACTAAACAGGTCATTACAATAGATATTAATTTACCCATCGTTTGTCCCCGAACGATCACAAGAAGGAAAAACAAGAGCGAAAGGGAGTACCTGAATCTGTAAACAGATGTGGGTATCTTTCTTGCATATCTGCCTCCTTCTCCCAAGTGGCTTCTTCAACCGGTCGATTCTTCCATTGCACCTTGATGGACGCAATCTCTCTTGACCTCAACTTGCGAACTTCTCTATCTAAAATAGCAACAGGCTCCTCCTCATAAGACAAGTTCTCATCAAGCAAAACTGAATCCCAACGGATAATGTAATTTCCATCCCCGTGATATCTTTTCAACATAGACACATGGAATACCGGATGCACTCCGGACAGCCCTGGAGGCAAGGCTAACTCATAAGCCACCTCTCCTACTCGCTTAAGTACTTCAAATGGTCCAATGTACCTTGGACTTAGTTTACCCCTTTTACCAAACCGCATCACCCCTTTCATGGGCGAAACCTTCAGCAAGACTCGTTCTCCCTCCATGAACTCTAAGTCTCTAACTTTTCGATCTGCATATTCTTTTTGTCTATTTTGCGCCGCTAGAAGCTTTTCTTGAATAGACTTCACTTTCTCTATCGAATCCCTCAAAAGGTCAGTACCCCAAGGCCTAACCTCAAATGCATCAAACCAACCAATGGGAGACCTACATCTCCTACCATACAATGCTTCAAATGGAGCCATATCAATGCCTGAGTGATAGCTATTATTGTATGAAAACTCCGCTAAGGGTAAGAAGCTATCCCAATGGCCGCCAAACTCTTTCACACATGCACGAAGCATATCTTCCAACACTTGAATCGTTCTCTCAGACTGACCATCGGTCTGAGGATGGAACGCAGTACTGAGGTCCAGCCTAGTACCCAATTCCGCATGCAATGTTTTCCAAAACTTAGAAGTAAACTGCGTACCTCTATCTGATATGATGGATAGTGGAACCCCATGCAATCGCACCACTTCCGAGATGTAAAGTTTGGCTAACTTCTCTGCATTGTAAGTCACCTTGACCGGAATGAAGTGAGCAAACTTAGTTAACCTATCAACAATTACCCAAATAGAATCAAACTTTCCCAATGTCTTGGGAAGACCGACCACAAAGTCCATTGCAATTCTCTCCCACTTCCATTCAGGGATGGGTATTCTCTGAAGTGTTCCTCCGGGCCTCTGGTGTTCATACTTTACTTGTTGACAGTTTGGACATTTGGCAATAAAATCCACAATATCACGCTTCATTCTACTCCACCAAAAGTGTTGCTTTAGGTCACGGTACATCTTGGTTGCACCCGGATGTATTGAATACCTTGAACTATGAGCCTCTGTCCGAATAGTGTTAATCAAATCATCAACTCGGGGTACACATACCCTTCCCTTAATTCTCAAAACACCTTCCTCATCGATTTGTGCTTCTTTAGCCTCTCCTTTCAACACTTTATCTCGGATCCAGATCAATTTTTCATCATTAAACTGTTTTCCCTTAATCTTGTCAAGAAAAGAAGATCTTGACTCCACACTAGCCAACAATCCTCCCTTCTCATTTACCTCTAACCTCATCAAGTCGTTAGCCAGGATCTGAACCTCTCTAGCCAATGGACGTCTAGAAACTTGCAAGTGAGCTAGACTTCCCATGCTTCCCGCTTTTCTAGTTAAAGCATCTGCCACAACATTCGCTTTTCCCGGATGATACAAGATAGTGATATCGTAGTCCTTTAGTAACTCCATCCATCTCCTCTGTCTTAAGTTCAAATCTTTCTGAGTAAAGACATACTGAAGGCTACGATGATCCGTGTAGACCTCACACTTAACCCCATATAAATAGTGTCTCCATTGCTTTAATGCAAACACTACCGCAGCCAATTCCAAATCGTGGGTCGGATAGTTACGTTCATGCACCTTTAATTGCCTTGAAGCATAAGCAATCACACTCTTCTCTTGCATTAGTACTGCACCCAAACCAGAATAGGATGCATCACAATAAACAATGAAATTCTTACCCTCTACTAGCAAGGTAAGGATAGGTGCGGTAGTCAACAGGGTCTTGAGCTTCTGAAAGCTTTCCTCACATTCGTCCGACCATACAAATGGAACATTCTGCTTAGTCAAGTTCGTCAATTGGGAAGCAATAGAAGAGAATCCCTTGACAAATCGACGGGAGTAGCTAGCTAACCCAACAAAGCTCCTTATTTCTGACACATTAGTAGGTCTTACCCAATTCTTCACTGTCTCAATCTTAGAAGGATCCACCATCACTCCCTCCTTAGAAACCACGTGCCCCAAGAAGGACACTGCATCTAGCCAAAACTCACACTTAGAGAACTTGGCATAAAGCTTTTTCTCCCTCAACATATCCAATACCATTCTCAAATGCTCTTCATGTTCCTTCTTGCTCTTTGAGTATACCAATATATCATCAATAAATACGATCACGAAGAGGTCCAAATATGGCTTAAGAATCCCGTTCATCAAGCTCATGAACGTAGCAGGGGCATTCGTAAGACCAAAAGACATCACCACAAATTCGTAATGTCCATACCTCATTCGAAAAGCAGTCTTTGGCACATCCGTTGCCCGTATTTTCAATTGATGATAACCGGATCTCAAGTCAATCTTAGAGAAGACACAAGCACCTTGTAATTGATCGAACAAGTCATCAATGCGAGGAAGAGGATACTTGTTCTTAATAGTTACCTTATTCAGTTGTCTGTAGTCTATGCACATCCGAAAACTCCCATCCTTCTTCTTCACAAACAAAACCGGGGCACCCCAAGGAGATGCACTTGGTCTAATGAAGCCTTTGCTCAACAACTCTTGAAGTTGGGCCTTTAACTCCCTTAACTATGCGGGAGCCATTCTATAAGGGGGTATAGAAATGGGGCGTGTGCCCGGTTCAAGATCGATACAGAAGTCAATATCCCTATCTGGTGGCATACCAGGAAGATCTTCAGGGAACACATCCAAAAACTCGCGGACTACCGAAATCGACTCAATCAAAGGTACTTGGGTAGTGTCATCCTTGAGATGTGCCAAGAAAGCTAAACACCCTTTACTAACCATTTTCTTAGCACGAAGAAAGGAGATGATACGCACCGGATTGGAAGTGTAGTCACCCTCCCACACTAACGGATTTGTCCCAGGCTTGGCTAACGTCACTGTTTTAGCATTACAATCCAAGATAGCGAATTGCGGAGAAAGCCAAGTCATACCCAGAACTACATCAAAATCAACCATTTCTAAGATAACCAAGTCTACATAAGTATTGCTCCCCACAAAGTTCACCAAACAAGACCTATATACCTTTTCAACTAACACAGACTCACCCACCGGAGTAGAAACATGAATAGGCATATCAAGTAATTCACAATGCAAATTTAGATCATTAGCAAATGAGGAAGATACATAAGAAAATGTGGATCCAGGATCAAACAATACAGAAGCCATGCAATCACAAACCAGAAGATTACCTGTGATGACAGTATCAGATGCCTCCGCTTCAGACCGCCCAGGGAAAGCGTAACAATGGGCCCTATCGTTTGTCTGTCCATTGCCCCACCATGTTGTAATGTAGTGGTTCCAGTTTGCCCATCACCTCGGACATTTTGGTGACCACCATTACCTCGACCACCACGTCCTCCAGAATAACGGCCCCTACCATGACCATCTCTACCTCTAACATTTGGAGGTCTGTAACTCTGTTTTGGACAATATCTCTTAATATGTCCAATCTCCCCACATCCATAGCACTCTCTGGATTCATGCATAGGTATTTCAGAGAAGTGTTGACCGGTCGGAGGTAGACCCCCAACTACAGTCTGTAGTGAAGACTGAATGGGCCGGACTGCGTAACCTCCGGAACCCTGTCCTCTAGAGTAAGAACCATTAAACTCACCTCCTTTTTGAAACCTTTTTGATGTCGATGTCGTAGTGAAGTCGTCTGGCTTCACTCCTTCCACTTCTATCACAAAGTCTACCACTTCTTGGAAGGATTTTGCCGTTTCCGCTATCTGTAAGGCTGAAATCCGCAACTCTGACCTCAACCCCTTCACAAAACGACGAATCCGCTCTTGTGGACTGAAGCAAAGTTGGGTGGCATATCTGGATAGTGCACAGAACTTAGCCTCATATGCATTGACCGACATCCTACCTTGCTCTAGGCTCAAGAACTCATCCCTTTTCCTATCCCTCAAGGTTCGGGGGATATACTTCTCCATAAACAAGTTAGAGAATGAGGCCCAAGTCTTAGGTGGTGCCTCCATTGGTTGACACTAAATATGCGACCGCCACCACATTTTGGCGTTCCCTTGAAACTGATAAGTCACAAACTCCACACCAAACCGCTCTACTATACCCATCTTGTGTAGTAGCTCGTGACAGTCAACCAGAAAATCATAAGCATCCTCCGATTCAGCACCCTTGAAAACAGGAGGTTTCAGTTTCAAGAACTTACTGAAAAGTTCATGTTGATCAGTTGTCATTATAGGCCCAGTAGTCAGACGTGGAAATGTGTCTATGTCAAATGAGGCTTCTATACGAGGAGCCATAGTGGCTGCATGTTGTACTTCTGGAACTGGAGGTGTTGGCGCAGAAAACACTGGAGGTGCCTGACCTTGATCAGACAACCCACTGAGATAGGCGAGAACCTGATTGATCATCTCTGGGGTAGGCTGGGGTGGCAATTCCTTATTTTGCACTTGTTCATTCTCCCCTTCCTAACCCTCTCTTATTACCTCCTCAGTCGATGGAGGATTCACTGCCCTAGTATCAGATGGACTAGGTGCTCGTCCTCTTCCCCTCGAGGACGTCCTCCCACGACCCCTACCACGGCCTCTTACCGCTACTCTTCCTCGAGCTACAGCCCCATTGGCTGGCTCAGACGCACCCTGTCCCGTCGGTGCTGATGTTAGTGCTGGCGTAGTCGTTGCTCTATTTCTAACCATCTGCAAAATAGAGTGAAGATGGTTAGATACCAATTTGTATCACCTAGATACCAATTGGACCCAAGTAGTAGCACGAAAGAAAGAATGAAAGAATGGAATTTTCCTAAAGTCTTATAGCCTCTCAAAGAAAAGTAAAGGCGTCCCCCTACCGTTCCTTAAGACTCTACTAGACTCGTTCTTGTGTGATGAGACCAACAAACCTAATGCTTTCATACCAAGTTTTGTCACGACCCAAATCCGGGCCGCGACTGGCACCCACACTTACCCTCCTATGTGAGCGAACCAACCAATCTAAACCTTAACATTTCAATATAATATCAACATAAGGTAATGCGGAAGACTTAAATCCGGGCCGCGACTGGCACGTTTGCTGCACTCCACAAATAAACAAGAAGAAAACAATAAAAGTAGGGGTCAGTACAAAACACGGGTACAGAGTAGATATCATCGGCCAACTCAAAATAGAAAATAGTATATATTAAGCAATATCATAAAATGAACTAATATCTTTAGCATGCAGCATTCACAGTTACCATAACCCTTGGTTTCAACACCAAGCACATCAATGAGGACTCACGCCTCCTCATCATACTCATTTGGGAATTAGGTTCATTAGATTTGAATATATTATCATCTTTCAAGACTCATTATCTTTTATTCCCCTCGTGTCGGTACGTGACACTCCGCCCCTCAATATACAATCCTGGTGTCAGAACGTGACACCCGATCCATATTCTATCCTGGTACCGGAACGTGGCACCCCGATCCTCATATACTATCCTGGTACCGGAACGTGACACCTGATCCATATTCTATCCTGGTACCGGAACGTGGCACCTGATCCATATTCTATCCTGGTGTCGGAACGTGACACTCTGATCCTCATATACTATCCTGGTACCGGAACGTGGCACCCGATCCATATTCTATCCTGGTACCGGAACGTGGCACCCGATCCATATTCTATCCTAGTACCGAAACGTGGCACCCGATCCATATTCTATCCTGGTGTCGGAATGTGACACTCCGATCCTCATATACTATCTTGGTACCGGAACGTGGCACCCGATCCCCTAATCTCACTACTTTCATTCATCAAGCCTTCTTTTATACCAAGGCATCATCATTAACAAAGTGGATTAGGGTTTCTTTTCAAGAGTTGGGATTCAATAACTTCATCATGCTTATTTATTCATAATTACATAATCACATCATTCATGCACGCATACAATCAAGCATATAGAAGGTTCACAATACTACTAACACATATTATTCGCTATTAAGAGTTTACTACGAATAGCATGAAAACCATAACCTACCTCCACCGAAGAATTGCGATCAACAAGCTATCTTCTCAGAATCCTTGCTATCCTCTCCGTCTCTCTCTCTCTCTCTACTCGTTCCCTTTCTTTCTCTCTCTCTCTTTGTTCTTTCTTATTTTTTCTTATTCCAACCCTCTTTCTTTTACCCTAATTAACATATAATTAAGAATAAAAGATGGCAATAATGCCCCACTAATTAACTTAAGGTTACCTCTTTTAACCCCCAAGTAATTAGACTTATTAACGTTAACCCACTAACTTTATAATTAAGGCAAGAATAGTCAAAAACGTCCCTTAAAACGTATCAAGAAATCCGACAAAGACTGGGATTGCGCAACCTGCGATGGCCCATCGTGCCTGCGACGGTCCGTCCTGCAGGTCGTTTCAAGGGTCAGAGACTCAATTTCCACTTAATAATCTGCTACGGTCCGTCACGCCTGTGATGGTCCGTCCTGCCATTCCGTTACGAAGTTCAGAGGGTCGATTTTCAGTACCCAATTTCAGATTTTCTAAGTGTTTTGAAACGAGACCCTGCGACGGTCCGTCGTTCCCATGATGGTCCGTCGTGGGGTCTGTCGCTTCTGCCAGTTTTTCCAGAATTGAAGTCTGCTACTCAAAACGACTAAACAGGTCGTTACACTGAATTCAATAGTTTTTATAAATAGCCTAGGAAAGATATCTTTCAAAAATATTTAGTTTAATAACTAATATAATAACAATTATTTTAGGAAAGATTTCATTGTGTGCCTCGGGTATGAGTTCAAAATCACAAAGGTAAAGAAAAGATTGTATTGGTGGAATTAATGTAGCACTCCTGAGTTGACAAGTGTTGAATCATCACCCAAGTTCAGTTGTTGATGCCCATATAAATTTTTATTTTACTCTTTTTCTCTTTTTTTTTTCTAGCCATAAAAAGATTATAAAATAATAAAAATCAAACAAAAACAAAGATAATGAGCATGAAAACAACAACAATAATACAAATATAGATAGTAATAACTTACCAATATTGGAAGGGATGTCACGTTGATATAAGTAGTTAGCTTCTCCCCGATTTTTAATGTATACCCCAGTATAAGATTTAGTACATATTCCAACTACATACTTTTTTACAAGTTTTTGCCGTGCAAAAGTGATTTACGTCCTTGTGTCACCTGCAAATTAAATCATTAATGATAGTGTAGAAAAGAGTCAATCTCATTATGTATTCTAATATAATAATTTTAAGTTAACCTGAGATGTTTCTTCATTTTCTCTTGATTTCTTTGCTATTTCAAAAACTTTCCCATATACAACAAATTTATACACTCTTATCAAAGATTGAAACTTTTTATTTGTCTCCAATGAAGGTAGACAACCACTTGGACGAATAATATTATTGATGATTCAATTTTGCCTTCTTTGTTCAAATGTATGAGTATGCATGTGGTGCATATAATTTTGGAACAATATCATTCACGCAGGCACGCACGCACGCACACACGCACGTGCGTACGCATGCGCACACACACACACACACATACACCAAGACACACACACACACACACACACACACACACACACACACACACACACACACACACATGCACGCACGCACGCACGCATGCACACACACACATACATTTTTCTCTTGTGATTTTAAATTATGAGATGAAATCTCAAATCTTCGAATAAACTTGTTTTGTGGATTTCATATCATGATTTCAGATTTTTCAAATACAAATATTGACCCACAAATTTATATTTCGTATATATAAAAAATAATGATACAACTAAAGAATTTTTTGCGAGGATACATAGGGACTAATGAAATATTTAATAAACGTGAACATAATGATACAATTACTAATTATATTGACCACGGTCAATTTTATTAAAGAGTACTTGAACAAAATTAAATTTGACTACAACTCATTTTTAATGTTACCTTTTCGTTGAACAAAATTAAACTTTGAACAATAAATATTATATTTTTTTAGAATAACTTTTTTATAGTGTATTATTCTTTTATGTTTTGTCCTGAACATTTGGTTATTTGGTATGATTGTGAAAATAAAGAATTGGAATACATTTCACAGTTTCGTAACTTAAGGGAGTTTTATATTTATGAGCCCAAAATACAATTGAAAAAACCAAATTTCATGTGGATATAAAGCTTGAACTTGATTTCGTATTATCATTTCATCTCACATGGTTGTTTATTAATCTAATATTTATTGTATGGGCATAAAGGGACCAAAAGACTTCCATATGTGGTGAGTTTAATTAAGAATATATGTTCTATTTCCTTCGTAACCACACATAGTTTGAACCCAGATTATAAAATAGTAATTTTGTGAGTAATATATGGTTTGAATTTGAAAAAAAATATTTTTATAATTCTAAAACATGAAAACAAATTCATTCTAAAAAATAAGAACACTCTTTATGCATCATAGGCATTAATTCTATAATAAATGTTCATTGTGTTATGAATTTTTTCTTCGTATATTTTAGGATACTCATAAACCCTTTTGGTTTAGAAAATATATTGTAGAAATAGATTTGGAACTGAATATATTTTCCTTCTTGGATTCGGAAAACCTTTTCCTTATAGGTTTAGGACAACTAGAATTCATATATGGAGATACAGTTGGGGATTAGTAGGTTGGTTGTTGAGTAATATGTTGTATGGTAGTCACTCGTTTATTCAACACTTTTGTAGGTTCCGATCCTGAACAAATGTGATCTTCTTCTTCATCTATTTTCAAGTCTTTCAATGAATTTTGAGAGGTAATTGCTTCTCATCCTGGTATCCACTCTTATTCCTTATTTTATGGTTTATTTTATTTGAGAAATGAAGATATTCAAACATAAAATAATCTTTTGATTTTATATTTCATACATTAGTGGCTTGTACACGTGACGATCAAATTTTGGGGTTATACTGAAATAACTAAGATGTAGCTTCTAAAAAAAGCGTTAAATTGATTTTTTTTTACGGATATGGCTCCTAATTTAAGAAGAGTTAAGGGGTGCAATATATACTAAATTATTCATTTTTTTAGTTTACCTGCTAGTGGCATAAATAGAATGATATTTAAGAAGTGCCTGAGGAAATACAAATAGAGATTTCCATTCTAAAACTTTGGAGGTAATAATAGAGGTATACAGAGATGTCTACATGAGGATATATCGTAAGTATACTACTTTAATTTGTAACTATTAAGTAAGTAATATTATTACTTTTTTAGTGGGCATTTGTGCACTTCACAGGTAATGACCGGGTTTCAATGTTATTGAAAAATAAATGGAGGAAAAATTTTGGCCGAAAAACTTTGTTGTAGAATCTTGAAATTTCCAACCTATGGAAAAAATAGAATTCCTCAAAGTGTAGAGAAATATGGTAGAAATTGGGTGAACCGTTTACGATTTTTATTGCATGAGTAGTTAAATTAACTCTTTAAGGAATTCGTACGACTTTATGAAATCGAATTTGAACGTCTAGAACTTTGGGAATTGATTTGTTGTGAAATTATGATTTGGAATTCCTTTAATTTGCTCATTGATTCCCTAAATTGGTTAGTTGGGCTCATGAGTGTGATCTAGGGTTCATAGAATTATTATAGTTTTGGGTAATTACCTATTGTTTGTTGATTCCTGTATTATATTGATTGTTTGTAGAGAAAGAATAAGCTAAACAAATCCAAAAAGGGAAGAATCAAGTTTCGTAGGGTTTCAAGCTTGTTTCGAGGTAGTAATGGTTGTGATTTTATGCTTGTGTGATGTAGGCTTGTTCTTTGTTCATTATGATACTTGTATAAGTATGAATGTTACAATATTGATCACCTTTATTATAATGATATAGATGAAATATCATTTCCATGAAATCATGACTTAAATGTATGATCTTGATGATGTACTTGAATTTGTGATTGTGGTGTGTGAATGAGATCAGATTCCCATGCTCCGACATAACTTTGGATAGGATTTCCACTCTTCGGCATAATATTTAATCAAATTGCCACGTTCTAGTATAAATGTTGTATAGGATTTCCACGTTTCGTCAAGTTAACTATTTTTTCTTTGGTTCCGTGAGAGGACTAATGATGTGATGATAGATGTGAAATGTGTTGTTGATTCTTCATGTTACTAATTTTGTATATCTTGAAATATATTCATATGATTTTAATGTTATTTGACTTATTTATGTTACACTAGTGGGGTAGCTCCATGATTTTATCAGAACACTATGGTTGTAGACTGATACTGCCTTGCTCTTATGTTTATTGATTACAATGCCTCTTCACGCGAATATTGACATACCTCACACAAAATATTAGTGATCGATGATTCAACTTCAAGGGTAAGTCAATTCTTTCGGGCTGCCATGGGATTCTCGGTTGTCTATGTCCACAAATTCTTGATATAGACATTTGTTCTAGATAGTTCAATAGTTCGTTAGTTTGAGGATATATCTCTTCTTGTTAGATTTATGGATCATGTTAGATGTTTTCGTACATTGGCTTTCATATTCTAGGTAGTTACATTCCGCATTTGTTAAGCTAATTAACTTGCTTCCGTAACTTAATTGACTTAGTTTTGGTTTAGTTGCTTAGTTTGAGTTGTAGTAGTAGTTCTCCCACCGGAGGGTTAGCGTGGGTACCGAACATGACGGTCTTGGTCGTGATAAAGTTGGTATCATAGACTAAGTTAGTTAATATTGATGTACCAAAACAAGTCTAATAAAGTCTTGCATAACGGTACGAGAACACCTTTAATTTTCTTCGAGAGGCTATTGGACTTAAGGAAATCTCTATATTTTTCTATTATCTCTTTTTGTTCAATAACTTGGGTCGGTATTTAGGTGATACAAATTCTTACCTAACCTCCTTCACTTTTCAGTACATAGATGGTTAATTCATGGTTCAACGGTGTTTGTCCCGCAGTTTCTGTCAATGCTCTGGCTGAGGAACCTCTAGCAATAGACCACAGTCGAGGTAGGGGTAGAGAAAGAGTTAAGGGTAGAGGCCGTGCGAGAGTAGAGTCTGTTGGGAATGAGGTACCAATTGAATATATTCATATAAATGAGATCCCACCAGTGCATATTGTAGATAAGGAGGAGGATATTGAGGTTAAAGATGTTAAGAAGAATGGACAAGAGAAAGAGGTGCTGATAGAGACTATGATTGTTTCCCCCATCGATACAGTGTTTGATTAACACATTATGGCATTGTTAAAAGGTTTGGCTGGTCTTGGAGTGATTCATCCTACTCAAGTTCAAGCTAATCCTCCTGTTGCTAGCACTGCGCCCAAGACTGGTGGAAATGTATTATTCTTGTGCTTTCTTCCGTCCTTTGTTGGTTTCGTTATGACCAGTACTGAGCATGACATGTTGACTATGTTCTTGAAGCTTAAGCCTCCGGTATTTTTGGGTTCTGAAACTGAAGATGCTTATGAGTTAATCTTAGATTGTTATGAGAGGCTGCATAAATTAGATATTGTTCTCTAACAAGTGGTTGATTTTATATCCTTCCAACTTCAGGGTGCAGCCAAGAAATGGTGGAGAGCTTATATGAAGTTCAAATCTTCTAGTTTCTCTCCACTCACTTGGACCTATTTTCATGCTCTATTCTTGGAAAAATATGTAGCTAAAACTTTGAGGAATCGCAAGAAAGATGAGTTCATGGCCTTAGAGCAAGGTGGTATGTTTGTGGATTCATATGAGGCCAAATTCCATCCTTTATCTAGATGTGCTACACAAATTGTGACTACACAGGAGGACATGATCCGATTATTTATTTAGGGATTGAATTTTGAGTTGCAATCATTATTTGTTCATACGATTTCTGTATGGAGGAGCTCCAATTAAGTGACTATGGTAAGAAAGTAGAGGGGTGAGACGAGATGGTAAGGCTAAGAAAGCCAAGAATTCTGAAAATTTTCAAGGCTCCTATTCTAAAGGGTCTGGTAGGCCAACGTTGGCATCCAATCTAATTCAGTTCTCTATGCCCGCCTCTACAGATAACTATTTGGGAACCCCATCTTATAATTTTCAAGAGATCCAGGAGTTGTGTCTTCAACGGGTAAGAAACTACCTTTTGATCGTACTTGTTATAACTATGGAGAACTTGGAATATTAGGAGAGATTGCTTTCATCTGCGTGTGCTAGACTCCACAAAACATCCATCTAGAGCAATGGTGCCTGTGGGAATGGTAATAATAGTAGTGGACGGCTATAAGGTGGGCAACGAGGTAATCAACGAGACTGTGGAGGTAGAGGAAATTGTGGTGGAGGCAGAGGTAACATAAACCAGAGAGGGAAGTAGCTCATCAAGATGATAGGGATCATTTTTATGCTTAAAGAATAAGGTAAAGGCATCTGACACAGTGATCATAGGTACTATTCTTGTATGTGACCTGATGACTGATGTGTTGTTTGATTCGAGTTCTACTTATTCTTTTGCATCCATGAGATTTCTTCCATGTTTGATATGATTTGTGAAGTACTTGATGCCCCTATTCATTTTTCTACCCCAGTTGGAGAGTCCCTCATAATTACTCGTATTTATCGAGCTTTCCCTATTTTTTTATGGGATATCAAAGACGTGGGTTGATTTGGTGATTTTGGATATGATTTACTTTGACATAATCTTAGGCATTACGTGGTGTCTTCAACATTTTGAAAATCCAAGACTTGTCGTAGAGCCTAACATAAGTTTCTTGAGGCATAAACACTATTTTAGTACTATAATAATGAATATAGGTCATTTGGGAGTCTTAGAAATGAAAACGTCCATGACTTTTGGAAATTTGGTTCAAGAATGTACTAGCATGGTTTAACCTATTTGACTAGCTTTTAGGAGTCAGAAATTCATGAAATTAGATGGGAGGGTGTTCAAAATGTGTTTAAGATGATTCGTGGTCAAAACTTTTGAGTACAAATCCCCAAGGACAAACTAAGAACCCTTAATGAGGACTCTTGCAAGTTGGTGTCAACAAGGCCTAGGCATTGGGTAGCCACGAGAGGGCAATGACGGTTCGTGTGTGGAATAACGGGGCGTTGATGCTAACCGTTGTCCAACACGTATACAAAATCTTGGAAGCCCTCTGATGAACAGTTTCTGTCCGAGATGATGGTTATACAGCACGGGAGGCACAGTGCCCGTCAACTCACAGACAGATCGTCGATCGGAGTTCCGTTTGTGAGGGTCAAAAGTTCCTGCACATTTTAAATTATGTTTATTAAAATAATTAAGGGGTGTAGGGGGTATTTAGGTATTAAAGGAAGGTTAATTGAAGAATTTGACCCCCCATATAAATACCCCAACTCTCATTAATCTAAACATAACCCACAAATATAAATCTCTTCGTACTCTCTTCTTCTCTCTCTCTATTTGAAGACACCATTGAAGACAAGTTAGGGGGAGGTTTTGGGGGCTAGAAATGGATGATTTCACCATCAAATATTCATCAAACTTTGAGTTATGAGATCTAATTCACCTTTGAGACTCTTTCCTCAAAAGATTCCTTCAAAATGATTTCCAAAGTTGGGTTTTCTAGTGGGTTTCACTCAGTTACGAATTCGATGTTATGAATTGAGTTGTTTTTGTTTTATTTAGGGTATAATGGATATATTAACATGTATTTTAAGTTGATCATAGTAATTAGTGATGGTTTGACCTAAATTGAATAGTATGATCCTTAACCTTTAACCCTAAGTTTGTTCTTGATGTAAATTGGGTTATGATTCATTCAATTGTCTTAATTATGGGTTAAATAATGATTATATGATGTCGTTAAAATAATCATTAACAAATTGGAGTGAATTATAGTCTTTCATGCTAGTCTTGAGAAGATGATCTAGGTTAGAAGGTGAAATGACCTAGGCATCTAATTTTAAGCTACTATCTAGTATTGAATTGTGCTATAGTATTTGTTCTAATCTTGATATCTTGTATGATATTTAATTATGATGTTGAAAATATAAATTCGATTGAATTATGTTTTTATGGTAAGTCCTAAATGACAAACTTTGAGGAAGACTTTGTAAGTCATAGAATCTCTATGTTTACTTCATATTGTGATTAATTGTGGTCAAGTCATGATGTTATATTTGAGTATGTCTTGTATTTGGATTGATGGGAAGTAATGACGTTAAATTGAAATGTCTTGACTATGTTGTAAGTTTGATTAATGTGTTTGTGATATAAGGCTGGTGATGACAATCAATGTGCTTTATTATGCTATGAAATGCTAATGTGTTAACCTTACTCATATGAATTGTGATGAAAGGACATATACTCATACAATTCTTATTGAGCTATTGATGATGATGATCATACAAGGGGTAGATCCTATGACCTAAACTATCTTATAATTGATAACTAAAGTCTTAAAAGACATTTCAAAAGGGTACTATAGCTTAGCACTGAGTGAACTAGATTGAGGAGTGTCCCTACCCACATAGGGAAGATGGGATCACTAAAGTAATCTTGAGATTGGAGACTACAATGCATGGAGAATAAAGAGGGTACCAACTATATCTCCTAGTTCGTGAACTATATTGCCCCCAAAGGAATACTATCTAGTGGATCCACGTAGTTGCTATGTTTTATGTTTTGGTACTACCCTAGCAAGTTGACCGCCTTCTTTCGGTGTAGGGTTTTATGACACCGGATTCCACACTAACTCATGTGGTATATGAAGGTTAGGGAAAGATATTCCCAAAAGGTAAAATGAATTAAAGAATTGAACTCTAACTAGGATAACCTAAGGGGTCTAACTTAGTCTAGGTACGGGTATGAGACTCTACCTAAGCATTGCACTTGTTAGCCTTGAAGGGAGTCTTAAGAGGACGTTCTTATATATGTTTATGTTATGATGATATATGATATGTTTGTGATGAACTTACATATTTTTGATACTATATCTTGATTACTTCACTTATGAGTATGTGATTGATTATATTGTTAAAGTAAGATATAATATATCTAATTGTTATATTATGTGGAGTTGGACATTGGTTATTGTTTCTTGTTGAGGTTACTTGATTGAGAAAGGTTATGGGTCTTTGTTTGGTCATTTCACTTGTTGACTTGATAAGGATTCATGAGTAGATGTCTCGCTTATTATGATATTATAAACTTTTATTCATGCTTGTGATGTTATTCCTTGATGATAGGGTTGTAGTAAATCATGGGTTCAAGTATGTTGGGATACATATTACTTGTTTGAGTTTGTAAGCATGTTTGGTTGATTGGTATGACTTGTTTGATTATGCATGAGACTTTTAAAAGGGTAAAATGGAATGTTTTGTCTAAATCTCCCTGTATAGCATGTTTTGTTCTTATATGTGCATATGGTTTCATACTTAGTACATGTGGAGTACTAACCCCATTTTCTTCCCTTTTCCCATAAATTTTAGGTTTTGGTCATTGAAGGCTCATTTCAAATGACTTGAAGAAGGCTTGGATATTCTCTATCATCCAAGTGGGTAGGTCCTCACTTTTCGAGGGCTACGCCAATATCTTTCAAAGACTTATGTTCATTCCACTTCCACTTGAGTATGACTTGTAGCCTATATGAGGCTTATTTACATTTGAAGTAGGGCTATTCCCAAATTTTTGTGATCGTTTAGATGGTATGAAATGAGACAATCTTTGAGACTGTATTTCTATCTTATATATATCTATGTGCAATAAGAGTAGAAGGGTATGTAACCTTCCTATATGAAGGGTCTATGTATACTCGATACGACTTTATTACATGTAGGTAGAGGTCTATGTAAACCTCCAAGTAGATGTAATGAAAAGTTTTAATTTTCCAACAAATTTCAACCTATGAATGTAATGACATGACACTAAGAGACTAGTCTTAGTCACTAAAGAGGAAGATGATGCCGGTTACGTCTAGGGTATCAGAGCATAAGGTTGAATATCATTGAGTTATGTCTTTCTATCTACCACATATATAATTGTGAAGCGCGCCACACTTATGAATAGGAACCTTTGTGATGCCTAGGAATTGCTCTCTTTATTGGAAATCCTATATCGTGCCATTAGAGTATACTTATGGTATGATTTTTCATCTAATCCTACTTTTGTGCTTATAGTAAAAATGAACACTTGAAGAAATGCGGCTCGGAGACTTGAAGAGGAAATTGCCAATGCGGGAGCTTCTCCACGTGGCGGACGAATTCCTCCACTTGAAGAAGATGCTAATATGGAGCAAGCATCGGCTAATACTCCTTCTTTGATGGATGAAAATATAAGGACCACCCTTATTCAAATGGTCCAAGCTATCACCACTCAAGCACAAGCGGCCACGACTCAAAGCCAAGGTGTGACGGCCCAAGCAAATCGGGAGGTTTTACCCCTGTCCTCATCAACAAGTCACTATTATGGCTTTCCATCTAATGGACTTCAATTGAATGAACCCTCCTACTTTCTATGGGTCTAAGGTTGAGGAAGACCCCTAAGAATTCATCGATAAGGTATATAATATACTTTTGGCTATGGAATTTTCCACAAGTGTAAAGGCCGAGTTGGCCACTTATCAACTTAAGGACGTGGCTCAAGCATGGTTTGTGCTATGGAGAGATAATAGGCCTTTTAGAGGTGGTTCATTTACTTGGGTGATTTTCAAGAAAGTTTTCTTAGATCGTTTCTTTCCAAGGGAGAAGAGGGAGGCTAAAGTGGTGGAGTTCATCAACCTTCGCCAAGGAGGTAAGAGTGTTCATGAATACTCTTTGAAATTCACTAAGCTGTTGAAATATGCTCCTTCTTTGGTTTCCGATCCTAGAGATGAAATGAGCCGCTTTGTGACGGGAGTGTTGAATGATTTTCATGATGTGTCATTCGTCTATGATACACGACAACATAAACATTTCTCATCTTATGGTTCATGATAAGTATATAGAAGAGGCAAGGGCTAGGAGAAAGAGTAATGATGCTAAGACGGCAAGATGTTTTGATGGAGGTTCTTCAAAGAATAGGCTTGAGATACAATACAAGCCTAGATTTAAGAAGCGAGTTTCAAGTAAAGTCCCTTCCAAGATCCCAAAATTTGGCGATAATAGTGTGTCTAACCCTAAATTGAAGAAGGGAAAAGGAACTAATTCACCAACTGAGAAGCCAACTTGTGGAAAGTGTGGCAAGAAGCACTATGGTGATTGCCTTAAGGGGACATATAATTATTTGGGTTATGGTAAGAGTGGGAACAAGGTTAGGAATTGCCATAATGTGAGGAGTTAAGACAAGGGTAGTGATCAAGCTCAATAAAGTGGTTCTAAAGAGGCACCAAAGAAGAACCGCTTCTATGCTCTCCGCTCTAGGGGTGAGCAAGAGACTTCTCCGGTGACCGGTAAGTTAGAAGTCTTCTCTATTGATGTATATGACTTACCTGACCCCAGCGCTACTTTATCCTTTGTTACTCCTCTAATATCCAAAAAGTTTGATATTTTACATGATATTTTGCATAAACGTTTTATAGTTTCTACTCCGGTGGGTGAGTCGGTTGTTGCAAAAAGAGTATATAAAAATTGTCCTATAATGTTGACCAATAAAGTTTCTTATATTGAACTAGTAGAACATGATATGTTTGATTTTGATGTTATATTGGGTATGGATTGGTTGCATGCTTGCTTTGCTTCTATTGATTGTAGGACAAGTGTAGTGATTTTTAACTTTCCAAATGAACACGTTGTATAGTGGAAGGGGGGAAACTCTTTCCTATTGTTCGTAGCATCTCTTATGTAAAAGCATGAAAAATAATCTCTAAAGGTTGTTTATACCATATTGACCTGAGATCGGGGTATCACCATCTTAGGGTGAGAGGAGAGGATGCAGAAAAGACGGCCTTTTTAACTAGATATTGCACTATGAGTTCTTGGTAATGTCTTTCGGTCTCACTAATGCTCCGACAACGTTTATGTACCTATTGAATAGAGTGTTTTAAAATTACCTAGATTCATTTATCATTGTCTTCATTGACGATATCTTTGTATATTCGAAGAATGATGGTGATCATGTGGGTCATTTGAGGGTGGTGTTTCAAACCCTTAAAGAACATCAATTATTTTCCAAATACAGCAAGTGTGAGTTTTGGTTGAGGTCGGTGACAGTTTTTGGTCATATCATCTCTAGTGAAGGAGTTGAGGTTGATCCAAGGAAAGGGAGGCAGTCAAAAATTTGCCTAGACCTTTGACACCAACAGATATTGGCGTTTCTTGGGTTTAGCAAGTTATTATCGGAGGTTCGTGGATAGTTTTGCATCCATTGCATCTCCCTTGACTACTTTGACCAAAAAGAGTAAGAAATTTGAGTGGTTTGAGGCATGTGATAGATGTTTCCAATTGTTGAAGGATAGGCTTACTTCTGCACCTATGTTGACCTTACTGGAGGGTACAAAAGGGTTTGTTGTGTATTGTGATGCATAATGTGTGGGTTTAGTGTGTGTGCTTATGCAACATGGGAAGGTGATAGACTATGCTTCTAGTCAACTTAAGGTACATGAGAGTAACTATCCCACTCGTGACATTGAGTTAGTTGTTCTGGTGTTTGCCTTTAATATTTGGAGGCATTACTTGTACGGTATACATGTTGACGTCTCTACCGACCATAAGAGTCTTCAATACGTGTTTACCCAAAAGGAGTTGAATCTCCGGCAAAGAAGGTGGTTAGAGTTGTCAAAAGATTATGACATGAGTGTCCTTTATCACCCCGACAAGGCTAATGTGGTTACAGATTCCCTATGTTGTATGACTATGGGTAGTGTATCCCACATTGATGAATCCAAGAAAGACTTAGTGAGGGATGTACATAGGTTATCTAGGTTGGGGTGAGATTAGAAGATTCTTCAGATGGTGGTTTCATGGTCCATGATAACTCCTAGTCCTCATTGGTGGTTAAGGTGAAGTCCAAGCAACACCTTGATAAATCATTAATGGAGTTTAAGTAAACGGTCCTCGGTAAACTTAATGAGGCATTTTCCCTAGGGGGTGGTATTTTAAGGTTCCAAGGGAGATTATTATTCCCTAGGTAGATGGGTTAAGGGACCGGATCCTAGAAGAAGCCCATGGGTCCCGTTACTCAATTCATCTGGGTTCGGCAAAAATGTACCATGATCTTAGGGAAAGTTATTGGTGGGAAGGTATGAAGAAAGACATAGCGGAGTTTGTCTCTAAGTGCCAAATTTCCACCAAGTAAAAGCCGAACATCAAAATTCGGGTGGATTACTACAAGAGATCCAAATTCCTACTTGGAAGTGGGAAGACATTAATATGGATTTTGTATTGGTTTTACCTCAGACTCAAAGGTCATATGATCGTATATGGGTGCTTGTGGATGGGTTGACTTAGTCATATCGCTTTATTCCCATCAAGTCTACTTATTCGGCGGAATATTATGCTAGGATCTTTATAGATGAGATTGTGTGTCGCCATGGTATTCCGTCATCCATCATATTGGATCGGGGTGCACAATTCACATCTAGTTTTTCAAGGTCATTCCAAAAAGGGTTGGGTACTAAGGTGAAGTTAAGTACCGCTTTTCATCCCCAAACGTATGGTCAAGCGAAACGCACTATCCAAACCCTTGAGGATATGCTTAGGGATTGCATTATTGATTTTTAAGGGAATTGGGATACACATTTGACGTTGGTGGAGTTTGCTTAAAATAATAGTTATCATTCATCCATTTCCATGGCTCCCTATGAAGTTTTGTATAGTAGTAGGTGTAGGCCGCCTATTGGATTGTTTGAAGTGGGTGAGCCTTCGCTTTTTGGTACCGATTTGATTTATAAGACTTTAGAGGTTTATATCATAAGGACACGGTTGCAAACGGCCTATAGTCGGCAAAAGTCTTATATTGATTATAGAAGAAGGATTGGAGTTTGAAAAAGGTGATAAGATGTATTTGAAAATTTCACCAATAAAAGGGGTGGTTACATTTTGCAAGAAAGGGAAGTTGAGTCCTCGTTATCTGGATCCTATGAAGTCTTGCAAAGGGTTGGTAAGGTTGCCTATAAATTGAAACTTCCTAGTGAATTGGCTTCGGTTCATACGGT
This sequence comes from Solanum lycopersicum, assembly GCF_036512215.1. Taxonomy (NCBI): domain Eukaryota; kingdom Viridiplantae; phylum Streptophyta; class Magnoliopsida; order Solanales; family Solanaceae; genus Solanum; species Solanum lycopersicum. The sequence goes on along the minus strand of NC_090800.1, from coordinate 63,319,416 downwards.
TTTCCATGCGTCTATGTAGAAAAAGTTTATTGGTGATCCTGAGTCTATTCTTTCTATTGAGGGTCTTGGTTTCAAGGATAACCTCTTTTATGAGGATGTTCCGGTTCAAATTCTTGATAGGCAACTCAAAAAGTTAAGAAATAAATACGTGATTTCCATAAAGGTGTCATGGAAGAATCACCTAGTTGAAGATGCAACATGGGAGGCCTAGGCCGACATGAATTCCCCTTACCCTCATCTTTTTGATAATGAAGGTTAGTAATTCTTTTTAATAACATAAATATGACCAGGAATTGAAGTTTCATGTTTTTTGGTAAAGTTTTGCAAAAATGTGCATCTTGAGTTGCATTATAGTGGAGTAGTACATTGGAACTTGATATTTTGTTTTTCTTGGTTTGTTTGAGTTATGTTCTGCATTTTGACATGTTGAGTCCCAGTGACAAGTTATGTGACCTATTGATAAGTTAAACTTTGTGCTAATTGACTCATGTAATGTTGGTTGAGCTCATGATTGTTGTGAGGAGAAAATGTCTCATGATGAAGTGTTTGAGCCTTATGTGTGGTAATAGGAGTTTTGAAATTTCCTTTTATAAATGATATGATTTATGTTGATTTGATATTTTTGATTGGTTGGGCAACTAGTCTTGATTCTAGTCATCCCTTCAAAGAATTTAGTGTCATTTAGGGATGAATGTTCCTAAGGGGGGATAATGTAACATTTTGAAAATTCAAGACTTGTCGTAGAGCCTAACATAGGTGTATTGAGGTCTAGAAATTTTTTTAAGACTATAATAATGAATATAGGTCATTACGGAGTCTTAGAATCCAAAACGCCCAAAAACGTCCATGGCGTTTGGAAATATGGTTCAACGACATACTAGCCTGCCTCAACCTATTTGACTAGCTTTTAGGAGTCGAACACTCATGAAATTAGGTGGGATGGTTTTCAACATGTTTTTAAGATGATTCTTGGTCGAAATTTCGGGTACGACTCCCCAAGGATGAACCAAGGGCCCTTCAGGAGGACTCTTGCACGTTGGTGTCAACACTGCCTAGGCATTGTGCAACCACGAGAGAACAACAATAGTCCTTATGTGGAACGATGGGGAATCGATGCCAATCATCATCCCAAACTTAGAAAAAATGTGGGAAATCCTCAAATGCACAGTCTCTGACAGAGACTAGGGTTGTGCAGCACGGAAGGCATAATGCCCGTCGACTCACAAACATACAGTCGATAGGGGTTCCGTCTTTGAGGGTCAAAAGTTCCTGCACGTTTTAAATTAAATTCATTACAATAATTAAGGGATATAGGGGTTATTTAGGGATTTAATGAAGGTTAATTAACTAATTTAACCCCCCATATAAAGACCCCAACCCTCATTAATCTAAACACAACTCACAAAATAAACTCTCTTCTTTCTCTCTTCTTTCTCTCTCTATTTAAAGACACCATTGAAGACAAGCTAGGGGGAGGTTTCGAAGTCAGGAAAGGGACAATTTCACCATCAAATATTCATCAAACGTTGAGGGTATGGGATCTAATTCACATTTGAGACTCTTTCCTCAAAAGGTTCCTTCAAAATAAATTTCAACAGTTGGGTTTTCAAGTGGGTTTCACTCAATTTCTAATTTGATGTTCTGAACTGAGTTTTTTTATGTTTTCTTTAGGGTATAATGGATATATTAACATTTATTTTAACTTTATTATTTTAATTGGTGATGGTTTGACCTAAATTGAAGAGTGTGATCGTTAACCTTTAACCCTAAGATTGATCTTGATGTAAATTAGATTGTTATTGACTCAATTATCTTTATTATGTGTTAAATAAATATTTAATGATGCCGTTACAACAACCATTTACAAATTAGAGTGAATTGTAGACTTTCATGCTAGTCTTGAGAAGATGATCTAGGTTAGAAGGTGAATTGACCTATGTATCCTATTTTAAACTATGATCTAGTATTGAATTGTGCTATAGTATTTATTCTAGTCTTGTTATTATGTTCTATATTTAATTATGATGTTGAACATATAAATTAAATTGAATTGAGGTTTTATGTTGAGGCCTAAAGGTTGAACTATGAGGAAGACTTGGTAAGTCTTACAATGGCTATCTTTACTTCCAATTGTGATTAATTGTGTTAAGTCATGATGTTATATTGGAGTATGACTTGTATTAGGATTCATATGATGACATGATGTTGAATTGAAATGTCTTGACTATGTTGTGAGGTTGATTAAAGTGTATGTGATATAAGGATGGTAATGACTATCAATGTGCCTTATTATTCTATGAAATGCTAATGTGTAACCTCACTCATATGAATTGTGATGAAAGGACATATACTCATACAATTCTTATTGATTATATTGATGATGATGATGATGATAGACCCTATGACCGAAACTAAGGTATGATTGATAATTAAAGGCTTAAAGATATTTCAAAAGGGGACTCTAGCTTAGCACCGAGTGAACTAGATTTAGGAGTATCTCTTTCCACATAGGGAAAGTAGGAGCCCTAAAGTACTCTTGAGATTGGAGACTAAAATGTGTGGAGAATTAAGAGGTTCCCAACTATATCTCCTAGTTCTTGAACTTTGTTGCCCCCATAGGAATACTAGCTAGTGGATCCACGTAGTTGCTATGTTTTATGTTTTGGTACTACATTGACAAGTTGACCGCCTTGTTTCGATGTAGGGTTTTATGACACAAGATTCCACGCTACCTCATGTGTTCTATGTCGGTTTGGGCAAGATTTTCCCAAAAGGTAAAATAAATTAAAGAATTGAACTCTAACTAGGATAACCTAAGGGGTCTAGCTTAATCTAGGTAGGGGTATGGGACTCTACCTAACCATTGCACTAGTTAGCCTTGAAGGGAGTCTTAGGAGTATGTTCTTATATATATTTATGTTATGATGATATATGATATGTATGCTATGAACTTGCATATTTTTTATATTATATGTTTATTATTTCACTTATAAGTATGTGGTGGATTATATTGTTAAAGTAAGATATAATATATTTGAATGTTATATTATGTGGAGTTGGACATTGGTTATGGTTTCTTATTGAGGTTAATTGATTGAGTAAGGTTATGGGTCTTTGTTTGGTCATTTCACTTGTTCACTTGATAAGGTTTCATGAGTAGATGTCTCGCTTATTATGATATGATTAACTCTTATTCATGCGTTTGATGTTATTCCTTGATTATAGGGTTGTGGTAAATCATGGGTTCAAGTATGTTTGGATAAATATTACTTGTTTGAGTTATTAAGCATGTTTGGTTGATTGGTATGACTTGTTTGATTATGCATGAGACTTTTAACAGGGTAAAATGGCATGTTTTGACCAAATGTCCTTTTATAGCATGTTTTGTTATTATATGTGCATATTGTCTCATTCTTAGTACCTGTGGAGTACTAACCCCATTTTCTTCCCTTTTTCCAAACATTTTAGGTTCCGGTCATTGAAAGATCATTTGTGACGACTTGAAGAAGGCTTCGATATTTTCTATCATCCAAGTGCGTAGGTCCTCACTTTCTGAGGGCGATGCCAATATCTTGCTTATGAAGTTTCTTTTTTTTTCCTAATAGTTTTATATTCATTCCACTTTCATTTAAGGACTTATATAAGCCTATATTAGACTTATTTACATTTGATGTAGGGCTATGCCCAAATTAGTATGATCATTTAGATGGTATGATATGAGACTATCTTTCTATCTTATATATATGTATCTGCAATACAAATAGAAGGCTATGTATCCTTCCTATACGAAGGATCCATGTATACTCCATACGAATATATTACGTGTATGTAGAGGTCTATGTAAATGTCCAAGTTGATATAATGAAAAGTTATAATTTTTCCACAAATTTCAACCTATGAATGTAATGACATAAGACTAAGAGACTAGTCTTAGTCCTTTAAGAGGACGCCAACGCCGGTTACGCTTAGGGGGTAAACTCTAATTTTACATAGTCCCCCTATTATGTTGTGCTTCGTTGTATTACTAATTTTATAACTTAAGAAGTTCTGGAAAGGCATAAAATACTAAGCACTTAACTAAGTGATAAGCAAAAGGCATAAGATGCACAAATAGATATAAAATAATTCAAATTAATTCACTATGCCGCACCAAAAAAGATTAAGATGCGCGAAAATAAAATTTTGAAAAATGAACAAATTTTGGATAGAATTTTATTTTAAAATGTTTGTTTCTTTATAAGAATGATACCACGATATTGTTAATCGTGCTCCTCCACCATAGAAGTAATTTTGTTTTGAGGTCGGTCTTAAAAAAATAACAATAGTTTATATTTTTGAAAATGATTTAAAAGATTCAGTTTGCATATAGGCACATAAATATTTACACATAAATACACATAATTCCTTTTGAAAATCATGGGTAGGTGGTACTTCCGGGGACGCGTCGGTTAAATTTAAAAATTGGAACTAGACCTCGTAATTCCTTTGACTTTCTCACTAAAGATAGGTTAGGAGATAATGCTTATAATTTATTTTTAAAAGTTAACAATATCGTGATCTATCCAAAATTTTAAAGGAGGATTGAACAATGACTTTTTAAAAAAAGTTGCAAAAACTTTGTAAAAAGAAAAACTAGTAGATTATTAATATAGTAAATTTATTAAATGCAAAGATTTTACCATGATATATATTCAAAAGCTATGTAATTTGTTAAATGCATGAAATGATTTTAATTTACTATCATTATTATTTTAGAAAACAACATATTGCATCATAAGTGCGAAAATCTTCAAAAGGTCAAATTAATAATATTAGCTAATTTAAAAGGGGGGCAAATATATGCACAATAAATTTTATTGCAGTGGGTATGCTAAAAATTTATTTACAAACCTACAAACATAATTTCTGGGTGTTCAAGACGGAGTAAAACATATAAGCATGATTTTGTAAATCTAAATGATATGAACATTTTAATCCTTATGGTTTCTACGTGATAACATAATGCTGAAAAGTTTAACATATTTTTAACATCTAACAGCCTACTAAATTATTAGGATTTGATTTTAATATTCAAAAATTAATGGAATCTAGTTATTTTAAAACTTATTAACTAACAAAGCGTCAAGCATGTTGAAAATTGGTTAGATTACAACACCTACAAACAAGAATTCTAGGTGGTTAAAGATTTAAAATAAAATAAACCTATTGGTATGATTTCTAACTTTAAAAATAACAATAAACAAGTAGCATTTAAATCTCCTTCCCTTAAGTGATCCCCCCAAAAATATCTTATTTTATATATATAGAGTTAAAGAGTTGTACAAACATTACAAGTAAAAATAAAGAACGAATAAACATACATGTAACAATAAAATGAACGAGTCTTCGTCCACAATTTCTTCTAGGCAAATCTTCAACATCTTGAACTCTAAGTTAAAAACCTAGAAGAAGAGATAATGTAACACTTTTACTATGAGAAAATAATTGTAATGTAGTAGACTTAAAGTAGCATATTACTCTCATATATATGTAAATAACACACAAAAAGAGATAAAGAGTAACCATAATTATATTATCAAATGAAAAGGATAATGAAACTAATCCTTATTGTTTCATTTCTCAACACACGAATATTATAAATGTGCAAAAAATAAAATTGAAATTAATAAAAAGGACTAACCAATTATGCAGAAAAGATTATCAACTTGTATGATGAGTTGAGAGAATGAATATGTATATAAGCAATGAGAGAATGAGAAAAATTGTAGCAAGAGTTAGTGTGAGTTGGAGAATGTGAATTCTTCTCAAAGATGTGTATGTCAATGAAAGGAGGGGAGGGATAAGAAGAGGAGGGGGGTGGCTGGAGAGGAAGAGGATGGAGATGAATGGGTTAAAATTTTAGGTTTTGGGCTCTTTTGGTGTTGAGAGAATAGGATAGTTAATCACAACCATTAGATTAGAGAGAGGTGGAGGGTTAGGATTCGATCTAGGATTTATTTTTAAGATGGATGGATACGATGAAGTCTTAATATTCGATGGACAAGATATGGAATGGCTAAAAATGCAATTAAATTGGCTAGAATTGAAATGAAAGAGGGGCTATGATTGAAATAAAATTTAATTGGAATAGCTAGAATTGAAAGAAATTATAATAGAATAGGCTAGAATTTAAATAGTAATAAGGAAAGTGTAGGAACTACTATTTATTAAAAATACTACATATATAAAAATATTTTTATAAAATTGAAAATCATTTAAATTTTACAACATTTGAAATTCATTAATAATTTTAAAATATTTAAGATAATATTTAAGATAATTTTATAAAGTAAATGATACTAAAATATATAATTTTTGAGAAAAATCAAATAAAACTTTTGAACTTTTAAATACACCTTTAATCGAATAGTATTCCTAAAAATGATTAAAGGTCGGTCAAATTTGGGCGTCAACACCCATCTCTATTCCTCCATATCGCATGGCTCTGGCAAAATTAAAAGAACTTAAGTCTCAAATCCAAAATCTTTTCAATAAGATACTTATTCGCCCTAATGCTTCCCCATGGGGTGCTCTAGTTTTGTTTGTTAAGAAAAATGATGGTAACATTAGAATGTGTATAGATTACCGGCAATTAAATAGTGGTACTATTTGGAATAGGTATTTATAGCTCCAAATGGATGATCTCTTTGACCAATTAGAAGGGGCGGCAGTTTTCTCTAAGATATATCAAAGATTTGGTTACCATGAATTGTCAATTAGGTCTGAGGATGTGCCTCAGATGGCATTTAGAACTCGTTATGGGCATTATGAGTTTTTTGTTATGTCGTTTGGAATGACTAATATACCTACATCATTCATGACTTTGATAATGGGGTGTTCAAACCATTTTTTTATTCACTAGTAATAGAGTTTATTGATGATATTTTGCTATATTCAAAAAGTGAAGAAGAGTATGCCAACCATCTTCGTACTAATTTCGGTGTTCTTGGGAAGCAAGAGTTGTATACTAATTTTTCTAGGTGTGAATTTCGATTGAAATCGGTTGCATTTTTGGAAAATGTAGTTTCAAGGGAAGGTGTAATGGTATATCCTCAAAATATTGAGGCGGTTAAGAATTGGGTTTGACCTAGTTCTGTGACAGAAGTTAGGAGTTTTGTAAGACTCGCTAGCTATTTTCGTCGATTTGTTAAGAATTGTGCCTCCATTTTTACTCACATGACTAATTTGACTAAGAAGGAGATGTTATTTCAATGCACTGAAAATTGTGAAGAGAGATTTTAAAAGCTCAACACTTTGTTGACCACCGCACCCATTCTAGCATAACCAGTTGAAGGTAAAGATTTTATCGTTTACTGTGATGCTTCACATTCTAGTTTAGGTGTTGTGTTGATGCAGAGTAAGAATTTTATAGCTTATGACTCGTGTCAATTGAAGGTGCATGAGAAGAATTATCCAACACATGATTTATAATAGCAGCGGTAGTGTTTGCTCTTAAGATTTAGTAACATTGCCTCTCTAGCTTTAAGTGTGAAGTGCGTATCGGTCATCGTCCTTTGAAACATGTGTTCACTCAAAAGGATATGAATTTGAGATAGAGAATATGAATGGAGTTATTAAGGATAACGATTTGACCATTCAATACCGTCGGGGTAAGGTCAATGTGGTGGAAGATGCTTTAAGTCAAAAAACGGTAAGTATAAGTATCTTTGCTTATTTGAGTGCAACTAAGTGACCTTTTTCCAAAGAAATTCACAGCTTAGAGTCCAAGTACATGCAGTTGTGCATCTATGAAAGAGACAAAGTTTTAGCTAGTATTGAAGTTAAGGGTGACACATTCATTGAGGAGATCAAGGACAAATAATTTTAGGATGAAAATTTGAGTGTAACTCAAGGAAAAGTTGGGAATGGTAAGGCACAAGAGGAACCTATTGATGCGGATGGTGTACTTAGTGCTAAAAGGGAGAATTTTTGTTCCTCGAGTTGATAACTTGATTCAAAAATTGTTGGAAGAATTTCATAGTTCACGATATTCTATTCATCCGGGTGTGACAAAGATATATAGAGATCTGAAGCAAATTTAGTGGTGGTCAAGTATGAATAAAGACATCGTGGAGTTTGTGGCTAAGTGTCAAATTTGCCAACAATTGAAATATCGGCATTTAAGGTTTGCTAGTTTTCTTCAAAAAATGCTAATTCTTGAATGGAAGTGGGAAATAGTAGCCATGGACTTTGTGGTTGGTATTCGTCAATCTTTGGGGAAGTTTGATTCTAATTGGGTAGTGATTGATAGATTGACTAAGTTAGTCAATTTCATTCCGGAAAGGATTGACTATATTGCTTTTAACACTCTGAAAGTTTTATGACATACTCTAGAGCCTCACCTGATAAAATAAGCCTTAAAAATTGTTTTTAAGCTTATGAAAGGTAATAAAATCAATTAGGAAGGGTAAGATTCAAAATGTCAATAATAAACCACAACGTCCGAAGACTAGTGTAATTGAGATAGTGTGCCTTGGTGTGTTTCAAGGGGTTTAAATAGTCGGATTGAAGTCAAAATTTGTGAAGGTTTGGAATACATGTTATAGAGTTTATAGAGTTGAAACTTCCGGGTGCAAATCTCCAAGGACCACCCTAAGGGTCCTTGACGAGGACCCTACATTTGACCCTTAAAATTGCCTTTTGGCAATGTGCGTGCAACCACGAGGACAAACGATGAGCCGTCGTTTGAACAATGCTCTATCATTCGGTGTCGTTGGTTGATACTTATCCTCAACACCAAAAGGCTCCAAAAATAAACATTGAACCAAACCACATTGACCAGTACGGTCCATGGTTTGGTCTACACGCGGAAGACAGGGTTATGTCGTTTGTAACCCTACTTCACTGCCCAAATTCGGTTAAGGTAAGTGAAATTAGTTAATTATTTATTAGTTATTAAGGTGTGGTAAATAGTTAGTTGCGGACTATAAAAGGATTATAACGTCTTAATCTAACCTAACACCTTATAATTTCTGAAACCTAATTAACTCTCACTTCTCTCTACTTTCTCTCTCTATGCCTAAGACCCCCCATTGAAGACCAAAGTCAAGTTTCATTAGAGATTCAAGATAAAAGTCTTATTCAACTATTCTTCAAGGATTAACAAGGTATGGAAGCTATTCACTCTTGAGATCCCTTTCCCCAAGAGGCTCTTCAAAGATTTGATTTCAAAGATGTTTAAAATTATGGTTTTGATCCAATTTCGTGGGTTGTCTCTATAATTAATTTAATATGATATTGAATGGAATAATATTGATATATTATGATTTTTTATTGGTAGATTGTTTTATTTCTTTATTCTTTGACCTAGTTTCTCTAAAGTGTCATGAATTACCCCTTTTCCCTAACCCTAACTATGAATTAGGTTAATAGAGGATTAGAGATGTTGGAATTGAATGTGTTATTGATTAAATAACTATTATATGATGATAGTGATTGGATTATTGGATAAATGTTGTTGAATTGAGGGTAAGATCTTGAAGGAGATTCTTGGAAATCATAGGTAAGACTTCAAAGATCATGACTATCCTATTATGTTAGTGTTGGCCTATACTTGATGTTGTTATTCAATTGAAGAGTAAATGACGATGCTATGAATGTATGATTAGGCTGTGATTATGTTGAGTGTGAGATCATGATGAAGTAAGGTTATGAAGGGTTGAAAGGGATTCTTTTCTACTTCTTATTAATGTGATTATGATATGATCGATATCTCACATTATGATGGTTTAGTGATGAAAAGATGTTCTTATCCTAGATTTGATGATCTAATATATGATTATACAAGAGGTTAGTATCTTATGACCTATATTAAGAATTGGTGATTGACAAAGACTTAAAGAGACTTCAAAAAAGAACTTAAGCTTAGAACTGAGCAAACTAGTTATGAGAGGTGCCCCTTCCAAACATCCGAAGAGGGAAGGTAGGTTCACTATTGTTCTAGTGAAATGGAGACTACAGTGCAAGTGTGCATAAAAGGGTTTCTTGCAAATCTCCTAGTTAATTAACAATGTGCCTATATAGGAAGACTAGCTAACGGATCCACCTAAAATACTATGTTCATGTATGGTTTATATTTTGCAAGTAGAGCACGATCTATCTGTGTAGGGTTTCATGACACTAGATTTAATGTTTAGCTCACATGGTCTATTGTTGGTTATGACAAATTTTTCCTGAAGTAAAAGGAATGAATGAAATTAATAAATATGGACACCAACTAGGGTTACTCAAAGAGTACTACTTAGTGTAGGTAAGGGTATGAGACTTTACCTATGATTGCACAAGTTGTTCTTGAGGGGAGTCCTAGTAAGACTTCGTATTCACTTATATTATAATGAAATGCATAATGTTTCCCTTGTATGATGTTGGTTTTATTTGATTAAACATGATATTGGTCTAAATTGCTAAGTATGATTATGACTGCACATAATGTTGTGTTATATGAAGTAAAGGAATTACATATGGTTTCTTCTCTAGTTTACTTGATTCTATGGGGTTATGAGGCTTCACATGAGCATTGCACTTGTAGGATTGGTACGGGATTGCGAGTAAGGGTCGTGTATGCTTTGATGATATGAACTTTAGAATATGAAAGGCTGATATGACTTTATGATGATGGTGTTCTTGTATATAAATATGAACATGTCTTACTGTTGTTATGATCATTGTCTTGTATATGCTTATGAAATTTCATAAACTCTTACCAAATGACGTAGAATGTTTTCAAAGAAATGGTCCATTTTGTGCATCTTTTTAAAGGTTTGAATTGCATATGTTTCCATACTTGGTACAAATGGTTTGTACTAAACCATATTCTTTATACTTCTACAGTTATGTAGGTTCGGGCTATTGAAGAGATTTCAAGGCCATTTACAAGGAACACTTGGGATGGTTTTCCCATGTTTTTCGTGAGTCCTCAAGTCCGAGGATGATGAAACTTTTCTAGATTTATTTTTATTGACTATGTCTAAGACAATTGTTCTTTCCTTATATTTTAAGACTTTGTTGTAAGCCTATATGAGGCATATTATAATAGTGTAAGGTCTATGTCCTAATCTTTATAATTCTCTAGTAGATGGTTATATGTGAGACAATATTAGACTACTTTAATGGATTTGACTATCTTACTAAACAAGCAGTCTATGTAAACTTCATATAAGATAAATGGGAAGTCTAAGTATACTTCTAATGCAAAAGTTTTTAATTTTCTGCATTTTCTCTCCTATGATATGCCATGATGTATGGTAAGGGTTAGTCTAAGGTCTCTTCAAAGATGAAGACGCTGATTACATCTAGGGTGTGCTCCCCGGTCTTGATAAACTTTGTATCAGAGCATGAGATTGAGTAACCTTAGGATTGATGTCTCACTAAACCACGTCTATGTAGACTCTTGTTCATACTTGTGAAGTGTGCTACACTTATGAATGAGAAGCTATGTGATGCTTAGGAAATTCAAATATTATTGGTATTCCTATGTCATTCCTCAAAAGTCTTTACTCTATGTGTCCTTTTCATCTAACCATTTTATTGAAGTTATAGGCTATGACTACTAGAATGGTAGCCGCAAGAAGGCTTGAGGAAGATATAGCTAATGCGAGAGCTCCTCCCCAAGACAACCAAGCTCCTCCACAACGCAATCAAGCTCCTCCTCAAAAACAAATTTTTTTAGTGACCAAGCTTCGGTCAATCCTCCAGCTATGAGGGATGGAGAAATAAATTAGGCTTTTCTAAGTTTGGATCAAGCAATGATTACTCAAGATCAAGTTGTAACCACTCAAGTTTAAGCTATGGTGTCTTTATAAAACCCTGAAGTTGGACCCTGAGTGAACTAAAATGCTAGCATTATAGATTTTCGTTTGAGGGACTTCACTAAGATGAATCCTCCAATATTCTTTGGGTCTTAGGTGAATAAATACCCCCCAAGACTTTCTTTATTAGGTTTACAAGATCTTTTATTCTATGGGGGTGAGTTCAAATGAGAAGGTCGAGCTACCCGCTTATTAACTCAAGGATGTGGCTCAAACTTAGTATACTCAATGGTGGAACAGTAGGGCTTTGAAAGAAGGTCCTGTGTTGGGAGGTTTTCCAGAGCGCATTTATTAATAAGTTTTTTCCAAGGGAGAAAAAAGAGACTAAAGTGGAAGAGTTTATCAACCTTCGTCAAGGAGGTGTAAGTGTACTAGAGTACTTTTTAAATTTACTAAGTTATCTAAGTATGCCTCTTCTTTGGTGTCAAATCCGAGAGATAAAATGAATTGTTTTGTGATGGGAGTGTCTGATGATCTAGTTGAGGAGTATTGTTTGGTGATGCTTCATGACAACATGGACATTTCTTATTTGAGAATGCATTCTCAACAAGTTGAAGAGAGTAGGCTTAAGAGGAAGATTAGGGATACTAGGAAGACAAAGTCTTATGAAAGAGGTACTTCTAAGGGAAGGTTGGAAGTTCAAGACAAACCTAATTTCAAGAAGAGTTTCTTCAACCAAGTTCCTTCTAATTTCACCAAGGCTCGTAATTATTGTGTATCTAACCCTAGACCCCAAAGGGGAAGAGGTGGTGATTCACCAAGTGAGAAATCTACTTCTATCAAATGTGATAGGAAGCATGTGGGTCAATGCCTAGTTGGAAAGGATAATTTCTTTTGTTGTGGAAAGAGTGGCCATAAGGTGAGGGATTGTACTATGGTAAAAAGTAAAGTAAAGGGAAATATCCAAGCTCAAGCAAGTGGTCCTAGTTCAGATGCTTCTAAGAATAACCGCTTCTATGCTCTCCTCTCTAGGGGTAATTAAGAGAATTATCCCGATGTTGTCACCGGTATATTGTGAGTATTTTCCATTAATGTATATGCATTATTAGATCCCGGTGCAAATTTACCTTTTGTAACTCCTTAATTGGATGTGAAGTTTAATGTTTTACCCGATGTTTTGATTGAACCTTTTCAGGGTGAGCGACTCCGTTATTGCTAAAAGAGTCTTTAGGAGTTGTCCCAAATTTTTGTCTAATAGAGTTACATTCTCGATTTTGTAGAACTTTATATGTAGCATTTTTATGTCATATTGGGGATGGACTGATTACATTCTTGTTTTGCTTCTATTTATTGTAGAATAAGGGTAGTCAAGTTACAATTTTCTAATGAACCCGTCTTAGTATGGAAGGGGGAAACTCAATCCCTAGAGATAGAATCATTTCTTGTCTAAAAGCTTGTTGTAAGATTATTAATAACGGATGTCTCTATCATGTTGGAGCTTCAAGGACCTATAATCCGAATCTCTTCCTTTTGAGTCGATCCCTATAATGAAGGATTTTTTGGATGTTTTTCCCGATGACTTACCCGAAGTTCCTCCTAAACACGAAATAGATTTCTACATATATTTGTATTATGATATGAAACCTATTTCAATTCCTCCTTATCGGATGTCTCCGGCCGAGTTGAAAGAGTTGAAGGTTTAACTCAAGGATTTTCTTGACAATGTTTTTATTTAAACAAGCACATCCCCATTAGGCACTCTGGTATTATTTGTGAAAAAGCAAGATGGGTCTCTAAAATGTGTATTAAATACCAACAATTGAACAAGGTTACAATAAAGAATAGATATCCTCTCCTTGGGATCAATAGTTGTTTGATCAACACCAAGGAGAAAGTTACTTTTCGAAAATCGATCAGAGGTTGGAATGTCACCAACTTAGGGTGAGAGGTGAGGACATTTCTAAAATGTCTTTCCGAACTAGGTATGGTCATTATGAGTTCCTAGTAATTTCATTTGGGTTAACAAATGCCCCGGTGGCTTTTATGGACCTTTTGAATAGAGTGTTCTGGAATTAACTTGATTCTTTTGTAATTGTCTTCATCAATAATATCTTGGTATATTTTGAGAGAGATGATGAGCATATGGGCCATTTGAGGGTAGTATTACAAGTCCTCAAGGAATATCAACTCTTTGCTAAATATATCAAGTGTCAATTTTGATTGAGATCGATATTTTTTCTTGGTCACAATATCTCAAGTAAGGGTATGAAGGCCAATCTGAAGAAAACAAAAGTTGTTAAAAATTGGCCTAGACCTTTAACTCTAACCAATATTCAAAGTTTCTTGAGTTTAGCTGGGTATTATAGGATATTTGTCAATGGATTTGCATCTATCTCTTCTCCTTTGACAACACTAACTTAAAAGAAGGTTAAGTTTGAGTGGGCAGAGGCTTGTGAAAGAAGTTTCCAAGAGTTAAAAGATAAGCTTACCTCTGCTCTGGTGTTGACCTTACCAGAGGGTACCAAAGTGTTTGCAGTGTATTGTGACACTTCTCGAGTAGGTTTGGGTTGTGTCTTTATACAACATTGTAAGGTGATAGCTTATGCCTCTAGAAAACTCAAGGTGCATCAGAAGAACTATCCAACTCATGACCTTGAATTAGCGGTTGTAGTGTTTGCTTTAAAAATATAGAGGCATTATCTACATGTGGTATATGTGGATGTACTTACCAACAACAAGAGTCTTCAATATGTGTTCACTCAAAAACAAATGAATCCCCGGCAAAGAATGTAGTTGGAACTTTTGAAGCATTACAGCATGAGTGTCCTTTACCACCCCGACAAGGCCAATGTGGTTGCGAATGTTTTGAGTGGAATGATTATGGATAGTGTGTCTCATGTTGAAGAATCATCATCAGAATCTTCTTCTTCTTCTTCTTCTTCTTCTTCTTCTTCTTCTTCCGATTTATTTTTTATTTTTATTTTTATTTTTATTAAAAATTTCTAAATTATTTTCATGTATCCTCTTAATAATATATCTCAATAATTTTAATTAATGTGATAATCATCCTACTAGTGTTCTTAAGTAAAATTATTTTCATCTTCATAATATATTTTAAAAAATACTAAAACATGTTCTGCATAGTCTTTCTAAATCACTTATGATTAAGCTTTAGTTTATATCCTAATCTGACAAGTCTATAAATTTTCTATAGTGAAAAACTAGGCTCAAAGAAAAGAATATTAACTATTCAAAATTAAGTATCACCAAAAAAAATTTATATGAATTTTATCTAAAGGTCATAAGACAATAATAATAATAATAATAATAATAATAATAATAATATATAATACACCTTTTATTTTTTATTTTTCTCCTAACAAGAAGCATTTTCTATTATGTTTCCCTAATCATTCATAAATTCTCAAAATAATCGCAACATACATCACAAATTGGTATTACATAATAATAATAACATGCAATTTAAAGAACCTCATATCATCGAAATCGAATCTCGTACAAGCAATTCACTCAAATCATGCGAGAATTTAGAGTTACCTTGCGTGAATATTGGTACCACAAAAACAATTTTAAGGATCCACAAACTTGGAACCACGAGCAGAACCTGTAACTCTAGATTTAATTCTCAAAAGAAAAACTGACTTTTCTTTGCTTTTGTTCTTGCCTTTTTTTTCTCTGTGTATTTCATCTCAGTCTGTGTATATATTTATTTCTGTATATTTTTTTCTCTATCGTTCTCTGTGTATATTCTTTGTCTGTCTTTTTTCTTTACTGAGCGTGTATTTTATATTATAGTTTTGGGTGAGAGTCTTGTGCTAATTAAAAGGAAGGTCAGAGAGTAGGGAGTTTAGTTTAAAATTTAGTTGAGAAAATCAAGGTTGAGAAAAGAGAATAATATAAAATAAATAAATAAACAATAATAATAATATTTAACAAATCAAATATAACAAAACAAAAATAAATAAGATGAAAATGAAAAGAATATGTGTATTGCCAATTTTTCTTTTCTTTTTCTTCTTATTTTTTTTTTAAAAAAAATTGTGCAAAAAGAATTTCAAAAAAAAAGAATAAAAATAAAATAAACTAGATGGAGGAGGATTTTTAGGAAAATAAGTTAAAGAAGTTGAGGGTAATTAGAAAATAGGGTAAGGTAATATGAATTTTTAGGACTCTTTTCTTCTACTTTTTCATAGTATATACGATTATATTTATTTTTTTAGACTAAATAAAAGTTGAATAATTAAATAGATACATTAAATTCACAACTTTTTTATCATTAAACTTTAAATAATAATGAGCTTATAATTTACATTAATTTACAATTTATTTTTTCATTTATTTTAAATATAACCATTTTATAATTTGTGTAATATCTTTATATTGTGGTCAAAATTAGGTGTTCACAGTATGTCCCTCTTTTCTTGAAAACATGTAGAGTTTTCATGCAAAGACGTGAACAATGTAACTAATTTTAAACTAAAACATTTATCCTAAAATGTGAAAAATAAGTATAAGAAAAGTGGTTTGACTACGTCCTAACTTTTTGAAAAACTACCTATCCTAAATTGATGATAGGAGTCAGGTGTGATCCAATTGAATTGGTAGTCGAGTGAGGTTTTGTCGAGGTTTCGGTTTGTAGCTCATGTTATTACATTAAAAGGCAAAATACCAAAGGAGAAAAAGAAAGATACAAAAGCATATCTACTCCAATAGTGTTGAGTCTTCATTTCGAATCTTTGGTTATCACTTCACCCTCTTTGGTAGGTACATCGATTCTGAACTTTGATATGGACATCTACGTTTAAGACTTGTAACTTTATGACTTGACTTCAACCGTTGATGTTCCTTCACATGATATTCTTGAACTTCAAATTTGTGTACTACATAGAAACCTGCACACTTTCAAAGAAAACGAAATAAAATTTTATCTCCAATTTGCACTAGATTCGTGAGTTTTTTATGAAAGTTATAAAAGTCTATACTAATCATAAAAATATTATTTTTTAAAATAAAATAAAAGATAAATTTGTTGCCAAAATGCAACTATGGGTTCTCATGTCATGTGAAGTCCTAAAAAATAAAATAGGCGTTATTGTGCCCTATATGAAACCAGGGGTTATTGTGCCTTGTGAAAACATGAAAATAAAATAGGGTTATTGTGCCCTATATGCTACCAAAGTTTTCGTGCCTTTTGAAGACATTAAAATAAATATAGGAGTTACTGTGCCCTATGAAGACATAGAAATAAAATAGGGGTTATTGTGCCCTATATGCAACCAGGGGTTATTGTTCCCTGTGAAGACATTAAATAAAAATAAGATATGGTTTATTTTACCTTAATTGCATGGGTTATTGTGCCATGTGAATGAAAATAAAATAGGGTTATTGTACCCTATATGCAATCAGGGGTTATTGTGCCATGTGAAGACATAAAAATAAAATAGGGGTTATTGTATTATATATGCAACCAGAGTTTTATTGTGCCCTTTTAAAATACATGAAACAATGAAAATGGAGTTATGGTACCTTGTGAACACATGAAAAATGAAATAGGGGTTATTATTCTCTATATGCAACCAGGGTTATTGTTCCCTGTGAAGACATGAAAAAAAATGAATTCGGATTATTATGCCCTATATGCAACCAGGGGGTTATGTGCCTTGTGAATACATGAAAATAAAATAGGGGTTATTATGCCCTATATGCACCTAGGGGTTATTATACTCTGTGAAGACATTAAAAATGAAATAGGGGTTATTTTACCTTCTATGTAAGTAGGGGTTATTGTGTCATGTGAAGACATGAAAATAAAATGGGGGTTATTGTGGCATATATGCAACTAGGGGTTATTGTTCGCTATGATGAAATTAAAATAAAACTAGGGGTTATTGTGCCCTATGAAGACATGAAAATAAAATAGGGGTTGTTGTGCCCTATACTTAACTGGGGTTATTGTGCCCTGTGAAGACGTTAAAATAAAAATAGGGGTTATTGTGCCCTATGAAGATATGAAAATAATATAGGGTTTATTGTGCCCTACATGCAACCAGGGGTTATTGTTCTCTGTGAAGACATGATATATATATATATATATATATATATAAAATCACCTTGGTTGTAAATGAGATAGATAAAATATCATTGCCATGAAATCATAACTTAAATGTGTGTGTTGATTATGTACTTGTGTTTGGGATTGTAGTGTGTGAATGGGATCAGATTACCACGTTCCGACATAAATTGGATCAAATTACCATGTTCCGACACAATATTAGATCGAATTGCTATGTTCCGACATAAATATGGGACTTGATTTTCACATTCCGACAAGCTAACTGTTTGGGTTTAATTTACATGAGAGGACTAATAATATGATGATAAATATGGAATGTGTTGTTGATTCTTTATGTTGATAATTTTGTATATATTGATATATATATATATGAATGTGATTATAATGTTGTTTGACTTGTTTGTGTTATACTAGTGGGATAGCAACGTGAACCTAATATTACACTATGGTTGTCTGGTGATACTGCACTAGCTCTTATTTTTGTTGAGTATAGGGCATCTTTACGCGACTATTGACAGACCTCGCTTAAAAGATTAGTGATCATTGCTTCGAATTCAAGGGTGAGCCGATTCTTTGATCTGCCATAGAATTCTTTTTCTTCTATGTCTACCATTTTCTTACTTAGACATTTCTTCTAGATAGTTGAATACTTCATTACTTTTGGGATGTATCCCTTCTTGTTAGATTTATGAATCTTATTAAATATTTTGGTACATTGACTTTCAGATTCTTGGTATTTAAATTCTGCATTTCTTTAGTTAATTAATTGCTTCTGTAACATAATTGTCTCAGTTTTGGTTTAGTTGCTTAGCCTGAGTTGTAATAGTGGTTTTTCTATCGGAGAGTTAGTGTAGGTTCCAATTACGACGGTCTGGATCATGACATCACAGATTGCTGGAAAAGGAACTTAAGTGATTTCACTTAATATCTCAATACTTGGTAAATGAGTCAATATTCTATTTTTGTTTATGTCTAAGTAAATTAAATAACAAAAAAGAGAGAAAGGGAAGACACATTCTTTATTTATTATTTTTATTTTGTGAGTTTATTTTTTCAAGTATTATGTCGTGTTTTTAATTGTTTTCTTATAATGTGAATCTTGTACGTGAATATCAAGATTCTTAATGAAAATTGTCTACTTGATTTTTTCACTACGTCTGAAAGTAATAATGTTGAATTGAATATGAAGATAAATAAAAAGACATATATTAATATATTTACATATATAATATTGATTTGAAATAGGAGACTTGAATCACCGATAAATTTTCTATGTGACCTAGAGGCTTCAGATTCAAGCCTTCCAAGCATATACTAATACTTTCATTAGGATAGACCTCCTATCTCCCACCGCTTGGATGCAGTAGACATCCTACCTCTCACCCCTTCGATGCAGTACTTTTTTGGACACTGCCAACGCATGATGTTAACCGTTTTAATAAATATTTTTGTAATATTTGTTCTACAACTATGAATAAACATAAAAAATACTAGAAAAATAATTGTATTTTTTATTTACAATTATATTTTCTATTGAAGTTATTCAAGAAATAAATCTCAACAACTTCAACTAAATAAAATATTATAAGGTAATTTTACACCTCTAATTAGCTACAAATATAGTCATTCAGTGACTTAATTGAAGTTGTTGAACTAATTACTTCTCTTTTCTGACATTATTTTTTAATCACTTTCAATATTATTTTAAATATTTTCCATAGTAAATATCAATAATTTATACCCAATAACATTAAATTCATAATAAATACAACTCGCGTGATATTATGCTCTCGAATTCATACACTTGAGATCTATAGTTAAATTATTTCATAAAAATGCAGTCTTTTGTATATTTCTTTTGAAATACACAAGGTATAATTTAACACCTGATTTATTTCAGTACCAATCCATACATAGGAAGTGCTTGTTGGCTTAACCAAATCTTAGTTCTTATTTATGTTTTCTTTCTGAACCCCCGTTTAGTTCAGTTTTTATTTTCAATTAAATAATTTTCCTTAATAAAGATGATTAAAATGGTTGTACACAACGGTGCTGTGTCATAGTTTTACTACTTTTGAAGTGTTCTAATCATAAAATATTTTAGAAACTACTTAGAAAGAATCGTCACAAAATAATTTTAAAAAATAAAAAAATAATTTTAAAAAACACTTACATTAAGTCTGTAAAAATTAGAGAAAAAAGAATAAGAGGTTCTTATTACTACTTAAAGAAGGTATTAGCATCTAAATTAGTTGCTAATATGTGGTTCCGACGGTTTGAAAAATATTGATTAACCTTTTAAAAAATTATTTAAGAGATTAGACATTGAACATCATTTTTTTAAAAAAAAAAAATAACTAAACTTTTGTCCATAATGACTAAGTAAAGAAAAGTATTTGAGTAAACTCATTAGATGAATACATTTACATAAAAGAAATAGTCTTGCAAATTAGCTATATAGTCATAATAGAACATATATTTAGTTAAAATAACAACACTTTGAAATATTTGTTTAAATCATCGTAATGACAATATTTTCAAAAATAATTTATATTCACATTTATTATTTTTGGGATTTTCTTTTATTAATTAAAAGATTTTATAATTGAACCAAACTCTAACCAATAAAAAATACAATATTCTCTCCTCATCTTGTTTCTCCCCTTTTCAAGTCATTCTCTAAAAAAAAATTATCACCTTTCAAGTACCCAAATTTCTTTATTCTTCAAACAAAAGTTATTCCAAAATTGATTTTTAACAAAATATGTGCATTAAGTCAAGGATTTTCTTGGTTGATAAACAATTAGGCATACATTATTTCATTAAATTTTGAATATGGTAAAGGTAATTTTGACTAGATTTTCATATTTCTTTTGAATTATTTTCAATGTCACCCTTTATATTTCGCATTGTTCATGTTAAGAATTTTCCGTCATTATTCTCAATTTTAATGCAAGTTTGTTTACATTCAACTTTGTTGATGATTTTTACTCCAAAAATATAGGCTCTGCGATTAAATGGTTCAGAGAGGAGATCTAAGTTTCTCTTATGATTATATCCGCATTAAAATTCAAGATAACAATGTCAGGTAAACACACTATTAATAAATAATTAAAAAATTGAGTGTAGAATATTTCAAATAACATGATAAATACCAAGGTAAAGAACAATTTCCTATTTGTTTGTTTTGTATCTAAAAATTCTTTTAGAACTTTGTGTTATTTCTCAATATATATTCAAACCATTATTATGTATGCTTTTAATATTTGCATTTATTCAAAATCTCATGTTGCATAGTCATGAATCATTTATTTGTTCTTAATTTGTATTCATCACGAAGGTATGCTAACTAGTTGTGTATTTTAATTATACGAAGAACCATTTTTTTATTAGTTTGCTTTGTTTTTATTTCTCAATTCGTATTCAAATCAATATGTCTGCTTTTAATTTTTGTATTTATTCAAAATTCCATATTTTAAGAATATTGTATTTGTTTCTAATTTATATTCATTCCAAAGATATACCAACTAATTATGTATTTTATTTAAGAATGATTACATCAAAAATTCATTAATTGCTTTTCAGTTTTATTTTCACTTTTCCATCATATAATTTTTTTATTTTTGATATCATTAGACAAGATTTAATATAAAAACTAGAATGAATACAAATAAAATTATTATACCTCGTTGAATGAATACGACTTAGGAAAGAAAACATAATTTTGAAGAGAAAAATAAATACACAATGAAAAAAATACAGGAATACAAATATGTTTATATTAAATAACCTACAGATTCATTTGACATACCTATTGAAACGAATACGAACTAATAAATAAATACAAGTTTCGTTATACAAAATAAAACATGAAAACTACAATGAATACAAATACAAATGACACATATTGAAATGAATACGATTTAAGAAAGGATACAAAATTTTAGTAAATAAAAAAAATACACTATGAGAAAAGTATGTAAAATAACATAATCTTTTTGTAAGGAAAGAAATGAAGATTTTCAGGAACTTAATCTAATTTGAAGTATTTCCCTCCCTTGATTTTCTCTAGTTTGGTATTTCTTAATTATATCATGTTAAGCTAAATAAAGAAAATAAAATACATAAATCAACCCATAATAAACTGAAACATTGTCATTATTTGAGTGAAATTTGGGTGAAATTTCACCATGTATTTGGCCATAGGATTTGGGAAATATATTTCACCTTTTTAGAAAAATATGATTTATACCCATAAGCTTTAAAAACTATTAAAACTAACTATAAGTTTGTATTACAAGTCAATTGGATGTTCGTTACAACAATAACAAATAGTTTCCATCACACTAGAGCAATGTGGTAATTTGGAGCGAGTGCAACAAGTATCATTCCGTACATCGTGAAGTAGACGAAGCACATAATTTTATATGAAATTTAAGCTTGAAAAAAAATTGAAATCTAGAAAAGTATTCTTTAAGGCTGGTGTAATTGTTTTGGATGCACTGCATACTAATATTGGGTGATTTATCATTCTAGACAACACAAACCTCATTAACGACTATAGATAAAACTAATGAATGTTATTTGACTTAATGACATAAGTTTTTCATGAATGTCACGACCAGAGTCTAGACATAGACGAGATCAGCGTCGTTGACCTCTCGAGGTCGTAGACAAACCTACACACGTCATCATTACTTCACCATGGTTAATTTTTATAAAAAAATTTAAAGTATTTGTTTAATTAGAATTTATAGTAAGAACATTGAATTCGTATAAGACTATCTACATAAACTCATAAGCGTTCACAACAGCCATCTAATATCAAGATAATCGAATGAAAGACATAGTCCATATCTGTATAAAATATAGAGTTGCCCAAATGGCACCAATACAAGATCTGAACATAACTGGGAAAGAAACACTAGTGGAACATACTTCACTACCTAATGTATACGTCTAATGCTAGAATAAAATAGTAAGCATCCTCAAAAACATGACGGCCTACAAAATCCAGCTGAAAGCTCCACGTCCGAAAAACTTCAGCGTTGATTCATAAGTTCTAACATCCAGTTGCACCTTCACCTAAAAGTAGAGAGTTGTATGGTATTAGTACACACTTGTACTAGGTATGGGTATATGCAAGCACACACCAAGGACATACATGATTAAGAAGAGATGTCTTCTAACGATATGAATTATGAAAAGTCAAGTCAGTGGACTTGCCAAAATTGGATTAGAAAAGTCATGCTATGAAAGTAACATGCATCATCATATGTAACATATCTCACACAACACATAACACATTGCTTATTAGCACATAACATATTTCATATCGTTCGACCATATGCCATGAGACCTTGGAATCATGGACTTGTGATTAGGACATCCCAAAATGAGGCCTCAACATATAGGACCACAACTAGGGAGCATTCTTTTGCAAACAGAGAGTCTTCTTCATTCATACATACGTACTTCATTTTCATTCGTTCGTAAGCTAGTGTAAACACCAGCCATACCTAGGATGTAGCTTATGACTTTCATCGAGTTCGTTGTGCAATTACCAAGAATGACCCAGTGTCATTACTTAAGTCTAGCTCACTATTTGATTATCCTATCTACCAACTTTGGTATCGTTCATTTCATTATGTGCATTACTTGAGGCTGGCCTCGTTCTTTCATTGGGAACTTTAACCTTAACCGACATAGATCATGTGAGCATCATGAAATCCAGTGTTTAAACCCACACCGAAAAGAGGTGGAATCACCAACTAAATTAAACCAAAACATGCTAGCGTATATAGGGAGTCGAACCTTTCTAGAACCCTATATTGGTAGTATAGGTTGAAAGACTAAGAGATGGAGATCCATACCCATGTTGACGGATAATCTCATCTTATAAGAATTACATGAACCTCTGCCTTTCCGAAAGAAGGAATCGCAACTCATATCTAGACTATCGGGGCTCAATATAAAGTTCCATTATATTCATCTCATACATCATAGAAGTTGGCTTCTAGCATGAGGCATCATAGCTCATTAGATGATTTCTCATCTCATCATTACGTATTAAGTGTGAATTTTCCTTACACTTACATATAGAGTGCGATTGAGACTTGTCTCTTAATATTAAACACTATCTGAGGTGAGTACTTTGGTGACCTTATATAGGCGTAGGTACAACTTGTCTCACTTGCACTAGCCTCATATTGTGGTGCCACTCTGTTCTCTCTTAACATCTTTTCGTTTCATCTTTCCTCAACTTTTATTATTTATTCATCGTATAACATACATATTCTCTCTTGGAGTTTACATTCAGGGACATTGATTCTAGACGTAGATACAACTTGTCTCACTTGTACTAGCCTATCCTCATGTAGCCACTGTTTCTTTTCTTGTTCATCGTTTAGCATAAATATACTCTCTTAGTCATTTCATTTAGTGACATTGAGTTTAGGTGTAGATGCAATTTGTTTCACTTGCACTAGCCTATAGTCATGAAGTCATTCTTTTCTTTACATATTAACTATGAATTAATTGTTAACATATTCTTTTGAAGTATGCTTAAGATTTGACTTTACGTCATTCTACACTCCCCTTACGTGAATGTTCATTTCATCATATACCAATGAACTTGGCCTTTTTGTATGTTTCACACTTTTGCTTAAACCTCCTAGGTTCACGTCATTTCATTACATACATCTTAGGTTCACTTACTTTTAAAGGTACGCTGGACTTATGGATCCATACTTACAAGCCATGAGGCTTCATTCATAATTCGTCTAAGTGACTCACACTTACCCAAGATTATTTGGTACAAGACATGCATATTTTTTGTATGCCAAGATCTTGATTTCGATCCTTAGAGGCAACATTCATTATTTATTTGTTCACGTACGACTTCTATGTCAATACAAAATAGGGCAAGGGAACCCAATTTCGAATCCCTTGAGCAACACTTAATATTATATTAAACTTGGTACTTGAATTTTTTCAGATTTGGGGGACCGTAGTCGATCCCCATCACCCCCATAATATTTTCTTTCTTTTCCCTCCTCTCTTTATCGTTTAAGGCAAAGAGGTTATGGGATCAATCCCCCACAAGCTCATTCTATTTCTCTTAATTTTCTCTTAACTTTATCTCCTATATAAGAGGTTGTGGGTTCAATCCCCACTCACCTCATTTAATTTTTTCCTCTTTATTATTTCTCCTAACTCTCTCATCTATTCAAGAGGTTGTGGGTTCAATCCCCACTCACCTCATTTATTTTCTTCCATTTTTTTCTCCTAATTATCTCCTCTATTCAAGAGGTTGTGGGTTCAATCCCCACTCACCACATTTTATTTTTCTCTTTTATTTTTCTCCTAACTCTCTCATCAAGAGGTTGTTGGTTCAATCCCCACTCACCATATTTAATTTTCTTTTCGTTTTACTCATGAACTTTTTATGTAATTTGCATTTGGTGAGCTCTTGGGTTCAATTCCCAATGACTAAATAATTTTTAAAATATTTTAAAACATAGCTCACTTTTCAAAGTTTTGGCCGAGACCAACATTTCCAGCAAGCTGAAAATTTGATCTCTTTCAATCCATCTTTCTCTCAAGTTTTAATGTTGATTCTTGGAGTAATTCGGGTGACATTTTTCCAGCTACATTACCTTTATATGAACATCACACTTTTAACATTTACATAGACGAAAACACAAATTTTAGGCAACAACATAGTTAAATTACAGCACACCCATTCTCAAACAATTAACATAAAATACTTTTCCGTAATACATCTTTCATTCCTTATATAATTTACAAATACAAATTCAATACAAAATCACAACCAGACCTAAAATTATCTACCAGAAGACATACCAACGCATACTTTGAATCTTTCAAAGCATCTAATGACATGGGCATGCAACGGGGACAACCTTAGTTTTTCAATTGCGATTAAACTGAACCTTAAGGGTATCTTGGGAAAGGGTCCAAGAGATAAGAAAACTCATACCTTAATATCGTTCAACACTTGTTTCAGTTCTTTTGCTGATCAAAAATGTGAGAATGAGAGGGAGAGACGTGAGAATGAGAGGATTAGGATTAGGAGAGTTAGGTGGAGACTTAGTCAAACTAGAACTTCCCATTATTTATTATTAGTAGTAGTAGTATTTTATTAAATATCTGATTTTCCTTTAATTAAATCAGCAAATTAAATATTAATTAATTTTTAAAATTCACTAAATAAAATCAATCAATTAAATCATTGCTTCCACTAAGGCTCGAACTCGGGTGGAGCAAGATTTTGCTTAAAAGGTCAATTTCGGCCACCTCTATCCAAATTGCCCCTTAACCGTATTAATTAATTAATTAGGATAATTATAACACTACCCTTATCCTGGATAGACCATTTTACCCATAGACCCTCCAAACTTTAGATTACCCCTTTTTAAGTCCAGTCAAGACTCATCCGGGTAAATCTTCATATTCGGGTTCCCTACATGGATGGATACAACCTTTCCTAGCTCAACTAACTCAATATGTTAGTTCTCTTGGCTGTTGCAGAGGTTGAGATGTCTGGTTCTACGCGCATCAATTTGTGTGAATTCGGTCTAATCTAGGCATTCTAGATACGTTAGACATTACTTAGCATAGTCATTTTTTGGGTTGTTACAATGACCTTCTATTTTGTAGCCTAAAACCTCATATAAATGGATATTTGAAGGCTAAAAACAAGTGATTTATTAATAAAGACAATTATATTAGCATACTCGATCATTGATAAAGACTTCTACAAGTATAGATCTAGCATCAAGAAGTTTAGTTAACAACTCTTTGAGAATTATGAGTTCAAGAACTCTCATCTTCTTCTAGAAAAGGGAAAACATTTAAATCAAACTTGAAATACTCACCCAAAATAGCACTTTTTGTTTCATTCCCTCTGCTCCTCTATAGTTTATCTGGAGGAATTTATGAGCCAGGGTGTTTAATCATATACATTAATATTCGTCTTCTTTCTTTCTTGTTATGTATTTTCAAGTCTTTGCAAAAATCTTCAAGTTCCTCAAATCCAATTGATTTTCCCTCGACATGATAACGTTGGTGATCCTCCAGTTTTCCTTTCAAAAACTTATCAATTACATCTTCTATACTTGTGGAAGCACAAGAAAATGGTTTTCCACCTGGTGAAAGAATCATAACGTCAACCTCATATCCACTCTGTTTTGCAAGCTTTTCTGCATCTTGACACAGAGTATTTTTACTTTGGAAAAACTTATAGAGCGTGCTCTTTCAGATTCAATTAACTTCAACTTGATCTTTTGCTTGCCTTTCTTGATCTCATTTTCCATCGCAGAAGAAAATGAGATGTTTTTATTGAATAATGTTGAGCAATCCTGAGAGGAACAAATGTATAATTTATAGTAGGTGTATGAGTGATGATGTCACGAGTATCGTAACATTTGTTCAATATTTTCATACCACAAGTCTCACTGTTCTCACATGTATTATCATTTTTTATATTATGACTCTATTTCACGTGTATTGTCACGTTTAGTTTGTGTTTTGTATTATACGAATTTATTACGTGATTATCATGGTTTCTAACTAATGTTTTCTTCTTATTTATTGGGGTGCAATTGTTAAGTAATAATGTTGCATTGAATCTAAAGATAAATAAAAATTAATTTGTTATTTTTTTTTAATATTTTCATTTTATTAATTTTCACATGTATTTTTATATTTGTTTATTTTATTTTATTTTTGATATTTTTAATCTTATTATCAAGTGTTTTATCATATTTATTAAGTGTTTTAATGGAATGTCATGTATTACATGATTACCATGATTCCTAATGGACGTTATCTACTTATTGTTTCTACTACAATGTAATAATGTTAAACTGAATATAGAGATAAAAGAAAAATAACCATGATTTAATTTATTTACATGTATAATTTTGATTCTATGAGACCTATGTAACGCCCTAGAATTTTTTTTACAAACTAAGGCTCGAACCATCCTTCATAGTAAGTAAATTCCTACCAAAGAATTTAAAATTTCTTAAGTAATAAGGTCAAGTCACTAGATGTAGCACCTTTAATACCATAACGAACTTAATTGGAAATAGGAAAACTTGAAATTTTGCATGTTATGGTTAAGTTATATGTTTTGGATCAATTTCACACTACCACAACCCTCAGTATAGGATGATTTAGATGGAAAACAAGATATATAATAAAAGAGAATTGAATTAATATCATTGCAACTCCACCGAGTTTGCTAACTCTCAGTACAAGATGAAGTTAGGTTGTCTAGTTAAGGAAAGTTACCCGAAATAGTGAAGGACACTTTGGTCTTTTCTTTAAAAAATATGATTTAATTCATTTTTTGTAAGGTTTTAAGGGTATAATCCTATTAGTTTCAGTTTTATAATCCTAATATACACCTAGGGTTTTAGTTAAAAGTTCAAAAAGAGAAAAGAAGAGAAAAGAGGACAAAAGAAGAAAAGATCAAGGCGTTCGTTGAGGTTTTTGAGTTGTGTTGTGAATTTTTGACATGGGTTTGATCCCTAAGTATTGGTTTCATTCACCCACATGCCGACCATGTGTTTCATTTGCGAATCTATCAATAAATATTGAGAAATTTACTTTTTAGATAAGTTATTGATAAGTGTTCTTAAAGTTTCCTTATCGATTAAGTTTTAATGTAGACTCTATTTGTTTAAACTTCAAACAACCATATCTTAGAACAGCCATAACCTATGAATTAAAGGTATTTGATCTACTTTCCAACACTACAAATTTTGTGTCAATCCCATTTCTGAGTAAAAATTTATGACAATTTTATTAACCTAACAAGACTTATTAATTAGTCCATGGGAAAACATTAATAACTGTTGTTTTTTTTTTACCTCCAAGACAAAACCCTAAGACGCAAACCTAAGGAAAATTCAAAGTAGAATATTCCATTCAAGATTCTTTCAATCTTTTTCAAAATTTTCTTCAGGATAAGTTTTTCTCCAAGAATTCCATCAATTTCAACTAAAATTCCTCCATAAAACTATGAATCACTAATGAAAATCATAATTCTTGACTATTGAGATTTCAAGAAACTAATTCAAGAATCTCAAGAAAGGTCTTCTTGATCGTTTACATTCAAACTAGGGTTTGAAGGCTTTTAATCAAGTTCTTCTTGAAGATTCTTCGTGAAACTTATCCTTACAGGAGTGAAAGGCTATCATAATATTCGATTAACGCGTTCTCATTCCCTGCATCTACTTTTAGCTCAGTAAAAGAGTAATCTAGGATACTTCCCCAAGATTTTAGTATTGAGATAAGTTGATTTAGAGTTCTTGAGTTCATGTTTCTTTTAAAAGTTTAATCGCTATATTTTTATTGAAATCCTTCATTTCATGAATTGTAACTCTTGAATTCATTATTCAAACACAAGAAAGAGTTAAGAGTAGAGTTTAAGAAAGTCTTTGAGTTCAATTGTGAATCCTTTTAGATTTACTGTGGATTTGAGCTAAGTTTTGATGAAGTAAGTATGAGAATGAGAAAGTCGTATACCTGAGTTTGATATTGTTATTTATACCCTTGAGTCAAGTTGTTCATGCCCATAAATTTTGCATGAACTCCATCAGTTGAGTATCTTTCAGAGGAGTAGTATCTTTAAGTTCGAAGTCTTGAGTATTGAGTTCCTAATCATTTTGATATTATATGTCCAATCATTGTACTAATACCTGTTACCCATGAATCATTGAGTTTACTTATTCTTGCCCATAATTTTGCATGGATCCTACGAGTCGAGCAGTCTAGAGATGAGTAGTATCTTCGTGTCTTGAGTTCTAAGTACTTAGGTTTTTTATTTCTATTAACATATCTAACTTGAGTCGTTCATGTTCATAATTCCACATGAACCCTATGATTTGAGTTATAAATTTTAAAAGAAAAATAAAAAACTAACAGTTGAGTTATTAAAGTGTGTCTTGAGAAAGCAAAGATGAGTTTTGAGAAAAGAGTTTTTTTAAAGGATGTTTAGTATGACAATTGAGTATGTCATAAATTAATGAGCAGTATGGTATCTAGATATACCATCAATGTTTATGCAGTATGACTTTCTGATTCATCAATGATCATATTGTAATATTATTTTGAAATGCTTTTTAGAAAGAGCATAGTTGAGTTCATTTTCTTTAAAATGATATGAGAATTAAGTATTCCCAAAAGTAAATGAGCAGTTTGAGTACCATCTTTTTTAAAAGAAAGATTTTTAAATAATAATGTCAAACCACAGAAAAAGTTATGTTTTCAAACATATGAGCTGGTATATTCTGGGAGTAATATCAAGCACCAACAAGTTTGAGAGTTTACATAACTCACAGACTCATAAACCATGTAGGCAACGTGGGTAGAAAGTGTGATACTTGTAGATGATTCCTTGCTCCTTTTTAGCATAGACTAGTGGAACCACATTGAGTAGGTCATAAGTAGGTCTTATACCCTGACAAGGTATAGGACAATTCTGACAGCGTGGGAGAGACGATGTATACTCAAATGTCTCATAGTAATATTTATCAATTAAAGAAACTCTCACAGAGATATTTGTATTTTAAACACACAGCGTTTACTTGTATTTTCATATACAAACAGAGTTTATATTGTATTTTTGCATACAAATTGATTATATTGTATTATTAAACACATTGAGTTGCTTTCTACTGTTTAAAAAGCGTTCCATATATTTCATCCCTTATTGTTGCTTTATATTGAGTTGAGTACCCAAAGTTTGAGTACCAAGAGTCCAGTGTCTTATTATTGAATTGAACCTTATTTCACTAAGTTGAATATCTTATTATTGAGTTGAGCATTATTTCACTGAGTTGAATATTTTGCCTTCGGGTTTGGAGTATCTTATTCTTGAGTTGGGTTAGTTGAGTGAGTTTGAAAAGGTTAGTATTTTGTTTTTAATCAAGTTCAAGCTTGTGTTATGCTTAGAATTCCCCTTACATGCTCGTACATTCCATATACTGAACCATTTGACCTGCATCATTTCATTATGCACATACATGTATTTAGGGTCATCAACAGATGCTTTGTAGATACCACATGCAGTTCGAGTTAGGTATGGTAAGCCTCCTTGCTTTCCGAAGGATTCCACTTGTACTTTTAGTTATATCATTAGTTAGGATATTGTGGGTCTTGTATTCACTTTCATCTTTCTCAGTTAAAGGCTTCATATATAATAAGAAGATTTTGAGAAGCGTGTTTCATTTATCTATTAAATGTTTTAAAGACTTGAGTTCCCTATTGTTGAGTCGTTGAATATTTCACTTTTATTCAAAGTAAATTATTTTAGTTAAATCTTTATATTTGAGTTTCATGAATTTTATTCAGTTTTTGAATTTTTGTGTGCTTGAGTTAGTCTTCCGCTTGTAGTCATCAAGGATGAGGGTTCACCCAGAGACCCAACAATTGTTCTCGAATGTCGGCCACGTCCTGGGTGTAAACTCGGGTTGTGACAATCTTTAGGTCACAGATTCAGGCCTTCAAAGCGAATAGACATACTAGGTAGATAGTTGTATTTTTAATTTACAAATATATTTTTTCTAATGTGATTCAACAAATAAATCTCAACAATTCTAGCAATATAAAACATTTTAAGATGATTAAAATTTCTAGTTAGTTACATATATTGTTCTTCTTAAAAAAAAACTTGTTTGTTCTTATTGCTGTTGTTGAGCTATTTTCTTTCCTTTTTGACATCATTTTTATTATTTTCTATTGTTCATCTTGTATTTATGAGATACTTAGAACAAAACTTTGAAGAACTTGGTAAGAAATACAAAGTT
Organism: Solanum lycopersicum; assembly: GCF_036512215.1. Lineage (NCBI taxonomy): Eukaryota > Viridiplantae > Streptophyta > Magnoliopsida > Solanales > Solanaceae > Solanum > Solanum lycopersicum. The sequence continues at coordinate 63,287,695 of NC_090800.1, read as the reverse complement.
TACAAAGTATTTTCAAAACAAGAAAATTAAGATTAGCAGAGAAAATAGAATCGGAAACTAATAAGAAACAATATAAAAATATTTTTCTCAAAGAAAGAAAATCGAGTTCATTGAATGCACAATGTCTCCTTAAGGAAATAATTCACCTCAAGTACTCGAGCTAAACAAAATATATCCTCCTAGGATAGAATAATAAAACCACTTTGTTAGCGAACCACTCAACGACAGTAAAGAACACCTAAAATACGAGATTTAGTAGTACTAGTTGAAGAAGTCCAGGAAACATATTTTTTTAACTAAAATAAGAGGAAATCGCTTAATTTATAGAAAATAAAGGGTAGTGCAAAAAGGTTCTTACTATACCTTACCTGAAAGGTCATAAGCCTTTGAAAAAGTCACAATCTTTCAGAAAGGTCACAATCTTTCAGAAAGGTCAAAACCTTTCATAAAAGTCACAACTTTTCATAAAAGTCGCAACATTTCATAAAAGTCACAATGTTTCATAAAAGTCAGAACTATTCAAAAAAGTAACAACTCTTCATAAAAGTCACAACTCCTCATAACGGTCGCAACTCTTCATTTTTCATTCACACCTTTCAAAACCCAATAATCCCTACATGAATGGGAACTGACTCCAACACAAAAAACTGACAAGTATGTGTACTTTACAAGCAAGAATTCATTGCATCTGAATAAGTAGGTTTTCCCTTGGACTTTTTGTAGTGAACATATGTCGGATATACTCGGTCAGTTGATAGATGTAATATCTTTAAACCGTCGAGCTTTGGTGTATACCTAGACAATCATATGTCACACAAGTAACCATTTACCATTTAAGATTCTTACGGTGGTGTTCCTTTTAGCCATGAACACCTCCTGGTTTCATGATCTTATAGATAGATGGGCTTTTTAAAATTATACTCTTTGAATCAGCTTAAACTTCACACTCACATAGGTGATTTATAACTGCGTTATCACGTAGATACACTATTTGATAAAATCATCAAAACTTAGTAAATCATTAAAAACATTAAGCTTTCTTAACACATTAACAAGCTTTAATGTTGTATCCTTGTTCCAGAGTAGTGTCTTCATCAAAAGAATGGATTGATTTTGTTGACAATATCGAACCGTCAGTCACAACTTTTTTTACTCCTTGAATCTAGCTCTTGGGATCTCTAATCTTCTAAATAGAGTTACCGTCATGATTACTTGTCTGAAGCCTTAAATCCATTCCCTTAGATGATTTTTCAACTTTCTCACTAGTTAGGCATTTTTTGTAAATGGATCTGACACATTATCCTTCGATTTTACCTAGTTAATTGTGATAATTCCACTATAGAGTAGTTGATTTCTAACGGTATTATGCCTATGTCTTATATGACGAGAATTTCCTCTACACATCATCCGTCAAGACCTACTTATTTCATCTTTACTATCAAAGTGTATGTGTAGTTATGCCAATGGTTAAGGCCAAAGAAAGAATATAGATCAAGAAATTTCAGAGTGTTTCAACTTATTCAGCGGTCTTATATAGAACACCTAGCTTAGAGATCATTGTAGGGATAACGATACATGTTTTTTAGGAATATTTCCAAGAGACTACTCCTCCACTAAGAATAAATACATATCTATTCGTTGATTTATTTCATTTGATCCTCGTGATCCAATTTGCATCACTATATCCTTTTAATACTGCTGGATATTGTTATAGTTTTGAGTATGGTTTATATACCCCAAAACTATTTTCACTGTCATCCAATGAGTTTGATTGGGATTACTCATTAACAGACTTAGTTTACTAATAGCACATATTACATTTTACTGCCTACAGTTCTTGATATACATCATACATCCCAATTTTATAGCACAATTCAATTGTGAGTCACTTTCGGCTTCACTCATTAGAAATGCAAAGCTCACATTTATTGGAGTCTTCACAATATTGAAATCTAAATATTTGAACTAGTCAAGTACATTTTCGATGCAATGAGACAATGACAATGCTAAATATTATGGAGTTATATGGATTCTTATACCTAATATCACATCAACAACTCTAGGATCATTCATATCAAACTTGCTTTCTAGCATACATTTAGTAACATTTATGTCATTAGTGTCTCTACTGATGATCAACATGTCATCAATATACAAAAAACCAATGACCGTATGATTTCAATATAAACACATTTATCACTTCCACCATTCTTAAATCCATTATTCAACATGATTTGGTCAAATTTCTTATGGCATTGTTTGGGTGTTTTTTTTAGTCCATAATGTGACTTAACAAGTTTCCACACTTTTTTTTCTTACCAGGAACCACAAAACCCTCAGGTTAATCGATGTAAATTTCTTCCTCCAATTTTCCATTTAAGAAAGTTGTTTTCTAATTTATTTGATGAATTTAGAGGTCATATACCACAACTAATAATAGTAGATTTTTAATGGATGTAATACTAGTAACTGACGAGTATATATATATATATATATATCGACAAGATTAAGACCTTGTTTTTGTCTAAAGCCTTTGACACAAAGTCTTGCTTTATATTTGTCAACATTTCCATCAACTTTCATTTCCTTTCGAAAGATCCCCTTTGAACCCAAAAGTTTATTTTCTAGAAAAAGATAAATTAATTTCCAATATGGTTGTTCAATATTGTATGTCTCATTATTGAAACATATTACATAAGGATAAGTGTGTAGAAGACACAAGAAATGTTACAAAATGATAGTCAAAGGAAGTAGATGTCCTTGGACATTTACTACGCCTATAAATCTCTCTATTAAGTACATTCTTTTTTTATAAAGGTCTTTTAGACCCTTCATTAGACTACTCAAGTCTAATTTTACGCTCCAGTATCATAGGTCCTATTTTAATCCTTTTAGGAATATGAACTTAGACTTGGCTAGACACCCCCATACTTTGAAATATTTCAAGTTAGATTTCCTTCATTTCCATGTCTCATATGGAATAGATTGTGTCTTGAACAAAAAAATTATTTTCTTTCTGAAAAGATATAGTAAGGATAGTTCCTCTACACAAGTTTTGTTGTAAACCTTAACTTATAGATAATGCACCCGTCATTTCTTTCAACATTCGATTTTTCATTAGATTGAGGTGAATAGGACAACGGTTTCATGGATAAATCTATTTTTCGAAGCATACTTATTGCAAAAGGAAATTTATATTATCCATCCCCGTCACTTTTTTTCTTTTTTACAATTGATTTTCAAATTTAATATTATATTGTCTAGACATTTTTATTGCTTCATACTTACCATTCAGCAAATAGACATAGTCGTTTCTAATGCAATTGTCAATGACAGTAATGAGATACTTTTTCCCACAACGAGATGGTGTTGACTTCATATCACAAATGCCAGTGTAAATCAACTCTAAGGAATTAGAATTCCTTTCAACAAGTTTATAAGAATGCTCAGCATACGTAGATTCTGCACAAAGTTGACAATTTTATTTATTGCACTCAAGGTTAGACAAAACATCTAAGTTGATCAGTTTTCCTAACAATTGTAATTGACATGTCCCATGTGTTCATGTTACAAATAGTTTGACTCAAGAAAGTAAGAAAAAATAAAAATATTGAGTTTAAAAAGCTCTCCGCGAGGTAGCTTTTTCTCACAAATATTTTTGTCACGTCCCTAAAGTACCCCAAGTCGTGACTTGACGTACTTGACCTCTCTGAGGTCCTATACAATCCACTTATATTCATTGCATAAAATCATATAAAAATGGAGGGGATTTAAAAAATTTCTTTGAACATAGAACGAAAATCATTTCCTAACAACGGAAGTCTTTCTAACATGTGTCTCAAAACATCTATGAATACACGAGTATAATGTCTTGGGACGCAGCCCACAAAATTCCTCAAACATAATAAAATAAATAAAGGGAACATAAGGGTGTTGTCCTCAAATGCTATGAGGACTCACCAATCTTCAATCTTCTCCAAACATAGAAACATAGCCTCCAAGCACTCAATTTCCCAAAAGCCCCAACATTTGGTTAGAAATGTAGGCAATGTGCGTTAGTAAAAAAGTACTAAGTAAGAAAGCTACCATATAAAATATAAGATATTTCAAAGGGTTAGTAATTATAAGACATAATTATAGCATTAATACAACATAAGCATTCTAACATAGTAATTCAACATAAGACATACATAAGTTCATACTTCAACTATTTGTCTTTCTTACTCAAGTGAACTACATCACAAGTCACCTGCAAGTAAACTTGTGCAAGGATAAGGTAAGGACAAGTTAACATCCCATATTAGTACCTAAGCTAAGAACCTCTCTTTGGTCATTCTTAATCATAATCCATTTTCATAATTAAGACCTAAGTTCTTCATGACATAAGAGCACTACACCCCTAGGTCACCTCAAGTCACACTTGTGCAATGCATGTGGGGCATCCCATTCTACCACACACACTAATTATATCTTGAAGTCACTTTATTCACTTTCATCAACTCTAGGTGTCACTAATAGACCTACTTTATATTGACAAGGAACTATCACCCTAAGTCATTCATATCACGAAAGGAAACTGTAGAAACTACCCAAGCAAGGAATACATCGCATATGAGGTCATTTAATAATTAGCTTCAAGTCATACTTTTTACATGCATGAATGCCATCCCTTACAGGCTGTGGATGGGTCTACGGGCCGTACTGGCATGTCGTCTTTTGTGTTTGAGACCCCAAGGTTGCAGGGAACCAAGGATTGCTAAAGTTCTGATCCACGAACCCAATCCACGGGGCATGGATCAACTGATGGCCTTAATTGCCTTTGTAGGTCATGCTATCTTTTTGACAGCTTTTGGTCAAAGGTTGGGTCCTCCTCAACGATCCCTTGAGTGGTCCTTGGGGGGTCGTACCTGGACATTTGGACCCTGAATAATCAATTTTACCTACCTAAATCATTATTACAAGATTTAATCCATAATTGACACTCTAAAGCCCCATCACAAGAACTAACACCTCACTAGTTCAAACGACTAGTTTCCGGACATCATGGTTCTTTCTTAACGTTATGCACTAACACTTCCAAACTAAATTGCATTTGATTGGATCTAAAAACTTTATTTTAACTCTTTTAAGTTATTATACCTCATGTGCTATATCTTAGGCCCTATGATTTCCTGGGTGTTTCAATACTTACCCCCAGAAACATTTGTTCCCGAATGACACCTTAAATCTTCATTGGAAAACACCATAACTCAAGACTAGCAGCCCATCATGTATGCATTATTTCTATATGCACACACCCAACAAAGGAAACTTTAATTCCAAGATAAACATACTCAATGCAACTCAAAATGAATTAAATAATTATATTACTTATTTCTAAGAAGAATATAACACTTCCTAGCTACAACATGCTCAACATAGACTCATTAGGTCTAAAATGCATATTAACTCAAGATTCTACAGCAAGAGGCAACACACTGCAAAAACATCAATTCTATTAAGGCCTACAGACCATAAACATCATCATTGTAAGGACAACATCAAGTCCATCATACCAAGTAATAAAAACAAGAAATGTGGAAATTTTTCTAAAATCATAAAAGAAGCACATGCCGAAAAGGGACATGAGGATATCATAAAAAATTTATCTTGTGCTCCAAATTTAAATTAGACACTAAGTCTAATTTAATCTTTGTCATTAGCATAGAACCCCCCCCCCCCACACACACACACACATTTTAAATGTGATCTCAAAAATATTTTTCAAGTTTTTTTTTTAAAAAAAATTTAACATATGTTTCTCATACTATCAAAGTGTCATTGGCAACATGTACCTCTTTTTAAAATATCAAAGTTCCTTCCATAGAGACACAAAATCACAAAGTCTAAGTCATTGCTATTTTTCCTCTATCAGAATTAGACATACCTCTTAGTATTTAGGATACAAACAATAAAGATAAAAAAAATTTGTACAACTTGTTTCTATATAACAGTAAAGTTTATAGAAAGACAAAAGTATAATTAACTTATTTATTATGTGAAGTTTTCATATTCTTCAAATAAATTGCATTGTCTAATTTAACCAAAGTAGAAAACTACAAAAAAAAAATTAGTCTACAAAAATTAGATACAATCAAATTTCACACGGAGTACAAAACTACAAAAGTTTTTTTTTCTCCAAACAGAATAAAACATATTATTTATCACATAGAAATGTTTTTCTTTTCAACTAGTCTCCAACTATAACATTTTACATGCTATTTTATCAAACAAAAATGTGCATCTCTCATTCTGCAAATTAAAGAATTTTAAAAGCAATACTTTCTGTAAAGGAAAATTCATTAAAAAAAGTCATATGGTTTGCAAATCTTTTTCCGAAGACATTCCTGATAAATATCAAAATTGTTAACTTTCAGAAACTATTTTACTCCATAGAAAATAACAAGAAGGTTACCTGGGTGTAATCTTAACTGAAATACCATTAATTCTTCTAGTACATTCTCATTTCGACCTTGCTAAACAAACCATCAAATTCTGGAGAAGTAATGCATTAATCTTCTACTCCCATGATTTGTTTCTCTCAATTAGTAGAATATAAGAAATACATACACTATACTAACTCCTTAAGATTGTTGTTCATCTTGTATTCATGATATACTTAGAACAAAACTTCTAAGAACTTGGTAAGAAACAATAAAAGAGTATTTTTAAAACTAAAAAATTAAGACTAGTAGAGAAAATAGAATCGAAAACTGATTAGAAATAACATAAAAATATTTTACTCAAAGAAAGAAAATTGAGACCACTAAATGAACAAAGTCTCCTTTCAGAAATTATTCCCCTCAAGTACCCAAGGTTGACAAAATATATCCTATCAGGATAAAACGATCTTACTCACCGGTATCGGTACCTAAAATCATGGTGTCAGTGAACCATTCAACGACAGTAAAGTACACTCTGAATTCTAGATTTAGTACTAGTCGAAGAAGTCCAGAAAAATTAGTTTTTTTTAACTAGAATGAGAGTAAATTCATCAATTTATAGAAAACAAAGGGTAGTGCGAAAATATTCTTGTTGTGCTTTGAAAAAATAACAATCTTTCGAATGACACAACCTTTCATAAAAGTCACAACATTTCATAAAAGTCGTAACTTTTCATAAAAGTACAACTCTTCATAAAAGTTAAAACTCTTCATAAAATTCGCAACTCTTCATAAAAGTCACATTACTTCATAAAAGTTGCAACTCTTCATTTTCTATTCACACCTTTTAAAATCCAACATGTCCTTTATATAATTCATCCAAACATAAAAAAAAGTATGATTTAACACTTAATTTATTTCAGTACTAATTCTTAGATTGACAATGCTTGTGGCTTAACCATTTCTTAATTCTAAATTCTCCAATCTTTCGCAAGTGTCGTTTAGATCAGTCTCTATTTGCAATTATATCATTTTCATTTATAAACATGATTAAAAATGTTGTACACAGTGCATGTTGTGCCATAGTTTTACTACTTTTAAAATATTCTAATATTATAAATAACTTAGAAAAATACTTAGGAAGAGTTGTCACTTAATTTATAAACAAATTAAGAAAACTTAATTCAAAAGGACTCTAATTGATTAATTCTTTAAAAATTAGGGGAAATGGGTAAGAGGTTCTTGTTACTATTTTAAAAAGATATTATCATTTAAATTAACCTCTACCATTCTAACAATCTGATTCATCAGTACTAAAGGGCACCTCGTCCAGAGTCCCAAAAGTTCAAAAGTTTGGTGTAAGATTATTTTTAAAAATTATCACATGAAAATTTTTGTCATATTGAATTTTGGGCTAGATTGATCTCAGCCCGCCATAGCGGGATGATTCTCGTTCTAGCAGTGCAGCTATAACAGTTTGAGTCTCTTTATATAGAGAGATGTCAAAAATTCTGAAACCTAATTAATCCATCGTGTTACATTTTCTCCAACTTTTGAAAGAATAAAATACACAATCGTTTCACCATCTACCATTTTAAGACACTTACTTCAAGGAAGAAATGAGGGGGAAGAATTACCACACAAGGAAGATGGTGGTCTAAGGACTTTCCAATGTAATGCGCAGAGTCAAAATTATGGGAAAGGTTCATAACTTGTTGTTTGACACTTAGGTAACCTATGTTTCCTTCAATTGAGTGGTTAGACCCATTTTACTGCATTATATCTTGTAGAGGTTCATATGTCATGTATAGGCCTTCGGACATGAAATTTGGATGATTAGAGAATAATGCTATGTGATGCTAGAGTGGAGATCAACTAATGACTAATTGGTTCTATAGTTCTTGATTGCCTTGAGTTCCTTGTTAGGTTGGTTGTATGTTTTTGATTATGTGTGTTGATTACATGTTTCTATATTTCTACGACTTGTATGATCATTATGTTAGGCATTGTAAGAAATACATAGGATACATACATAGAAACAACATTTTGATAATCTCATTCAATGAACTAATTATGTGACTTGTGGTTTCAAGTGTTATTCATTTTTCCCAAATAAAATTAAAATTTTAAATTAATTCCTTTCAACATTATTATATTTACCTATGAATATGTGGTATCCATATTCATAATTCAATAAACCAATTAATTCATGTAATTTTAAATAAAACAGAATATTTAATTTGTATATTTTTGTTAAATATTAGCATATATGTATGGATGTTACCTTGGCAAGTAGAATCTCCTTCTTTAGGTACGAGAAACATATCGGATTCTACTTATAGATTTGAAGAAATATGGAGGGCAGCCTAATTGTCACATATAAGCTTCATTTGTTTTAATTCAACGAGCTTAGTGCCCATTACTCATTATTTCAGTACTATTTCACAAGGACCTAATTCTGATTAGCTATTAATAATAGATTCATTACTTATATTTTAGATTGATACATTAAAGGAAAGGCTGAGTTGTTCTAGTCGTATTAGCCCAAAAACAAGGTATGTACGGCTAAAAAGAACTAACATGAAGTCTATTCAGCGCATATGATCGAGTCCGCTTAGTGCACTTCGGTGAATCTCCCTTTAAAGTACTGATCACTGATCTTGACAGTACATTTTTCCATCTTTTTAAACTCTGAAAGAGGACAATAATTAGTCCGTATTATCCCTTCGATGGATCGCCAGTTGGGTTTTCATTGCTTCATCGCCTATTATTTCTTATATGATCTCCCAACTTCTCCTCAGCACGCACTGGAAACACATGTTATTTAAAGCGGTAAAAAACAATAAGAAGCGCTTGGGTTGCCTCCTAAGAAGCAGTATCTTTAATATCGTGACACGACATATTGTTCAAACTCAGCAATCATTTTTGGGGTTTGGGATGGTGTCTCTAGGCAAAGTTCCCTTTGACTTGGATATAGATGAGTTGAAATTTGACCCAATTGGGTTTCTATCTACTTGATAGAAACTCAGTGTGAAGTCACCATTTGAGATAAAGTGGAAAAGATATTTTTTAAATCCTTCACACCTTATCGGACTCTTCAACTTTGTTTGTAGATCCTTACAATCATGACTTCCATTTGGCTTACTTTGAGCCCAACTAGTTCATTTTGGTGTTGACAATCATAGGAGGCACATACTTATCTTTATCCTTTTCCATATCTCTCCAATTTCAACCTCGCTTGTCTTTCCAACCACTATCTCTATCCTTGTTCCAACTTTCATTCCCATTTTGTCACTGATAATTATTGTGAGAACCCCTCCCCCAACTCCCTCCCCCATCTCCCCTTGATTTTCAAAGTATTAAACCTCTTCAGTACATACTGCCTCATATTTTGCATAATCCGTGCACTACCCTATTGGTTCACATTTACCGATCTTGTTGCACCTCATATAACATGATTAAATCATAAATCAATTTGGGTTATCATTTAGACCATGTTTTCACTTTCATGGTCCTAGTCAATTTTCTCTCTATTCAAACCTACTTGTAGAAGAGGCATTTGGTCCTCTTTAGCATGTAATGCTTGTTTTATACAATTGTCTAATCCATCCAACATGCACTAAGTGATCAGGTACACCATTATTGACTCAATCAAGGCTACAATAAAAGTAATGCATCAGTGAAATGTCTGAAATGCCTTCCGTTGGACATTACATAAGTAACTTCTTGAACCTCACCCACATTTCATGCAAAGGCTCACCTCCAATACATTTGAAAATTTGGATTTGGTGATGAATTTTAATCATCTTAATTAAAGAAATTCTCCAAGAATGCCTCAATTAGCTCATCCCACAAAGTAATAGAATCATTTGATAACTCCGTCCACCATCTTATAGCCTCTGTCGTTATAGAGAATGAGAATAACCTCAACTGTATAGATCCTTGGGATATATTCTTGAACAAAAAGCACACACCTCTTTGAAAATCCTAAGGTGATCATGCGGATCCTCATGAGTTGTACTTCAAAAAATTCCTTTCATTTAGAGCAATTTTATTATAATTTCGGTGATGTGAAACCCTTCCTCCTAATTTTAGGAGGTATCTGGGTTGCTCGCGTGGTTTGAAAGACATTAATGGACATATCATTAGGATCATCCATATTAGCATTTTGACCATGGTGATTGTGATTTTCACTCCACTAGACACTCATCTAGTTAACCTTCAAATCAACCAACAACAACACCAAACAACAAATCTACTACATGTTAACCAAATTAAAATTAATCTCTCCATTATAACTCTCAACCACTATTCACAGGCAGCGGAGCCATTTTTATAATGCTCAAATCACCCTCCAGTGAAAAACTTAATGAAGAGTTGGGGTTGAGTCCCACAAGGAATCGTATATCATAGAGAACTCTTTATCAAGAAATTTAAACTTTAAATCAAATAATTTTTACTAGTTAAAACAAATTGGTGGATTATACCACCAATTTACTATAAAGTTTTTGACACCAATTATCAAAGTTAAACTAAAATTGGAATGAAATAAACAGCTAACCGGCAATCTAGGGTGTAAAATTGGAAATCAATGTTACATAGGGATGAATGTGCTGATCCATATAGATTAACATTCATTTATAGGATAAGTCATCGTCATTAACGTTGATCATCTTTCAATCTCGAAGCATCTATGCAAAGAATCACCTTTCTGTCTCATCTATACGTCATTTCCCAATACCTTACTGTACTCCCTATTTCACGAATATGTCAAACAGATCCAACCCAAAACTTCTTTTTCAAGAAATCCATAGACATCAAACCTAATTTTCTAGTATTGAACCAATTACCCACTCCAATAAATCTATTTCGAGTATCAGCCAGATATTGGATGTCTGAATCAAGTGTAAAACCTTAATCCATAAGTTAGCCCATGAAAATTATACTAAATTCATGCATGAACAACAACAAAATAGGGCATAGCAAAATGTCCACTATATTAAATCAACACCAAACCCCATTTGAGTACCCCCTGATCTTGGGGTTTTTCCACCCATCAAAAAAAGTAAAGAAAGCATACCTTTCATGAAAGAAGACTTGTGTAGCTTGAAATCAAGAAATCAAGAGTAAACCCACTCGGGATTCAACTTTAATTTTTCAAATTCAAGCTACAAATTATAAAACCCCAAGAACTAGAAAAATATTCTTCTCAAAGGTAAAATATTTTACTCATCTTTGTATACCCTCCAAGACTTTTTAGAACTCTAGTCTAACTGATTTCCTTAATTTTATCCTTTGACCTATTACAACTTTCCTAATACTTTTCCCAAACATCCACTTTATAACTGACTCAGTGATCTTAGTCGGGTTCGCCAGTCCCGATCAGTGACTCATCTTTTGCTTCTCAGCTCGTGTTGTAATGATCTAGGCTTCAAGTGTTCAAACCTCAGTTGTACAACTCACTTGAATCATCTTTTCACATTCAGTAAATCTTCGAATACCTTATTTTGTCCGATTTTTGAGCATTAAATATTAGCTTTGAAAATTGTCACTTTGCGTGATATGCAGTAGAACAGTCATTCTATCTCGGAGCATCACATTTTATGTTGGAGTTAACCTACCTTTTTTAAGTAGATACAAGTGTTATGCATTATCAATTTTGACAATTTTATGCTCCATGGTGATCCTCCCTTCATGTTAGGTGATCAACAATTTTCACCTTCTATTTCATCTTGTACTTTTTTGTCATTCTTTCAAACATCAGCCCTTGCCTTTTCAAATTTCCTTCATAGATGAAAATCATCAACATTTGATAAGAAAAGGACAAAGTTAGGAATTGATGATAATAATTATTGAGGTAAGATAAACCTTATGAGTACAAAACTACCACTCATAGTAACTGAACCATCCTTAGTGTACCGGTGTGGTACCCACGCCAACAATATTGAATATCCCCATACAAGGCATAGTACCTGAGGCAACCATTAGTATATACTAGGCATTATATTCAATCAAACCATGGGTATATCTTGTACCATGCATGATACCCTAGCCAACCCAACTTTTATAGACAAACATGTACAAATATATATATCATACTGTAAAAAGACAACAGTAAACCATAAATCACAATCATGTAATTGCTTAAGAAATTACCTTTCTGTGAAATGGCCCTTTTCCTTGCCCTTGGTGTTATCGTGCTTAGTAAGTGTTGTGGGAATGGTGGTTGATGTCCCCAATGCGATCAGATGATATTCTGATGGATTTTAATTTTTTCATTGAATTTACTAAAATTGTTGATTTTGATCAACATTATGAGATCCAAGTGTTGGATAGTGGTTCTTTCATTTTCGTTTCGTTGAGAAAGTTGAGTTGTTTACTAAGGTGGTTAGTCAGAGCTTTAAGGCATTAGGTTGTTATGTGGGTATTTAGGTGAGAAGTTAACATTTATATTAAAGAGAAGTCTGAGAGAGTATTTATCACTCATTGAGCCCCTAGGTTTTTTAATTCTCCAAATTTATTAGGTTTCTTTTCAATTCTTTGTGGGTTCTAATTATGATGATCCAGTTGTTTGATTTTGATGTTATTATGATTGTTTTGACTTTGTAGACAATTGTCACTCCGTGAGATATCCCCGAGACGCGGACTCAGAACCTAGGACCACAAGTGATCCCAAGCTAACTCTGATGGCATGATCATGAGCATAGTAAAGATAATAAACTGTTGCGAAAGCTAAATATACTTAAAACGAAAAGATGAGGAATACCCATATGCTATAACTGAGATAAATGAAATGTTGATGAGTTTAATACAAAAAAAAAGTATTAACTCAATACTAAGTTGAAACTAAGTATGTCTGAAAATAGACTCTAAACAGGACTAGAAATACTGGGACAAGCCCCAGCTAAATCTAGCAAAAACTGAAAATAAAAGACTATATACCTGAAAAGAAACTCATGACTATTGTCCTCGACGAATGAGGTCTCACCACTGAATCTGCTGAATTGAAGATCGGAAATCGATCTATGCATAATCTAAGTGCTGAGAACCTGAACCTACATCACGAGAATATGTAGTGCACGTATGCGTCAGTACTTGAAAGTTACTGAGGATGTAGGATAGAATAAAACTCAAATAAAACATAACTGAACAAGCACTAAAGAAAGTATAATAATCAGAACATGATATAGAGAATTCTAAGCTAACTAAATGCAATGACCAATTTATTACATGCTAAAACTCAATAATGAATATAGTAGTAAATGGTCAATGCAAGAGAGTCTGACTGAACTATGGGAGCTACTAATAACCGATAATAAAACCACGTAATCTAAATGTGGAGTCCGATGTATACGCCCCATCGAGAGGACCCAATATACCCTGCCAAAGATATAAAGGCATGCTGGCGTGATCACTAAACTGATTGCCCACAGAGGGGACTTACAACCTACTTGGCTAGCAGTTCTGGGACTAATTGGGTACGATGAACCCTAGTCCAACTCGGTATTATGCTACTCCCATTGATTTATGTAGTTAACTGATTATGTCTAAATTTATGTAATAACTGGATATCTCAAAACTGAACATGCAAACTGAGAATGCAACATTTAATCTGATAATGATGCATTAAAAGCTGAGGCATGTATAACAAAATGGTTGAAATATCTGACCTATCATGTGTGATTCAAAAACTAAATAAATACAAAGCTAGGGTTCTAAAATTCATGCGATAAACTAAATATTAACTCTACAGTCTGATTTAGAACATATATTTAATAAATTCATGAAGTTCTATTAAAGTTCTAGAAACCCTAGGTTTAATCATGATAAAAGAATCAAGAACTGACTGAAAACTAGGGACCCAATGGGTGGAAGGAACCCACTAGTGAAATTCCACATACCTGGTGATCAAACTCATGGGAAAACACTTAGATTTTGGGGCTGGAACTGCTGGAACCTTGTTGTGTTCATGATCTAGGGTTCTTCACATTTTTCTCCTTTCTTGCTTCTGATTTTCTATGTTTTGATTAATGATTTTACTTAAGGTAAGTTTTAGTTAGGTTTCTAGGCTTAAACTGACTAAAATCTGATGATTTAGGGTTAACATGACGTACCTTAGGGTTTAAATGAAGTGGGAAAAGACCAAAAGACCCCTTGGTTAATTTCTATCGGACAAAACAAGACCTGGACAGACGGTCCGTAGGTTGGGCCTGTTCGACAGTCTTTTACTAAAACATGCATAACTTTTTACTCGGAGGTTTGATTTTATCAAGGTTGGTGTCTATGGAAACCTAATTCAGTTATCTATCTTTTTGTAGGTCATGGACACCTAATCCATTTTGTGCTAAGAGTAATGATAATTTGAAGTTGACCCAACTGCATTTTCCCCTTAATAGTCTGCTATTTCTTAGCTACAGTCAGACCGATGGATCGTAGGTCCATCTAGGGACCGTGCTGGTCAATCATGGTTCTTGTCAGAGAGTGGGTGAATGGGGGTATTGATCGACGGAATTAAACTACTGACCGTAGTCTGACCTACAAATCATCGGTTCGTCTGTTGTTCGACACTTAGTTAAATTTTCTGGATTGAGATTTTGGGTGGTTTCTTACCCAATTGATGAATGTGTAGGACGGACCATGGGTCAGGCTATGTTCAGTGATGGACACTGTCTGTTACACCTATAGATTTTCTAAAAAACTTTTTTTTGGTCTATTTTTTATATAGGTTGTTACATTATATCTCCTTGGGAACATTTGTCCATGAATTAAGACTAAACTAGTTGGAATAGAGGGAGAGCGCTGCAACCCTACTACTAAACACTAAGAACTGACTTTTTGACTTAATTGAGTTCCCAGAACATGCAAATATGATGAAAATGCAAGTAAAGCTGAGGGAACATGATTCTAAGACTGAATTCATGCATGAATGACAGGAAAACTAAAGAGGAACTATTATCTTAAGCTGGAGTGGAATCAGAAGGAAAGAGGTGAGGATACTTAACTTTCATGGTTGTTTCTACTTCTTAAGTATCTCCCTCTACGGACTGACTCCTCCACAAAACCTTGATTGAAGCGCTCCTTTAATTCTCAACCTTCTAACTTGACGGTCAAGAATCTCAACTGGTACATCCTTTTAAGAAAGACTATCTTTCACCACCACACTCTCTAATGGCACTATAGAGGCTGGATCGCCCACACACTTCTTCAAGAGTGAGATGTGAAAGATAGGATGCCCTGCTACCAATTATGCTGGCAACTATAACTCATATTCCACCTTGCAATCCCTTTACAAGATCTTTTAAGGGCCTACATATCTAGGATTGGGAATCCCACTCGTGAAAAATCTCATCACCCCTTTCATAGGTGAGATTTTTAGAAAAACCCAATCATCAACTTGTAACTGTAGTTCCTTTCTCCTTACATCTGCGTAAGATTTCCGACGACTTTGGGCTGGCTTAAGTCTATCTATAATGAGTTGAACTTTCTCCATAGCAAAAAGGACTAAATCTGGCCCTATTAAAGTTATTTCACCTAATTCAGACCAACCAATGGGAGATCTACATCTATACCCATACAAAGCCTCATAAGGGGCCATTTGAATGCTGGAATGGTAGCTATTGTTGTAGGAGAACTCAATCAGAGGATAGTGATCATCCCAACTACCCTTGAATTCGATCACACAAGCTCTGAACATATCCTCTATGGTTTGAATGGTACACCTGCCTGTCCATCCGTCTGTGGATGAAATGATGTACTAAGGTTAACTTGAGTATCAAGACCCTTCTGAAATTACTTCAAAAAATGAGAGGTAAATTGAGGACCTCTATCTGATATGATAGACAAAGTAACCCCATGCAACCTCTCAATTTCATTAATGTAAAGCTAGGCATAGTCCTTTGCCGAATCTTCAGTCTTGACCGCTCAAAAGCAAGAAGTTTTAGTTAACCTATCAACTATCACCCAAATTGAGTCATGTTGTATGTGAGTACGAGGTAACCTTGTGATTAAATCCATATTGATAATTTCCCACTTCCAAGTAGGTATATCAATCTCTTGAGTCATACCTCCTGGTTTCTGATGTTCTACCTTGACTTGCTGGAAATTAGAGCACTTACTAACAAAATATGTAATGTCCCTTTTCATGCAATTCGACCAATAGACTTCCCGCAGATCACGGTACATCCTAGTGGCACCTGGATAAATAGAATACCTGGAGTAATGGGCTTCTGCAAGGATATGCTTTCTCAACTCACCCACATCAGGAACACACAATCTACCCTGGTAGTGAAGTACACCATCTCCCTCTTGGGAGAAAACCTCGAATCTCTGATTGTGGACTGCACCCTTAAGTTTAAGAAAGATCGGATCACTGTCTTACTTTTTCTTAACCTCCACTACCAAGGAAGATCTGCCCCATTTTGAACTGTTAAAACCATTGTCTGATATGCTCATAAGGCGAATTCCCAAGCACCAAGCATGTGAACATCCTTCACTATCTCCTTCATTTATTTCTCAACATGGGCTACACTACCCATATATAATGTACTAAGAGCAACTGCTACTATGTTCGCCTTACCCGGATGATAATACACACTCATATCATGATCCTTAAGGAACTCTAGTCATCTCCTCCGGCGAAGATTCAACTCTTTCTGGGTGAACACATACTGAAGGCTCTTATGGTGAGTGAATACATATACATGAACACCATACAAGTAGTGGTACAAGTAGTGTCTTTATATCTTTAGTGCAAAACCACTGCTGCAAGCTCGACATCATGAGTTGGATAGTTCTTCTCATGCACCTTAAGCTGTCTAGAAGCATACGCTATAACATTATCTTGTTGCATTAATACAAAACCTAGGAAATCTCTAAATTCATCAGAATAAATCACATAACCATCTGAACCCTCTGGTAGAGTCAAGGCAGGAGTTGTAGTCAATCTTCTTTTCAATTCTGCAAAGCTTTTCTCTCAATCATCTGACCATTGAAACTAGACCATCTTATGAGTCAACCTAGTCAATGGTGAGGCTATGGAGGAGAATCCTTCCATGAACCTTCTATAATAATTGTTTCACTGCCTCTATCTTCTGTGAATCCCTCGGATCTCTTTGCTAGATACAATGTGACCAAGGAAAGCAACAACCAGAACTCACATTTGCTGAACTTAGCGAATAACTGGCGATCCTTGAGAGTCTATAAACAATTCTCAAATGACTCGGATGTTCTTCCTCATTCATATTGTAAATGAGGATATCATTAGTGAAGATGATAACGAACAAGTCCAAGTGTTGTTTGAATACTCTATTCATCAAATTCATGAAAGCTGCAGGAGAATTGGTTAGTCCAAGCGACATAACTACAAATTTGTAATGAACATACCAAGTTCTGAAGGCTATTTTTGGAATGTCACTATCTCTGACTCTAAGCTTATGATAACCCGATCGGAGGTCTATCTTTGAGAAGTGACTAGCACCCTGAAGTTGGTCAAACAGGTCATCAATCCTGGGGATGGGATACTTATTCTTGATTGTGATCTTGTCCAACTGTCTATAGTCAATGCATATTCTGAGAGAACCATCTTTTTTGCTTACGAACAATGTTGGTGCACCCCATGATGAAATACTAGGTCTGATGAAGCCCTTATCTAAAAGGTCTTTCAACTGTTCTTTCAATTCCTTAAGCTCTGTTAGACCCATTTTGTAAGGAGGAATAGAAATAGGTTGAGTATTTAGAAGGACATCAATTCCACAGTCGATTTCTGGGAAAATCTTCTGGAAATACTTCTAGAAACTTACAGACTACTGGAACTAACTCAAGAGTTTTGGTTTCAGAGCTAAAATCCTTAACCCAAACTAGATGAAAAATATAAACCCTTATAAGTCATGTTTCTGGCCTTAAGGTAAGAAATGAATCGACCCACAGTCGCTAAGCTACTACCCTTCCATTTTAGGATTGGTTCATCCAGAAACTGAAAAATGAACAATGATAGTTCTACAATCTACTGAGGCATAACAGGAACGTAACCAATCCATGCCTAGAATGACATCAAAGTCTACCCTTTTTAACTCTACAAGATCTGCTGAGGTGACTTTCTGAGAGACTGTGACAGGGCAATTTTCGTATACCCATCTAGCTATAACTGGGTCACTGAAAAGTAGACTGAGAAAGGTTCTGAAAAATTTTGTGAACTAACACTAAATTGGATTGTTGTGTAAGGAGTTACAAAAGAAAGAGTAACCCCTGGATCTAACAATGCATAAACATCAAGGTCAAAGACTCGTAACATACCAGTAACTACATCAGGAGAACCTTCCTGATCCTGGCGAGCCTGAAAAGAATACAACATGTTTTTGTGCTGACCGCCACATGTGCCAGATGAGTTACTCTACTGAGTTGGGCGACTTGCTGGTGTTGTTGAAGTTGTAGACTGAGCTATACCATTATCGCCTCCTTGACCCTGTCTAGAAGGACAATCCCTCAACCTGTGACCAGACTGACCGTAGTCAAAACATCCTTCTTTTCCTGCGATATACTTGCTCGGATGGTTTTTACCACACTTAGGGCAAGTGGGGTAAGTCTTGGTGCTTAAAACACTTCCCTGAGACTTAGAGCCTATTGTTACCCTTCTAGTCATGACTTTTCTTGGAGGATGGAAAACTAGACGACAAAGGAGCTGAAGCTGAAAACTTCTGCTGACTCTGTGAGCAATTTCCACCACCCAATTTCTGCATAGAATAGTCATAGTTCCCAGTCCTAACCTTCTTATTCTCCTTAGCCTGTTCCCTAATCTTATCACCCTCAACCTGCTGAGCATATGTCATAAGCCTAGAGATGTTCATATATCCAAGTAACATAGCACTTCTGCACTCAATTTTCACCAAATCCGACACTCCATACAAGAACTTATTCATCTGAGCTCTGGAGTCAGCAACCATGTGAGGAGCATACCCTGAGAGTTGTTTAAACTTCAACTCATACTCTTGGACTGTGACGTTACCCTGCCTCAAGTTCATGAATTATTGAGCCTTTGCCTCCCTCAATTCTATTGGGAAAAACTTGTCGAGAAAAGTCTCACTAAACCAATCCTAAGTGATAGTAGCTGCATTTGCACCCCTATTCTTCTTCCACTGATTGTACCAAATATGAGCAACATTTTTCAACTTGTATAATGCCAACTCAACCCAATCATTCCCAGTGACTTCCATTACCTCAAAGATTTTCTTGATCCCATCCAAGAAATTTTGAGGATCCTCATTAGCCTGCAATCCTAAAAACTCAGGTGGATTCATCCTACCAAAGTCACGGACCCTTGCTGATACCGATCCACCATTTTCATTCACATGAGCATGAACCCGATTGTTTTGGTTAGTCATACTCTAAGCCAACATCTGTATAGCATTTCTGAACTCAGCATTGGAGACTTCCTGATCTGGGATCGGAGGATCTGCGTTTGCATTCCTGTCATTCATTTTCATAGAGTTAGATCTACGATGAGGCATGATCTGAAATGTAAAACGTCAATTTAAAGTGGAATAAGATCATACCTTATGCACGATAAGAGTAACAAGAAAGTGAAGTATTCCTAAAAGACTTTGTAGCCTCCCTCTCATTAGATGTGGTGCACTTCATACCCATGAAAAAGACTCTACTTAATGTGGCTTTTAAGACATCCTAGGACTCTTAAACTTAGTGCTCTGATAACCATGTTTTTTCATGCTCCGGCTACCCCCGAGACGTGGACACGGAACCTAGGACCACAAGTTTACCCAAAGCTAATCCTGATGGCATGATCATGAGCATACTAAAGATAATAAACTGTTGTGGAAGCTAAATCATACTTAAAACAAAAAGATGGGGAATACCTATATGTTATAACTGAGATAAATGAAATATTGATGAGTTTAATACAAACAAAGTATTAACTCAATACTAAGCTGAAACTAAGTATGTTTGAAAATAGCCTCTAAACTGGACTAGAAATACTGGGACAAAGACTCGGCTAAATTTAGCAAAAACTAAAACTAAAAGACTAAATACTGAAAAGAAACGCATTGCAGAACTGGAGATCGGAAATCGATCTAAGGGCGATCTGGATGCTGAGAATCTGAACCTACATCATGAGAAGATGTAGCACGCGTATGCATAGTTTTTAAAGGTACTGAGCATGTTGGATAGAATAAAAGTTGAAATAAACATAAGTAAACAAGCATAAAAACAAGTATGATAATCTGGACATGATATACTGAATTCTAAAATGACTGAATTAAATGACCAAGTGATAACATGCTGAAACTAAATACTAAATATATTGATAAATGGTCAATGCAAGAGAGTTTGACTGAACTATGGGAGCTACTAATAACCGATAATAAAACCACATGAGCTAAATGTGGAGTCCAATGTATACGCCCCATCGAGAGGACCCAATATACCATTCCAGAGGTATAAAGGCATGTTGGCATGATCACTAAACTGATTGCCCAAATAGGGGACTTACAACCTACTTGTCTAGTAGTTTTGGGACTAATTGGGTATGTTGAACCATAGTCTAACTCGGTATTATGCTACTCCCATTGATTTATGTAGTTAATTGATTATGTCAGAATTTTCTGTAATTACTAGATAGCTAAAAATTGAACATGCAAATTGTGAATGAAACATTTTATTTGATAATGATGCATTAAAAATTAAGACATATTACTGAATAACTAAAATATCTGACCTAGCATATGTAATTCAAGAACTATAGAAATATAATCTAGGGTTCTGAATTCATGCAATAAAATGAATAATAACTTGACAATCTGATTTGGAACATATATTTAATAAATTCATGAAGTTCTAACAGAGACCTAAAAACCCTAGGTTTAATCATGATAAAAGAATCAAGAACTAACTGAAAACTAGGGACCCAATGGGTGAAAGGAACCCATAGTGAAATCTCACATACTTGGTGATGAAATTCATAGAGAAATATTCGGATTTCAGGGCTGGAACTACTAGAACCTTGCTGCGTTCTTGAATTAGGGTTCTTGAACTTTTTTCCTTTCTTGCTTCTAATTTTCTAAGTTTTGATTAATGATTTGACTTAGGTGAGTTTTAGTCATGTTTCTAGGCTTAAACCGACTAAATATGATGATTTAGGGTCAAAATGACGTATCTTAAGTTTTAAAAAAATGGAAGAAGACCAAAGGACCGCTGGATTAATTACTGTCAGACAAACAACGACCTGGACATACGGTCCGTCATTCAATCGTCGGTCCTTCGTTTGGGTCCGTAGGTTGGGCCTATTCGATAGGCCTTTACTAAAACGGGCATAACTTTTTACTCGGAGGTCTGATTTTTAGCAAGGTCGGTGGCTATGTAAAGCTAAATCATGGGACACCTAATTTATTTTGTGCTAAGAGTTATAACAATTTGAAGTTTACCCAATTGCATTTTCCCCTAACTGTCTGCTATTTCTCACTTACAGACCGTGCTGGTCAATCGTGGTTCTTGCTAGAGAGTGGGTAAATAGGGTGTTGATCGATGGACTCAGCCTACAGACCGTAGTCTAACCTACAGACCATTAGTCCGTTCGTCGTTCAACACTTAGTCAAATTTTCTCGACTAATATTTTGGGTGGTTTCTGACGCAATCGACGAATGTGCAGGACGGACCGTGGGTCAGGCTACGGTCCGTCGGTGGCCACCGTCAGTTGCACCAATAGAATTTTTGAAAAACTGGTTTTTGTTCTTTTTTTTTATGGGGTGTTACAACAATGAATGAGGATTTTATCTTAGAAAATACACCCTTTTTACTATAAAAGTGGGAACTCCAAACTAAAAGATTATATTGCCATCAATCTTTCGTAATAGTAGTATTGCATTTTTATATCGTTCTGTTCTTTTCGTTCTAGGGGTAGAAAACTTGATTCCCTACATCGACAAGAAGATACTTGAGGACATATATATATTCATTCACTGCTCATTATTGACAAATCATCACAAATTTCTTGCCATCTTATTCCCGAAGTTCTCTTCAATATTTTCCATTACAAATTCAAAAAAATTGCCGAAAGGGATATCAATTCTTCTTATCAACTATGTGTTGGTGCTTACTTTCTTTTATGATGATTTTCATAGTGATCCATCTGATATAGCCAATGATTTGAAAATTAATGTTGTAGCATTCCGGCCTTTCTATAAGTATCTAGGTTGCAAGCTTGTTCGTGAGAAAAATGTTGTGTTGGCTACACTTCTTGTTCCATCTGTATTTCCAAGTGTGAGGAAGATAATAAGGTAGATTCATTTGTTACAGTTACCTCAGAAATTGAGAGCCCATGAAATACAAGTGTTCTCCAATCGTCCCTATTGTCAATTTTCTCATATTTGTTTTTCCATCAACTTTGAATACCTATTTACTGAAAGTCGAAACTTAAATTTCTGATACGAAGAATTGTAATGCACTGTCTATATACCGCATCTGATCTACAGTTTCTCCCGTTAAGTTATGATAAATGCTTTAACCTATTTTCTTAATAATGGTCTTTTTGAGATCTAAAGGAAGAGGTAGTCCAATAGAGGTGGCATGACTTCTGGTAGGGGTGGTACAACTCTAAACGGAAGAGGTCTAGGTTCTACTCAGATTACAGATGGTAGAGAGGTTCAATAATATCCTTTTCTAGGGAGACGTGAGGCTTCTGATGATGTGATCACAGGTATTGTCTCAGTTTGCCCCGACCTATATTTGTATTATTTGATCTAGGATTTACTTTCTCATATGTGATTACCTATTTTGCTGTTGGGTTTGATATGATGTCTAATTGCATGCCAATGCCTATTCATGTTTCTACACCAGTGGGTAAATCTTAGAGGTGGATCGAGTGCATTGATCTTGTCTTATTTCTTTGGCTTTGTATGGTACTTGAGTACACTTGATCATTTTAGGGATGGTAGACTTTGACATTATACTGCGTATGAATTATCTCTCCCTGCATCACACTATTTTGGATTGTTTTTCTAAGAATGTGACCTTAGCGATACCAGGTATCTCGAGAGTTTAGGGGATAAGTGCTAATGGTTCTTACCCTAGCAAGGTTATTTCCTTCATTAAATATCAAAATTTAGTTGATAGAGGGTGTTTATTTTATTTGTCTTTCATTCAGGATACTAGTATTGATCTACTTTCCACAGATTATGTGTCTGTGGTTATAGAGTTCTTAGATGTGTTCCTCCATATAGGGATATTAATATTTTCATTGACTTAGAACTGGGCACCAAGTCTATATCTGTTTCTACTTATTGAGTGGATCCAACTAAGTTTAAGTAATTAAAGGATCGGTTGGTGGATTGGTTGAGTATAGGGTTCATTCGAACTAATATTTCTTCTTTGGTGCTCCTGTGTTGTTTGTGAGAAAGAAGGATGGATCCATGAGGATGTTTATTGATTATTATCAGTTGAACAAAGTAACCATGAAGAACAAGTATTCTCTTCCTCGTATAAATGAGTTATTTGACTAAGATTGATTTGAGGTCCATATATCATTAGCTAAAGATTAGGGCATCGGATACCCCTAATACAACTCTTATGACTCGCAATGTTCACTATGAGTTTTTTGTGATGTCATTCGATTTGACTAACTCCCCTACAAATTCCATGGAGTTGATGAACGGGGTGGTGCGACCTTATTTGGACTCTTTTATAGTCTTCATTGGTGACATCTTGGTATACTCCAAGACTGGGAAGACCGTGATCGACATTTGATGATTTTTCTTGGGAGTTTGAGGTAAGCGAAGTTATATGCCAATTTCTTGAAGTGTAAATAAGGTTTCATTCCAAGGACTTCAGGCAGGGATTCTGGATGGCTCAAAATGGTTGTTTATAGTCGTTAGGTCAGGAAAAAAAATGATGTAGGGTTGATTTTCTAGTTCTTAATTGTAACCTTGAGTTTCTTGTTGAGATTGTTTGGTGGTAATATAAGGTTGAGAGTTATGAAATTGTTGGGATATATCCATTTTTGGGACATAGTGGTAATCAAGGGAAACGAATGTGTACTCATAATGGGGTCCAATGTTTTATGTTATTTATACATAGGTATGTAGGTGATGGTTGTATATTTTCTATTTTATGTATATATGTATGTCTACTACCTTATAGTATCATTAATGCAATGCATATTACACATTAAGAAGCATATGAAATGATATCATGTTGATAATCTCATACAATGGACTTGTTTATGTGACTTATGTCTTTTATGTGGTATTGTTCATTATGTTTGTGATTCTGCATGATGATTTATGATTGGTTGTTGGCTCAGGTATCACGTTGATATAAAGACACTCATGTGGTGGTGGCGAATGGTGAATCAAGACAAGTTGATGAGTTTTAAGTCAAACTCAAAATATTCGTTTAGATTCCTAGTGGGGTAATTTTCCAAGGGTAGGGTGAAAAAAAAATTCGAGGTAAGTTTTTCATCTCGTAATACGAAATAATAAGATGAAATCAATATAAATCACATCTCCAAACACTGATTTCATCTAATGATTTCATATTGCCTCTCCAAATTCTTACTAACAAAGGATTAGGAAAGAAAACCTGACATGATTCATTAGAGGGCTCGTGGTGACTGCCCAGAGACTTGCCCAAGCAATGTCCCTCCCACGAGCGCCTAGACAACCCATGGTGAGATTGACGGGTAGTGGAAGGGCTCATCAGATGCCACTTACAAGGGGGTTTCTTCCCCTAGCCAGTGGTCAAGGACCATGGCAGCCATAATGGCCCGTGGTACCTTGATGGGCCGTGAAGGCCTCGGTGAAGTGGTTGGATCATCTTTTAACCCAGAGACTTTTGGATTTTTCCTAATTATTTTAGTTCATCCATACATTTTACCCTTTACCCAAAAGCCTATATAAATATTTTTACCCTTAAAACCACCCAATTTATTTCATTCTTTCAATTTCCCAAAGAAAAACAAGTTCATCCTCCCCAAATATTTCTCTCTCCAGAAGTATGAAGAAGAAAGCTAGGGTTTCAAGATCAAGTCTCATAATCATCCTTTGATTTCCAGATTTTGGCATCAAGGTGTGATAGTCTTCATCTTTGGAGCCCTTTCCTCTATAGAATTCCAAACTTTCTCCATTTTGAAGCTAGAAATCTCAATAGAAGTTAGGGTTTTCTTCTATATCATGGATTCCTTTCGATTTGCATTTATTTGATTATTTTATGAACTATTATGCATAAATTGAGATAATCCCATGTTTCAAAGATGATTTCCAATGAATCCGTGCAAAACCCATGTTTTCCAGGCTATGATGATATAACGTGGGTTTTGAATCATGAAAGATGAATTTATGAAGATATGCATGAATTGAAGAGAATATATGTTTTTTAGTTGAATTCATATGAAGCCACGCAGGATCCATAAATTTTTATTATAAACACATGCTCAAGCTCATGAATTATGAACTATGAATTTATGAAGATTCTCATATTTTTATAAATGATGTAAATATTTTGAGGACGCTTTGAAAGTAAAGGTATCAAGGTTATTGTGAAAGAATTTCTCAAATAAAGGATTCATAAGTTTGAAATTTTTTCTCACCTAAGTTAAATCAAGATTAAGGAGCTATTCTAAATTAACTCTAGTTCGGATTTGTTGCTTAATTGTGCCTTTTCATGAATGATAATACGACTTTAGCTTAGATTGATTGTTTAATTATGTCTTTCCAGGTATGATGAAAAGAATATGACTAAAGAGTATTCTGTGGGATATTTTACTTGACACCGAGTGAACTAGTGTAACGACTCATGTCTCATAAACTATGTGTCACCGTAGGATATTTGTCTTAGATAGATATTAGTAGTGGATCCACTTTGTCACACCTGTTTTTCAAGCATAGATGGGAACATTTTTTCCAATTTAAGTGACAGTATTAATTTAGGGATTATTTTATTTTTCAGAGTCGCCACATGGAGTTGAGTTGTGATGTTCCAAGTCACCTTTTTGTTTAATTCCCAATCAAAAGGAAATGACTCTTTGTCTGGTCTGCAAACCAAAAATTCGGGGAAGGAATTCTGTTGACCAAGGGGAAGGTATTAGGCATCCCTCGAGTCACATTGTTCTAGCACAATCGCATTTATTGACTTATACTTCTTTTAACTATTTTTTTTATATATTTTATATTGTACAGTTTCACTCATATTTTTATTGTTGAATTTTTATTAGTCTTAAACCGGATGCATAACTACATTCTCGATCTTGACGTTTAGACTTTAGAGACATAACCGTCTTCTTCACATTTCACCTAATAATTGTCTATACGTGTTACATTAATTAATAGAAGTTATTGATACTTTTAAACAAGGTGCGTCACCGCATCCTTGATTTTTAATGTCTCAAAAAAGATGTGTGACCACATTCCTAATCGAAACAATATTTATTTAATATGCCTAAAACTCTTTTATCATTAAAACAAATATTTCCTTTATACATAAAACTAAACAATCAATATATATATATATATATATATATATATATATATATATATATATATATATATATATATAAATGAGGACCATAGATAAGGTGATGTGGCACCTCTCTATGGCCTCCATTCCTTTTTTTCTTTTTTTCTCTTTTTTGATATTTTTTCTTCTTTCTTTTTATGAAATAATTTGTTTATTAATTAAAAAAATGAAAGTATATTTATTATTTTAATTATATATAATGAGTTACAAAAAAACCTCCATCTATTGATATTCTCACTTAAATAGCATGTCTTTTCAATTTCCTTCTAACTATTTTTATGGCTTAACCATTCTATTAATACCTATCATCTATAGAGATGGTGAATGTTCATTTTCATTTTTTCATTCTTTCTTTTTAGTAGTATAGGTTTTTAATTTTTTTTTCTTTGTCTTTTTATTCATCAATCATGTACATAATAAAAAGAAGACATAAAAAAGATGATGTCACGATATGACGTTCACTTTGATGAAGATCATAGATATTGTTGGAAAATGTTATATGGGGCAACAATATCCAGTAGATATAAAAAGAATGAATCAATGTGAAGGTCATATCGTGACATCATCTTTTCTATAATCTTCATCAAAGTGAAGGTCATATCGTGACATCATCTTTTTTATGTCTTCTTTTTATTATGTACATGATTGATGAATAAAAAGACAAAGAAAAGAAAATTAAAAACCTATACTACTAAAAAGAAAGAATGAAAAAATGAAAATGAACATTCAACATCTCTATAGATGATAGGTATTTATAGAATGGCTAAGCCATAAAAATAGTTAGAAGGAAATTGAAAAGACATGCTATTTAAGTGAGAATATGAATAGATGAAGGTTTTTTTGTAACTCATTATATATAATTAAAATAATAAATATACTTGAATTTTTTTAATTAATAAATAAATTATTTCATAAAAAGAAAGAAGAAAAAATGTCAAAAAAAAGAGAAAAAAGAAAAAAAGGAATGAAGGCCATAGAGAGGTGCCACATCACCTTATCTATGGTCCTCATTTATATATATACACACACACATGAACTATGATAGAAGATATTTAATTTATTTGTCAAAATAAAAAATAACAATTGAAAAAAATAGAATAATTTGATGAATCATGTTTTTGTTATTTTATTTATTATTTTTTTAATCTCACTTTAGTTTATCTATTCTTTATTTCACGTTTTATTAGAAGTAATTGAAAAACAAAATCTAATTAATGAAAATATTAATCTCATAATTGAAGATTTTGTAAAAATTTTAGTCAAAATTGTTCTCTTTTTGATTTGGTTTACTTACATGTTAATTGCGCTCCATGCAAATATTTTGTAATATTAAATACTTGTATTTGATATACTATGGAAATCATATTTTGTAACTCTTTTGAAGTATATATAAATATAGATCAAAATAAATAAAATAGTGAATATAAATATTTAATATACATTTTATGAAATTTAAAAATAGGACAAACATATATGCCAAAAAAAATTATTCATGCATTTGATAAATTAATTTATTTTTGTTAAATATGTATCTTTTAAAAAATTTAAAATAAAAGATGAATATAAATGACTAAGTAAGTTGATTTAATTTTTTAATATATTTTGAAAAATGAAACACAAAATTTGTACATAAAAACTTTTCATATGAGTATGACTAAATAAAAACAAAATTATGATTAAAATTTTAAATTATTTTAATGTACTAAGTAATGAGTATATATCTTAGGGTGTTCATGTATTAATTTTACATAGAAAAATGTGCAATCATTGATTTGAGAATGCAAGAAGTTTATTTGAAATGAAACATATTATCAGAGTATTCAATTTAATTAACTTTTGAATTTTATTATTCTATACACATAATTTGTGAAGATGTTTATTATCTTTCAAATATTTTTACGTAGTTTATATGAATCTTTTATCTTTATATTTCAAATAAAATATATAGATTAAAATATAGTAAATGAGTTAATAATTTTTTTGAAAATAAAAATATATTATCATTCGAGGTTGAATATATTTAAAGTTAATAATAGCGTAACATTTTGGATAACATTGTTAAAAAACAAATTTGACAAATGATAACAATTATCTTTGATATAGGTGCAACTAAAGAATCTAAAATACCAATAGATGTGATTCATGCAAAAATCATACAAATTTAAATTGTATATTTAAAAAAGGAACAAAAACGATTGAAAAACGAAATATTCAAAGGAGTTTTATCATATCAATATGAAAAAGGATAATAAGACATGTAGATGTATTTTATTAGTATTTTTCAGTTATTTATAATATAATTCTTATATACTCAAGAAAAAAAGTACATCGGAGTATATGTTGTAATATAAAGATTCAAACTCATTGATATTCCAATAAAATGTAGAAAGTGACATATTAACTACATGTTCAAACAATAAAATTACTAAGAAAATATATATTGACATATTGATTAATAATGTACTATCCCTCATTTAATAGATTATAGATATTAAATTTGTTAAGTTTCATTTCAATCGTCATCTCAAAACGATCTTCATAATTAATATATAAGTAAAAAAAATAAAGTGATAATATTACGTTTGGAAATAAAGAGAGCTATATAATTGATTGAAAAAAGTAATCCTTTAATATTTATTTTAAAGACCGCGCGAAGTGCGGCCAAATTCCCTAGTGTAAATTAAGTCTAAATGTTGAGGCTACAATATATAATTAATTAATGACATTATTTCTATATTTTTTATTTTATATGTTAAAATTTTATATATTAATACTCTTAAAGTTAATGTCAAAATTAAGCATACACTCTTTACTACAACAAAACAATAACAATTTGTTAAAATAAATCTTATATTTGTGTGATAACATAAAACAACAATAATTTGTTTTATTTTTACTTATTTATTTTTTAGCCTAACTATACCTACTTTATCACAATTATCTAAATCAAGACAAGAAAAATGTTATGTCTCATTTATTTTAAGATATCATAACTTACATTTTTCAAAACTCAATGTACTAACTCTAAATCATTAATTATTTTTCATACTTAATGAAATTCTACTTGACATTAACTAGAAACTTATTCATAGCATCTAAATTGTACAATAATGAAAAACAACAAATATATTTAATTTCAAATTAAATTTACTTCAATCAAATTGTGAATGAAACAAAATTATATATACAAGAAAGTATCATAAAATTACATTAAATTCTATGATTAAATTAAAATGATAAGAAAAAGTTAAATACCGTAAAATCTTTGACGGAGACTCAATTAGAACACCAACAAATTTTTGTAGGTTGTTTACGATGGTATATGTGTTTATATTGATATAATGTCACGACCCAAAACCGGGCCGCGACTGGCACCCACATTTACCCTCCTATGTGAGCGAACCAACCAATCTAAATCTTAACATTTCAATGTAATATCATCATAAAATAATGCGGAAGACTTAAACTCATTAATAAAAACCAATTCAATAACTATTATTAGCCCCAAAATCTGGAAGTCATCACCACAAGAACATCTATGATAAAATTTCTAAACTAAGAGTATTCTAATGAAGCTAAAAATACATAAGAAGCTAGTTCATGCCGGAAGTTCAAGGCATCAAGACTTGAAGAAGAAGATCCAGTCCAAGCTAGAAGAATTAGCTCACCCTGAATTTCTGGTGTAGTAAAGACTGGCTTGAATTACTGTTGAGTTGAAGACGACGGCACGTTTGCTGCACTCCACAAATAACAAAGAAGAAAACATAAAGGTAGGGGTCAGTATAAAACACGGGTACTGAGTAGATATCATCGGCCAACTCAAAATAGAAATCAATATATATCAAGTAATATCATAAAATCAACTATGATACTCAACGTGCAGCATTTACAGTTACCATAACCCTTGGTTACAACACCAAGCACATCAATGAGGACTCACGCCTCCTCATCATACTCATTTGGGAATTAGGTTCATTAGATTCAATATATTATCATCTTTCAAGATTCATTATTTTTATTCCCCTCGTGTCGGTACGTGACACTCCGCTCCTCATATATTATCCTAGTGTCGGAACGTGACACTCCGATCCTCATTCTATCCTGGTGTCAAAACGTGACACCCGATCCATATTCTATCCTGGTACCGAAATGTGGCACCCGATCCATATATACTATCCTGGTACCGGAACGTGGCACCCGATCCATATTCTATCCTGGTGTCGGAACGTGACACTCCGATCCTCATTCCATCCTGGTACCGGAACGTGGCACCCGATCCTCTATTTCTATCCTGGTACCGGAACGTGGCACCCAATCCATATACTATCCTGGTGTCGGAACGTGACACTCCGATCCTCATTCTATCCTAGTACCGGAACGTGGCACCCGATCCTCTAATTCATCAAGCCTTCTTTTACACCAAGGCATCATCATTAACAAGTGAATTAGGGTTCCTTTCAAGATTTGGGATTCAATAGCTTCATCATGCTTGTTTATTCACAATTACATAATCATATTCATGCAAGGATACAATTAAGCACATAGAGGGGTTTACAATACTATCAATACATATCATTTACTATTAAGAGTTTACTACGAATATCGTAAGAGAAACCATAACCTACCTCCACCGAAGACTAGTGATCAAGCAAGAATTTCCCAAAGCCTTGTGTTTTTCCTCTTCGTTCGTCTCTCTCTATCGATTCTCCTTCCCTCTCTTTGTTCTTTCTATTTTCTTTATTCAAACCCTCTTTCTTTTACCCTAATTAGTATATAATTAAGAATAAAGATGGCAATAATAACCCACTAATTAACTTAAGGTTACCTCTTTTAACCCCCAAGTAATTAGACTTATTAACATTAACCCTCTAACTTTATAATTAAAGTAGGAATAGTCCAAAACGTCCCTTAAAACGTGTAAAGAAATCCGACCAAAACTGGGATTACGCAACCTGCGACGGCCCATCGTACCTGCGATGGTCCATCCTGCAGGTCGTCGCAAGGTTCAGAGAATGGATTTTCACTGAAGGCTCTGTGACGGTCCATCACGCTTGTGACGGTCCGTCCTGCCATTCCGTCACGAAGTTCAGAGAGTCGATTTTTAGTACCCAATTTCAGATTTTCTAAGTATTTTGAAACGAGACCCCTCGACGGTCCGTCGTGCCCATGACGGTCCGTCGTGGGTTTCGTCGCCTCAGCCTGTTTTTCCAGAAATAAAATCTGCTGCTCAAAACGACTAAACAGTTCGTTACAATAGATACCAATTTACCCATCGTTTGTCCCCGAACGATCACAAGAAGGAAAACAAGGGCGAAAAGGAGTACCTGAATCTGTAAACAGGTGTGGGTATCTTTCTCGCATATCGACCTCCTTCTCCTAAGTTGCTTCTTCAACCGGCCGATTCTTCCATTGCACCCTGATGGATGCAATCTCCCTTGATCTCAACTTGCGAATTTCCCTATCTAGAATGGCAACAGGTTCCTCCTCATAAGACAAATTCTCATCAACCAGAACTGAATCCCAATGGATAATGTAGTTTCCATCCCCATGGTATCTTTTCAACATCGACACATGGAATACTGGATGTACTCCGGACAGCCCTGGAGGCAAGGCTAACTCATAAGCCACCTCCCCTACTCGCTTAAGTACTTCAAACGGACCAATATACCTTGGGCTAAGTTTACCTCGCTTACCAAACCGCATCACCCCGTTCATGGGCGAAACCTTCAGTAAGACTTGTTCACCCTCCGTAAACTCCAAGTCTCTAACCTTCCGATCTGCATACTCCTTCTGTCTACTTTGCGCCGCTAGAAGCTTCTCTTGAATAGATTTCACTTTCTCTAATGAATCCCTCAAAAGGTCAGTACCCCAGGGTCTAACCTCAAATGCATCAAACCAACCAATGGGAGACCTACATCTTCTCCCATATAGTGCCTCAAATGGGGCCATATCAATGCTTGAGTGATAGCTATTATTGTATGAAAACTCCGCTAAGGGTAAGAAGCTATCCCAATGGCCACCAAACTCTATCACACATGCGCGAAGCATATCCTCCAATACTTGAATCGTTCTCTCAGACTGACCATCGGTCTGAGGATGGAACGCAGTACTAAGGTCCAACCTAGTACCCAATTCCGCATGCAATGTTTTCCAAAACTTAGAAGTAACTACATACCTCTATCTGATATGATGGAGAGTAGAACCCCATCCAACCGAACAATTTCTGAGACATAGATTTTGGCTTAAAAATCCCATTCATCAAGCTCATGAAAGCAGCAGGGGCATTCGTAAGACCAAAAGACATCACTACAAATTCGTAATGCCCATACCTAGTTCGAAAAGCAGTCTTTGGCACATCCGTTGCCCGTATTTTCAATTAATGATAACCGGATCTCAAGTCAATCTTAGAGAAGACACAAGCACCTTGTAACTGATCGAACAAGTCATCAATGCGAGGAAGAGGATACTTGTTCTTAATAGTTACCTTATTCAGTTGTCTGTAGTCTATGCACATCCGAAAACTCCCATCCTTCTTCTTCACAAACAAAACCGGAGCACCCCAAGGAGATGCACTTGGTCTAATGAAGCCTTTGCTCAACAACTCTTGAAGTTGGACCTTTAACTCTCTTAACTCCGCGGGAGCCATTCTATAAGGGGGTATAGAAATGGGGCGAGTACCCGGTTCAAGATCAATACAGAAATCGATGTCCCTATCTGGTGGCATACCAGGAAGATCTACAGGGAACACATATAGAAACTCACGGACCACTGAAACTGACTCAATCGAAGGTATTTGGGTAGTGTCATCCTTGAGATGTGCCAAGAAAGCTAAACACCCTTTACTAACCATTTTCTTAGCACGAAGAAAGGAGATGATATGCACCGGATTGGAAGTGTAGTCACCCTCCCACACTAACGGATCTGTCCCAGGCTTGGCTAACGTCACCGTTTTAGCATTACAATCCAAGATCGCAAATTGCGGAGAAAGCCAAGTCATACCCAGAATTACATCAAAATCATCCATTTCTAAGATAACCAAATCTACATAAGTGTTTATCCCCACAAAGTTCACCAAACAAGACCTATATACCTTTTCAACTACCACAGACTCACCCACCAAAGTAGAAACACGAATAGGCATATCAAGTAATTCACAATGTAAATTTAGACTGTTAGCAAATGAGGAAGATACATAAGAAAATGTGGATCCAGGATCAAACAGTACAGAAGCCATGCAATCACAAACCAGAAGATTACCTGTGATGACAGCATCTGATGCCTCCGCTTCAGACCGCCCAGGGAAAGCGTAACAATGGGCCCTATCGTTTGTCTTTCCATTGCCCCTACCATGTTGTGATGTAGTGGCTCCAGTTTTCCCATCACCTCTGCCGTTTTGGTGACCACCATTACCTCGACCACCACGTCCTCCAGAATAACGGCCTCTTCTATGACCACCTCTACCTCTAGCCATTGGGGGTCTATAACTCTGTTTTGGATAATATCTCTTAATATGTCCAATCTCCCCACATCCATAGCACTCTCGGGGTTCATGCATAGGTCTCTCAGAGAAGTGTTGGCCGGTCTGAGGTGGACCCCCAACTACAGTCTGTAGTGAAGACTGAATGGGCCGAACTGAGTAACCTCCGGAACTCTGTCCTCTAGAGTGGGAACCATTAAACTCACCCCCCTTTCGAAACCTTTTTGATGTCGATGTCGAGGTGAAGTCATCGGGCTTCACTCCTTCCACCTCTATCACGAAGTCTACCACTTCTTGGAAGGATTTTGCTGTAGCCGCTACCTATAAGGCCGAAATCCTCAACTCTGATCTCAACCCCTTCACAAACCGGCGAATCTTCTCTTGTGGACTGAAACAAAGTTGCTTGGCATATCTGGATAGTGCGTGAAACCTAGCCTCGTAAGCATTAACCGACATCCTACCTTGCTCTAGGCTCAAGAACTCATCCCTTTTCCTATCCCTCAAAGTCTGGGGGATATACTTCTCCATAAACAAGCTAGAGAATGAGGCCCAAGTTATAGGTGGTGCCTCTGTCGGTTGACACTCAACATGTGATCGCCACCACATTTTGGCGTTCCCTTGAAACTGATAACTCACGAACTCAACACCAAACCATTCTACTATACCCATCTTGTGTAGTAGCTCGTGACAGTCAACCAGAAAATCATAAGCATCCTCCGATTCAGCACCCTTGAAGACTGGAGGTTTCAATTTCAAGAACTTACTGAAAAGTTCATGCTGATCATTTGTCATTATAGGCCCTGTAGTCAGACAAGGAAATGTGCTTATTTCCAATGGAACATCCATGCGGGGAGCCATAGTAGCCGCATGTTGTACCTCCGGAGCCTGAGGTGCTGGTGCAGAAAACACTGGGGTGTCTGGCCCTGATCAGATAACCCGCTAAGATAAGCCAGAACCTGATTGATCATCTCTGGGGTAGGTTGGGGTGGCATTTCCTCATTCTGCACTTGTTCATTCTCCCCATCCTCCCCTTCTCTTACTACTTCTTCAGTCGGTGGAGGAGTCACCACCCTAGTATCAGATGGGTTAGGTGCTCGTCCTCTTCCTCTAGAGAACGTCCTCCCACGACCTCTACCACGGCCTCTTGCCGTTGCTCTTCCTCGAGCCACAGCCCCAGTGGCTGGCTCAGACGCACCCTGTCCTGCCGGTGCTGGTGTTGGTGTTGGCGTAGTCGTTGCTCTAGTTCTAACCATCTGCGAAAGAGAGTGAAGATGGTAAGATACCAATTTGTATCACCTAGATACCAATTGGATTCAAGAAGTAGCACGAAAGAAAGAATGAAAGAATGGAATTTTCCTAAAGTCTTATAGCCTCTCAAAGAAAAGTAAAGGCGTCCCCCTACCGTTCCTTAAGACTCTACTAGACTCGTTCTTGTGTGATGAGACCAACGAACCTAATGCTCTGATACCAAGTTTGTCACGACCCAAAACCGGGCCGCGACTGGCACCCACGTTTACCCTCCTATGTGAGCGAACCAACCAATCTAAACCTTAACATTTCAATGTAATATCATCATAAAATAATGCGGAAGACTTAAACTCATTAATAAAAACCAATTCAATAACTATTATTATCCCCAAAATCTTGAAGTCATCACCACAAGAACATCTATGATCAAATTTCTAAACTAAGAGTATTCTAAGAAGCTAAAAATACATAAGAAGCTAGTCCATGCCGGAAGTTCAAGGCATCAAGACTTGAAGAAGAAGATCCAGTCCAAGCTAGAAGCATTAGCTCACCCTGAATTTCCGGTGTAGTAAAGACTGGCTTGAATTACTGTTGAGTTGAAGACGACGGCACGTTTGCTGCACTCCACAAATAACAAAGAAGAAAACATAAAGGTAGGGGTCAGTACAAAACACGGGTACTGAGTAGATATCATCGGCCAACTCAAAATAGAAATCAATATATATCAAGTAATATCATAAAATCAACTATGATACTCAACGTGCAGCATTTACAGTTACCATAACCCTTAGTTACAACACCAAGCACATCAATGAGGACTCACGCCTCCTCATCATACTCATTTGGGAATTAGGTTCATTAGATTCAATATATTATCATCTTTCAAGATTCATTATTTTTATTTCCCTCGTGTCGGTACGTGACACTCCGCTCATCATATACTATCCTGGTGTCGGAACGTGACACTCTGATCCTCATTCTATCCTGGTGTCGGAACGTGACACCCGATCCATATTCTATCCTGGTACCGGAACGTGGCACCCGATCCATATATACTATCCTGGTACCGGAACGTGGCACCCGATCCATATTCTATCCTGGTGTCGAAACGTGACACTCCGATCCTCATTCTATCCTGGTACCGGAACGTGGCACCCGATCCATATACTATCCTGGTACCGGAACGTGGCACCCGATCCATATACTATCCTGGTGTCGGAACGTGACACTCCGATCCTCATTCTATCCTGGTACCGGAACGTGGCACCCGATCCTCTAATTCATCAAGCCTTCTTTTACACCAAGGCATCATCATTAACAAGTGAATTAGGGTTCCTTTCAAGATTTGGGATTCAATAGCTTCATCATGCTTGTTTATTCACAATTACATAATCATATTCATGCAAGCATACAATTAAGCACATAGAGGGGTTTACAATACTATCAATACATATCATTTACTATTAAGAGTTTACTACGAATATCGTAAGAGAAACCATAACCTACCTCCACCGAAGACTAGTGATCAAGCAAGAATTTCCCAAAGCCTTGTGTTTTTCCTCTTCGTTCGTCTCTCTCTATCGATTCTTCTTCCCTCTCTTTGTTCTTTCTATTTTCTTTATTCAAACCCTCTTTCTTTTACCCTAATTAGTATATAATTAAGAATAAAGATGGCAATAATAACTCACTAATTAACTTAAGGTTACCTCTTTTAACCCCCAAGTAATTAGACTTATTAACATTAACCCTCTAACTTTATAATTAAAGTAGGAATAGTCCAAAACGTCCCTTAAAACGTGTAAAGAAATCCGACCCAGACAGGGATTACGCAACCTGCGACGGCCCGTCGTGCCTGCGACGGTCCGTCCTGCAGGTCGTCGCAAGGTTCATAGAATGGATTTTCACTGAAGGCTCTGTGACGGTCCGTCATGCCTGTGACGGTCCGTCCTGCCATTCCGTCACGAAGTTCAGAGAGTCGATTTTCAGTACACAATTTCAGATTTTCTAGGTATTTTGAAACGAGACCCCTCGACGGTCCGTCGTGCCCATGACGGTCCGTCGTGGGTTTCGTCGCCTTAGCCTGTTTTTCCAGAAATAAAATCTGCTGCTCAAAACGACTAAACAGGTCGTTACATATAAAATAATGAGTAAAGAGAAAAGATGTGAATGTGTTGGTGAATTTTTAAAAGGAACTGAAATAAAATGAAAAGATTTTTCTTTTTTTATATGTATGTAGGTGCAGATTTTTTTCTCTCTGTTGCTGATTTTTTTTTTCTTTGGTTTCTCTTTCTGTCTCTCGTGTATGTATTTTTTCTGAGTATAGCTTTTCCTTTTTTGTTCTTCTTTTTTTCCTCCTTTTTTTGGTTCTCTCTGTTCATATATGTAGTTGTGTGTGTTGTGTTGTAGTAGTGCTGTTTGTGAGGGTGAGTTGTGTGGTGTGGATGGGTGGGGTAGTGGAGTGTTGTGGTTAGTGAAGTGGAGTGAGGAATTGATGGTAGGTATATAAATAAATATAAAATGTAATTATTAAAAATATTAACTAATTGTTTTATATTAATATTAATATATGAAAAGTTGAATAGTTTATTTAAAAAATATAACGAAGAAACACTAGTTTGTTTATTAAACCTAAATTAAAAGAAAATATATATTTTTGTAACTTTTTCAATTCGTTTTTAAACAATTAAAACTAAAACTTATCATTAAAAGTGATTTTATTTTTGTTGTTTTCAAATCTTGTAAAATTAACATAATAAAACAAAATCAAAATCAAAATATTTAATTTAGATTTATAAAATATTTAAACTCTAAAAGTGATGGTATACTTAAGTTCGATAAAAAAATTACGTATCTATACACTTTACCAGAGACCCATCATTCTTATCTTGGCAAGTAAGGACATCTCTTTTTGGTATGGGATAGACACCGAACTATTAGATGTTATAGCTCACATGGACTATGTCGGTTACATGGTAACTTCCAACGATAATAAACTAAGGTTTTTTTTTAAAGTATCTCACAAGT
Source organism: Solanum lycopersicum (assembly GCF_036512215.1). Lineage (NCBI taxonomy): Eukaryota > Viridiplantae > Streptophyta > Magnoliopsida > Solanales > Solanaceae > Solanum > Solanum lycopersicum. The sequence continues at coordinate 63,249,010 of NC_090800.1, read as the reverse complement.
AATTTAAAGATGTTTAGCTTGCATTGACCATGATTATGAATTATGTTTTCTAACAATTTATCGTATGAATTAGCTTGGTCATTGCATGTCACGTGAAGTCATTTTTATTTGACAAATCATATGCATTGCTATCATACTTAGTACATTGACGCTCCTACCTCTCACACTCGTGGGTAGTTGATCTTTTGGTGCTCAAGGATTCTTGAGTCCTCATGTTCCGAGGACTGAGATACTTTTATGACTTTTACATGTTTTTAGTTTTCAGACATTTGTACATGATGTATGGGTTACGTCCCAACCACTTCTTTTGATTAGTAGATGGATTATTGAGGCTTATGTTAGACATTTGTGTTTTGTCAAACTCTTTTATGATATAAGATTGTTTCTTGAAATCTTTATTTCAGTTATCTTGTATGATGTATTGTAAGTGGCTTGTATCATGTTACATCTAGAATATATTTTGGATCATGATATTTTAATAAATTCAGGCAATTGAGAAATACTACTTTATATCTCAAAGAAAATTATCTGAAATTTCTAGCGCCTTCAAAAACTTAAATTCTGAAATTCTAGTGTAGAACAATCGTCGTGATTCTTTTCGGAATCAGCCATAGCACAAAGCAACATCGCCAATTTGAGTGCAAATTGTCATTTTTCTGCCTTAGATCATTGATTAGTATGATGATAACTTCACAGAATATCATCATTTATGTTAGTTGATTGTCAGTATCAATACAAAATTGGTCCAGTTTCGTGCGTATGTCATCAAACATTTAGAATAATTTGTAACTTATTTTTTAACACTTAAAAATATTTTTCAGCTACCCCAACACAGAATATTTTTTTATATTTCTTTTAAAGTCGATACATGTGCTTTACCCACCTTCATTTAAGGTTGTTGGGATTATTTTGAAGTTGAAATTGACTAACCACACTCGACATGTATATTTCATATATTATTTCTTTTCTTTTTTCCTTTTTTCTTATCTCATTACATTTTCCTATTTTTTGTTCTTTTTTTATTCTCTTTCTTTATACTTTGTTCACTGTTTACAAAGTTGGTCTCAACAAAAGTACACGATTAAAATAAGTTGACATTGCTTTAAAGAAGAAATGAATAGTAAAAAAGCTCATTATCTTATATTTTGAAAAAGAAGACACTGCTGAAATTACATTGTTTTGCCTAAAACGATTTTGATATGGCTAAAATTAATAGAATTTTACGAAATTCTTGTTTTGAAAGGTTAGGGTTCGAGAGAAAAAATGTAAGAAGAAAATATTTGAATAAAATACACATTATAGATTAAGAAGAAACACATACTTAAAATAGATAAATTAACAATTAAAAATGTCTCTTTGGAAGAGGTTGGTTTTCCAATTCCACACATTTAAAAGGGGTGTATTCATGTTCTTTTAATAGGTATCTATAAGAAACTCAAAGCAGATCAAGATAGAGCTCTAACTACTAATCTAATATTTTATGTTATACATGTAATAAATTAGCGCATCTCTATCTATAATTAATAGTAATAATGTAACAACCATTTAACTAATATCAACAAAATAAAAGTGCCTATAAAGGGTAAGGCTATCAAATTGAGGGTGATAATTATAATCAAAATTAATATAGATGGAAAAAAATCTCAAATATATCGGAACTTTGATCGAAATTACTGTTACGATATCGAACTTTATGAGGACTTTTTACCGCTGCATTATTTAATAGTGTATTTTAAAAGTATATATGTAACATATGGACATCATAAATATTGCATCATTTATAAATATTAATGTATCCACATGAGCATATATATACCTTTAAAATAACTTTTAAAAAGTACACAAGTAAAAAGTCCTTCATAAATTTTGATATCGTAACAACAATTTCGATCAAAAGTGAAATATTTTCAGACCCTTTTCTCTTACTAAAATATTTCAAAATTAGAGATGTCGCAAATATTCTAACATTCATCTTTTCAACCTTTATTCAATAGTAACGTGGGAGTGGAGCTAAACTTTAAATCTCTGTTCAGCACTCTGATTTGTTTTTCATTTGAAATTTCAGGGACTCCATTTTTTTTTTGAAGAATATTTTTGATCTTGGACAAAGTAAAATCTATTTCAACCCTAGACAAAGTTATTAAATCAAAATAAAAAAATTCCAACAAGAAGAAATCGATGGTGCACTGGGATATGCTTCAAAATCTTTTTCAATTCATCAAATTTTATTTGAAGAATATTTTTCAAACCTTTCAACAAAAATCTATTTGAGCTTGAAATATGCAATCTCATTGCAATTAATTTTGAAGCTCGATGGTTGTAGAATTCTTAACAACAAAAACTCAGTTTGAATGCGAAATTTTCAATCGATTGTAGACTCACTTTAAAGCTTGAAAGTTTACTTATCAACGGTGAGAGTATTTTCAATACCTTTTACCAACAAATCCATTTGAGTTTGAATTTTTTGATTCAATTGCGGACTCACTTTTAAGCTTGAAGTTTTCTCCGTCAATGACAGTAGTTTTTTAACCCCTTTCAACAACAACGAATTGACATGAGACTCGTATTTTTTCATTGGAAGGACATGCCATTTATTGAGTTCTTGTTTTGGTAAAATTTGGAGGACTGAAAATGAAGATGAATCGAAAGACAGATTTGAGGGTATTTTTGTTTGGTATAAAATTTGAACGAGTTTTTATTAATCCGACTGGATCTTTGATTTTGGGTAAAATTTAAGTAAATATTGGAACCTGGTATCTCAATAGTTACACACATACCATTTTCAATAGTTGGGCATATGTTTGTCCTTTTTCCCTACTTTTTACAAGTCCATCTAGACAGGCCATTAATTGTCTAGCCCTAAATCCAGAAAAACTCTTCCCATCCATATTATGTCAAAAATTCTTTAGGTGTATTACACGACCTAAAAGAGCATGTAAATATACCAAAGGCCATAGGACACAGCAGGTAAAAAAAGCTAATGAATGGTGGGTGCCCCAAGTATAATAATATAATATAATATAATAATACAAGGCAAAGAACCATGTTGACACAACAAACATGGTTTGCTGGGGAGGGGTTTATTTCTAGACTACACATCTTCGAACCCAACTGTGGGCTCTGATAAAAATATAAATATAAGACGATACACAATAGGGACTATCAAGGAAATGCTGGAAACCTTGAGGCACACAATGGCAATCTCTAAGCATTATAGCTATCGCGTAGACTGGCCATGGACTCCTTAGGGCAGTGTACTCAACACTGTAAAAGATATTCACAGAGTAATGCTACATTTCCTTTGAGATCAGGCTGCACAATACAAAATTGTGACATCTGCTTCCACCTAAATGCATCATCTTAGCTGCAAAACTCAACCTCCTGTGAACATAAATATTCATTATAATACAGCCGTTGGTAATAATATTCTCAATTGTAGAATAAAGACAGGCACAAGCATGCCGCTCAACAAAAGATGCATAGGCCTAGCCATTGTGTAAAGCCCCTTTCAAGTAAACTGCAACTTTAATACTCCAAATCACAGATGATGCCTAAGCCCAACTTCTAGAATGCTTATAGGAAAAATTACTTAAATGGGTATCTTTATATAAATAATTACAGATTTTAGCAATCTTTTTATTTATTAGCATTTAAAGAATACTATGATAAATGCACAATATGTATTAATAATGAATTATGTATGCAATATATATGTACTATAATTGTTTAAAATATATTGTGCTTGTTTAGTGAGAAATTTGCACATTATATTAAAATGTGTGATAAAATATGACAAATATATTATTCATCAATAAAGCTTTTATTGTATGTGTTTTATAAGTTGTTCCCCGTAATATGTATTAAAACTGTATTATAGATGTATTAAAAGTGATTAAATGAAAAAAAAATGGTATCACTATAAATGGTAAATATTTTCTTAGTATGGTATATTTATGCAAGTTTCTCATGTTTATATGCTCGACCACAAACCCACCAAACCGATAGGGTTGCAAGATTATCGGTGATGATAGAGCTATTCCTGGACCAACTTAATAAATTCTGCTATTCAAAGAAAAGAAGAAACCTTCAGGCTTGTTTTTCCACATCCACTCCTGAGCAGCTTGAATTCCCTGTGAAGAGTAAGAAGATGAGGTGATATGGCCGTCAAATGCACCACAAGAAGTTCATCACACATTATACTTACTGATAGTCCTCAATTTATTCATTCGAGAACTACAGCGTAACCAGTACATTACAAAATAATTGAGGATCCTTTGATCAATCAACTCATTCCTTACTGTTACTTCAGATAATGCATTACACAGGCTACATAGTTATACCATATATGTTGGCGATAAAATGAACACCATATAAAAATCAATATCAATAAAGATTTTTTGGCGAATAAAAGGACAAAAAACGTTTAAAATCTAGCAAAAAGTTGGATGGCACGTAAAGCAGGACACAACAAATGGCCCTTCTGGCTCAATTGAAGCTTACAGGTTTCTTCGACCACTAATAGAGTGAAGGTTGCACCAAAATGCCTTCTTCACAAAAAAAAAAAAGGCCCGTGAGAAAGCAGATTGGGGGTTGAGGAAACAGACATTGGCGATGCCAGCCACTATTTTGCTAATTCAACTTAAAGCTATAAAGTCGACTCTTATCGGGCTAAAGAAAAAACAGAAACCTAATAGAGACAAAGAGCACTTGGACCCGGAGAAAACACATACCAATAGAACAGACAATTTTCATCTTTTCCCTTCTCAGCTATTGGTTGTGCTGAGGGGGAGAAATATGGACTCAGGTATTTGTCAAGTACTGTGGCACGGGACTGTAGAAGCCATGCCAGGGAGAATCTCTCATCTTCAGCACAAAGGGGTAATGCAGAAGGCAGGTATCAGCAGAATACAAGCACACAGATGATTTCATTACCAAACACTAAGTTTAAGATATTTCTATATTTCTTAGATACTTCACAAGGAGTCAAATGGAAGAGACAAGATGGCAATATATCGAGGATAGAAACTAGACTATTTTCGTTTACTAACAACTTCTTTCCAGGGCACTTGGATGTCACGATCCTTTGGAGGAAACTAGTTTTTCTTCAATCACCCGTAAGTGATTGTTAAAAACTATATATTTTTTTGAGAATTAATATTGTTCATAAGCTTGTTTAAAAACTAAATTTAAAGATTCAGGTGGATAACAGAATTTAAATATTGGCTGGTGACAAGTCATTCAAAAAAATATTGACAATGGTAACAGTTTGTGTATTAATCTTCAGCACTAAAGGCTGGGTCCCATATTTACATCATGGAACTACAGACAGTTGCGTGTACTTAAAACAAAACTAAACTAGCTAATTACTTGTCTACTTTTGAATTGACACATTAAGAAAACAATAACTGGCATAGTGAGTTTACCATTCTACCTCTATTAATTATGAAGTGGATGAATTAAAAACTTGAAATATTCAAGAAGTTCTACCTTTTTCAAAATAATCAATTGAGGGTATAATAGGTAAAATATTGTTGTCCTTTCTTGATTTGTCAAAATGGACAAGTAATTACGAAAAACTAAAAAAGGAAAAGTGGACAACTAACTAGGGACAGAGGGGGTACGAGTTATCAAAATCAGGAATATGGTACGAATGGTTGGAGCGCAGAAGGAATTTAATCAGGAAGTCATGTTGTGGTTTTGTCATTCAATGTGTTTGGCCTCGGAGCGGTGTGGCAATCTTCTCAGAAAATGGAATTTCAAAGATCATCTGCCAAACTCTACAAAGTAAATACAAACATCAATGTGGAAATGGGAGATCATTTTGGATAGATAACTGGCTTGGAGAGGGGTCTTTAAAGATTCTGTGCCCTGATATCTTCAGTTTAAGCTAACAACAGGATGCAACAGTAAATCAAATAGGGGCCCATCAGAATCAGAACTTGAACAGGATTGAGAGATAGAGTTGATGAGTTTATTTCTTCTCTGGAGCATTCAAAGGGTTTGAGGAACAAGAGGACAAATTAATCATCTTTTGATGATTTTATCCATACTGTTCAACAAGCTGCATTGTGGCCTTGACACATAAATGGAAAGTCAAAATTACATACCATGTAGCTCATTTTGTTTAGCTAATTGCTAAGAAGCCTGCCTGACTGGAGAAAAATTAACGAGAAGGGGAGGGGCATTCAGTTATGCTCAAAATGGCATCTCTAGAAGAGTAAAAAAGTAACAGATCTGTTTATTCACCGAGCAATCGCTAACCAGCGTTGGCAGCTTTTCTTAAACATGAAAGTTATCAGATGAACAATTCCTAGTCTGACTAGTAAATTACTGGCATGTTGGAGAAACTTGGGCAGAGGTACCAGGCAGAAGAACAAATGGAAAACAAATACCTGCTTGCATTTGGTGGACTATTAGGAAGGAAAGAAATGCAAGATGTATTGAAGATTACTCAAGTTTCATTCAGAAAATCAAGTTGAACTCTTACTTTTTCATTATGTGTAAAGAAGGCTTCATAGAATGTTCTGAGTCTATTTTATAAGTTTAAGAATCTTCGTAAAATTCTCGTAAGTAGCACCAAGGTATACACTGAATTTTGATTCACTTTGTTCTGTGAATATGGCAACTAGCACTGCCTTCATTCTGAATTCTACAGTACTTGTAACTTTCATTTATTTAAAAAAGACGTGACTTAGCAGTTGATACTGTACATCACAAGATATAAATCCTACATCGCCATCTTGGCATATATATTTACTGTGAAGAGAGCCATATTTTCTACAGTTGAGGCAAGAGTTGAATGATCTACAAAGATTCAAAAAACATAAGATCAGAACAATGAGAAGCATAATGTTACCTGAATCGGTTGTTGACCTGTCATTCCAACTGGGTACTGGAAAATCAAAAACATATAATAAGAATTCCACTGAAATCCAAGTCCTATAATGAAAAACGGTTATATAGTAAATACTAACCATTGTAGCTTGAGAAGCTTGTTGTGATAGTTGAGGAGGGCGGACCTGCGTTGGGATATATGTTGGAAGCTGACTCCGAGGCTGTGCTTGCATTTCAGGAACTTGTTGGGAAGGAAACCCCTGGGGTTGAGCCTGATTATGAGACTGTTGGACTGACAGTTTTTGCTGTTGTTGTTCATATGATATCAGCTCCTCCGGCTTTTCCCACTAAATTTCAAAAGCAACGATTAATACTTAGTAGGTGGCCTAAAAGTATATAACTCAACCAACTGGCACTATATAGTAGATGTTTACCCTGCTTTCTCCAGTAGTACTGCTGTAATAGTACTTGAATCCATCAGGAGATGTGTGCTCTGTCCAATTACATTTCACCAGACTTGTAGTCTGGTTCATTCCAGATGTAGCAGGAAGTGCATCTGCTTTTGGTTGGACAGCAGTGGCACTAGGTGCAGGTTGTTGAACAAGCCCAGGCCATGCAGACTGCAGGACAGTATACATTGTCAACAGCTAACCCCAATGTGCACAGTAACATTTACTCTTAATACTCGAATATTATTGACATATTTATACTTATGGCAAGGAAACACAATGTGCACAGTAACAGGACAGTATACATTGTCAACAGCTAACCTCAATGTGCACATAACATCTACTCTTAATACTCGAATACTACTTATGGCAAGGAAACACAGACTGAGCCCCCAACTAGAACTGGCTGAAACAGAACATATTTTGAACCAAAGAACACACAAATTTAAAAAGGAACAATGGCAAGTAAATACCATATATCATTCCAACCCACGGGAAATTATTTTAAAAAGGAAAAAATTGAGAATCTCAAAAACCTATGTTATAAGAAATTCTATTGTGAAAATATTCTCAAGTGTACCTGTTGTTTAGCATCTTGTGTGCCCTGCTGGACTGCTGAGTTTTGGCTAGATGGTTGCATGAGCTGCAATTGTTGCTGAAGCTGAGTAAAGGTTTGCTGCGATGATTGAAAACTCGCCTGCAGAGTTTGGGTCTGTTGAGACAACATCTGTGCTAGTTGCGAAGGTGGCTGTTGAAGATGTTGGACCGACTGCTGCTGGAAAGGCTGCTGGTTTGCATTTGCAGATGCAGCATGTATTTGCATGTTGTTACTTAAGGGTGTATGTCCAATGACAGGTGTCATATTGCGCTGCACCTGGGGCTGAGAAACAGTTGATTGCCCAGTCAAACCAAGTGACTGCTGCGACAGCGCTCCCTGACGGAAAGGACTTTGACCAGCAGAGTGGGACATTTGTACTTGATTTCTCTGCCCAAACAAAGCATTTGATGTTGGTCCCTGTGACATAGGTGTTGATGCTGGAGGCTGAAACTGCACGGAAGATGGTATATGCTGTGGTGACTGAAGTGGCTTTTGTAGTGAAGAAATTTGTTGGCCAACAGTGGGGAATTGTTGAGCAGACTTGCCAATAGAAGACACAACTTAGCACAAAAACAACGAACAAAAACCATTCTTAAGATTGAAATAACATTAAGCAAGTTTCTATAAACACACACCAGTTGCGGTGTAGGAGCAGAAGAAGCTGCAATTCCTGTAAGCATCCCATTTCCAGTGCCATTAACACTCCTGAAGGAGCCACCCTAAAAGTTTGTGCAGGCAGCATTAAAACAACACACCATTTCTACACATGTACAAAGTGTACTTTATATACATAATATAGAAAAACAGTCTTTAGGATATACAATCAACAATTACTCAATCAAGAATTAGTCGAGGTCGATTTCTTCTGGAAAATGAATTTAAGTAAGTTGAAATCAGTAATCACACACAAAGTAGTCCAATTAAGTATTATGATACAGCTAAAGGTCACAACCATACACATGCTCTTCTACTTGAATTATGCCTAGCAATAAAGTTGATGCCACTTTAGCTCGCAGTTTGCTATTAGAAGTTCAGAAATATCATTCAGATTAGATCATCTAAACACAAATTGTGTAGAGAAAAACACTCTAAATTAGGCTCTAAAAACACACAATCCTAGAGGAATCAAGCAAAAATTTGAACAGGGAACCCTAAAACCTGATGAGAGGAGATAAGAACACAATCATAGAGACATGATCATTTTATGTCTCTGTTCTACTAAATAGTATGCTTCCAAAAAGACGTAGTATCAGATAAAATTATAAAGAAAAATCTTTGAATTTAAGAGTAACATGTGTTTTAAAAATGTATGAGTAGTTAAGTGTTTGAATGCTACAAGGACAGGTAATAAATAAAATTCTCTCATTAACAAAAACAGAAATCACCCAAAGAAGTTTGACCCAGAATGCAACAAGAAAACATGTTCTGCAGATAAATCCAGGAATATATTACAGGTCTAAGAATTGGTTCTAGTTATATGACTAAAGCATGTAGCACATGGGTGCAGCATCATTTTTGGAGGGTTGAGCAACATAGACCATCTCAGCGGAGGTAAGAAAAAACACTAGGTGACTTCTTCCCATCTGTATTGGTGGGAGGTAGCAGATACCTGGTGGAATAATCGAGGTGAGTGAAAGTTGGCCCAGACATAACCGTCATTACAAAAATGACCACAGCATGTATTCATAATGATACTCAATCTAGTTTCCTAGGAAAGGGTAGGTAATAGATGGTGTAGGCCATTTGCAGTAGTCCATACCTGATGTGTCTCTGTAATTCCAACCTAGCTAGACATTTTCGCAGGTACAAATATATGTCAAAGAACTGACTTTCTTACCTCTACAACAACTGACCACCAACACATGCAACAATTGACCACCAATGCTAAAATTGACCACCAACATACTTAGAGGAAGTACATTACCAAGTAACCCCCGAGCTATATATAATATATAGCTTTAGAATTCATTTCATATGAAAGCTTTTGAACCAAAAGGACAAGCACGCACTTACATCAACACAGTGCATGATGGCAATTAAATAAACAATGCAACTTTCCCCTCATAAACAGTTAATCTAACGGCAACAGAGGATTCAACATGTTTTCCTTACCAAAGCAGAAGGCACTGTGGTATCAGTGGATCTAGGAGGAAATTGATTTCCAAAACCATGCATCCCTTGGTTGGAAACTGGCCTGAAACCTTCAGGGCTCATAGGACGCCAAGCATTAGGACCAACTTGTCCTTGCACAGGCTCGCCAATATTAGGTGGTGGTCTACATACCAGAGAAAAAACAAAGAGTCTGAGTTCTATATTGAGGAAAACCTCAGTAGCAAATGAAAAAACTTAACTAATACCTAATCCCAGGTGTTGGGAAGCGAGGTCCAACACCAGGTCCACCAAAAGCTGGCCCACCACCTCTGGAAGGAGTGAGAGAGTGATAAAGCAAACTATAACTAATAAGCAGAACAACTAATGTACTGGTCAAAGCAAAGCCAACTCAGAACATCTTTGCTTTTATTAAAATAAAGAACATTGGTATCTCATTAAATACCTAGGTTGTTCTCCAGGTTTAGGTCTCTTGGGGTCAGCAAACCGAACAGTTAAAGGTTGATCGCACCCCTGGAATTGTAAAGGCAATTACAAATTGATAAAAGGGCTTAATAATGGTATCAAACAAGACAACTACTAAGATCACAACCTTACCCTCATTGTATAATTTCCACTCAGAGAGTTTATAGCAGCCATTGCCATATCTCTATTAGAATATTTGACGAATCCACAACCTTCAATGTAGTTATAGTTAAATTAGCAAGGGTGAATATAAACTACCAACAATAAACCCCAAGACTTCATCCTTGAATTATTGTTGTTAATGTTCAGCATCCTTTGGTGCAAGTAATCAAGTACTTAACAGGAACTCATTAAGAGGCTGCTTGATAGGATGGATAAGAATAGTGTTAAATATGGTGTATTAGTAATGCTTGAATCAGTTATGCTGAAATTATTTCTTATACCGTGTTTGATTTGGTGTATTAAAAATAACATGTATTGCATAATTTCTACAGAAAGAAATATTTGTTTAAGAAAATACCCTCCATAAAATATGATGGAATGGATTTGACTAGGGGTGTCATATGGGCGGGTTGGGTTGAAATTGAAATATTATAATGGATTGAAGAAATCGGGTTGAGTCTTAACCCGCCCAAGTTCACTTCGGACTCAAATGGGTTAAAAAATGGGTTGGGTCTTGACCCGCCCAATTTGAACCGATTAATCTCAATAATTTAACATATTGATAATTAACTTCTATAATCACAATTTGAATTTTCGCTCAAAAATTTTTTGCTCAAAAAGTAACAAATGGATAGATAGATCCTAAAAGATGCTAAACAGATAATAATCCATACCTTCAATATAGGAACATACCTTAATAAAAAAATTTAAAACGGATTGAAATTGGAGATTGAATTGGGCTCTCAATTGAAAATTCTCTTCAAATGGGTGAAGCTTGAACGTATTGAGATTGAACCCAATTCAAATTATCTTGAGTCCAACTCATAAAATTCTGGGCTGGTTACATATGTTTGGGTTCATTTTTGACACCCCCAGGTTTGACAAAGGTTTTGAGGTGCAACTGTCTTTCATCAGGCTAATATATGCATAAACCCACAACATTACCAATACCATGGAGTTCCATGTATTACTTATACATACCTTTATTCCAAATAGAACTAATGCTTCATTAGTTATGCATAGGTTGAAAAAGTGTACCAAACATTGTACAAAGCTAATGCATGCATTATTTTTTCGAATGCACTCTACTAAACGACCTCTAAGAGAACAAAGGAGGACTATAGAAAAGCTAAGATTATATTTTTCCCTCAGCAAGAAAACATCTACTTTTTCTTTTTAAACTATTAAATTAGTGAAAACAATAGTGTGTACTTCCTAGTGATATCTAAGAGAATATTGAAAAATGAAGTGTGAACTGTGAAGACAAGTGTTAATAACAATAGGGGGTGTCAAATGGGCGGGTAGTGTTGAAATTGGAGATACTAAAATGGGTTAAGACAGAAATTGGGTTGGGTCTTGACCCGCCCAAGTTTACTTTGGGCTCAAATGGATTGGGTTCAAAAGGGCTAGAAACAGGTTGAGTCTTGACCAGCCCAATTTGACCTGATTAATTTAAAATAAGTAATAAATGGATAGATAAATCCTAAAAGTTGCTAAAGAGATAATAATTCTTAACTTTAATATTGGAACATATCTTAGTAAGGAGTTTTAAAACGGATTGAAATTGGAGATTAAATTGGGCTCAATTGAGGATTCTCTTAAAATGAGTTAGGCTTGAATGAGTTGAGATTGAACCCAATTCAAATTATCTTGAGCCCAACCCTTAAAATTCTGGGCGGGTTACCTCTGTTTGGGTTATTTTTGACACCCCCACATAACAATTTGGCTCCAAAGACCATAATGTATTGTTCAAGATAAAATAAAAAATATATTGGACATCTAAGAAAGGATGAGCCTATAGGTAAGTTTATAGCTAAAGCATCAATGGAATAGTTCAACAATAGTTTATAAGTCATAAGTTTGCTTCAACCTGAGATATGGAGATTCTGCCTTTAGGCACTAACAGGGAAAAGAAACTGGGTCTCATCATATAGCAAAAGCACAGGATAAGGTGCACATTCATACAGAATAAAAAAGGAATCAATAACACAAACCACGACTTTGCTTCATATCATCACGCATGAGATAGACATCTTCCACACGACCATATGGTAAAAATATCTGAAAGAATTGAAAAGAAATATTTAGTAGCTGTTTTTCAATAAAATATGAAAAGCATACAACAAAAGCGAATCATTCGGAAAATTTGTCAGCAATTCATATTCCATGCCAAATAGGTTGAAAATAACAAGCTATGTACAGTGTGGTTGTGGTGTCACATTCACATGTCATGATGCAGCTATATGTGCTCACCCACTTGAAAAGTTTTTCAGCACCTCGCTGGCAAGCTACTATAATCAATCAATGAAGACAGATGTACATATATGCATGTTTTGAAATTTTAGTTGGGTTTATAGATACAAGGCACAAGCTTTGACCTGTTGAGGCCGTCACATGCTATGCGCGTAGATAGACAGCTATCTATGCAAAAGATAAAATTCCAAACTGAAAAAATAGAACATGTGAAAAGAAAAAAATATCTTGGTAATGCATTTACATACTTCTTCAACTTCCTTCTCTGTAGCTTGTTTGTTCAATGACCCAACAAATAACTTGTATTCAACTGCACCTATCGATGGGGAAGAACAGAAAATGAGTAACAAACTAACAAGCATAAAGTCCCTTTCAACCAAGTCACACGAAGTACTATCTGAACTAAAATGTTGAGGTACTTGGTAAAAGAATGTAAAAATTACCAAGGCGTTCACGTTCACCATCTGCATACCTAACTTGAATAGGACCAATTCCCTGGTTAAATACACAGATGAATTAAGAACTAAAAAATGAGCCAAACAATTTTCCAGTATCTCAGCAGTAGAATTTACCCCAGGCAAAGTATATTGATTGTGCAATGCTCTTATAGCTCTATCAGCTTCAGCTGAAGTACCATACTTAATAAAACAACATCCTGCAGAAGTCAAGTTTATATCCTGATATTATCAGATTCCACAAAGCTTCACTAGCAAGTACACACCCGCAAAGAAGAGTACAGCATTCAGCAGCATGATACATAGCAAGTAAACAGAATGGACTTTAAGGGATAGCAAAGGGGTAATAAGTCATTAATATAAAGATGAAAAGTCCACGACAACATATCATATATTTTTCTGATACGCAGAAGTAATAGTATAGTTTTAAAGCCCACAAAGTGTCGCATGAACACATATATGATATTCATTCCATCAACAGTGAAGCATACACGCTGCTTGTTTAAGTTAGCCAAGCACACCACCCAAACAGGTAAAAATCTCTGACAGCAGACATAAGATCCAACCAAGGTCACCTACTTCATTAACCCCCATATAAAATCATTTGAAGCCCCATTAGATTTACAATGTTTGATTATTCCAAGACAAAATTATGATAGTTATCAGCCTCTTCGTCTCAACCTTTCCTCGGTCACTGATAACTGAACTGAGTTGCTGAACTGAGACTTCTCAGAATGCCATTTTAGACAGTCAGGTTGAAGATAAATGTAACTAAATCAAAGAACTGAGGGAACAATATATTCTGCAATTGTAACACCGATCCAGCATTCTTTTTCATTCAGTTAATTAATCACACAAAGACTAAACTGTAGAAGAGGAGAAGCATGCACCCATTATCCTCCCAAACGTTTGAGGAGTTAATATAACCAAATACATTCTATAGAAAGTGAGCAGCGAGCACTATTGATTAACTACAGCATAGAAGCTAGTAATTTTCTTTGTATCTCAGAACATGCACTTCATAAAATCATAAAGATAAAAGTAAAAAATAAGAGCACTTAAAGTTGCAACAAAAACAACAAGTATCATCTCAGAAACAAAATTAATAACTAAGGTGGAGAAATAGAGGAAATCTTGCAACTTAGAACATCATTAGAAAATTTTAAGTTCCATAGCACAAAACTTAATATAAATCAAAATACTCTAAGTGGGTGTTCTTCCACTTAATCAGACAACACGAATGGGGCTTAACCATACACCACCTTTCGTGTATGTAGAAAATTCAAAGATTGCATAAATCAGAACAAGTTATGCAACTTATAACTGAAAACATTCAATCAGATATCATTATAGCCTGACGAAGATAGATTAACAAACACCTACAAAGAAGTGAATGAAGGCCAGAAATGGGGAAATGCATCAAGCCCAAGAAGCAGACAATCAAAATAACTTAAAGATGCAAAGCACAAAACAGAAACCAAAGTGAGAACCCCGTCACTGAAAATCAGTAACCTGACTCACTAGCGAATTAACTCAGCAGCACAACATTAACTGTAATACCTTTAGAATAAAAAACTTGTACTTCCCTGATTTTAGCCCAGTGACAGGCATCAAACATCTTTCATATCACTATTACTCTTTTTCTGACACAGTTTCTACAGATCCTAGAAACTTAAGTGGTGAAACTGTTTTCATTCCATGCAGTGTTGACCAACCATGTCATTCATGCAACTGCTCAGTCAAATTTTTAACTCTAGCCACCTTTTGTGGCATAATGGTGACATATGGCTAAATTAAAATATAGAAATTCTCAAGGTCCAAATCATACACTCACTACCTACCATGTGTATAAAGCAGATACTTATTATGATGGTCCCCTGCAGACAAAATAATATGTTGTTTGATAGAGCTCAATAAAGTCATGAGCAAAATAATTTGTTGTTTTATGGGATGCATATGAAGCTCAATAAACACACCTGCTATGCACCCCATGGGTTTTGGTAATGGAAAAGCATCACAGGGACGCGCAATTAATATACACAATCAACCACCGCAGAAGAATGAAGCCAACCATATATAATCTAATATATCTTATGAGGGAAATTGTTAAAGCAGCCTGCATTGATGATGAACTTCATCAAGAAAATTACACATCCATATCCATTAATGTACACAAATATTATATTGACCATGCCACTACACAGCAAAAGCAGTGCGCACAACCCTGTTTGTTCTACAAGGGTGTCACAACCCTGTTTGTTCTATAAGAGTGTCACATCCTGTAATGGAACAAAATCTAGAATTTACATAATGTGGCATAAGATGCACATGCCTTTGTTAATGAACAACTACCATTACTTCTGACAATTGTTATTGATCAGAAGCCAAAACTCAAAATCAACCACACCAAGAGCCAAGAGGATCACATAAATTAATAATTAAATTAAAACACCTTCCAGTGCATTATCATAAGAACCTCATCCACCCATGAACATCATCGAACAAACATTAAGAAGCATTCAATGAAGAGCTCACTCGTATTGGGGTAAATAATGCAAGATAATTCACAAGGCCCCTATCAGCACAAGCAATAAATTGAAGATGGAATATTAATATCCTAAACATCACATTCATCGTGGTATATGTTTGAAAAATCCTGGGGATACATTCAAATACACGATATTGCACCAAAAAAAAAAAGAGAAAATGGCAATGTCATGTCATCCAGGCATCTACCAAATACCAACCAGACACACTCATTCATCATGCACCGTATGTTGCAAATGATAAGCATACGGACGTATCGAGGAACTATTAACTAAAGGAGGGTGTGGCTTCAAAATCGACCATACATACGCATTCAACTGAACAGGAGATGAATGGAGAAGAATAAATGTCTAAATACACATAGCACTTCAGAATGATTTCACTAACAACTCAAATCAGCATCTAGCAGCCATGTCAGTCTCAGCACTCTGATTAAAAAGATACTCTATTTATTTGTTCAGTTGTTTGTTGTCATACACCAACCACTGTGATAAGATAAGCTTCAGATGAGATCTAGGAAAGCCTCAATAAGTTAATCATTCTCCGAAAATGAAAAGTAGATGATATTAGACTGTTAATTAATACGACAATTTACCAAGGAAATAGTTTGCAATTCATCCCTCGCTTCTAAAGAGATATGCTAAACATCCAGCTGGACACACCATTTCTATTTGATGATCCAACTTTACATCCACAAAAGAAATCCACAATTGGATTACTATAGAGTCAAGCCCGCATCAACATGATGAATTTCCACATCTACAACAACTGAGTAAATCATATCACTACTCCAATGGAATAGAAGTTGGGCACATCACAAGGTAATAATCCAAATGTCAATCATTTCAAGTGATGTACATCCAGAGATTCCACAAAGTAAACACAGAAAACAGTTGCGCTCACATAACCTAATACAATAATCATACTCTAATTTCTCCAACTGACGCTTATTCTACAAAACAAGACTTTTCTTCAATATTGTCTACTTCCACAGGAAGGTTGATTCACAAGTTTTATTCTCGTCTTCTCTTTGGTTGACTGGATGAACCCAAAAGACAGTTGCAATCAATACCAGGCATCCAGACAATTGTGGAAAACTAACTGACATCAAACATGATCTTATACTGCTCCTTCAGCCCTCAAAGGTCCTGAAAAGAGACATGTAGATCCAACGCAAATCTAAAAAAAAAATCTAGCAATACATACCTTGTTGTTGCCCAGTTCTCTTATCTTTAATGAAAGCAACCTCGAGTACTCGTCCTTGTTCCTCAAACAAAGGTCGGATCTGACATCAAACAAGAACGATCAGCTAATTGGACTAAGAGATAAGGAAGAATACCAAACACATTTTGAAATGATACAGTTTGAATAAAAAGAGAAGATCGGATGGCAGCATTCTTGGCAAACAATATGCATTGAAGTGTAGAAGTTAATAGGAAGCATATCCAGTGAAAATGAACTTCCTAGAGCATACAGGTCAAGGCAAGCAAAATCATAGTGGCATACCATCGCTCAGAAAATGTTCATCTCAACTACTTTCTGTTAAGAGAAATCAACATCAAATGCAAGTTATCAATCAATCCGAATACCAACATATTACATGTCCGTTCGCAATATAGTTTATTCTTCCCTCTTTGGCATGATATCAAGATCAATAGTGACACAGAGAACTAAGTACATGCCAATAAGGATATAAAATACGGCAAAGAAGAGAGGGCATGATCAGGAAATCTAGGAAGCAAATATAGTAGGAACCAGAACACAAAATACTAGTGTCACCTATTATGAGTACAAATAACAAGGAGGAAAAAAAAGACAAATGACAAGTTTAAAGAATAACAAGGACTTACATCTTCTTCAGTTGCCGTTCTTGGGACAGATCCAACAAAAAGTTTGGCAAAACCAGCCTCGTCAACTTGTTCTGAATGAATATGGATAACAATGAATACACTAAAAATAATATTTAAAAACAGAAAAACAAGCAGAGAAAAATTAAGGACCTATCGCGTGTTAATTATATACTAAGACGAATGTCACAAAACTCCCCTAACTGAACAAAAGATCTGCATTACATTGACCAAGCAATATGCAACTGCCTTGTAGTCAACAAATTTCATACATATACATTGAAAGAAAAACATTGGACCAAAAGTATCTTTCAAAAGTATGTTTACAAGTAATTGCTACATTATATACACAGGATTTCCAGTCAAAAGAACCATGATGCTAGACATTTTGATCTAGGAAGTACATAAGAGACATCCAAACAGAATAATACAACTTAGAATACTCTTCAGGCTCGATGTGCACATATAACTATAGGACAAAGGCGGGGATAAAAAAGTTGTACATGTTAGCCAAGGCAAGGGAGAAGATGACACGTGACCTGGACCAAGTTAAGTGCATGAAGGATGAGGACATCAAAGTACTGGAAGAAACACTCATTAGACAGAGATGATGGACATCAAAGTACTAGAGGACGAAACACTCATTAGACAAAGATGACAGTCATACTCCCATAAACTCTTGAATTAGGGGGGTGGCAAAGACAATTGTGCTGGGGGATCTGGATCACTCCAAGAGGAGTCGCGATTTTGGGTAATGTAGGTGTATAGAGGTGGTGGAGGTCACGGGTGGTATTTGTAGGATGTGTAGGGGAAAAGCATTCAATCCTAATGAGATCCCGCTGATATTTTGGAAGTGTCTAGGCAGGGCAGGTATGGAGTGGCTGACTAGGTTGTTTGATGTCGTTTCCGGACAACGAGATTCCAAAAAATGGCGGTGGCATACAACGATACAAGAACAAGGGAGACATTCAGAGTTGCAACAATTATAGATGTATCAAGTTGTTGAATCACACTATGAAGATTTGGGAGAGGGAGGTGGAGCTTAGTGTAAGTATAAGTGTGTCTTTTTCCAAACACAAATTCAAATTCATGTCAGAGCGCTCAACTACAGAAGGCATTCATCTAGTATGGAGAATAGTGGACCATTATAGGGAGAGAAGAGGGACTTATATATGGTGTTCATCGATCTAGAAAAGGCATACGACAAAGTCTCATGAGAGGTTCTATAGAGATGCTTGGAGGCTAGAGGTGTGCTTGTTGCATATACTAGGGCAATCAAGGACATGTAAAATGAAGCCCCAACCAGGGTAAAGATAGTGGGAGGAGACTCGAAGCACTTTCTCGTTGTGATGGGGTTGCACCAAAGGTCGACTTTAAGCCCTATTTTTATTTGCCTTCGCAACGGGAGTTAACTCTAAGTTAGACGTATGGAGAAAAACCCTAGATTTTAATGGAACATCAAAACAAAATATATGAAGTTCAAAATCAGTGACGCAATGCATGAGGCTAACATAGAAGTGAATATTAATACACAAGTCATCCAAAAGAGGTAGCTCCAAGTATCTTGGGTTTAATATCCAAGGAAATACGAGATAAACGAGGTTGTCACTCACCATATGGATACACAGTGATTGAAGTGGGAGCTACCATCCGAAGTCATGTGTGTTAAGAAGGTGTCACCAAAACATAAATGCAAGTTCTACAAGGTGGTGGTTAGATCAGCTATGTTATACGTGGCGGAGTGTTGGCCAGTCAAAAACCCTCACATTCAAAAGATAGGTTGAAGAAATGAGGATGTTACGATGGATATGTGATATACTAGAAGTTTAGGATTAGAAATGAGGAAATTCGAGACAAATTGGAGTGACTTTAGTAGAAGATAAGATGCAAAAAGCAAGGCTGAGATTATTTGAACATGTGAAGAGGATATACGGATGCCCCTGTGTGGAGGTGTGACACGTTTGCTATGGATGGTTTTATGAGAGGTAGAGATAGACCGAAAAAGCATTGGGGAAAGTAGACATCACATGACACAACTTTAGCTTATGGAGGACATGACCTAAGATAAGAGGGTGAGAACGACACGAATTAGATAGAAGGCTAATAGGAAACAGCGTGTTGTCTTATTGCCCGTTCATACTAATAGTCGTAGTACGCTCATGTAGTTTTTCGTCCTTTTATTTCTATTACTATCGGTTGATTCTTTGTACCTCGATTATCATATTGTTAAATTGTAGTTCATATTTTATTACTATCTATTGTTTCAGTTATTATTTACTGTTTCTTGTACGTTTGTTACTTCTTTTTTTGGACTGTTGTATTAATCATTTAACCATTTGATTACGTTTGTTTTATCTTGTCTTGAGTGTAATACTAGCTAGTAAGTATACATCACAACCTCAGCCTTAGGGTACGAGGTTAAATAAAATGGATATTCTTCTTTTAGCGACTAAAATCAAAATTGCACATAGTAGCCAAAGGATTGTGCTTGAAAGTAAAAAACTCTTTGCGTGTTCAAATGTATCCTTCCATCAAATTTACACAAAATCACATACGATTCATGGGGAGATAAAGAAATAGAGTGAACCAAGTACATGTGTCTTACCTTTCAAGGAAGGGGAAAAAATGACATTATATATATAACATATTTAAATAGAAAATAAGCAAATCCGATTTTGAGTGGATTTAAAATGAAATCGAATTAAGAAATAGAATTTTAGGGATAAGGAATAAATTAAATAAACAAACAAACCATGGATAAATCCAAGCGATCTTTTAGCAGGCGTTTGCCCTCGATTTGATCGGGGGATCGAATTGATTATAGAAACATGAGTTTAATTATTCAATTTATTAGTGAACAAGGAAAAATATTATCAAGACACGTGAATAGATTGACCTTGAGACAACAATGATTAATTACTCTTGCTATAAAACAAGCTCGTACTTTATCTTTGTTACCTTTTCTCAATAATGAGAAACAATTTGAGACAACCGAGTCAACCGCTAGAACTACTTGTTTTAAAGCCCGAAATAAATAGGCTTACTTTTTCTTCACTTGAATCATAATTACAAGAATCTAGATTCATCTGTTCCAACTATAAATAATCCACATTCAACTTACCAATAAAAAAAGAAGATAAAACAAAAATGAGGATAAACTTTAGGTATACCTGGAGAAGGGTAACCCCGTTTTTGCCCTGAAAGAGGCCCCGAAAAAGGACGAGGCGGTGGCGGCATCTGGTAACCTAAATGCAACCTTCCAGACTCAACCCCACCACCAGTAGCAGCAGTATCACTAGGGTGCTGAGTAGGGCTATTAAAGGCCCGGTGGTAACGGGGGCCACGGTATACATCCTGACTTTGACGATGATGATGTTGAGGGTTCCCAGAATCATCAGAAAAAGTTCTAGGAGATGGAGGACCCCTTGAATGCTTGTATTGAAATGGGCCTGAGTTGTACCTCTCTCCTTTGTGTCTATCCATGGAAAATTGGATTTACGAATACAGGTATTCTTGAGGATTATAGAGAAAAAGGGTCCGAGAATTGGGGACTCATAAACCCTAGAGTTGTTTGTGCTAAACTTATGCTGAACGAAGAAGCTATGTATGTACTTTGGGTTTAGTCGATGACGGAAGTGATATCTGTGATTCGATTATCGAGCATACAATGTACCTTCTCCTTTCCATAAAAGAGGTCGCTTGGGATTGTTATTAAAAATTGTTTATTTTTAGAGGTTTAAAAAAAATAATTTATATTTAATTAATTTATTTAAAAAAATGTTTTAACATGACCATATAAATATAATTAAAAATATGGTAATATGTATATGTATATATATGGCAGAGATACTTTGATTTAGAAAAAAAGAAAACTAATTTTCTATTTCTGTTTTTTATTTTCTTTCCGAGAGTAAAATTTTAGCTTTTTTCCAATCGCAAAAAATTGTTTCTGCCTTAATTTTTTTTATTAATTTATCAAGAAAAGAGTTTTTATTTTCTCAAAATAAGTATATAAGCTTTTAGTTTATTCTCAATAACACAAAAATTATCTCGGCTTCCAATTAAATGTAATTTTACTGATTGGTCAAACACCCTAGCTTTGCAAAAAAAATATATATTTTTTCTCAAAGTAAGTATATAAATTTTTAACTTAATTTTCAATAACAGAAAAATTGTCTCCGCTTCCGAATAAATGTAATTTTACTGATTGTCCAAACACTTTGATTTTTCAAACAAAAAACATATTTTTTCCCCTCAAAATAAGTTTTTTTAGCCTAACAATGACGGTGACAAGCTTTTTAGGGCGTCCTCAACCTATAACACCAAATTTAATGTATTATACCAAATTTTAGACTATAACGAAATATTTTATTTATTTTCTTTTCTCTCTTTCTTCAATATTATATAATTATATTTATTGCATTTATGTTTTCTTATTTCATAAATAATTTTTTTCTTCTATTTTCACATATTTACCCTATAATTCATAATATTTTCTTATAGTTATTTAAACAATTTACATTGCTAGCCTTTCATGGGTGATACCTTAAGAAGAACATTTTCAACGGTTTGAAATACCATGTCTCCTAACTTATGATCCGCATACTTTTTTTGTCTACTCCAATCGCTAGAAATTTAGCTTGAATATTCCTTACCTTATCTTGAGCATCTTCCACTAGATCTACCCCCAATGATTTCACATCTCTAGCCTCAAACCATCCTGTTAGTGATCTATTTCTCATCCCATATAATGCCTATCAATGTTGGAGTAGTGTAACGACCTGTTTAGTCGTTTTAAGCAGCCGATTTTATTTCTGGAAAAACAGGCTGGGACGACGGAACCCACGACGGAACGTCATGGGCACGACGGACCGTCGAGGGTGTCTCGTCCTAAAACACTTAGAAATTCTGAAATTTGGGTGCTGAAATCGACTCTCTGAACTTTGTAACGAAATGACAGGACGAACCGTCACAGGCGTGACGGACCGTCACAGACCCTTGGTGGAAATTTGGGTCTCTGAACTTTGCGACGACCTGCAGGACG
The DNA here is from genome assembly GCF_036512215.1 of Solanum lycopersicum. NCBI lineage: Eukaryota > Viridiplantae > Streptophyta > Magnoliopsida > Solanales > Solanaceae > Solanum > Solanum lycopersicum. The sequence goes on along the minus strand of NC_090800.1, from coordinate 63,226,247 downwards.
GACCGTCGCAGGCGCGACGGCCCGTCACAGGTTGCGCAATCCCAGTCTGGGTCGGATTTCTTGATACGTTTTAAGGGACGTTTTTGACTATTCTTGCCCTAATTATAAAGTTAGTGGGTTAATGTTAATAAGTCTAATTACCTGGGGGTTAAAAGAGGTAACCTTAAGTTAATTAGTGGGGCATTATTGTCATCTTTTATTCTTAATTATATGTTAATTAGGGTAAAAGAAAGAGGGTTGGAATAAGAAAAATAAGAAGGAACAAAGAGAGAGAGAAAAAGAAAGAGAACGAGTAGAGAGAGAGAGAGAGACGAAGAGGATAGCAAGGATTCTGAGAAGATAGCTTGTTGATCGCAATTCTTCGGTGGAGGTAAGTTATGGTTTTCATGCTATTCGTAGTAAACTCTTAATAGCGAATGATATGTGTTAGTAGTATTGTAAACCTTCTATATGCTTAATTGTATGCTTGCATGAATGATGTGATTGTGTAAATGTGAATAAATAAGCATGATGAAGCTATTGAATCCCAAATCTTGAAAAGAAACCCTAATCTACTTTGTTAATGATGATGTCTTGGTATAAAAAAAGGCTTGATGAATGAAAGTAGTGAGATTAGGGGATCGGGTGCCACGTTCCGGTACCAGGATAGAATATGGATCGGGTGTCACGTTCCGACACCAGGATAGAATATGGATCGGGTGCCACGTTTCGGTACCAGGATAGTATATGAGGATCGGAGTGTCACGTTCCGACACCAGGATAGAATATGGATCGGGTGCCACGTTCCGGTACCAGGATAGAATATGGATCGGGTGCCACGTTCCGGTACCAGGATAGTATATGAGGATCGGAGTGTCACGTACCGACACGAGGGGAATAAAGATAAAGAATCTTGAAAGATGTTAATATATTCAATCTAATGAACCTAATTCCCAAATGAGTATGATGAGGAGGCGTGAGTCCTCATTGATGAGCTTGGTGTTGTAACCAAGGGCTATGGTAATTGCAAATGCTGCATGCTAAGGATATTAGTTGATTTTATGATATTATCTAATATATACTGTTTTCTATTTTGAGTTGGCCGATGATATCTACTCAGTACTCGTGTTTTGTACTGACCCCTACTTTTATGTTTTCTTCTTGTTTATTTGTGGAGTGCAGCATACGTGCCGTCGCCTTCGACTCAACAGTAATTCAAGCCAGTCTTACTACACCGGAAATTCAGGGTGAGCTAATGCTTCTAGCTTAGACTGGATCTTCTTCTTCAAGTCTTGATGCCTTGAACTTCCGGCATGGACTAGCTTCTTATGTATTTTTAGCTTTTAGAATACTCTTAGTTTAGTAATTTGATTATAGATGTTCTTGTGATGATGACTTCCAGATTTAGGGGATAATAATAGTTATTGATTTTATTAATGAGTTTAAGTCTTCCGCATTACTTTATGTTGATAGTACATTGAAATGTTAAGGTTTAGATTTGGTTGGTTCGCTCACACAAGAGGGTAAGTGTGGGTGCCAGTCACGGCCCGGATTTGGGTCGTGACAAGTAGTAACTATTATTATGGGAGAACTCACACAAAAGTAAGAACTTATCACAATAATCAATCATAGATGCCTTTAACATGTCCTCTAACACTTGGATAGTCCTCTCCGATTGCTAATCTGTTTGCCGATGAAAAGCGGTGCTAAAAGTGAGTTGTGTCCCCAATTCATCATGTAATTTTCTCCAAAGCATAGATGTAAACTGCGTACTACGATCTGAGATAATAGAAAGGGGCACGTCATACAACCTCATTATCTCTTTCACATACACCTTAGTAAATAGTTTCACATTATAATATATTCTTATCGGAATAAAGTAGGCTGACTTAGTCAATCTATAGATCACTACCCAAATAGAATCAAACTTTTCCAAAGTCTTGGGAAGACCAACCACAAAATCCATGGCTATCCTTTCCCACTTACATTCCGTGGTTGGCATTCTTTGAAGCAAACCTATAGTCCTTTGATGTTCTTACTTCACTTGTTGACAATTTTGACACTTAGCCACAAACTACTATATCCTTTTCTATGTCTGGACACTAATAAATTATCTTCAAGTCTCGATACATCTTGGTCACACCCGAATGAATAGTGTATCGCGAACCATGAGATTTTGCCAACAATTTCTAAATTAAGTCATCTACTCTAGGTACACAAATTCTTCCTTTAAAATTGAGCACACCCTCCACATCAATAGTGGTCTCTTGTGTCTTACCAATCACACTATTCTTCTTAAGTTCGCTCAAATTTTCATCCTTACATGTGTTGGCCTTGATCTCTTCAATGACTTTGGCTCTAACTTAACACTACAACAAAAATAATTTTTAGCAGCATTAAATATTGACATTAATAAAGAGTGCTAAAGTCTTTATCGGCATTAGTTAAGTGTCATTAGAACCAATATTGGTAAAGGCTTTAGGAATATATACAAAGAGTGACTATTGCCGCTAAAAATACATATTTAGTGGCAATTAAGAATTAATTAATTGCTAATGATCAACTTTGTTGTAGTGTTAATGCTAACTAACACCCCACCTTTCTCTGAGATGCCCAATTGCATGAATTTAGACTCCAAGGTATGAATTTCCCTAGCCAAAGGTCGCTTCGCTATACTCAAGCAAGCTAAAATATTTACACTTACCACCCTTCGACTCAAAGCGTCTGCCACTACATTAGCCTTACCCGGATGGTATTAAATGGTCACATCATAATCCTTGAGCAACTCCACTACCTTCGATGTCTCATATTCAGGATCCTTTTGTGTGAACCCATGTTGCAACCTGTGATGATTATTAAACACCTCATACTTTACACCATAGAGGTAATGCCGCCAAATATTAAGAGCAAACACTACAGTTGCTAGCTCCAACCCATGTGTTAGATAATTCCTCTCATACACCTTCAATTGACGCGTGACATAAGCTATAACATTCTTATCTTGCATCAGCATAACACCCAAACCAGAATGTGAAGCATCATAATAAACAATAAAATCCTTACTTTTAACCAGTAATGCTAGAATAGGTGTGATGGTCAAGAGAGTCTTGAGATTTCGGAAGCTCTCCTCACATTTTTCAGTCCACTAAAATGGATCCTTTTGGTCAAATTTGTTGAGTGAATGGCAATCAAAGCAAAGTTCTTCACAAATCGACAATAGTAGCTAGCGAGCCCCACAAAACTCCTAACTACTATCACAGAGCTAGTCGAACCCAATTCTTAACCGCCTCAATATTTTGAGGATCTACCATTACCCCTTATTTTGAAACTACAAGTCCAAAAAATGCAATAGAAGTCAACCAAAATTCACACTAAGAAAATTTAGCATATAACCTTTGTTTCCCAAGAATACCAGAACAATACAAAGATAGTTCACATATTCTTCCTCACTTTTTGAATAGATCAAGATATCACCAATATAGACTATAACGAATGAATCAAGAAATTGCTTTAATACCCCACTCATTAAAGTCATAAAAGCGGCGGGCACATTAGTCAACCCAAACGACATAACCAAAAATTTGTAGTGCGCATAGCAGGTCCTAAACATCGTCTTAAGCACATCCTCATGCCTAATTTTTAATTGATGGTAGCCATACTTTAGATCAATTTTAGATAAAATATATGCACCTTGCAATTGGTCAAAAAGATCATATATTCGAGGTAAAGAGTATTTATTCCGAATAGTGACCCTTTTCAATTGCCAATAATCGATACACATTCTCATACTATCATCTTTTTTCTTAAAAAATAATATTGGAGCACCTCATGGAGAAGCAATAGGACGAATAAATCCTTTATCAAGAAGTTATTAGATTTGAGCCTAATGTGATGCCTCGCGACCTTGCCAATCAGATTTCGCGTATGAAAAGGAGCGGAAAGGCCTAGAGTTGTTGAGAGACTTGCGGAAAACTCTAGATCCCTTTAGATTTCTGAAGAAGGCTATGGAAGGTCCTAGACAATGTAAAATTCTCTAAAAAATAACCAATGTGTAAATATCTAGGAACTTGTAAAGTAAATATTAATTGCACTTAGTCCTTTCGTGGTAGTCATTCATTTGCAAGACATCACTCAAGTGCAAAACATTCCAAGCAATACAAAAAGTCTTCTTTAAAGCTCTCTTATTCTTTCTAAGTCTTTCCTTTCATTTTCTTAGTGATTTAACATAAAGGGATTACTTGAGCTTACAAGATCTTGAATTATTAGTTAGTAAGTTATCAAGTGCCGCATAGAGATTTAGCGAAAACTCTCAGTCCATGACAACATAGTGTCAGAGCGAGGTTTGATACTAAGAGAATGGCCAATGAACGAGACATAAATGCCACTAGCACCACCAACGTCCATCTGAATGGTGGAAAGAAGAATCGCAAGAAAAAAGCACCAAAAGGGTAATGAAAAGATGTTGCTCGACCCACACCAAACAAGGCGCTAACATCTCATCCACCTTCGACCACCAAAGCAAGTGATGATGAACTTGGCGATGATGCCATTAACATCACCGCTGGAGAAGAATGGGTCGCAAGGGTTGAAGTAGTAAGGCAGACCATGGAGATATTAGGCCAGTGTATCAATGCATCTGATGGCAAGTTCAAAACTCTTGAAGACTTCACCCTTGAGGAGCCCGAAAACATCCGTAAATAGTTATAGGGATGCCAGCAGGCTGAGTTCGACATGAAGGAGGCTCACCTCGCTGGAGTGCTTGCTCGTGGAGGCACTAAGTAGAACTGGAACTATGAAGGCTGAGCTAAAGGCACTCAAGGAAGGTGTGGAACGTGGAGGATCCGTGGAACGTGGAGGATCCATGTCACCCGATCTTGATAGGGAGTTCAGGGTCGAGGCTCCTAGGTCACCTAAGAATCACAACTCCTACAAGTCGGACAACAAACGGTTTAGGTGCCAAAACTACACATATAGAAAGACGCAGACCACAAGGTGATATGGTTGCTGCATATGCGGTATATCGCACGGCTATGCCAGGTACCCTGAGATGAAGAACCTTGGTCTCATCCTACACGAGCAGAAAAAGAAAGACGCACAAGAGCAAGGGCAGGATGCGAGCACGACGCAGTTGAGCATGGCTGGACTATAAGGTGATATTATCAAACAGATGGAGAAGTCAGGGGACTTCAGCACACAATATGTAGACATCTCCATTAGTGGACGACCATCTCATGCCACGATAAACATCGGGGCTGAAGCAAACATCATGACCAAGACGACGACAAAGAGGTTAGGGTTAAATTATATTCCAAGCAACACCCGCATTAAGACAGTTAATGCCCCCCACCGACTCTCGTGTGCGGGATCTCCCAAGGAGTGATCATCACTATCATGACTCCAGCGTATACCCTAGAAGTTAGGGCATCCTCAAGTTACCCCAAGGCGTATTCGACCTCTCTAAGGTCTCCTACAAGCCCTTAGACATCATTCATTTCATAAACATGTATGAAAAGTAGTGCGGAATTAAAAGTTTTCACAACATCATCTTAAAAACTCTTTTATAGAAAACATAGAAAATGCTAAGTCTTGTTTAGCCATCTAAAACACACGAATAATTTGGGTCACGACCCATACATCAACAATATAGAAAATATCTAAGTTTATTACAATATCTTTGAATAAGAAAACTAAACATAGTTATGTCCTCATAACACTTTAAGACGTACCAACACTTGCTTGAATGAATAATAATGTCCAACCTTCACTTCAATGACTCCTCTCTAATGTCACCTACACCTTTTAAGACAAAATATGTGGAATTAGTACATTAGAATGCACTAGGTATGGTGACATGCAATAAAGTCATGCTAAAAGGACATTTGTATAAAATATGCTCTTTTTGGAGAAAACCTCATAACATAAATATAAGAACCACATTTAACACCAACTTCACATATAAGTCACATTCCAAGTAACCCACATAATAGCATTACATCATATCAAACCACATAAGCATATAACACTCCTACCAAAGATTACCCTAAGACTTACTTAAGTAAGACAAGAAGAGATCGTCCATACACCCTCTTCAAGCACACCTTAATAATCCTTAAGACTACCTAAGATAAGATTATTCCCTATTTAGAATTATGATGAACAAACCATTGGGATAAAGTAAAACTTTAACAACCACCAAAAATAACATCTCAATATAACAATAATTACATCAGACCCCAACATATTCTCATACATTAATGAATCATTGGTAAAAAAATAGAGTGGAAACAATATTAATGTGGTAAACAAAAACATAACAACTAAAAAGATAGAATTCTAAAATAATAAAAATGACAAATAAATAAATTATAGAAGCTAAAACACTCATATCTGCTATAACTTTTAACAATAGTAATAATATTCCCTGCCAAAGGTATAGAGGCATGACTAGTGTGATCACAAAAGTGTAATTCCCACAAAGGGAACTTATAAACCTACAGAGCACGTAGTTCTAGGACTAGTCGGGTAGGTTGAAGCCTAGTCCACTCGGTCTAAGCCTACTCCCAATTAGAATGTATATAAGCAATATTATGACTGAAATGTTGAAGTACTGGATAACTCAATTACTGACCTGCAAACTTTGAGAATGCAATAATTATTACTGATAATCTGACATTTGTAAGCTAAAGTATGTATATCTCAAACCTAGCATGCATAATTTATGAACTAAAAGAACTACATACCTAGCATTCTAAATAATCATACAAGAAACTAATAACATATATGATAATCTGATTTGGATCATTCAAACAACTAAAACCAAATAATTTCTATCTTTTAGGAAACCCTAGGTCTAGAAAATATTAAGAAAATTAATATTCTTACTGAAATATACGGACCTAATGGGTGAAAAAGACCCAGTAGTTAAATCCCACATACTTGGTGACAAAATTCACAAAAAAAAATTGATTTCAAGGCTAGAACTGATGAAAACTCTCTGTGTTCTTGAAGTAGGGCTTGGTCGACTCTTTCTCCTTCTTTTCATTCAACTTGATGATTTTTTGGAGAATGAGTTTGCTAGGGTACGTTTAAGTTAAGTTACTAAGATAAAACTAATAAAAACTACGTAGTTTAGGGGTAAAACGACACAATTTAGGAGTTGAACGCATGAGGAAATTACCAAACAAACCTTGTCACAAAATCTGCTAAAGTCACCGACAAGACTGATCGACGATATGTGGACTTATTCATGGTTGTTGTTGTTAGTCATTTGATCAACTTCAAATGATGGATCCAAGAGTCCTAAGGGTCTTGAGCTGCGGACTGATCAACGGTTCATGTACTCATCCACATTTTTCATGTCTGTTAGTCATCTCTCTATTTCATTTTTGATTATTTTAATATTATTTTTATGATATGGTTAATTAAGTTTTTATTATTTGTAATTATTTTAAAATTCAATATAACATCAAAAAATAATAATTTTTCTATTTTATTTTTAAAAATAATAGCACTTTAAATATGTGATTTACATTATTTTTAATATTTATATATATTATACAAGACTATTTATTAAGTCTCTTATATTTTAAATTATTTTCTAAGTAATATAATATCTAAAAATATATCAATGATAACTATATCACTTTCATCCCGAATTTAAAAAAATTGATTTAATCTTTAAAAAAATATTTAACTTGAAATAATGCAATTTAAAATTATAATTTTATTTTCATTACGAAAAATGCACAAAATCACATTATAATTCAAACAATCCAATTTTATGTTATGGTGATAAACGATTAAACTACACTTTTTAATGAGCATGAAAATACATGTAGCAAAGTTTAAAATAAAAATAACACTACACACACATTTAAGATGTTAAATATCAAGTTATAAACAAACTTTTTAATATTAAACTACTTATAGCATATTATTATCAAGTTATAGCATATCAAGAAATACTATATTATTCTCATTAATTTTTTAAAATAATAATTAACTTATTTAAATAATTCAATTACCATATTTAAACCAATGTAGTTAATTACACTTATTATTTTAAGTTACCTTTTTTAAACAAAACTCTTAATTAAAGTTATTTAAATTAAATAATATTTAGTTACCTTTTTTAAGATAACTACAAAATTTTAGGGATTTTATCAAAATATAAAACAATTACAATTTTATTTTTAAAACTGTAAAACATTATCTAAATAAATAAATAAATTTATATTCCCAAATTTTTGTTCTTCCCCATTTCTTTTCAAAATCATTACAATCGCACGCCTATCAAACCTTTCACCATTTTCATACGCTTTCACCATTTTCGCACGCCTAATTCCTCTCTCAAAATTTCATCTCTCTTAACACCTTCTTCAAGAATTCTCAAATAGTTCCATTCAAATCTTCATTTTTAGCACTCAAATCTTCAAATCTTGCGATAAACAAACCGTACAATGTCTAAAAGAAGCAACGAAACCCCGAGAAAAAGTAGAAGATTGAATGAAGAAGCAAGTTCAGACGATTTTCATGCTCCATCTTTCAAAATTTTATCACAAACACAATCTCAACCTTTATCTGTTAAAGTTAAATCTAGATCAGTGAAATCAACAACAGAAAAAAAAACAAACAAACATCCAAAGGAAAATGAGAAGAAGAGAAAAGGGAAAGAAAAGAAAAAAGAAGATGAATATGAGAAAACGACTAAAGAAAGAGGAAAGAAAAGGAAAGGAAAAGAAATCGAGGAATCATCAGAGTCTGAATCTGATTTTGTGGAAGAGTTGATAAAATCAAAATCCAAAAAACCAAGAGCATCTGAAATCGATACTTCACATTTACAAGAAGAAGAAGAAACTGTTAAACCCAAAAAAAGTTCAAAGGTTAGTGAAAGTTAATTTTTTAATTTTTTTTATGTTCTGTTATTTTTATTTTCTTTTATTTGGGTATAAAATAGTTAAAATACAATTTTTGTGTAAAGTAAATAATGTATGAATTGTGTATGATTCCCTATATGAAATTTCTGTTTAAATAAATAATTTTTTTTATGTATGATTCATCGTATGAATTGTGTATAATAACTGTATGAATTGTGTATGATTCACTGTATATATAAGATGTCTATGATTTTTTTTTAATCAAGTTTTTGGGTATTGTTTTTCATTATATTATATATTTTTTCATTATATTATATAATTAGAAAATTATATAGGTTAAAATTTTATGATAACTGTATGAATTTTGTATGATTCACTGTATGAATTTTGTATGATTCACTGTATGATTCACTGCATATATAAAATGTGTATGAATTGTGTATGATTCACTGTATGAATTTTGTATGATTCACTGCAGATATGGTTTTATGAGTGTTGTCATCCATTTGACAACACCATTGCTATACGTGTTTCAAATCGCACACCGAGAATACTGAACTAGAAGACACCGAATGACATCATTTCTTTGACGATTTGAAGAAAACAATTTTCAGAACTCACGGGAATCAGGTATTTTTCTTATAATGTTATTACATTCAATATAATTCATTATACATTTTTTTTGATGCAACATAAATTCAGAAATATTGTCTTATCGGAAGAAGAGTTAAATCTAATGGACGAGACCATTATAAATCAGTCCAGCAGCCACCAGGATTCAGAAAATCCAAGATCATCGGAAAATCGTGCTGTTGACAGTGAACATAAAGTTCAAGAATTGAGAGCTGATATTGCAGAGGTACAAGTAAAATATTCAAATAAACATATTTTTTTTTGAAATTACAGTACACATATCAAATACTTATTTTTTTAATTAACAGGTTAAGGCAGAGTTGAAAGAACTCAAAATCACTGTAAGTTCCAACATATTTTTATATAATTAATATAATGACTTTATAAACTATTAATGTATAAATTTTTTTATGTTCACCGATAAGGTTCACAAGCACATGGTTGATATAAAGATGTATGTTGATAACTCCACCAAAATGATAATTGATGAGATTCGATTGTCAAGAGGAGAACAAATACCCGAAGAACAACCAGAGGTATATTTATTATGTTATTTTTATTTTCTGTTTTTTGGGTATAAAAAAAAGTACATATATGTGTATGAATTGTGTATGATTAACTGTATGAGATGTGTAAGATTCACTGTATGAATTGTGTATGATTCAGTATACTATCATTGTATATATAAAATATGTATGAAATGTGTATGCATTGTGTATAAATTTTTTTGTATCAAGTTTTCTGATACTGGTGAATATTAATATCCATAATTAGTTATACTTTATATTTTAATTTGTATATTGTGTATGAAAGATTGTTGTAAGGTTGTTTGAAATGTGTTTGATTATATTGTATCATGTTTTGTATACTATCTGTATGTATTATGTATTTCTCAATATTATGTTGTAAGTTTATTAGAATTGTGTATGATTCACTGCATTAGTTGTGTATTATATGTGTATGTATACATGTTTCAAGAAAACGTCAACCATCATGCTGCACAATATGATCCGACAGATAAGCCTGCAGAGACAATTCCACAATAAGTCCAAAGTTCAAACACAGCTGGTACGATATATTCATTTTTATCACATAAATTTAAATTTTAGAATTTTTTTTATTTAACATTTTTTCATGTATATGCAGCTCAAAAATCAACGGATGATTGTTTAAATGTTGATGCATCTACAACGTCAAAATCAAAACCACCAACATTGGACGATTATCCTGATTTTATCATGACACAAATAATATCCCTGGATCCGATTCTTAATGCCACCACGACTCCAAATCTGCGAACAAGAAACAAGAATGTGGGTAAATACGACTCTTCTCCTTATATCAGAATGTCCGAAGGAGAAAGCAGTTCAAATAGAGTACCTACATTCTTTCAAATCAAACATCTATTCCAAAATCACAATGGGTTTGATGTACCAGACGAAATGATTGAGGAGTTCAATAGATGGATTTTTAAAGATGTGTCGAGCAGACGTGACAAGTAATTTGTACGATGATAAAAAATATTTTAATTAATTTCTAAACTACTAAATTAATATAAAACTTTTTTAAACATATACATAAAAGCAGCTTATTCCAAGATTAAAAACTCATTTCATCCTCAAATGGACTTTGGCGTAGTCAAAATCGGAGAGAAAGATTTTTTTCACATAATGAGTCAACCAGGCAGACCTTGGGAGGACAGGGTAAGACCTTTTTTTCAACTAAATATTATGTTTTTGAGTTGCAGTGATATATGTATGTTTTATGTATGTATATTTTATGTACGAAATATGTGTGAACAATGAATGAATTAGATATGTATTTTTTTGGTTAAAACAGCATATTAATACAATTGCAGTGATATATGTACTATTGCAGTGATATATGTATGTTTTCTGTATGCATATTTTCTGTATGAAATATGTGATATATGTATGTTTTCTGTATGAAATATGTGTGATATATGTATGTTTTCTGTATGTCTATTTTCTGTATGAAATATGTGTGAACAGTGATTGATCAGATATGCATTTTTTTTGTTAAAACAACATATTAATACAATAATGTATTATCTCCGAAAGAAGGCAAAATACTCCCAAAATGTCACTTCTTACAGTACTGTTGATTGTTGGTTTATGGCATGGGTTGATAACTGTAACGACCTGTTTAGTCGTTTTGGAGCAGCGGATATGCGAGAAAGATACCCACATCTGTTTACAGATTCAGGTACTCCTTTTCGCCCTTGTTTTCCTTCTTGTTATCGTTCGGGGACGAACGATGGGTAAATTGGTATCTATTGTAACGACCTGTTTAGTCATTTTGGAGCAGCAGATTTTATTTCTGGAATAATAGCCTGAGGCGACGGACCCCACGACGGACCGTCATGGGCACGACGGACCGTCGCAGGGTCTCGTTTCAAAACACTTAGAAAATCTGAAAATTGGATACTGAAATCGACTCTCTGAACATCGTAACGAAATGGCTGGACGGACCGTCACAGGTGTGACGGACTGTCACAGAGCCTTCAGTGGAAATCCACTCTCTGGACCTTGCGACGACCTACAGGACGGACCGTCGCAGGCACGACGAGCCGTCGCAGGTTGCGCAATCCCAGTCTGGGTCGGATTTCTTTATACGTTTTAAGGGACGTTTTGGACTATTCCTACTTTAATTATAAAGTTAGTGGGTTAATGTTAATAAGTCTAATTACTTGGGGGTTAAAAGAGCTAACCTTAAGTTAATTAGTGGGTTATTATTGCCATCTTTTATTCTTAATTATATGCTAATTAGGGTAAAAGAAAGAGGGTTTGAATAAAGAAAATAGAAAGAACAAGAAGAGGGAAAGAGGGTCGATCGAGAAGGGGAAAGCACAAAGCTTTGGAGAAAATTTGCTTGCTTGATCACTAATCTTCGGTGGAGGTAGGTTATGGTTTCTCTTACGATATTCGTAGTAAACTCTTAATAGCGAATGGTATGTATTGATAATATTGTAAACCCTGCTATGTGCTTAATTGTATGCTTGCATGAATGTAATTATATAATTGTGAGTATATAAACATGATGAAGTTATTGAATTCCAAATCTTGCAAAACCCTAATCTCTTGTTAATGATGAGGCCTTGGTATAAAAGAAGGCGTGATGAACTAAAATAATGAGATTGATGATGCCTTGGTAAGAAGGAAGGCTTGATGAATTGATAGAAGGAGATTAGGGGATCGGGTGTCACGAACCGAAACGTAGATTAGGGGATCGGGTGTCACGAACCGACACGTAGATTTAGGGGATCGGGTATCACGAACCGACACGTAGATTTAGGGGATCGGGTGTCACAAACCGACACGTAGATTTAGGGGATCGGGTGTCATAAACCGACACGTAGATTTAGGGGATCGGGTGTCACGAACCGACACGTAGATTTAGGGGATCGGAGTGTCACGTTCCGACACATAGTAGTAGGGGATCGGAGTGTCACGTACCGACACAAGAGGATTAATGAATATGAGGGAGCAGAGTGTCACGTACCGACACAAGAGAAATAAAGATAATGAATCTTGAAAGATGTTAATATACTCAATCTAATGAACATAATTCCCAAATGAGTATGGTATTGAGGCTTGAGTCCTCACGTGTGAACTTGACGGTAATTGTTAATGATATAGTACTTGCTGTTGCTACATGTTGAGTATCATAGTTGATTTTATGATATTACTTGGTATATATTGATTTCTATTTTGAGTTGGCCGATGATATCTACTCAGTACCCGTGTTTTGTACTGACCCCTACTTTTATGTTTTCTTCTTGTTTATTTGTGGAGTGCAGCAAACGTGCCGTCATCTTTGACTCAACAGTAACTCTAGCCAGTCTTCATTACTCCGGATATTAGGGTGAGCTAATACTTCTAGCTTGGACTGGATCTTCCTCTTCATGTCTTGATGCCTTGAAGTTCCGACATGGACTAGCTTTTATGTATTTTTAGCTTCTTAGAAACTCTTAGATTTAGTAATTTGAAGTAGATGTTCTTGTGATGATGACTTCCAGATTTTGGGAAATAATAGTTATTGAATTGGTTTTCGTTAATGAGTTTAAGTCTTCCGCATTACTTTATGTTGATATTACATTGAAATGTTAAGGTTTAGATTGGTTGGTTCGCTCACATAGGAGGGTAAGTGTGGGTGCTAGTCGCGGCCGGTTTTGGGTCGTGACAAACTTGGTATCAGAGCATTAGGTTCATTGGTCTCATCACACAAGAACGAGTCTAGTAGAGTCTTATGGAACGGTAGGGGGACGCCTTTACTTTTCTTTGAGAAGCTATAAGACTTTAGGAAAATTCCATTCTTTCTTTCGTGCTATTACTTGGATCCAATTGGTATCTAGGTGATACAAATTGGTATCTGACCATCTTCACTCTATTTCGCAGATGGTTAGAACTAGAGCAACGACTGCGCCAACACCAACATCGGCAAGACAAGAAGCGTCCGAGCCAGCCACTGGGGCTGTAGCTCGAGGAAGAGTAGCGGCATGAGGCCGTGGTAGAGGTCGTGGGAGGACGTCCTCTAGAGGAAGAGGACGAGCACCTAGCCCATCTGATACTAGGGCGGTGACTCCTCCACCGACTGAGGGAGTAGTAAGAGAAGGGGAGGAAGGGGAAACTGAACAAGTGCAAAATGAGGAATTGCCACCCCAACCTACCCGAGAGATGATCAATCAGGTTCTCGCTTATCTTGGTGGGTTGTCTGATCAGGGTCAGGTCCCTCCAGTGTTTTCTGCACCAACACCTCCGGTTTCAGAGGTACAACATGCAACCACTATGGCTCCTCATATGGATGCCTCATTGGACATAGGCACGTTTCCACGTCTTACTACTGGGCCTATAATGACAAATGATCAGCATGAACTTTTCAGTAAGTTCTTGAAATTGAAACCTCCAGTCTTCAAGGGTGCTGAATCTGAGGATGCTTACGATTTTCTGGTTGACTGTCATGAGCTACTACACAAGATGGGTATAGTAGAATGGTTTGGTGTTGAGTTCGTGAGTTATCAGTTTCAAGGGAACGCCAAAATGTGGTGGCGGTCACATGTTGAGTGTCAACCAACGGAGGCACCACCTATGACTTGGGCCTCATTCTCTAGCTTTTTTATGGAGAAGTATATCCCCCGGACTTTGAGGGATAGGAAACGGGATGAGTTCTTGAGCCTAGAGCAAGGTAGGATGTCGGTCAATGCATATGAGGCTAAGTTTAGTGCACTATCCAGATATGCCACACAACTTTGTTTCAGTCCACAAGAGCGGATTCGTCATTTTGTGAAGGGGTTGAGGTCAGAGTTGCAGATTTCAGCCTTACAGGTAGCGGCTACGGCAAAATCCTTCCAAGAAGTGGTAGATTTCGTGGTAGAGGTGGAAGGAGTGAAGCCAGATGAATTCACCATGGCATCAACATCAAAGAGGTGAGTTTAATGGTTCTTACTCTAGAGGACAGGGTTCCGGAGGTTACTCAGTTCGACCCATTCAGTCTTCACTACAGACTGTAGTTGGGGGTCCACCTCAGACAGGTCAACACTTCTCTGAGAGACCTGTGCTTGACTCTAGAGAGTGTTATGGATGTGGGGAGACTGGACATATTAGGAGGAATTGTCCCAAACAGATTTATAGACCCCCAATAGCTAGAGGTAGAGGTGGTCATGGTAGAGGCCGTTATTCTGGAGGACGTGGTGGTCGAGGTAATGGTGGTCACCAAAACGGCGGGGGTGATGGGAAAACTGGAGCCACTACATTACAACATGGTAGGGGCAACGGACAAACAAACGAAAGGGCCCATTGTTATGCTTTCCCTGGGAGATCGAAGGCGGAGACATCTGATGCTGTTATCACAGGTAATCTTCTGGTTTGTGATTGCATGGCTTCTGTATTGTTTGATCCTGGATCCACATTTTCTTATGTATCTTCCTCATTTGCTAATGGTCTAAATTTACATTGTGAATTACTTGATATGCCTATTCGTGTTTCTACTCCGGTGGGTGATTCTGTGGTAGTTGAAAAGGTATATAGGTCTTGTTTGGTGAACTTTGTGGGGAGCAACACTTATGTAGATTTGGTTATCTTAGAAATGGTTGATTTTGATGTAATTCTGGGTATGACTTGGCTTTCTTCGCAATTTGCGATCTTGGATTGTAATGCTAAAACGGTGACATTAGTCAAGCCTGGGACAAATCCGTTAGTGTGGGAGGGTGACTTCACTTCCAATCCGGTGCGTATCATCTCCTTTTTTCGTGCTAAGAAAATGGTTAGTAAAGGGTGTTTAGCTTTCTTGGCACATCTCAAGGATGACACTACCCAAGTACCTTCGATTGAGTCGGTTTCGGTGGTCCGTGAGTTTCTGGATGTGTTCCCTGCAGATCTTCCTGGTATGCCACCAGATAGGGATATTGACTTCTGTATTGATCTTGAACCGGGTACTCGCCCCATTTCTATACCCCCTTATAGAATGGCTCCCGCGGAGTTAAGAGAGTTAAAGGCCCAACTTCAAGAGTTGTTGAGCAAAGGCTTCATTAGACCAAGTGCATCTCCTTGGGGTGCTCAAGTTTTATTTGTGAAGAAGAAGGTTGGGAGTTTTCGGATGTGCATAGACTACCGCCAGTTGAACAAGGTAACTATTAAGAACACGTATCCTCTTCCTCACATTGATGACTTGTTCGATTAGTTACAAGGTGCTTGTGTCTTCTCTAAGATTGACTTGAGATCCGGTTATCATCAATTGAAAATACGGGTAACGGATGTGCCAAAGACTGCTTTTTGAACGAGGTATGGGCATTACGAATTTGTAGTGATGTCTTTTGGTCTTACGAATGCCCCTGCTGCGTTCATGAGCTTGATGAATGGGATTTTTAAGCCATATTTGGACCTCTTCGTGATCGTATTTATTGATGATATACTGATATACTCTAAAAGTAAGAAGGAACATGAGGAGCATTTGAAGATTGTATTGGAAATGTTGAGGGAGAAAAAGCTTTATGCCAAGTTCTCTAAGTGTGAGTTTTGGCTAAATGCAGTGTCCTTCTTGGGGCACGTGGTTTCTAAGGATGGAGTGATGGTGGATCCTTCTAAGATTAAGACAGTGAAGAATTGGGTAAGACCTACTAATGTGTCAGAAATAAGGAGCTTTGTTGGGTTAGCTAGCTACTACCGCCGATTTGTCAAGGGATTCTCTTCCATAGCTTTCCAATTGACGAACTTGACTAAGCAGAATGTTCCATTTGTATGGTCGGATGAGTGTGAGGAAAGCTTTCAGAAGCTCAAGACTCTGTTGACTACTGCACCAATTCTCACCTTGCCAGTGGAAGGTAAGAATTTCATTGTCTATTGTGATGCATCCTATTCGGGTTTGGGTGCAGTGCTAATGCAAGAGAAGAATGTGATTGCTTATGCTTCAAGATAATTAAAAGTGCATGAGCGTAACTATCCAACTCATGATTTGGAATTGGCCGCGGTAGTGTTTGCATTAAAGAAATGGAGACACTATTTATATGGGGTTAAGTGTGAGGTCTACACGGATCATCGTAGCCTTCAGTATGTCTTTACTCAGAAAGATTTGAACTTGACACAGAGAAGATGGATGGAACTACTGATGGACTACGACATCACTATTTTATATCATCCGGGGAAGGCGAATGTTGTAGCGGATGCTTTAAGTAGAAAGGTGGGAAGCATGGAAAGTCTAGCTCACTTGCAAGTTTCTAGACGCCCATTGGCTAGAGAAGTTCAGACTCTGGCTAACGACTTGATGAGGTTAGAAGTAAATGAGAAGGGAGGATTGTTGTCCAGTGTGGAGGCGAGATCTTCTTTTCTTGACAAGATCAAGGGGAAACAGTTTAATGATGAGAAATTGATCCGGATCCGAGATAAAGTGTTGTAAGGAGAGGCTAAAGAAGCAACAATCGATGGGGAAGGTGTTCTGAGGATTAAGGGAAGGGTATGTGTACCCCGCGTCGATAATTTGATCAACATTATTCTGATAGAGGATCATAGTTCAAGGTATTCGATACATCCGGGTGCAACCAAGATGTATCGTGACCTAAAGCAACACTTTTGGTGGAGTAGAATGAAGCGCGATATTGTTGATTTTATTGCCAAATGTCCAAACTGTCAGCAAGTAAAGTATGAACACCAGAGGCCCGGAGAAACACTTCAGAGAATGCCCATTCCTGAATGGAAGTGGGAAAGGATTGCAATGGATTTCGTGGTTGGTCTTCCAAAGACATTGGGAAAGTTTGATTCTATTTGGGTAATTGTTGTTAGGTTAACTAAGTCTGCTCACTTCATTCCGGTCAAGGTGACTTACAATGCAGAGAAGTTAGCCAAACTTTACATCTCGGAAGTGGTGCGATTGCATGGGGTTCCACTCTCCATTATATCAGATAGAGGTACGCAGTTTACTTCTAAGTTTTGGAAAACATTGCATGCAGAATTGGGTACTAGGTTGGACCTTAGTACTGCGTTCCATCCTCAGACCGATGGTCAGTCTGAGAGAACGATTCAAGTGTTGGAGGATATGCTTCGTGCATGTGTGATAGAATTTGGTGGTCAGTGGGATAGCTTCTTACCCTTAGCAGAGTTCTCCTACAACAATAGCTATCACTCAAGCATTGATATGGCCCCATTTGAGGCACTATATGGGAGAAGATGTAGGTCTCCCATTAGGTGGTTTGATGCATTTGAGGTTAGACCTTGGGGTACGGACCTTTTGAGGGATTCATTAGAGAAAGTAAAATCTATTCAAGAAAAGCTTCTAGCGGCGCAAAGTAGGCAAAAAGAATATGCAGACCGAAAGGTTAGAGACTTAGAGTTCATGGAGGGTGAACAAGTCTTGTTGAAGGTTTCGCCAATGAAAGGGGTGATGCGGTTTGGTAAGCGAGGTAAACTTAGCCCAAGGTATATTGGTCCATTTGAAGTACTTAAGCGAGTAGGGGAGGTGGCTTATGAGTTAGCCTTGCCTCCAGGGCTGTCCGGAGTGCATCCGGTATTCCATGTGTCGATGTTGAAAAGATACCATGGGGATGGAAACTACATTATCCGTTGGGATTCAGTTTTGCTTGATGAGAATTTGTCTTATGAGGAGGAACCTGTTGCCATTCTAGATAGAGAAATTCGCAAGTTGAGATCAAGGGAGATTGCATCCATCAAAGTTCAATGGAAGAATCGACCCATTGAAGAAGCCACTTGGGAGAAGGAGGCAAATATGCGAGAAAGATACCCACATCTGTTTACAGATACAGGTACTCCTTTTCGCCCTTGTTTTCCTTCTTGTGATCGTCCGGGGACGAACGATGGGTAAATTGGTATCTATTGTAATGACCTGTTTAGTCGTTTTGGAGCAGCAGAATTTATTTCTGGAAAAATAGGCTGAGGCGACGGACCCCACGACGGACCGTCATGGGCACGACGGACCGTCGCAGGGTCTCCTTTCAAAACACTTAGAAAATCTGAAAATTGTGTACTGAAATCGACTCTCTAAACATCGTAACGAAATGGCAGGACGGACCATCACAGGTATGACGGACCGTCACAGAGCCTTCAGTGGAAATCCACTCTCTGGACCTTGCGACGACCTGCAGGACGGACCGTCGCAGGCACGACGGGCCGTCGCAGGTTGCGCAATCCCAGTCTGGGTCGGATTTCTTTATACGTTTTAAGGGACGTTTTGGACTATTCCTACTTTAATTATAAAGTTAGTGGGTTAATGTTAATAAGTCTAATTACTTGGGGGTTAAAAGAGCTAACCTTAAGTTAATTAGTGGGTTATTATTGCCATCTTTTATTCTTTATTATATGCTAATTAGGGTAAAAGAAAGAGGGTTTGAATAAAGAAAATAGAAAGAACAAGAAGAGGGAGAGAGGGCCGATCGAGAAGGGGAAAGCACAAAGCTTTGGAGAAAATTTGCTTGCTTGATCACTAATCTTCGGTGGAGGTAGGTTATGGTTTCTCTTACGATATTCGTAGTAAACTCTTAATAGCGAATGATATGTATTGATAATATTGTAAACCCTGCTATGTGCTTAATTGAATGCTTGCATGAATGTAATTATATAATTGTGAATATAAGCATGATGAAGTTATTGAATTCCAAATCTTGCAAAACCCTAATCTCTTGTTAATGATGAGGCCTTGGTATAAAAGAAGGCGTGATGAACTAAAATAATGATATTGATGATGCCTTGGTAAGAAGGAAGGCTTGATGAATTGATAGAAGGAGATTAGGGGATTGGGTGTCACGAACCGACACGTAGATTTAGGGGATCGGGTGTCACAAACCGACACGTAGATTTAGGGGATCGGGTGTCACGAACCGACACGTAGATTTAGGGGATCGGAGTGTCACGTTCCGACACATAGTAGTAGGGGATCGGAGTGTCACGTACCGACACAAGAGGATTAATGAATATGAGGGAGCGGAGTGTCACGTATCGACACAAGAGAAATAAAGATAATGAATCTTGAAAGGTTAATATACTCAATCTAATGAACATAATTCCCAAATGAGTATGGTATTGAGGCTTGAGTCCTCACGTGTGTACTTGACGGTAATTGTTAATGATATAGTACTTGCTGTTGCTACATGTTGAGTATCATAGTTGATTTTATGATATTACTTGGTATATATTGATTTCTATTTTGAGTTGGCCGATGATATCTACTCAGTACCCGTGTTTTGTACTGACCCCTACTTTTATGTTTTCTTCTTGTTTATTTGTGGAGTGCAGCAAACGTGCCGTCATCTTCGACTCAACAGTAACTCTAGCCAGTCTTCATTACTCCGGATATCAGGGTGAGCTAATGCTTCTAGCTTGGACTGGATCTTCCTCTTCATGTCTTGATGCCTTGAAGTTCTGGCATGGACTAGCTTTTATGTATTTTTAGCTTCTTAGAAAACTCTTAGAATTAGTAATTTGAAGTAGATGTTCTTGTGATGATGACTTCCAGATTTTGGGAAATAATAGTTATTGAATTGGTTTTTGTTAATGAGTTTAAGTCTTCCGCATTACTTTATGTTGATATTACATTGAAATGTTAAGGTTTAGATTGGTTGGTTCGCTCACATAGGAGGGTAAGTGTGGGTGCCAGTCGCGGCCGGTTTTGGATCGTGACAATAACATTGAGAAACAGTGGAGACAATCACAATGTGACATGAGATGCATATCACTGGACCATGATGTTGGACAATGCATTAGAGGATATAAGCTGCTTGCTAACATTCCGTGAGATAGGGTTGATGAAGTAATCATCCCAGTCAACATCAATGACAAATTCCATTGGTTTCTTGTTGTATTCCGAATCAAAAGTAGATGTCTATATGTATATGATTCGATGATGGGAGGATCTGTTCATTCAAGGAAAGTCAAAGAAGCCGTTGATAAGCTTGCAACCATGATTCCTTTATTTCTGACGAGCACAGGGTTTTATGGCAAAAGGCTTAATTTGTATGCGAATAATCTCCCTGATTATCAACAGAAGTCTCACTCTGAACCTCTAAGTATCAAGAATGTTACACATGTTCCTCAACAAGAAGAAAGTTCAAAGCATGTATATTTCTTACATTATTTTTTATTCATTTTAAATTGAAATTGCTAATATTCATTACAATTTTTTTTTCAATTTGTTTACAGTGATTGTGGTTTATACACATCTCTATTTGCCGAATACATGAGCAATGGTGTTTTTGATATGTCACATATTGATATTGATTCAACATATCATCGTCAAAGATATGCAACATTACTTTGGCATTATGGAAAATCAAAGAATGATGAAGGCACAATCAGTGAAAGTGAAGTTACAGGAACAGTTGCTTGCAAGAAGGGTGGACCTCGAACTCATAAAGAACAAGTTATGGACACCACCAATTATCATACTCCAAAATTCCGTATCAGGAAGTAGAAATCTTCATGGCACATAGATAATTTATTTGAAAGACTTTTTTTTAATTTATGAACAATTATGTATTTTCCCAGTTTTTTTATTATGAATACTTTGATGGTTTTATATAAATTATTACTGATTATTACTAAATGTGTCTCAGTTTTAACATATATGAACACTGTATGAATCATGTATGAAAATCATATGAATTATGAATGTCATATTAAAATTTGATATATAGTACATAGTAATATTGAAATTTGTTTTGATTGAATACTATACACTTTCAAAATACAAACAGAAACTTATATTAATTATATTACTGGCATGAATACTGTATGAAAAATGTATGAATTATATCATACAATTATACATTAATAAATGTGTATCATCATCTTACACACATTATTCATACCACTAATATACATACAATTTGTTTCTGTTTTTATTTTAATTTTGACTACTGATGGTTTTATATAAATTATTACTGATTATTACTAAATGTGTCTCACTTTAACATATATGAAACTGTATGAATCATGTATGAAAATTATATGAATTATGAATGTCATATTAAAATTTGATATATAGTACATAGTAATGATATATGAAAAATATATGAATTATGACAAATTATAAAATATATTTTTCAAAATACAAACACAAACAAATTGTATGTATATTACTGGTATGAATAATGTATGAAAACTGTATGAATACTGTATGACATTTGTATGAATATTAATATTATTCAATAAAAAAACACATTTATAACAATGTAATGCCTCAATAACACAGATTTAACATTACGACATCATTGTTTTTGTACAGGATAATTTGAACAAGTCTTCCGATTGTGTCCAACCTGATGGCATCTACTGCATGTGCTTTTTGTCTTCTTGAACTTCACATCTGCGAATCCCTTCCACCGTTCAAGTTTGGGTCTTCCTGCTGCTCTTTTTGGACCAGGCGGCATCAATTTAGGATCTGAAATATAACTTGGTATATTCCATGTACTCTCGCACGGGATAGGCTCGACAGGAATGACATAAGCATCTTTGAAATTCTTGTGGCTATAAAAAGCAGAACAGAAATCTGCTTCATGTAACTTCCTGTACCGGGGAACAGCAATCGCATGACCACATGGTATCTCATAATGTTGAAATCTTCCGCAACTACACATCCTTGTGTTCAAATTTACTATGTATTTCTTTTCTCCTTCAGCTACAACATGCAGATCAACAGTTGAAGGTATCACCTGTGTAAAAAAAATATATTTTATACATGCTGAAGATTAGTATGAATTAAAAATATAAAATAGTGAAAAACATACCCTCATATTGCACGACAACGTAATACTTTTCTGTAGATAAACATCATATTTTTTTGTCAGATTAGATGTAGTCTTATCAGCCTCCTCATTATGCTTGTGAATCCACCTCTGAATTGTCACCCTCATAAACTCAAGAAGTGAAATCACCGGTAACCTCCGTGCTAATCTGTTAACATTATTCAATGACTCCGCGATGTTTGAAGTCATCGTCCATGTGCGCTTACAATTCGAGTAAGCTCTTGACCATTTGCTATAACCTATATCAAACAAGTATGGCTGTATTCGCGTATCTATCTGATCTATTCTTCTCATAATTGTCTCAAACTGTTGTTTTGTATAAGCTTTTGCCAATGAAAGAACAACATCTTCAAATCTTCAGTATTTCTATTGAAATTCTTCAAAACATTGACTGATAAATGCCATATGCATGCATAATGTTCTGATTCAGGATATACATTTGTTGTCCCTTTCCATATGCTTTCATTTCTGTCTGACATAAAACACATATTTTGTCTAACTCCATATGCTTCTCTAAATTGCTCAAAGAACCATGTCCATGAAGCATCATTTTCAGAATCTACTATCGCATACGCCAACGGAAGTATATGACCTGCTCATTAATTTTTTAAAAAAATATCACACAAATAAAAAATATCATTCATATACTTTTTCATTATATTATATAATTAGAAAATTATATAGGCTAATATTTTACCTCCCGGATCCAATGTGCTTGCAGTTAACATTGTACCACCATATGAACATTTTAATGCAGCACCATCAACAACTACAATTGGCCTACAATATTCCCAGCCCTTAATACATGCTTCTAAAGCAAAAAATGCATATAAAAATGTATCATCTTCATTCCTTTTTATTTTCAAAACAGATCCTGGATATGTTTGCTCCAAAATGTAAAAATAACCTGAAAATAACAGTCCAATTCATACATAAAAAATACATAGTTTATGCATAAAAAATACACATAACTGTTACTGTATAAATTTATTTTCGAAATTACCTGAAAATAACAGCCCAAATCATACATAAAAAATACATATCTTATACATAAATAATACATGAAACTGTTAATACACAACAAAATAAACAAATGTTTAAATTTATCATTATATTCGAAATTACCAGGTAATCTTGCATAAGATTCTGCTGGATCTCCTCGCACCAACTTTACTGCTTTTTCTTTAGCTCTCCATGCCTGTATGTATGTCAATGAAACACCATGCAATTTCAACATATCATCAGCTACATCTTTTGGAGTATATACCTTAGATGGATCAATATAATTATCCATTATCAATACAGCTACAACGTCAGTTATCCCTTGACGTATGACATAAACTCTTTCTCTAACACAACATGTATGCTGAGCAATATACTTCCGAACTTTGAATAAACTAGATTTATTAAAACTAGATGCCCTCATCATCCAAGAACAACTCTTAGAAATACAATGCAGATGAACTGTTACAGAATTTAATAAAATATACATTACAATATATATACATTATAACAAAACAAAATAAATAAATATATAAATTTAAACTTACTTAGATGCATTACAACGTGCAACCCGAAAGCTGAACTTCTCAACAATTCCAACATGCCTCATAACCTCCTTAAGGATTTCTTTATTATTATAAATCTGATTTTCAGCTACAAATAAATTAGAATGATCACATATTATATCATTATCTACTTCACTATTATCATTGACAACTCCGTCTAAATCCATTCCGATCAAACGGATAGAATTGTTGGAGTATAGATCTATGTTATTCTGTGATAATCTAACATCAGAATTTATTATATCATTAACTATAACTCTATGACATTCGTTATACTGCCCACAATCTTTCAAAGTGATGCATAATGGATATTTTGTAAAAAAATTCAAATTCACCCTCATCTGATCTAGATAAACCTTTACCCCAACATCATTATGAATTTTTATAGGTGGACACATTTCACTAACTATATACTTTATCTCAACAGCATTTAGATTTTCTTCTATGTTTAGCTTAGTTACTATAGAATTAACTAAACCAGTATAAAGAGTACAAGTATCATATAGGATGCCCTCCACTTCAAAGTCGACATATTTCCCTGTTTCACAACATTAAAATTACATTCAGTGCATCCCATAATAAAATTAAAAATTTATTCATACACAATTAACACAAATTTCATACACAATTTATATACAAGTAACTGTTTACCACACAATTCATGCACTTCATACAAAAATAATACACATTTCATACACAATTTAATACTCAATTACTACACTGTTTATACACTTTTGTAATTTACTAAACAATTAATACATTGTTTATTACACACTTAATACCATTTTATACAAAATTAATACACAAATCATACAATGTTTACCACATATTTTATACAGTTTGTACAAAAAATAATACACACTTTATACATAATTTAATACACAATTACCACACTGTTTATACATTATTATAATTTAATACACAATTAATACATTGTTTACTAAAAAATTAATACACAAATCACACAAAATTATATACAAGACACATATATATACAATAACAAAAATTTAAATCAATACAAAATTAAAACAATTTTTATACATACTCAATTGATTTTCGTATATATTGTTCATACTTTATATATACACATTAAAATACAAAATGTATACATTGTTAATACAAAATGTCAGATAATGTTCTAATGTTTCAAAAGCAAAAAATTTGCTAAATTTTTCAAAAACTTTAAAATATTAAATTTTAACCAGTAATCACATTTACCATCACTCTTCGTTTTAATTACACATGAAAATACATTTAACATTACGAAATTTTTATTAGTAGAAACACTAAATTAATGTTTTAAAAAAAATATATATCAATTTAACATATGCAATATAACACCGGAAAAAAAAACGATACATTACTAAAATATAAAAAAAAACTAACCTGATGAATTCCATTTGCCACCATGTTTAATTAAAATTGAAACAAATTTCTCCATCAAATCAAATCTAAACTTTTTCAACCTTCAATTTTAATTGTTTTATGAATATAGTCAAATTTCTGGAAAAAAAATTTAAAACACATTTATGGAAAGAAAGATAACAGAATAGAATTTTTTTAGGATAAAAAATCAAAAAAAATTACTATTAAAAACGGATTTCGCTAATTAAGGTGCATATCTTTAATTAATATATTTAAATCCCCTTAAAAAGTGCAAATTTGGTTATCAGTTAAAAACAGTAACTACATTCACGGTAGTTATCCAATTTTTATTACTAATTTTTAATTTTTTTTTCTTCCTGATTTAACTTAATAAATATTTAATATATTTTAATTTAAAGAAATGCTATAAGTTGATATATTATATGTTATTGAATGAAAATCAAAATCTTGTGCCATAAGTTGATAATATGACTACATAATATGCTATATACCTAATTTACACAAGTTTAAAATGGAACATGGGAGTGAACTAGTAGATTAAATAATTGGATACAAGATAAAATTGTTAATTTAAATAACTTTTAGCTACACAGAAAAAAACAAGTACAAAAATTGCTCATATGTATTACATATAATATTTGTCGCATTTATGTTACTTAGAAATTCAGAATAAATAACTTTTTTTAAATGAAGAATTTTAAAAAGAACAAAATTTTATATTAAATGAAGATTATATAGATTAAAGGGCAATTATTTGCAAAATAAATAAATTTGATTTATATTATGAAATTGGGAAATGAAATTGAAATGTAAATAATTACATTATATATACATATAAAAGAGAACCTTAGGCCTGCCTATGTGGAACCATAACAAGTCAGAATCCCTTTAAATTTATTCATTTCCAAGATTAGCTATCTCTTTTCATGAAAAGTTGTGACATTTATGAAAAGTTGATTTTAGTATGATGCTATTCATGTTGATATGAACTTATGTTGATAATATGCATGTGAAAATGCCTTTATGATGATGGTGGTCTTGTGTTGAATATGGACTTGTCTCAAGTAATGTTATGTCTATTGGCTTGTATGCATTCCTAATTTGAGCATAAAGGCTTTTTAAGTGACTTAGCATAGTTTTGAACAAATAGTCCTTTTTTAGCATGATTTCAATGGTTTTACTTGTATATGTTTTCATACTTAGTACAAGTGTGTCACGATCCAAAACCGGGCCGCGACTGGCACCCACACTTACCCTCCTATGTGAGCGAACCAACCAATCTAACCTTAACATTTCAATGCAATAACAACAGGAAATAATGCGGAAGACTTAAACTCATTAGTAAAATCAATAATCAACTTCTATAACTCAAAAACTTATCATTATCCCCAGAATCTGGAAGTTATCACCACAAGAACATCTACAATCAAATGACTAAACTAAGAGTATTCTAAAAGCTAAAAATACATAAGAAGCTAGTCCGTGCCGGAGGTTCAAGGCATCAAGACATGAAGGAGAAGATCCAGTCCAAGCTAGAAACGTTAGCTCACCCTGAAGATCCGGTGTGACGAGACTGGCTTGAATTACTGTTGAGTCGAAGATGACGGCACGTTTGCTACATTCCACAATTAAACAAGAAGAAAACAATAAAAGTAGGGGTCAGTACAAACCACGGGTACTGAGTAGATATCATCGGCCAACTCAAAATAGGGAACAGTATGTATCAAATATTATCGTAAATCAACTATAAAACTCAACATGTAGCAACAACAAGTACTATAATCATCAATAAGTACCATCAAGTTCATCCATGAGGGCTCAAGCCTCAACACCATACTCATTTGGGAATTAAGTTTATTAAGTTGAGTATATTATCATCTTTCAAGATTCATTATCTTTCCTCCTCTTGTGTCGGTACGTGACACTCCGATCCCCTACCACTATGTGTCGGTACGTGACACTCCGATCCCCTAATTCTATGTGTCGGAACGTGACACTCCGATCCCCTACATGTGTCGGAACGTGACACTCCGATCCCCTACCTGTGTCGGTACGTGACACTCCGATCCCCTACATGTGTCGGAACGTGACACTCCGATTCCTTAATTCTATATGTCGGAACGTGACACTCCGATCCCTTACATGTGTCAGAACGTGACACTCCGATCCCCTAATTCTATGTGTCGGAACGTGACACTCCGATCCACTAAATCTATGTGTCGGAACGTGACACTCCGATCAACTAAATCTATGTGTCGGAACGTGACACTCCGATCCACTAAATCTATGTGTCGGAACGTGACACTCCGATCCCCTACATGTGTCGGTACGTGACACTCCGATCCACTAATATCATTCTGTAAATCATCAAGCCTTCTCTATACCAAGGCATCCTCAATCCCATTACTTTAATTCATCAAGCCTTCTTCTATACCAAGGCATCATCAATCCCATTACTTTAATTCATCAAGCCTTCTTCTATACCAAGGCATCATCATTAATAATGTATAATAAAGTTTCTTTTCAAGATTTGGGATTCAATATTTTCATCATGCTTATCTTATCACAATCACATAATCATATTCATGCAAACATACAATTAAGCATATAGTAGGGTTTACAATACTACCAATACATATCATTCTCTATTAAGAGTTTTACTATGAAAGCATGAAAACCATAACCTACCTCCACCGAAGATTAGAAATCAAGCAAGCAAGTTCCCAAAGCTTTGTTCTTCTTCTCGTTTCTCCTCTTTCTCGTTCGTTTCTCTCTCTTTTTCTGTCTCTCTTTGTTCTTTCTATTTTTCTTATTCAACCCTCTTTCTTTTACCCTAATTAGTATATAATTAAGAATAAAAGGTGGCAATAATACCCCACTAATTAACTTAGGGTTACCTCTTTTAACCCTCAAGAATTTGAGTTATTAATATAAACCCACGAAATCTATAATTAAGGAAAGAATAGTCCAAAAACGTCCCTTAAAACTTCACCAGAAATCCGACTCTGCCTGGGATTTGCGCAACCTGTGACGGGCCGTCGTGCCTGCGACGGTCCGTCCTGCAGGTCTTTGCAAGGTTCAGAGACCCAAATTTCCACCAAGGGTCTGTGACGGTCCGTCACACCTGTGACGGTCCATCCTGCCATTCCGTCACAAAGTTCAGAGAGTCGATTTCAGCACCCAATTTCAGATTTTCTAAGTGTTTTGAAACGTTGGATCACGACGGTCCGTCACACCTTTGACGGTCCGTCCTGCCATTCCGTCACAAAGTTCAGAGAGTCGATTTCAGCACCAAATTTCAGATTTTCTAAGTGTTTTGAAACGAGACCCTGCGACGGTCCGTCGTGCCCATGACGGTCCGTCGTGGGGTCCGTCGCTTCTGCCAATTTTTCCAGAATTGAAGTCTGTTGCTCAAAACGACTAAACGGGTCGTTACATTAGATACCAATTTACCCATCGTTCGTCCCCGAACGATCAAAAGAAGGAAAACAAGGGCGAAAAGGAGTACCTGAATCTGTAAACAGATGTGGGTATTTTTCTCGCATATCCGCCTCCTTCTCCCAAGTGGCTTCTTCAACCGGTCGATTCTTCCATTGTACCTTGATGGACGCAATCTCTCTTGACCTCAACTTGCGAACTTCTCTATCTAAAATAGCAACAGGCTCCTCCTCATAAGACAAGTTCTCATCAAGCAAAACTGAATCCCAACGGATAATGTAATTTCCATCCCCATGATATCTTTTCAACATAGACACATGGAATACCGGATGTACTCCGGACAGCCCTGGGGGCAAGGCTAACTCATAAGCCACCTCCCCTACTCGCTTGAGTACTTCAAATGGTCCAATGTACCTTGGGCTTAGTTTACCCCTTTTTCCAAACCGCATCACCCCTTTCATTGGTGAAACTTTCAACAAGACTTGTTCACCTTCCATGAACTCTAAGTCCCTAACCTTTCGATCTGCATATTCTTTTTGTCTACTTTGCGCCGCTAGAAGCTTTTCTTGAATAGACTTCACTTTCTCTATCGAATCCCTCAAAAGGTCAGTACCCCAAGGCCTAACCTCAAATGCATCAAACCAACCAATGGGAGACCTACATCTCCTACCATACAATGCTTCAAATGGGGCCATATCAATACTTGAGTGATAGCTATTATTGTATGAAAACTCCGCTAAGGGTAGGAATCTATCCCAATGGCCACCAAACTCTATCACACACGCACGAAGCATATCCTCCAACACTTGAATCGTGCTTTCAGACTGACCATCGGTCTGAGGATGGAATGCAGTACTAAGGTCCAACCTAGTACCCAATTCCGCATGCAATGTTTTCCAAAACTTAGAAGTAAACTGCGTACCTCTATCTGATATGATGGATAGTGGAACCCCATGCAATCGCACCACTTCCGAGATGTAAAGTTTGGCTAACCTTTCTGCATTGTAAGTCACCTTGACCGGAATGAAATGAGCAGATTTAGTTAACCTATCAACAATCACCCAAATGGAGTCATACTTACCCATTGTCTTCGGAAGACCAACCACAAAATCCATTGCAATTCTTTCCCACTTCCATTCCGGAATGGGCATTCTCTGAAGTGTTCCTCCGGGCCTTTGGTGTTCATACTTTACTTGTTGACAGTTTGGACACTTGGCAATAAAGTCAACAATATCACGCTTTATTCTACTCCACCAAAAGTGTTGTTTTAGGTCACGATACATCTTGGTTGCACCCGGATGTATAGAATACCTTGAACTATGAGCCTCTATCAGAATTGTGTTGATCAAATCATCGACGCGGGGTACACATACCCTTCCCTTGATTCTCAAAACACCTTCCTCATCGATTTGTGCTTCCTTAGCCTTCCCTCGCAATACTTTATCTTGAATTCTTCTTAGTTTCTCATCATCAAACTGTTTTCCCTTAATTTTGTCAAGAAAAGAAGAACTTGACTCCACACAAGCCAACAATCCTCCCTTCTCATTTACTTCTAATCTCATCAAGTCGTTAGCTAGAGTCTGAACTTCTCTAGCTAATGGGCGTCTAAAGGCTTGCAAGTGAGCTAGGCTTCCCATGCTTCCCGCCTTTCTACTTAAAGCATCCGCTACAACATTCGCCTTCCCCGGATGATACAAAATAGTGATGTCGTAGTCCATCAGTAGTTCCATCCATCTCCTCTGTCTTAAGTTCAAATCTTTCTGAGTAAAGACATACTGTAGGCTACGATGATCCGTATAGACCTCACACTTAACCCCATATAAATAGTGTCTCCATTGCTTTAATGCAAACACTACCGCAGCCAATTCCAAATCATGAGTTGGGTAGTTACGTTCATGCACTTTTAATTGCCTCGAAGCATAAGCAATCACACTCTTCTCTTGCATTAGTACTGCACCCAAACCCGAATAGGATGCATCACAACAAACAGTGAAGTTCTTACCCTCTACTGGCAAGGTAAGGATAGGTGCGGTAGTCAACAAAGTCTTGAGTTTCTGAAAGCTTTCCTCACATTCATCCGACCATACAAATGGAACATTCTGCTTAGTCAAGTTCGTCAATTGGGAAGCAATAGAAGAGAATCCCTTGACAAATCGACGGTAGTAGCTAGCTAACCCTACAAAGCTCCTTATTCCTGACACATTAGTAGATCTCACCCAATTCTTCACTGTCTCAACCTTAGAAGGATCTACCATCACTCCATCCTTAGAAACCACGTGTCCCAAGAAGGACACTGCATCTAGCCAAAACTCACACTTAGAGAACTTGGCATAAAGCTTTTTCTCCCTCAACATTTCCAATACCATTCTCAAATGCTCTTCATGTTCCTTCTTGCTCTTTGAGTATACTAGTATATCGTCAATAAATACGATCACGAAGAGGTCCAAATATGGTTTAAAAATCCCGTTCATCAAGCTCATGAACGCAGCAGGGGCATTCGTTAGACCAAAAGACATCACTACGAATTCGTAATGCCCATACCTCGTTCGAAAAGCAGTCTTTGGCACATCCGTTGCCCGTATTTTCAATTGATGATAACCGGATCGCAAATCAATCTTAGAGAAGACACAAGCACCTTGTAACTGATCGAACAAGTCATCAATGCGGGGAAGAGGGTACTTGTTCTTAATAGTTGCTTTATTCAGTTGTCTGTAGTCTATGCACATCCAAAAACTCCCATCCTTCTTATTTACAAACAAAACCGGAGCACCCCAAGGAGATGCACTTGGTCTAATGAAGCCTTTGTTCAATAACTCTTGAAGTTGTGCTTTTAACTCTCTTAACTCCGTGGGAGCCATTCTATAAGGGGGTATAGAAATGGGGCGAGTACCGGGTTCAAGATCAATACAGAAGTCAATATCCCTATCTGATGGCATACCAGGAAGATCTGCAGGGAACACATCCAAAAACTCACGAACCACCGAAACCGACTCAATCGAAGGTACTTGGGTAGTGTCATCCTTGAGATGTGCCAAGAAAGCTAAACACCCTTTACTAATCATTTTCTTAGCACGAAGAAAGGAGACGATGCGGACCGGATTGGAAGTGTAGTCACCCTCCCACACTAACGGGTCTGTCCCAGGCTTGGCTAACGTCACCGTTTTAGCATTACAATCCAAGATTGCAAATTGCGGAGAAAGCCAAGTCATACCCAGAATCACATGAAAATCGTCCATTCCTAAGATAACCAAATCTACATAGGTGTTGCTCCCCACAAAGTTCACCAGACAAGACCTATACACCTTTTCAACTTCCACAGACTCACCCACCGGAGTAGAAACACGAATAGGCATATCAAGAAATTCACAATGTAAATTTAGACCATTAGCAAATGAGGAATATACATAAGAAAACGTGGATCCAGGATCAAACAATACGGAAGCCATGCAATCACAAACCAGAAGATTACCTGTGATTACAGCATCAGATGCCTCCACTTCAGACCGCCCAGGGAAAGCGTAACAATGGGCCCTATCGTTCGTCTGTCCCTTGCCCCTACCATGTTGCGATGTAGTGGCTCCAGTTTGCCCATCACCCCGGCCGTTCTGGTGACCACCATTACCTCGACCACCACGGCCTCCAGAATGACGGCCTCTACCATGACCACCTCTACCTCTAGCCATTGGGGGTCTATAACTTTGTCTGGGACAATTTTTCCTAATGTGTCCAATCCCCCCCCATCCATAACATTCTCTGGAGTCAATCATAGGCCCCTCGGAGAAGTGTTGACCGGTCTGAGGTGGTCCCCCAACTACAGTCTATAGTGAAGACTGAATGGGTCGAACTGAGTAACCTTCGGAACCCTGTCCTCTAGAGTAAGAACCCTTAAACTCACCTCCCTTTCGAAACCTCTTTGATGTCGATGTCGTGGTGAAGTCGTCTGGCTTCACTCCTTCCACTTCTATCACAAAGTCTACCACTTCTTGGAAGGATTTTGCCGTTGCCGCTACCTGTAAGGCCGAAATCCGCAATTCTGACCTCAACCCCTTCACAAACCGGCGAATCCTCTCTTGAGGACTGAAACAGAGTTGAGTGGCATATCTAGATAGTGCACGGAACTTAGCCTCATAAGCATTAACCGACATCCTACCTTGCTCTAGGCTCAGGAACTCATCCCTTTTCCTGTCCCTCAAAGTTCGGGGGATATACTTCTCCATAAACAAGCTAGAGAACGAGGCCCAAGTCATAGGTGGTGCCTCTATTGGTTGACACTCAATATGTGACCGCCACCATATTTTGGCGTTCCCTTGAAACTGATAACTCACGAACTCAACACCGAACCGTTCGACTATACCCATCTTGTGTAGTAACTCATGACAGTCAACCAGAAAATCGTAAGCATCCTCAGATTCCGCGCCCTTGAAGACTGGAGGTTTCAATTTCAAGAACTTACTGAAAAGTTCATGCTGTTCACTTGTCATTATAGGCCCAGTAGTCAGACGTGGAAATGTGCCTATGTCCAATGGAACATCCATGCGGGGAGCCATAGTAGCCGCATGTTGTACTTCTGAAACCGGGGGTGTTGGCGCAGAAAACACTGGAGGTACCTGACCTTGGTCAGATAACCCGCTAAGATAAGCCAGAACCTGATTGATCATCTCTGGGTTAGGTTGGGGTGGCATTTCCTCATTTTGCACTTGTTCAGTTTCCCCATCCTCCCCTTCTCTTGTTACCTCCTCAGTCGGTGGAGGAGTCACTGCCCTAGTATCAGATGGGCTAGGCGCTCGTCCTCTTCCCCTAGAGGACGTCCTCCCACGACCTCTACCACGGCCCCTTGCCGTTGTTCTTCCTCGAGCCACAGCCCCAGTGGCTGTCTCAGTTGTTTCTTGTCTGGCCGGTGTTGATGTTGGCGTAGTCGTTGCTCTAGTTCTAACCATCTGCGAAAGAGAGTGAAGATGGTCAGATACCAATTGGACTCAAGTAGTGGCACGAAAGGAAGAATGAAAGAGTGAAATTTTCCTAAAGTCTTATAGCCTCTCAAGGAAAAGTAAAGGCGTCCCCCTACCGTTCCTTAAGACTCTACTAGACCTGTTCTTGTGTGATGAGACCAACGAACCTAATGCTCTGATACCAAGTTTGTCACGACCCAAAACCGGGCCGCGACTGGCACCCACACTTACCCTCCTATGTGAGCGAACCAACCAATCTAACCTTAACATTTCAATGCAATAACAACAGGAAATAATGCGGAAGACTTAAACTCATTAGTAAAATCAATAATCAACTTCTATAACTCAAAAACTTATCATTATCCCCAGAATCTGGAAGTCATCACCACAAGAACATCTACAATCAAATGACTAAACTAAGAGTATTCTAAAAGCTAAAAATACATAAGAAGCTAGTCCGTGCTGGAGGTTCAAGGCATCAAGACATGAAGGAGAAGATCCAGTCCAAGCTAGAAGCGTTAGCTCACCCTGAAGATCCGGTGTGACGAGACTGGCTTGAATTAC
Organism: Solanum lycopersicum; assembly: GCF_036512215.1. Classification (NCBI taxonomy): domain Eukaryota; kingdom Viridiplantae; phylum Streptophyta; class Magnoliopsida; order Solanales; family Solanaceae; genus Solanum; species Solanum lycopersicum. The sequence goes on along the minus strand of NC_090800.1, from coordinate 63,191,590 downwards.
TGTTGAGTCGAAGATGACGGCATGTTTGCTACATTCCACAATTAAACAAGAAGAAAACAATAAAAGTAGGGGTCAGTACAAACCACGGGTACTGAGTAGATATCATCGGCCAACTCAAAATAGGGAACAGTATATATCAAATATTATCGTAAATCAACTATAAAACTCAACATGTAGCAACAACAAGTACTATAATCATCAATAAGTACCATCAAGTTCATCCATGAGGGCTCAAGCCTCAACACCATACTCATTTGGGAATTAAGTTTATTAAGTTGAGTATATTATCATCTTTCAAGATTCATTATCTTTCCTCCTCTTGTGTCGGTACGTGACACTCCGATCCCCTACCACTATGTGTCGGTACGTGACACTCCGATCCCCTAATTCTATGTGTCGGAATGTGACACTCCGATCCCCTACATGTGTCGGAACGTGACACTCCGATCCCCTAACTGTGTCGGTACGTGACACTCCGATCCCTTACATGTGTCAGAACGTGACACTCTGATCCCCTAATTCTATGTGTCGGAACGTGACACTCCGATCCACTAAATCTATGTGTCGGAACGTGACACTCCGATCCACTAAATCTATGTGTCGGAACGTGACACTCCGATCCACTAAATCTATGTGTCGGAACGTGACACTCCGATCCCCTACATGTGTCGGTACGTGACACTCCGATCCACTAATATCATTCTGTAAATCATCAAGCCTTCTCTATACCAAGGCATCCTCAATCCCATTACTTTAATTCATCAAGCCTTCTTCTATACCAAGGCATCATCAATCCCATTACTTTAATTCATCAAGCCTTCTTCTATACCAAGGCATCATTATTAATAATGTATATTAAAGTTTCTTTTCAAGATTTGGGATTCAATATTTTCATCATGCTTATCTTATCACAATCACATAATCATATTCATGCAAACATACAATTAAGCATATAGTAGGGTTTACAATACTACCAATACATATCATTCTCTATTAAGAGTTTTACTATGAAAGCATGAAAACCATAACCTACCTCCACCGAAGATTAGAAATCAAGCAAGCAAGTTCTCAAAGCTTTGTTCTTCTTCTCGTTTCTCCTCTTTCTCGTTCGTTTCTCTCTCTTTTTCTGTCTCTCTTTGTTCTTTCTATTTTTCTTATTCAACCCTCTTTCTTTTACCCTAATTAGTATATAATTAAGAATAAAAGGTGGCAATAATACCCCACTAATTAACTTAGGGTTACCTCTTTTAACCCTCAAGAATTTGAGTTATTAATATAAACCCACGAAATCTATAATTAAGGAAAGAATAGTCCAAAAACGTCCCTTAAAACTTCACCAGAAATCCGACTCTGCCTGGGATTTGCGCAACCTGTGACGGGCCGTCGTGCCTGCGACGGTCCGTCCTGCAGGTCGTCGCAAGGTTCAGAGACCCAAATTTCCACCAAGGGTCTGTGACGGTCCGTCACACCTGTGACGGTCCGTCCTGCCATTCCGTCACAAAGTTCAGAGAGTCGATTTCAGCACCCAATTTCAGATTTTCTAAGTGTTTTGAAACGTTGGATCACGACGGTCCGTCACACCTGTGACGGTCCGTCCTGCCATTCCGTCACAAAGTTCAGAGAGTCGATTTCAGCACCCAATTTCAGATTTTCTAAGTGTTTTGAAATGAGACCCTGCGACGGTCCGTCGTGCCCATGACGGTCCATCGTGGGGTCCGTCGCTTCTGCCAGTTTTTCCAGAATTGAAGTCTGTTGCTCAAAACGACTAAACGGGTCGTTACAAAGTGGTTGTACTAACCCATATTCTTTCCCTTTTTCCCAAACAATGTAGGTTCGGGCCATTGAAGTTCTTTGAGGCTAAAGCAAGAAGGCTTTGACTAGTTTCTCCAAGTTAATGGTAGGTCCTCAATGTTCGGGGATGTTACCATTTAACTATTCTAGCTTTGTTGTTGTTATTGATGTAAGCCTATAATGACATATTGAATTTGTAATCGCTATGTCCAATATGGTACTCCGTTTAGATGGTTTATGTGATATGATGTTATTAGACTAATTCTTATATATTGGTTATGTTGTCTAAACGAGAAGCCTATGTAAGCTTCACTAAGCGAGGAGTCTATGTAAACTTCATATATGATATGTAAGAGGTCTATGTATACCTCACTATGTAAAAGTTTTAAACTTTTCGCATTTTTGACCTATGGCATTTAATGATGAATGCTAAGGGCTAGTCTAAGTACTCTTCGAGGACGACGACGCCGATTATGTTTAGGGGGTGCTCCCCGGCCGTGACACAACCATTACGATAAAACACAGAAATTTTATTATAAACTCAAAATTACCCCAAAATCTGGTTGTCACTTGTACAAGCCTCTAAAGTATTACAATTGATTTAATAGAAAAAAATTATAGTGTCAAAAGACATTGTTTCTAGAATAGAACAAGACCATAATAAGAGTAATATGATCCGTTGAAATGACAAGTAACTACCTCACAAACCTCCGTAAGAATCCTCAGACAAGGAGAAGAGAAAATAACACAAAAGTCCGAGCCAGTAACCTACAAAAAATGTCAAACCACACGCTACTCATCAAGTACACTTTTAATCACAAGATAAGGGAATAAAATACGTTTACTCCTTACACACAAGATGAACCTCCACATTTAACACCTATATAAAACCAACCCAACCTAACAGTTCACAATTTGCATAGCACCCACGTCAACAATAATCACTTAATTAAATTATCTATCCTAAACAAGAAACTCAATATTCATCAATCACAACTTCCAAAAAAAAACACTCACAATACCAATCACTCACAATATCAAGTTCATCAAATATCAAGTACTTTTCAAACCCCCAATATGACACCTTGAAATGATATGCCTCCGAATACCAAGTACTCTCTCAATCGTATATACATGATAATCCTCAGAACTACATTGAGAGTTCATGACCCACGGGGACTCGTGAGGTTCATATACCCACATGGACGATCTCTGTGTGTCTGTACGGACGATCTTAACATACTATCTTAAATCAAATAAGTTCTGCACGAACGATCTCCACGTGCCCAAATTATAATCATAACATCTCCCCATCCCCAACATGAACGATCTCCACGTGCCCAACATATACTCAATACCATGTCAATGTATGTGCACACTATGATTTCAATAAAAGGTATGATGCATCTCAATCAAATATCAATATGATATGTAATCACCTTAGAAATCACAAGTATACAGGTTCAATAAAGAAAACAATCACATATAATAAAATCAAGTCGATAATGTATCCCATATTCTTTGGTATTCTCGGATTACAATCCACATTTTATAGTAATAAACTTTCCCTTTATAACACAGGAACTTGTTCCAATGCTCGTCACACCATTGGTATGAGACCACCATACTTCACCCTTTCCCATGGTCTATTCCATTTTTAATCGTTTTATTAGAAAAATGTCCTTCAACGAAGACTTTCAAACCATTCTCAATACATCCCACACAAACAATTAATCACATTGCCTTTTCTTACCCCCCCTCCCCCATCATTTTTTTTAATGTGGACAACCCTTCACCAAGTCCCATCCCTCCCGAACACATACCACAAGGAATACACGATTCTGCACACTTAACAAGGGTTTATAAATCCACTTACATCAAATAGTCGAACAATTACTCTAGAACGCAAGACTTTCTCTCTCCTTTGACTTCCAAATCAACACAATCTATTGAAATATCGCAATAAGATTTTCTAACTAACAATCTCATATTAATATAAGTTGTCCTAGACCAAAAAATTTATCAAATTCTATAATCAAGTTCCTAAGCTTCAAGCCTAAGGTTTAATTCCAATTTCTTCCAATATCATAAATCTAAGGGTGTTCATATTACACCATACACCATACACCTAACACTTAATTATGTATACCAATATATCAAAACTTGAATCATAATTTAGTATTTATGGAAAATCAATAAAAAAATGACGTCAATTATACGAGGACTCCATTGTTTCAACCCTCAATTTGATATAAATTGTATTCCTAACTAACTAACTAACTAACTTAACTAACCAACTAACTAACTAACTAACTAACTAACTATATATATATATATATATATATATATATATATATATATATGTCAGTTCTTTATTCCAACTACCCTTTTTTAATTTAATACTAATATAATATCATTATATACATATATATGTTACATTTAATGAAAGCATAAGCACTATAAAGAGCAATTATTGCACGCATAGAGAAAATTGAAACTTCAGTTAAGGTTTAACCTGAAGTGATTCGTGATCGGTGATAAGTCTACGACTTGAAGTCATTTAAGGCTATATTTTGATAAGTTTAGTGTCCTCAAATGCATACTTTGTCTCAATACTAGTGAAAAAACTTAAGTTTAAGGTATTTAGAGATTGAGAAAAAGCATGGACACAATCAAGCAAAAAGGAACTAAGGTAGTTGAAAAAACGAAGAAATGAAGATTTGAGGATCGCCAAACCTGTTCATGAATAACCAAAAGTTATTATCCTCGCCTTTTGTTCCTAGGTGCTGATCCCTAAAGGAAAGAATCAAATTAGCGGTAAAAAGAGCAATCAGCATATCACTGAACAGTTTTGTGAAGTAGTACTATGTGTCCCAATAATCCAAAGCACGACGATGTTGAAGGCTACAATAAGAGGGCAATGAAACATTTTAAAGGGCGGATCGACGAGCTAATCAGAGATCATGACTAACTGCGCCGATCTTTTGCAGCGCAAATATTGAAAACTAGAAGTACTCATTAATATTTTGTAGCTTGGTATCGAAATTTTTTACCTTTTGAACAGTATTTTTGAGATATAGATTCTATGTTGAATGTTAAGAGCTCTTAGGAAATTTGTGCTTGAACATTGAAGATTTAAAGACTTCAATTCCATGAAATTGGAAGTGAGTTTTGGAAATTCTTCATCCTAGACTCTATGGAAGCAAATATAAATCGTACCCAGCTAAAGTTATCTCGATTTTGTATCATTTATTCATTTTCTCTATGTATAGCTAAAAGACCAATTCTTGGGGTGTGGTTTTGTGAAAATGAGTAAAATCAATTATTGGGTGTCGCTTATTATTAGTATATTGGTTGTTTAAATATGATTTGTTTAAACTAAATGAGATTGTAGTAGTAAATACGATTTCACCTTAGTGTTTTTGGCTTTCTCGAGAGAGAGAGGTTTTAAAACTAAGACTGCTAAATCGATAGCCGGTGGTTATTGGGTCGTCATGGGTTCAGCTTGAGAGAGTGAATCCTAGTCCCTTTCCTACAATTTCAGCTTGAGAGAGTGATTGGTCTAACGCGGAGGCTGTGCTTAGAGACTACAACACAGTGTATTAGAGAAACCAAGTTGGTTTGGAGTAAGTTGCTCGAGAGAGAATTTATCCCCACTATACTCTAGACTAGTTACAAATATTCAGGGATGTACTATTAGTAACAATTACCCTATAGTGTCTTTTATCTCATATTCCAATCACATCTAGAGAATCTCGTTTCCCCATTGTCTCCCTTATTTTTTAGTGTTTTTAGTTGTTAAATTGACTACAAACCCCCATTATTAGTTGACACTTGTGTCACCCCTTTAATTTAATATGTTTTTAATTGATAATTTTTTTAATTATGTCTAGCATGAGCTAAATCTGTACTTGGCTAAATTATTCTCAATACCACTCCTTGTGAGAACTATTCCTAACCCTTGTTGGGTTATATACTGACTAACAATCATCGAGTTTAGTATTGGATGAAGTGTTTTTGATGATGTTGATAGAAATGGTGCCGCTACCGAGGAGTGGTGTCATTTGAGAATTCTTAGTTGAGTAGAAATTTTGTTCTAGTTAGTTCTAGTTTAGTTACTTAATTTTTAATTTTGTGTTTAGCTTTTTGTGTTTGGAGACAAAAAAATGAGTATAGAGGAAGAGACTGATAACCAAAGAGATTATCGCATGTTGAGGTTGTTGAATCATAGGGATAACCTCCTAACATTTCAGCAATTAGTAGGCAAGACTATTGATGATATGTGGCAAAGTTCAATGCACTACTGCATTAATGCCCTAATTATGGACTGCCAGATAAATTGTTGTTGGAATATTTTCACAGAGGTTTAGGTCCGAAAAATAGAAGCCTCTCTGATCATTTTTTTCCAGGGTATTTGACAAAACGACCCTATAAAGTAGTGGTCAAGCATCTTGATAGATACGTTAAAGCCAACAAGGGAATAGAGAAATGCCAAGATTGGGCTAACTTGTTGACACAACTGGATGATCTTTCCATGAATTTCATAAAGTTGGAAGTAAGTGCCAACACTAAGAGCAGACATATTCCTCCTCGAAAATGCAAAAAGATGAAGCTGCACGAGGGTGGATGACATGGAGAGACAACTTTAATCTTGAGTCTATAAAACTCAGCAAGCCTAAGAAATTGTTGGCGAGTCACCAACCTATACGGTGATACCAATTATTTCCCTGATTTGGATTTTTAAAATAACTAGGGTTCTGTAAAACTCAACGAGGTGAGTGACTACTCGGGGCATCGTCTAAAGGTTTTAAGACCACGACTAATATTTCCTAATGGGTGAGAACTAGACTATTTTTAAATCAAAGATTTAAATTTCTTAAACCCCTTAAAATTCCCTCACTTTTTATTTTTAAAACTCATACCTACACCTCTCCGTTTATATCTCATCACTTTAACAGTATTTTAGTTTTTGATTTGTGCTCGGAAGTTAAACTACATTTATGACTAGTGATTCAATTTTTTTTGTTAGCGCAAAAGGTTGGTTCCCTGACATTGAGTCCTCCTATAGATTTTGTACTTAAATGCAATAACATTACCTTGTTGATATGTGTTAGGCCTCTCTCGTATAATTAGAATTGTTTCATGCGTATTTTGATTCGATAATTTTTCCCATACTGAGTTAAATAGTTTATTCTTAACAATTGTTCTTTAAAATGGATGAAAAATTATGGGTTGTGCATGATTATTGTGGGTCTAAGCTTAATTTGAGTTGTGCATTCCTTAATTTTATTTTCGATGGTTGCGAGGTTAAATTTGGGAAACTGGGTTGAAAATAGGAACATGGGGTCATTCGACGAGCTGGATCGAGCTCGCCAAACCACTCGACGGTTCGCCTTATGTCATCATCTCACCTTAAATTTAATGCTAAAAGTGATGTTGGATTATATATCTTTCAGGGATAAGCATGAGATTGCCGAACGCATTGGCATCTTGACAAAAGATTTATTGTTTTCCCCTTGTCTTTACCCTTGTATCCTCTGTGCACTACACTCAGCGAATCGCCTAAGTGGTTGCTTGTTTCTCCAACTAGTTTGGCGAAATATTTCTGCATTTAAACTTTCACGTTTTTTTCTTAATACTTCTTAGCTTTTTATCGAAGCTTTGTATATATGAATAGACCAAAAGTAGTTGAAAGAGATATGCCACCCCCTACAAATAAAAGCGAAACAATTCAGAAAAAATACAAGGGCACAAAATCCTCCCAAAGTTTATAATAAGGGCATCCTCCCAAAGTTTAATGAGGGCAAGAAGACTAGTGCCAACAAGAGGACTAATCCCCGAGACCACACGGTTCCTTCGTGAAGACGTGGATCCTTCAGAAAGATACATTCTTTTTTGGCGTCTCATGACTTGGAAAATTTTAGGAAGTTAGTTGCCGCTGAATCTTCTAAAGAAGCTCAAGAGACTATTGGCCAATTTAAGGATGGCACATCGTGCACTGATGCCCAGATAGATGGAGCGACTACGTAAACATAATTTTTCTCTACCTCACTCTCTGTCTTTCTCTATTTTGAATTTTGTATTTTTGTTATTTGTATTTGAGGACAAATATTTTTTGTTTATGGTGGGATGAGGCCCACCTTGTGTGCGTCTATCATTGTTTGATGTTTTATAATTTTTTTGGGTCGTTAGGTGTTCAATATCATTTTACATTTCTTTTTGAGGATGTTTGAGCTGGTGGGTCCTTGTATTTTAAATTTAATTGAAAAAAGTTTGTATGTCCAAAATTTTTCTTCCACCTCTTGTACGTGCTCAATGTGGCTATTCTTTCGTAAATTTGTGTCTTGGTTAATCAAATTGATGACTTGAATAGCACTCGCAAAAAATGAACATAAATGTGCAGCTACAACATGGAAAAATGATGTTGTATAGACAATATGTGAAATTTTTGCATTTTGTTGTGATTAGTCAATTATCAAATTGAGTTTCTTGCGGTGAACATTACACACTCGTGAGTGGAGTCTTGTTTGACTTTGGTGTCAACGCCTTGTTTGATGAGTTTACCGTGACCCGTGCATGATGACACCTAGAATTTGCCCCATTGTCCCGTTGACTAAGTGATGTGAACTCATGATATGATCTTAGGTACCGTTGAAAGAGTGCGAACCAATTTGACAGATATCTCTTTTATGGCTTAAGTTGTGAGTGTGTGAACCCCTTTTAAACACTCCTAGAGCCTTACCTTTCTTTGGAAGAAACTTGAGAAAAACATGATCTTACTTAACCCACTACCTATAATCCTCTTGTGGTTGATTAAATAGCCAATTTAGGCCAAAAGCCTATGTTGGGGGTACAGTGAAAAGAAAATGAAATTCAAGAAGTGCAAGAAAAGTATCCTTTAACCCATGATGTTGATAAAAATAGAATCCCTCCATAAAAAAAAGAGATAGAGAAATGCAAAAATAATTTTTTTTGAATAAAGTTATGGGATTTTCCAAACAATCCGCGAAAAATGAATAAGGGGATGACTTATGAATCATAAAAGAAAAAGATGAAAGAAACATAAAAAAAGTGTTATGGGCAAATGGACCGGTTTTGACCCGGTTCGGTCCGGTTCCTATCCGGATTCCGTACCGGTCTATCTGGTATCGGTTGAACTAGTAAGGAACCGATCTGTCAGTATATCGGATAGGTTACCGAATCGATTCCTGGTTTCTTATCCGATTGAATCGGTTCAATAACAACCGGTTCTGGATTGGTCCGATCCGGTAAGCATCGGTTCACCCGGTTTTTTAATTTTTTTAAGGTTGCCATTATTTTCGACCGTTTGGCCCTTCTAGCTGTTGGGCTGGGCCCCAAAACGGTCAAATAACAACCCCCACCCCTTTCTAACCCATTTACACAATAAATATACCCTGTTTTTCCATTTTAAATTACAAATTCACTACTTATACATCTTATACTATCTCTCAAATCTCAATTTTAAATCTCTCATAAAATATTAATTATTATATTGTGATATTTAGTTGTATTTGAATTTCGAAAGCTACAATAGGCATCTCTCAAATCCAACTTTGGTTGTACGTTTACTTTTACGTAGACATTTGGTACATTCACTCTAACTTCTAACTTTAGTTTTTTATTTGTTTATTAAGTAAGTTGTTTTATTTCTTTTATCATAGTATTTTGCTTATTTTTCATAATATTTAATTATTTCAAATTTGAACATGAATTCAGAAAAAAATAGTGGTAAAAGTCTAATATCGGAATTAAAAAATAAAAAGGTAGGAGTAAGTAGTTCTAGTTCTAAAAATTTGCCACCTAAATTTGTTAATACCAATAATTATACTCGTGTTAAAGAAACTTTTTTTACGTCACCCGGACTTATTGAATCTAATTACGAAAATGAAGTAGATCATGAGTCTTTAAATAGACATAATACTAATTTTGAGAAAGAATTAGAAGAAGTGGTAGAAATAAATGAGGAATATGAAGAGAACCATATCCCTACTAGTCCGGTTACCGAAGTCCTCCCTTTACCTACTTTTTGAAATGTCGCCGCCGTACATGTCAAAAGATCTTTATTATGGAAATTTTTGATACATATTGAGAGAAACACTACTGTTAGTTGCACAAAATGTAAATTGGTAATGAAACATGTCACTACGGGTACACAAGGGGGAACAGGACGACTAAGAACACATTTAGGAAAGTGTAATAAAGAATTCGCTCGCCTAGATGATATAGAAAGATCTAATAGAAATGGAACACCCATACCCGATTGTTTTTATGGATGTTGGAGGTTCTAATATGGTTCAAGGTGTATTAAATATGTCAAACCTGGCTAGTCGAAGCACACACCGCACGTATAGTAAAGAAAAAGATCATAGAGAATTAGCTAAAATGGTTCCTATTTGTGGTTTGCCTTTTTCATTCCCTTCACATCCTGGATTTGTTCATTATATTCGTGAATTACATAACTCAGATTCTGAAGGTATTCCAAGAAATACAATTAAAAGTGATCTTTTTTAATATCAAAAAGAACATTGTAATTTTCTTTATTGTTTATTTGCTTATTATGATGGTAGATTATATATTACTTCTATTATGGGACGTAGTCCTAATGGTAACGATTATTTTACACTTACTGTCCATTGGATTGACCATGAATGGAACATGTAAAAACAAATATTAGCGTATAAATATGTTGAAAAAACTAAAACCGGTTCTTATATAGCATCAAAAGTAGGCAATATTTTACAATATTATGAAATCTGTGATAAAATAATGAGTGTCACTTTAGATAATGCTTCTAATAATTTAAGAGCCGTTGATTATTTAAAAAGTAGACTTTGTCCAATTGATAATGATTGTTTTCATTTTAAGTGTGTTGCACAATAATTTAATAGTAAAAGATGGTATTTCTCAATTTGAAGTTTCTTGTGAATAAATAGTAATTGAATTTTTAAAGCTAATGTAAAAGCTAGAATTACATAATATAAAAATCGTTGTAATGAATGTGGACTTATATATAGAAAAGTTCCAAAAGAAGTATGCACTAGATGAAATTCTTTATTTGAAATGCTTCAAGTTTCTTATATTTATCAAGAACCGATACAATTAATTTTCAATGCTCATAATGGGAAACCGAGTTTAAGAATTGATTTTGAAGATAGGCAAAATACAAAAGAACTTGTTGAATTTTTAAGTGCTTTTTTATAGAGCAACAAATGCATGCTCTGGTCAATATTATCCTACTATTTCTTCTGTTTTAGTAAATATTTGTGATATTTCATCTGAATTTGCAAAATATAAAGGAAAAGATCAATTTAAAGATTCACTTGCTTTTATGATTGAAAAATTGAAAAACTATTTTTTTCCTATTCCTCAAATCTATTTGACTGCTACTACTTTCAACCCGAATTATAAATTAAGGTGTTGAAAGAATGGTTAAAGAGATTTATGTAAATTTAGAAATTAAAGATGATGAAACTCCCAGTGTTGAACAATGTAAAAGTAGCATTTATACAAAAGTTAGAGATTTATATAATGCATATAAAGCTATGAAAAAATAAATATTCCAATAGTTGAACCTCCATCTTCTAAGCCTAAAAGTGATGATACAGATGATTGGATGGATGAATATCTTGGGCATGAATATTCTACTCATAATGATTTTGATCTATATTTCAATCAGGCACGAGAAAAGATTAGGCATGAAGAAGGAAAACTTCAACCTCCAATATTAGTATGGTGGAAGAATCGTGAAAACTAATTTTCAACCCTTGCTTAGGATTGTTCGAGATGTGGTAGCGATTCAAGCGTCATCGATTGCTTCGGAGCAAGCCTTTACTGCGATGAAATTAATGATTGGAGATCATCGATATTCATTTGCAAAGGACAATTTGGAAATGTCGGTGTTGTTTCGAGATTTGGTCAATGCCGAAAGAAGAAACATCGGAGTACCACTATTAAGTAGCCAAATAGAAGACCAAATAGATGAAATATTTGGTGAGAATAGTGATGATGGCATGGAACCAATGGAAGAAGAACGACAAATGCAAGTTCCAAAAAATCTTTCTTTTCAAATGATACTAAATTTACAAAAAGATTTTTAAAAAACTACAATTGTTAGTACAATAATTAATATTCAATACCTAGATTATGTATTCTTATTCTCATTCTAATATTTTTATTGTACAATTTATTTATTTGAATAAATATATGTTTATTCGCCTTGATTTTCTTTTAAAATAGTCTATTCTATTTAATTCATGTCATTTTACAAATTTAATTGTTAATTATTTTGATATTAGTTTAAAGTTTAAATATTAATATAATATTGAATTTTAAGGTTTAAACTTTAAAGTATAAAATTTTTCAGTATAAACTTTAAAGTTTAAAGTTTAATTTCAATTTCAAACTTTAAATTCAATATAAGCTTGAAAATTTAAATTCAATTTCAAACTTTAAATTGAATTTCAAACTTCATATTCTATATAAAATTTAAACTTTAAATTCAATTTTAAACTTTAAATTCAATATAAACTTTAAATTCAATTTCAAAGTTTAAATTCAAAATTAAGTTCAATATAAAAATTAGACTTTAAATTCAATTTCAAACTTAAGTTTTATACAAACTTTAAACTTTAATTCAATTTCAAACTTTGAATTCAATATAAATTTTAAACTTTAAATTCAATTTCAAACTTAAGTTCAATATAAACTTTAAACTTTAAATTCAACTTTAAACTTTAAATTCATTATAACATTTAAAGTTTAAATTCAATTTCAAACTTAAGTTCAATATAAAGTTTAAACTTTAAATTCAATTTCAAACTTAATTTCAATATTTAGTTTAAACTTAAATTCAATTCAAACTTTAAATTCAATATAAACTTTAAAGTTTAAATTCAATTTCAAACTTTAAATTCAATATAAACTTTAAAGTTTAAATTCAATTTCAAACTTATATAAACTTTAAAGTTTTCAATTGAAGTTTTAATAATATAATATTATTAATTAATAATATAAATATATAGTATTATATAATAATTAAAATAGTTAAAATAAAAAAAAGGTACCGGATGAATTGTAAGACCCGGTTGCGAACCGGTCCAACCCGGTTCCTAACCGGTTACTAACAGGCCGGGCGGAACATGTTGGATTTTCCGGTAAATTTGATCCGGTAATGGCAAGAAAATTTGGTAAGAAAAATGGTACCGATACCGATTCAGGTAAAACCAGTCCGATTAACCAGGTCCTGTCCAATAGCCAACCCTTAGTTATGAGTACACATTTCATGAGGATAAAAGTCACTGAGCGTAAATGAACATACCATTGCACTCAACCGTGTTACAAGCCTTGAAACAACCTTTTTGATCATGAGTTAACTAAAATGAAGGTTGGTTGGAAACTACGGGCAAGCCTATGGGTTAATTCATGCATTGTGTTCATCTTTGTGTGTGTCATAATTGAAATTTAATCCATAACTTTAATTTGTGAACCATTGTGTGTGAACATGGAATCATTCTTTATGTGAGGGAATTTTATCACTTTGCTTGAGCTTGAACTTGCATTTGAAGCAAGTATCATGAGCTTAAAAACCTTTGATAATGGTGTGCACAACTTGAGTCTTTGAGTGCACAATTTATCCTTGCATGAGTAAGTTGAGTCTTGTTGTGTACATTTGTGTTTGAGTCTTGTGTATCACCACTTGAGATATCCTTTTTGAACTGCTGAACTTGCGTTTTACTTGAGGATAAATAAAAGTTTAAGTTGGGTGTGTTGATGAGTCCACAATTTGAATTATTTAGGGCTATATTTGGATAAATTTAGTGTCATCAAAGACATATGTTGTCTTAGTTTAGGTATTAGAATATTAGACAAAGCATGGACACAATCAAGCAAAAAGGAACCAAGACAACTAAAATAATGAAGAAATAAAGATCTGAGGATCGTCGAACTCATTTGGCGTTTCACCAAAAAGTCTTATCCTTGCCTTTTGTTCCAGTGTGTTGAGCCTTGAAGGAAAGAATCAAATCAGTGGTGAAAATGAGCAGTCGGCGTGTCACAAAGCTGTTCTGAAAAGCAGTACTATGTCATCCAATGGTCCAAACCAAGATGATGTTGAAGGCTAAAGCAAGACGGTGATGAAACTTGCCAAAGGACGGATCGCCGAGTTGATCGGCAATCCCAACTAACTGCGCCGAGTGATCCTTTGCAGCACATATTTTTTAAATTATCAATACTTATTAATATTTTGTATTTTAGTATCAATTTTTTACATTTTGAATAATGTGTTTTAGACTTAGCCTCTATTTTGAGTTTTGTGAGCTCTTGGGAAGCTTTGTGCTTGAACATTGAAGATCTGAAGACTTCCCATTCCGAGAAAATGGAAGTGGGTGTTGGAAATTCTTCATCCTAGACTAGATTAAAGTCAATATAAATTGTACCCAGTTGATGTTATCTCGATTTTGTATCATTTTCTTCGTTTTCTTTATGTCTAGTTAAAAACCTAATTCTTGGGGTGTGATTTTGTGAATATGAGTTAAATCTATTGTTGGGTGTTTCTTATTTATAGTATATTTGTTGTTTAAATATGATTTGATTTAGTAGTTGTGTTTGAACTAAATGATACTGTAGTATCAAATATGATTTCACCTTAGTGTTTTTAGTTTGCTCGAGAGAGAGGTTATAAAACTAAGACTACTAAATTGATAATCAGTGGTTATTGGGTCGTCATGTGTTCAACTCAAGAGAGTAAATCCTTATCCCTGTCCCACACTTTCATCTTAAGAGAGTGATTGGGCTAAGATGAAGGTTGTGCTTAAAGGCAGCAACTCGGTGTACGAGAGAAACTGAGTTTTTTCGGGTTAAACTGAGAAGGGTTTAATATATTGTGTTTTAGTAACTTTAAGTGTTCAGTTGGAAAAATTGTGAGTTTAGGTCGAGATGATAAATAGAGCCAAGTACAAGGGTCTCCCAAGTCATTCTGCCTTTTTAATATTTGTATTATTTTATTATTTTACTAATATTTTTAAAACAGAAATATAATATGCACTCGCGTTAAGGAGCGTGAAGTCACACTCTTTTGCCAACTCAACCATCTTAAAGACACATAAGTGTGGTTAATGGTCAAAGGGGTTTGATAAATTGTGTTTTATTAAGTTTAAGGGTCTATATGAAAAAGAGGTAAATAGAAGGGTTCAAAATACAAACTGATACAAGTACAAGGGTCTATTAAACCATTTCACCTTTATTATATATGGATCATATAGTATAGGGTCTTAAGTAAATTATAACTTTATTTTATTAACTACCGATTAAGTCAATTATCTAAAATTACCCATTAATTAATTAACTCAATTTAAACAATAGTTCAAAATTCTCAAAAATATCCTACCGGATCACTTTATTATCCACCACTAAAAATCATGTTCGTCCTTGAAATAAAGAATAAGAAGAAAGAATATCGATGTTACCGAAAGCTTGAGTTATGATGTACTAGTTGGTGTTCATCTCTCCAAGTGAGCTCCTCCTTAAGACAGTTCCATCAAGATCCACAAATTAGCTCATGAACCCAACCTACACTGAAACCCGTTGGACCATAACACAGTCATCATGATGAATCTTTTCTCACATAACCAAGATAACATTCCGAATCGATGCATAAATCATCACATATCTTATAAAAATTTCATCCTCATATCACAGTCTTTCCAAGAAATTAAGCTATAAAATATGTTTTTTTGACGTTGAGTACTCATTAAGGAAGAATCAAACTTATCTAACTCAAGGAACAAATTGATCAAGTAAACACCCAACAAGTGATACACTTCAAAATGCATATTCTCTAAAAACACTTTGATTGTAATTACTCACATAAACTCTTCCATAAGTTCTCATAAGCAAGGGCGTACATATATGACTATAGCTATACTTCAACTATCTCAAACAACACTAAATCTATCATAACTGAAATGACCAATTATGTCCAAGGATCCTACCCTATCAAGAGAACATAAGAGGATCGGTACATCCGATCCACCACTAGAGATTTACCCATAGATGTAGAAACACACATGAGCATACACAACAAATCATATTCTAAACTATGTCTGAAACAAAGAAGGTGGGTCAAATAATGATGTACGAAACCAAAATAAAATAACACAATATACTCCTTCCATAATGATCATATCAAACATTTACATCCATCTAACTCCATCTCATTGATGCTTAGCCACCCAAAATAAATTAATCTAGTCCCAATTACAATCGTACACATACTGAATTCATTGAACCCAACATACTTTTCACAGTACACCACTAAAGCTGAAACTCTTAATAATAACAAACATCATAACCACGCCCGTTATTTACCTTACTTTCAAACCCTCGCTAGTATCAAAGTCTTTTTAACAAATACATTATTACCTCATAAAATTTCAAAATATGGTCCTCTCTCTTTACAAATAAGCATTTTATGACATATATACGGGTCCCACCCAAGGCCGAAAACATTATTTTCAAATATAAAAATTCTTTTCCATCAGCATAAAGTTATCATGTATAATGTCAACTCTTCGTAATCTTTCATATATCAAATTTCAACTAATATTCAAAACCATCATATACCGCATACCAACACCTAAGAAATTCTTGGTCATTCTAATAATCCTATATACTATGAGCACAAAACTTTTATTTACCATCTATTGTTTATGTAATACATCACATCAGTCTGTGTAGTCCCATTTAAAAAAGAAACTTCAATCCCCTCAAAATCCTCAATACTATGTATAATTGTAGGTCTATCCTGTGGCGTATTTAAAGTCACCTATCATAATCTGGGCAATTTAGCTCCACATAAAAACACATAATCTTACACACCTCACTGTGTTTCACCCAAATCAAAACCCAATATTCAATAATATTTTTGATCAATCCCTAGTGAGTCTATACTGAACCAATTCACATCAATAGTCATATTATGACTTATAAATTAAAACCTTTACATCCTTCAATTTCAAACCAAGAGTCTACATAACAGGTTTCATTCTCTCACATCTTTTATATTCTTTTCGCGACACAAATTTTAAATACCTTGAATTCTTTAATACACTAGACCTTTTTTTTTTCTTTTGTTGACTTGCTTAACAATCTTATCCTTTAACCAACAACCCATAATAATTTTACCTTATCCTGTAAACCAAAGCATTACGTGGAACCCCTTATAGTTATACCAATCAAAAGTAAAAAATTTACTATCAAATTATTTCTATCCTTCCAAATACTGAATGCGGTCGATCATTTCTTATCGTACAAATCTATACGTTAAAAAAAAGACACTAACACAACCCTAAGCTCACATGAAAAAAATTTAATTTTGATTTCACCGATATCCTATGATCTATCAATATTAGCTCATATTTGAAAAGTTTTTATGAACTCATGTATCTTAGTTTTTCATTAATCGCTTCTCCATCGACCTTATCATATCCTTCGCTAAAAATCCAATCATACTCATTATAAAACACAAAACAACTAAACAACTTATCGTCACACTCAAGATAGATGTCTATACACTTTTTCTCAAGCTTTATCTAGTAATTTTTAACAATTATGATGAACCTTGTGACACTATTACCATAACCATAACAAAATAGATGAAATTACACGTATGTGAATCCAATTCTTAACTCTCTAATGATATATCTATTTCCCTAATAATTAAAGTAAATATTGTTGTTCCTACCTTTTGTCGAACATATCATTTGTGACTCTAGTTCATTTCAATTCTATTGGCGCGTTATCTCAACTTCTCCTATAACATTCCATGTAATCAAGCTATGTATCAATTTGTATCCAACCACAACCTTTAATTTACAATACAAATCCATTTAACCAAAAATCCTTATTATATAGCTGCATCTTTGTATAATCTATAATGAACTCTTATTACCGTTATACTTATTATCCATTGCGGTCATCCTAAAGTCAACCTTTTCATCGACATGACATCTCAAACCCTCTATACAAATCAAGTCCAAATCACTAACTCCATTACCTTCACACAAGTATACTCGTTGGGAATTTATTTACCATAAGTTTGTATCTTAATGTCGATCCACTTCCATGGGGCTTACGATGAAATCAACACTCATTTATACTCTTCGAGATACATTTCACAACCTTAACACATTAAATCGTACCAAAATCCATCACCAAAATCTTTCTAATAATAATACTTAACCTAAGTGTATGTAGTAACGAACTAGTTGGTTTCTCAAATCTGAATGCAATATCGGATCTCATAATACGAGAAAGTGATCAACTGATGACTCTTAAAGTAGTTAGTATTTGTACTTGACAATCGTCGTATCAGTTTCAATATACAACTTGTATCACACTACAAACTTTTTTTATTAGATCCACCACTATAATATATCATACCCACCGAGAAAATTATATCCAAAATACGTCACACATTTCTACCTATCAAATAATGAGAAAAGACATACAGACACCATCAAAGTTGTTCCGTATTTTCATAAAGACACCTTAACTTTTAAAGTGTCCTATTACCCCACAGAACTAATTAATTTCTTTGTAAATGGGCCATTTTGACCCATTTTCTCGTCTATGTAGTGGCGCGTGTTGCTCAAATCCCTGTTCAACCTGACCCGACCCGACCCGACCCTATTCTTTAAAGAGAAGTCATCTTCTCCATTTCTTTTCTTCTCTATTTTGCTTGCACCTTTAAGAAATTTTCATTAATTTTTCTTCATTCGGATTTTTTTTATTCAGCTATGGAGTTAGGTGACAACAAAATTTTGAATGTAGGATTGCTATTAGTTGCAACCCTTTTGGTAGCAAAACTCAGACCTAAATAACTCATATGCTAACTTAGAACAAAACCCATGGATAACACTTTCTTGCACATTGCAAGAAAAGTTAATACAGATTCAATTGACAACAGTTCCTCCATTAACCATTTTCTTGTTCATCATGTTCCATTGACCAACTTGTGGCAGACAAGAGCTTCCATATCTTGGAAGTGTTTACTTTGAATTTATTGAACAAGAAAATCACATTCTTCATTGATCCAGAAGTTTCTCGCCAATAGTGGTGTCTTATTTTCTTAGAGAAGATGATGAAGTGGTCAAACAAAGAGTATCAACATTGATTTTGCTATGGAAAAAACTATGAAATTGAAAAATTAGGGCTAACAATAATTATTTTGGGTTTAAATTTTGGGAAGATGACAAAAATTGATAAAATAATTAATAATAAAGAATAATAATGACACATGACACCTTTAAACTGGTCCATGGCAGTAAAAATAATGGATGACGCGCCTCAAGTGCGTGGTAACAACTCACACTACGAAATGGGTCAAAATGGTCCATTTACAAAGAAATTAAATAGTTTTGTGGGGTAATAGGACACTTTAAAAGTTAAGGTGTCTTTATGCAAATATGGAACAACTTTGATGGTGTCTGTATGTCTTTTCTCATCAAATAATTGTAAAATATCACAAACTCAGTTCCATATCTAGCCCAAGGTGTGTGTTTTTTTTCGTAGGTCAGGTCAATATAAAAAGTAACACACTCAATACTCTAACCAAATAAGAATCAATACTATTGTGGTAGTCGTATCATGACTTTCTTTGATATATACACAATCTACAAAATCATAGTAGAAATTCTAACCTTATTTGGTGCATCATTATACTGATCATTTTTAAGCAACCCATTCATGTTATGATAACTTTACTAATTGTAGTTTCCAAAGTTACATGTCCATTATCTAGCCATCCCTTTAATAATTTCATTTCCAATTTTTAAACTACTTTAAATATCACATATATCACACAAGTACTATTCACTTTACTAGGGTAACTAACCTTACACAACCCCTTCATACTACTAAACATTATATATCTAACCATACATCCTTGTCATAATTGCATCACTTTTACCTTAGTATCAAGTCTAACCTCCACACCATACATGATACATCAACTTATAACTTAAGGAACCGACCACACATGAATCATCCCTATAAGTGAGAAAGAATGGGATAAAGAAATAAGAATCAGAATGGACGAAGGACTCACGATAGAGATCCACGAATTGATGATTTTTCTTAAAAATCACTATAGCCTCTCAAAGAGAAATACAGATGTCTCCATACAGATCCTTGAGATTCTACTTAGATTCGACTTGTATACATGTGAGACCTATGAACCTGGGAATCTGGTACCATTTTATCTTGACCCAAAAATGGATGTGATGACACTCATCTAATTCCACCAAAACAAGTCATCATAAAACTCAACTACTACAATAAAATGCGAAAATTTTATAATAAACTCAAAATACCCCAAAAATATGATTATCATGTGTACAAGCCTTTAAAGTATTACAATTGATTTAAAAGAAAAAAAACATAAGTCTCAAATGACATTGTGTCTAGAATAAAACAAGAACATATATAGAAGTAAGAAGGTCTGTTGAAATGATAAGCAACTACTTCACAAACCTCTACAAGAAGCCTTAGGCAAGGAGAACAGAAAATATCACAAAGGTCCGGGTTAGTAACCTACAAAAAATGGCAAACCACACTGTACTCAAAAGTATACTTCTAAACACAAGCTAAGGAAATAAAATATATGTACTCCTTACACACCAATCGAACCTCTACAACTACTACCTGCATAAAACCGGCCCAACCTAACAGTTTCACGGTTACATATCACCCACCTCAACAAAAATAACTTTAAAAAATTACATATCCTAAACACAAAACTAAATATTCATCAACCACAATTTCCAGAAAAACAGACTCAAATATCAGCAACACACAAGATCAAATTCCTCAAATATCAAGTACTTTGCAACCACCAATAAAACACATGATCATCAAGAATGAAAGATGTCATAGGATTCAATGAAATATCACACCATAAAATGATATGCCTCAGAATACCAATTACTCTCTCAATCATATATACATGATACTCATAGGAAATACATCAAGATTCATGACCCATAGGGGACTCGCGAGGTCCATATACCGACACAAATGATCTTTACGTTTCTATGCAGACGATCTCAATCCATAAGTCAAACAAATTTCTCACGGACGATCTACATGTGCTAAAATTATAATCTTAACATCTCACCATCCCCAACACTGAAGATCTCCACGTGTCTAACTTATTTTCAATCTTATGACGTCATTGCATATGCACAATATTATTTCAATAAAAGGGATTATGCATCTCAATCAAATATCAATATGATTTGTAATCAGCTTAGATATAACAAGTATACATGTTCAATAAAGAAGATAATCACACATAATAAATCAAGTCAATAATATATCATTTAATTCCCATAACTTTGGTAGTCTCAGATTATAATCTGTATTCTATAGTAATAAATACTCTGTTTATAACACCGGTACTCATACCAATGCCCATCACACCATTGATATGAGACCCCCCCCATCCTTCTCCCTTGCCCATGGTCTATTTTGATTTTAATTTTTTTATTAGAAAAATGCCCTTCAATGAAGTCTTTCAAACCATTCTCAACACATCACACACAAATAATTTATCACATGATCTTTTGTTACCCACATTTTCCTCATTAGAATTAATCAATGTGGATAAGTCAACCCTTCACCAAGTCTCATATCTCCCAAACACATATGGAATTCGAAATCGTTGGTCACTAGACGCTCGCTTATGAGTACCGCGTCTTCCCAGTGAAGTAGAGTCGTTTTCATGGGGCCTCAATGATCCTAGTGGTGATATCCAAAGCGTAACGGACCGGGTAAAATTCAGGAGCTTGATGTGGAGATAGGTTCCCAGTTCGTCAACCGAATGTCTCACCTGGCGACTCCATACATGAGTACCTAAACCACATCCATTCAACAGAATTCGAAATGCCAAGGCTCGAAGACCTCTAGGACATGGAATAGTACTTTAAGGCTGTTCATGCCTCTTTCTTTTGATGACCAAGGCACAATGGCAACAATCTATCTTGGCTTTCGATGAAGATCTTCTCGCCTCAACCATTTGGGCTCTCGCTCAAAATCGGAACCTTTATGGGTAGGTAGGCTTTCGACTCAATCTAAAAGCCTACCTATCGGGCGCCAATAAAAGAGAAAGTTTTTGCATGGTCTCATTATCTGATGCAGAACCGATGCGAGAGGGGGAAGCGGGGATAGATATCTTTCAAGAACTAGTGGAAAGGAAAGACTTTCTATTCAATCAAGAAACATGATCAGACATTATCCCAGTTCGTCCCCATTTTTGTGAAACTATTCCTTAAGCAAGGCAGCCGATAAGTCATCAAAAGGTTTGTGTGAATAATGAAATGGTTAACCTTATGCTCGAGTATGGTACGAGGATCCACACCGTACCCTTTCAAGGAAGTTTAACGCAATGATAAGCCCCTCCTATTTTTTTGCATAGTTGAAAGTAAAATGAAGCGAGGTGACAACACAAAGAAAATCAATAGGAGAGGAGATAGAAGCCTTAAAGGCCTAGACGATTCCAATTCCAATAATGGTATGATGCTTTAGGGCGGCGGGATTCCTCTTTTATAAGATAAAAGAATAAAAGATGGGATACTTTTTGAATCAGCCATAAGGGAAACGTGACTGAAAGAACACTTTAAGATATATATGCTAGATAGTTCAGCCACGCCCGGTGCGACAAAATGATTGAGAACTATGACGGGTACGAAATGCATTTTCTTCTTTGTATTCAATAAGTATTGCATGACTGAATAATTCAAGGAATGGTGGACTGTAGAGAGGGTCCTTTTAAGTAGATGACTCGTCGGGGTGTCAGAGCGGGACTTTAGATGTTTAATAGGTAGTCTCATGATCGGGCACTCATGCCCCGACCTAAGCTATGCAACAATGATATCTACCTTGGTCCTTGCCGTATGTTCTTGAAGGCCCCCCATAAGACGCTCACTTGGGGACTTCTTACTCTAGTTGTTCCAAGAATCTCTGCTAGTTGAACCGCGTCCAATAGACTCCCTCTTCCACTCATCCCCTTCGTCAACTCTTTGATCAGGATACTATTACATGCATTCCCAAACATGAAATGGATGGTAGAGCGCAGGTGGAAAGCTGTTATATGGATACGGTGCTTTGCCTTGTAGATGCTTCTCCATCTCTCGAAAGAATTGTATGGGAGTCGCCGTGTCTAGTAAGTCATTTCATTTGCATTTTATTCAACGATATCGAAAACATAACAATGATTCGTTTTATAGACAATTATATTATTTTCATCCCAAATAAGGCAGTGCCTAATGTCACCGGGAGCGAGGTTGTAGGGGGCCCTAAGATCTTCAGAATGGATCAAGGAAATCCTGATGCTTCGCCAGCCATTCCTCATGCTGAACAGGCTATGGGGGATCTATATCTAGACTTGAGATTGGGGCGGGCGAGCCCAACAAAAGGGGCTCTCGAAAGAGAGCTTTCAATCTTTCTTTCTTTCTTTGGAAATAGGGAAGTTAGAAGGGATGTCTTGGAAGGGACAATAAGGAAACTCGACTTGAATAGCGATCCCTAGAAAAGCTTTTTTTTAGGATCCCACAACTTATGAAGGAACTTTACAACAGACTAGTTGCTGCTTCCACAGCTAAGAAGGGTTTATTGAAAGCTTTAAAAGAGTGGGAGAAAGGGAACACATGAGCGTTGGATAATGGAAAGAAGGTAGAATTGCTCGAGACCTAGTGATCAATTATTTTTCTTTTTTCTATTTTCATTTTAGAATAGAGAAAGAGTCAAAACTAAGGGTACTCTCTCTAGAAGATTTGTTTGGAGCTTTTTGGCCGCCTGCTATCTTATCTTGAAACCTCTTTGCTTGCGGGGGAAGGAGTGGAAAGAGTGCTTCGCGAAAGAATCATGTGGCGCAGTGAAAGGTTGTCTGTTGAGGTTTCTGACCCTCCAGGTCTCCACCTACTTGTGGAATAGGGGGAGTTTTTTGATATTAAGGTGTCAAGGCGATCAAAGAAGGCTACAGGTCGAAGCAACCGATGCCTTGATTATTCAGTTGACTCCTTGCTGCCTTTCTGTGCTTGATGTCATGCTGCAAAAGCAGGGGTTTTGGTCGATTTCCAAAGGTAAACACCACTCTGTCCTTTATAGTATAGTCCTACGCCATCCATTCTTCCAGTATGAACCAGTCAAAGATCATACATCGTAGAAGACGGAACTAACTTTTCCGCTTTCCTTAGAGTCAAGTGGACCAAGGCCCCCCTTTCTTTTCCCCTTGGTTCGCTAGCTGACTTGCCAGCGCTTGGATTCTCGAACTCTAAGAGCGAATTTCTGGAATTTGTACACATCTGATTCGATTGCATCTGTCCGCTTTCTACCCTTTGCAACCATGTTTTTGACTCGATGGACAAAGTCAAGGAACTTCTTTTCCTCGTCATTGACTTGGATACTTCCATCGTGCTATGAGCGGACAATTCTGAAGAAATGGTAAGATATGGGTAAGAGTTCTCGTAGATATCCCTATTACCGGGAGACCCACATAAGTAAGAATGGGAAGAGGAAAAGGAAATCCTACGGGTTGGATTGGTCGTGTGTCCAGGGGACAAATCCTATTTGAAATGGATGGTGTGAGTTTGTCAAATGCTTGATAATCTGCTACATTACGGCGCATAAACTATGTTCGTCAACCAAGTTTGTTCAGTAGTTGTAAGCTTATTAATCTGACCCAAATTGGTACACACCAATTCCATTTCGCCGGATTGAAAGAGCCATCAATGACTATGATCTCTTTCTTAGAAAATAAATTGCATAACTTTTGCCTTTTTTTGTCCCATGCTTTCCGTTGGTCAACAACCAACTAAATCTATACTTCTTCACTACTCCTACAGGGAAAGTGGAAGAAATTCAGTCTCTCTTTTATTTGGAGGGAGCAGAGCAGTCAAAGAATGAACCAAACCAAATGATTGTTCTAGAATGGTTATTCCTCACAATTGCTCCTTGTGATGCAGCGGAACCATGGACGAGGTAGTAGTAGATCCACCTTTTACTATAAAAGCTATTGGACATCAATGGTATTAGAGTGCTTTTTTCACGACATGCTATAGTCGTAGTGTCTTCCAGTGGTCTTCTAGCCTTAGAAGAATTCGTGTCCGCCCCCGGCATCTGCAACGTCCCCCTTTGATATTTTAATCTGGAAGAACTAAAAGACTGACCCATTCAGTGACATTCGCGGTCGTCCTCAGTAAACCAACTTGAATCTGAACTATGATTCATATCAAGTCTTACCAAAATAGGATTTCGTTTTCATGCCATATGTGCTTAGACTTTACTTTTCCCCCCTTTTTCTTCCTGATCCAATATTTGTTCTTGAAGGTGGGCATAACTCTTTCTACTATGGAATTCTAGTCTGTTGTACCTTACCTCTATTCACATCGCAAATAGTGGATAAGGCGCATCAGATCTTTCTTCTTCAATGTCAGGCATAAAAGGAAAAGATCTAGCAATAAGAGGAAAATATTGGAGCTAGAGCATACGTTGAGCCAGTTTTGCCAGATTGAACCACGTTCGTCTTAGAGTACCAGTCAAGCTCATCACTAGGTAACGAATGAGTCAAAACAGATGGTGATCAGAGATGGATAGCTAGTCAAACTCTAGCTGATGGAGCAAGGGCTTTTGTTTGTATAGACGAATTGCTGCGCCGCGGGAAATCCTTCTCTATACAAGTTCTCAGACGAGGTTTTTGAACAGAACCTTGATAGGCGAGAGGTGTAAGAACCGTGAGGTGCGAAGCAATCTCAAAGTCCCATCGGTATTGGGCGTGGACGAGCCTCGACTGGTCTAGTATTGATGAAAAAGAAAAACTTCCCCAATCACATCATTAACCGATGTAGGATTCAAGATCAGGTCCAGGATTCGAGTCAAATAGACCTTCCATCTCATCTCAGGGTGAGGCAAAGAATTGTTTCAAATGTTAGTAGGAAGGTGTTCGTTGTTGGGATGGGTTCAAACTGGATTGAAGGGAAGAATAAAAAAAAGTCCTCTCTTATTGGTCCTATTGAACAAGATCATTGTGTTAGTGGTTCGAATCAACTTCTAAGCAGGCGAAAGGTCCAAACCGTAGCCGGGAGTGAGCCGAATTGACAAATGAAAGTGAAAGAGTAAGCAAAAAAATATGAGCGCTCCTGCACTATATGGACGACTTTATATGATTTTTCAAAGATGCTAAAATTGACTATCTCATGGAAGGGAGTGGGATGTGAGAGAAAGTCTTACGATCCAACTATCTCTTGTACCCCTTAATTGACGCTGAGGAGTATTTATCTTGGCATCCATAACCACCATGCTGGTAAGAAAGGGGTAAACCCAGTGACGCATCGACATCTTGAGCGTGTGAGAGCCTTGATCCAAGGCCGGGTGTTGTCGCAATCTGTGGAAGTAGCTTCTGTAAAAGGTTGCGCAACTGCCAATAATGACATTGCTCTACGACTCCTTAGAGGTTGGGGAGTGGAAGAAGATTCATTATCGGGCTGGACCTTAAGACCTTAGTTGAAAATACCTTTACTCATTCATGGGGATCTAATACATCATGGTCTAGGGGCCTAAGAGAAAGAAGATAGATCACCAAGGCTTATTTTTAGCCACAATTTAAGAGAAGGTGGACCGATTGAAATCTTGTACACTTTCCTTATCTTTCTTTTATTGAAGTGTAGTCCATTTTCACAAGAGTATAGAGCTTATAATTTGAGAACTTTGTTTCCTTTGGGAGGGCGAAAGCTAAGGAAGGCTGTTTCCAAGGGCGGCAGGCAGGATGAATAAGGTGTGTAAGGCAGGGCCAAAGAAGGCAACATGGCTACTAGAGGCGAGACTACATGCTTCAATTTCATAAGTGGGTGAAGGAAGAACACCTTAGCTTCAAGCAAAGAAGGCGGGGACCTCGGGCCTTCACAAAATCAACGGTCTCACCGGGAACTAGACAAGCACCTAGATGTAAATTCTCAGGCCCTAGCCCAAAATTCATACTTCATTCATCACAGTTCCAGGCCCATAGGAATGGCTTTCTCCTTCTCCAATCTTTGAGAGAGATTTGGGATTGATTCTCAGGATCGAGCATTTATGAGAGGTATGCCTAATGAAATCTGTCAATGTCTTCGGCTTGCACGACGTATCCTTCCATTTTCTCCATCTATGAAAGAAAAGAATGGGCGCAACACTTTATTCTCTTCTACCGGTCTTTATTTACTTATGGCCTTCCCGAACTCCTACATGGGGGGAATCTGATCTTAGAGAAAGTCGAGAACTGTAGGTTACCTTTCGAATCAAACTAGCGACAAGCCAAATATTACGACTACAGGGGGAGAAGCAAAGCTACGTAGACAATTTCACTTCCTCCTCGCTTCTTTCCTAGAGACTAGCTTCTCAAGTGGGCGACTTGGTAAGTAAGTTATCATCAGTATCGGTAAAATCCCTATCAATAATAGGCTTAAATGGTGGGGAATGAGGCCCTTCCTACTTCAATGGAAAGGTTGGAATTGCCGTTTCGTAGCCGCTCCTCTCCTTACAATCAAGTGGATTTCACACCCAAAAAGTGGTAATAGGAGTCAATCGATGACAGAAAAGATAGCCTAATGCCTTATCTCTCCTTGAAAGAAATCTATCTCACTAGGTTTGAATTCCTTTAGGATATAACCAACCATCTTTCCTTTCAAGATAGGGGTTAGGGAAGTGAAATTGAAGTGGGAGTCCTTCTATAAAGGAGTTTTGCTCCAAAGGCTATGGATCGGGGTGAGGGTCGAAGCGAGCGAGTTGGTTTGTGAGGGTATACGTGTGCGAGCATGCTATTCGTATCTGTCTCTTAGTCCTCTTTGGACAACCTTTAATCAGATAAGAAAAGGTATATTCTATCAATCTTAGAGAAAATCTCTATTATATATGGAAAAAGTGTATTCAACACAGACAGGCTCAGGGAAAACATCCTATACTTGGGATAACTGAGTACAAGAGTTTGTAATGAATGCCCAGAAAGGAGGGGGACAACGAACATCCTTCCAAGAGGCCAAGGTTGCTTGCTAACTCTTAGCCACTTGTTAGAAGGAAGTGCATCTTGATTGTCGGGGGGAATCAACGGGAAGAAAAAAAGAAGGCAGATTATTTTTTTCTATTTCCTCCTTTAATAAGGATTGGCTTTTTGTTCAAGGGTATGTTAAAAGCCATAGTCTTTTCTTTGTTTGTATCACCGAGCACTCGAAGGTCCGACCATATGTACCTCGGGAGCCCAGGCCCATTCAAACAAAAATAGAATGAGCACTTACGATTAAGGGGAATTGAATATCGACCACAAGGTGAGAGAATCTTATAATACGAGGGCTAGTGAGTGGTCAAGTCATTAAAAGAAGAATACTAAATCCACTATTTTAACATATTGTTTGCACTAGTCTCATAACCATCTCTTTTAACATAACCTTTCGGCATCTTCCTTTATGCTTCCCTCAAATCAGTACCCCCTCGGTCGTCCCTTTATTCAATATCTGTCATGCCAAGAATAGAGGGTTTAGGAAGAATACGAGATTTGTTTCAGTTAGGTGTCGAACTCTTTTATCTTCGCCAAGATGCTTTCTCAGGGATCTTTTCTCAATGCAAGAAATAGGCTATACTATAGTCCCAATGAGTGGAAACCTCTTTGTAAAGAGTGAGGGAAACCGATTTAAAGACATTTTTACCACTCTCTAGGAGAACATGATAAAGGCTAAGAAATATGGGAATGTAGCGATAGACTACGTCTACAAGATACTAATGATTTCTCTCTATGGGAGATTTGGTATAAGCCTTGAAAACACTGCTACCGAGTTGTGCAAGGATGATCGCCGCGGAGTTTTGATTCAAACGTGTGAGAAGTTCTTATTCGGTGTTTGTTTGTACTTACAAACTTTTTGGGTGCTAAGATCTAAAGTTTAGAGGGAAACAACCCAGATCGTATGCTAAGGTCCCTAAGAAATCACTTAGTGGAAAAGGAAGTGATCAAGCGATGACAGCCAGGAGGGGCTTGGAAGCAACCATCCTTTAAAGAAAGTGTAGTAGCTCACTGGTATAGCTCCATGGCACCGAAAATGTATCAGGGCTCAAGTAATTCACCGAAGCGACGAGACCTTGAAAGCTTCTTAACTAGTAAGCATTGTGCCTACCGTCCAATTCTTGACGCATGGAGAGATTACTATAGCACTCTATACATGAAGGCTCAATAAGTGTCTTCACTTCATCAAATTCAAATCTAAGAAATTTAGTACTAGCACGTATGGCTATGGATACTGTAAACAGGTTTTCTGCAATTGCTTTCGAAATGAGGCAACTGCTAAATGAAATTCAAGAGCACCATAGAGTGCTACACTTTGATACGAGGAAATGCACGATTCTAAGCATTTAACAAGGGTTTAGAAATTCACTTGCTTCAAATAGTCTAAAAATTACTCAGAACTTGAGTCTTCCTCTTTCAATTGACTTCCAAATCAATACAAACTATTCAAATATGTAACCATAATATGATTTTTGAACTAACAACACTCACATTACTATAGGTTGGCCTAAACCCAAATATTTATTCAATTATAATCAAATTTCTAAGTTTCAAGCCTAAGGCTAAGTCCCTATTTATTTCAAATATCATAAATCCAAGGGTATTCACATATAACCATACACCTAACACTTAATTACGTATACCAATATATCAAAACTTGTATCATAATTTAGTATCAATAAGAAAATTAATGAAACAATGACGTCAATTACACGAGGACACCATTGTTTCAACCCTCAATTTGGTATGACTTATATTCATAACTATTAATCCTATCACATCTCAATCCTTTTAAAAGTTGATTGACCAGCGCCTAAAACATTCACTTTCTCCAATTACATATAGATCATGAATACATACATACATAAATACATATATATATATATATATATATATATATATATATATATATATATATATATATATATATAAGATCTGCCAATTATTTATTTCAACAAACTTTTTTCAATTTAATACTAATATAATATTATTATATACATACATGTGTAAAATTTAATGAAAGCATAAGCACTATAAATATAAATTTATGCATGCATCGAGAAATCGAAACTTCATCTAAAGTTTTACGTGAAGTGATTCATGATTGGCGATATTGTAACCCTTAGTCCGTTCCTTCTTTCTCTTTTTTTCTTGTCTGAATTAATTAGTTCTAAGAATGATAAATTTTACTCACTTATTTTATCATATACGGGTCAAATAGTGTGGGGTCTTAAATAAATTATCACTTTATTCCATTAATTATCGATTAAGTAAATGATCTACAATTACTCATTCATTCATTATCTCAAGTTAAATGAATAGTTAAAAATTCCCAAAATAACCTATCGGGTCATTACACTTCTGGTAACTCATATGACCATTAGTGTTTTGTAACTTATGTACATCTATCACATTTATATACCCACATTGATACCCCTCGTTCTGGCCATTTATTATATGAAAGACTTATTCACCTATAAATAGCTAATGATGTTTCTTCCTTTGTGAAGTATCCCAAGTAAGAAAAGAAATAATTTAAGCAAGAGGATAATTCATATTGATATTAGTGTAGTGATAGAGAGGTTGAGACATAAAAATATTCTTAGTCTTCAACTATATTCACTAGAAAAAAGAGATTATTTATATGTTTAATGAGGGCATTCTTTTCTTGATTTTTGAGCTCTTAGACTAATACGTAGTTGCTCAAAGTTTTTAGGCTGTTTTTTCCTTGAGGGGACAAGTAAATATATATATTTAGGATCGGTGTAGATTGTGCCGTATTGAGCTTGAATATCTGAAATAAAGCGAGATATGTGCATCAGCCTAAAGATTAATTTATTCATTTTATTTTCAAATGTAATATTTTGTATTTATATTATACATACTATTTTAAGGTGATTCTTATTACAGTTTGAAAAGGTATGAATATCAACATAAGTCCGGTCAAATGTCGCTCTCTACTCGTGATCAAATTGGTTGGATTGTACTTTTTTATCAAGTCATTCCCCAAAATGAGGTCACATCCACATAGAGGAATGACAAGCAAAGCATATTGGAAATAACTCCCTTGTAATTTCCACTTAAACCCTTGGTAATGAGATGTAGATATGACATAGTTATCATCAACTAGTATGACTCTTACTGACGCACAATAACTAGCTTTATAACCAGCTCCAATGACTGTGTGTTGATCAATGAAACAATAAGTGTTTCCTGAATCAAAAAACATGGTGGGGCTCCTATTCTTCACAGTACCACTCACCAGTACAGTATTAACCCCCTGACTGCTCCCGGTTAAGGCATTCAAACTGACTGCTTCTTGCACTTTATGTTCTATCTTCCCTTCAATACTTAGGTCCATATAGGTTGGGTCCTCCACCTCCACAAATACTTCTTCAACAATCTTCACTTCTCCCATTAAGCAATTCAACTGCTTTGGTTGACATTGATGCCCTATGGTGTACTTGTATCCACGTCAAAAACACAACCTATTACTTATCCTACACTCATAAACTTCAGGACTAAGTTTAAAGGCATTAGTTCTACTGACCTATCTTCCTGAGGCCTTTGAAAGGGAATTCTAGCTCATATCACTAGCAGGCTTAATTGTAACCTTGTTTCTTCTTTGAACATCTTCAATTGCTTTTTCTTGCATTCTAGATTTCTCAGTTTCAAACTTAAGATAGTTGGTTTGAACATCTTTACTGTGAACCTTATTTATTCCTTTAATGATCTCATGAATCTTTATAGAAAATGTGTAACACTACGCTATGTGAAAGAGCTGGAATACAAAGATTCATTATTGGAAAGAATGAATAATCTATAAATTTGTTCGAGTTATGTTAAGTTTAAGTTTTGGGTCACCTTCAAACAACCATAAGTCCTAACTCAACATGATTTAGAAGTTCTAGAAGATATCACGAGAAATATATTTTTTATTATCTTTCAAACGCCGCCGACTTTAATCATTTTTGAGTTTTCTTCAAAGTGAGGTTGTATAAGACCTTCATATATGAAGTGAAGTTGAACTTCAATTGAAAAGTTCTAAATTTTCTACTATTATTCTATATCATATGTGATGATGAATGTTAAGGGCTTGTATAAGACCTCTTCGAGGTTGAATACACTTGTTACAACTAGGGGGTGCTCTAGGGTTGTGACAAACATGTTATAAGATCATAAAGATGAATGATACTAGTGTTGATGTCTCATGAACCACGTATATGTAGAGTCTTTCTCAAGAGTGTGAAGTGTGCCACACTTATAAATGAGAGTTATATGATGCTTAAGAGAATTCTTTTTACATTCTTGAGTCATGACTAAGAGTCTTACCTCTATATGTCATTTCCTACTAATCCATTTCTTGTGGATATAGGCTATTACTACTAGACGGGCATCCTCAAGAAGGGTTGAAGAGGATATTTTGAATGAGGAAGTTCCTCCCCAAGGCAACCTAACTCCTTCTCATGAGCAAGTTCCTCTAGGAGCCAAGCTCTAGTCAATCCTCCAATCTTGACGGATGGAGAGATAAGGGCAGTGTTCCTAAACTTGACTCAAGTCATGGCTACTGAATCTCAAGTTGTAACTAGTCAATGTCAAGTTATGACGACACAAGATAAATTGGAAGTTTCACCCCATGTAAATCAAAACGCTAGTACCATGGCTTCAAAGTTGAGGGATTTCACTAAGATGAATCTACCAATGTTCTTAAGATCCAATGTGAATGAATATCTTTAAGACTTTCTAGATGAGGTTTATAAGATTTTGTTTTCTTTGGAGGTAACTTCTAATGAGAAGGATGAATTAGCCGGATATCAACTTAAGGATGTGCCTAAAAAATGTACACTCAATGGAAGAACAATAGGGCTTTGAGAGTGGATCCCATAAATTGGGGAACTTTTAGAAAGGCATTTCTTGATATATTATTCCCAAGGGGAAAAAGATAGGCTAAAGTGGACGAATTCATCAACCTTCGGCATTGATATATGAGTGTTCAAGAATACTCATTGAAATTCATTTAGTTTACTAAATATGCTTCGTCCTTTGTGTCTAGTCCTAGAGACGAAATTAGTCATATTATGATAGGTATGTCCTATGATCTTGTTGAAGAGTGTCATGAAGAAATGCTTCATGATAACATGGAACTTTCTCTTTTGATGGTGAATGCTCAACAAATTAATGAGATTAGGGTTAGATAGAGGATAGGGATGCCAAAAGTGCAAGACCTTATGATGGAGGTGCTTATAAGGGTAAGTTGATATTCAAGATAGGCCAAGGTTTCCTAACCAAGGTTCTTACAGTTCTCCAAGGTTCAACAAAGATAGGGAACGTAACAATAATCCACAAGGGGGAAAAGGTGGTGGTTCTCAAAGTGAGAAATCTAATTGTGCCAAGTGTGGCAAGAAATATATGGGTAAATGCCTAGTCGGTAAGTATATTTTCTTTTATTGTGAAAAGAATGGTAACATGGTGAGAGATTGTTCCAGATTAAATTTCAAAGGATGGAGAGTAACCAAGCACAAGAAAATTTTAATGTAATCTCCAATGTTTTTTGAGAACCCTTTGCGGTTTCTTCTCCAATAGGTGACTCTGTTGTTGCTAATAGATTCTATATGAGTTTTCCCATATTATTGTTTAATAGACTCACATTGTTTGATTTGGAAAAACTAGATATGTTGGAGTTTGATGTCATATTCATTATGGATTGGTAATATCCTTTTTGTGCTTCCTAATGAATCCATTTTAGAATGGAAGTGGGGAATTTCAGTCCCTATAGGTCAATTATTTCATGTCATACATCTAGTACGATGATTTTCAAGGGATGTCTCTATCATATTTTTAAGGGTCAAGGACCTTAGGTCGAGACTCCTCCTTTAGAGTCGGTCCCCGTAGTGAAGGACTTTCTGGAAGTCTTTCCTGATGACTTGATCGGAATTTCTCCCGAATGGGAAATAGAAGATGCCATTGATGTATTGGAAAATATTCAACCTATATCAAATCCTCTTTAATATATGGCTCTGCCCAAGTTGAAAGAATTGAAAGCTCAACTCAAGGATTTACTTGATAAGGATTTTATTCAACCAAACATATCTCCATGGAGCGCTCCGGTATCATTTGTGAAAAAGAAGGATGTATCTCTTAGAAAACGAAAATTAAACAAGGTCACTATAAAGAATAAGCATCCTCTCCCTAGAATTGATGATTTGTTTGACAAACTCCAAGGAGCGAGTTACTTTTTAAAGATTGATTTGAGGTCGGGGTATCACCAACTTAGAGTGAGACGAGTTGACATTCCTAAACAGTTTTCCAAAAAAGGTATGGTCACTATGAGTTCCTAATCATGTCCTTTTGTCTAACTAATGCCCGAGTGATTTTCATGGACCTTATGACCCAAGTTTTTAGGAATTATCTTGATTTGTTTTTTATTGTATTTATTAGCTATATTTTTTATACTCCAAGAGTGAGGATGATCATATGAGTCACTTGAGGATAGTGTTGCAAGTCCCAAGAATCACCAACTTTTTTCTAAGTTTAGCAAGTGTCAGTTATTGCTAATATCGGTTGCTTTTCTTGGTCACATTGTGTCTAGTGTGGGTATTAAGGTTGATCCGAAGAAAATGGAGGCGATTAAGAATTGGCCTCGACCTTAACTCTCTATCGATATTCGAAGCTTTTTGGGTTTGTCCGGGTATTATAGGAGATTTATGATGGCTTTTTATCTATCACTTATCTATTTATGACCCTAACCGAAAATAAAGTTAAGTTCGAGTGGTCTGAAGCTAGTGAAAAAGGATTCCAAGAGTTGAAGCATAAGCTTATCTCCACTCCACTGTTGACTTTATCGAAGGGTATTGAAGGGCTTGTGGTATATTTTGATGCTTCTTAAGTAGGTTTGGGTTGTGTCGTCATGAAACAAGCTAAGGTTATAGCTTATGCCTCAAGAAAACTCAAGGTACATGAAAAGAACTATAATACCTCGAAAATGAATTAGGTTAATCTAGATCCTAACATGTGTGTAATAAGGGTCTAAGGTCCTAAATTTGGTCTATAATGTGGTATTGAAGGCAGTGTCTAGAATTTTAGGTGATTTGGAAGTGAAATGTCAAGAGACGGTTAAGACGTTTGACGACTAACTCACCTATGTGCCTCATGTATGGTTATGTGCCTATAGATGTGTTTAATGAGTTAATAATGTCATTATATGAGTAATTATAGTGTTTTTAGACAGTGTGTCAAGTTTCACAAAGTTTGGAGGTCAAACGTCCAACAACGTCCATGACTTTCGAAAGGTTTGCCTTTAAACGACCTTGTGTGTCTAAGCATATTTCATCAAGTTTTACATGTTTGTTTTGGATGAAATTCATGTGGGAGTTGGAAAAGTCCAGGTGAAAGTCCCTAAGGATTAACTAAGGGTCCTTGAGGAAGGACCCTTTTCTTGAAGCTAAGATTGCTAAGACAGCCCCAAACGACGGAGGTAGTAGACGGCTCGTGGGCCAGTCGACGCCCCATAAATTGGTGTCATTGGTCAGTACATAGGCGTGGGAGAATACCAATCCACGGACCAGGAACATTCCCAAACCACGGACCAACAGAACAATACGTTAGTTGAGGGATGGTACGTTGGTGGCCATCCGTCTATAGTGATGTCTCCTGCGCAGATCGCTGCTAAGTCTATGGGTGAATTGGTAAATTTACCCCACGTCCAAATAAGAGAAAGGGATGTTAACTAAGGGTATTTTGGGTATTTTAAACATGTGTATAAGCCTTTAACACTTGGAATAATTCACTCTTTAAAATCAAAACCCAAATTCCCTTAGAAATTATCTAGAACTCCATTGGAGCCAAAACTCAAGGAAGGGCTAGGATTTGATATTTGAGTGGTGATGATTCATCAAAATGGAGGATCAAATTTATTGAGGTATTGTTTTTTATCCTTGAAATATTCATCAAGGATCCCAGCATTCAAAGAGCTTTCTAAAAATTTCAAAGATGAATTGTCCAATTTCATGATCTATCCACAGATTCTTGCATTAAAGGTTTTAAAGTATTGAATATTGGTTGAATTATTTTTAATTAGATGATTTTAACTCAATTAACATATGAACCCATGTAATTGATGAATCCTAGTTTTTGACTACTTTATGGGTTAAGTGATTTGGACTTAATGCTTATGAATTCTAGTGTAGTTTTCTATGGGCTATTGATTGATGTAATATTTGTATTGAATTTATATATAGGTTTTCTTAGATTGATAAATCTATATTGAATTGACCTACTTTCATTGAACATCATAGTTATGTATTGAATTACTGGTTATGGCCATGGATAAGGGCCCTATGATATTGAATTGGATGATTTAGCTATAGATTGAAGTGGTGAGAATGGATAGGTGGTATGCTTCCTTAATTCTCTTTATTTTAGGTTAATTAGACTTCAATTATGTTGTGATTGGTATGGTCCACTTATGATGGCAGTGCTATGTGCTTTACTTGCAATTGGTGTGGCCTTGTCGACATTACTTTATGTATTATGATGATCATGGACTTGTCGGCACTACTTGAAGTATTATGATGAATTTTTGTAGTTTAGTTATGTGAAGTATGATCATATCTATATACATGTGAAGTTATGTGAAAGTATGTGTTCCTTTTATGTATATTAGGATTTCATGTTAGATTATGGCTATGTGCTTATATGTGTAGTCTTAGAGTTGATGCATAATTATTCCGACTTGACTATATGAGTATATGATGGTTATATTAATGATGTTTTAGTAATGTATAGCATGACATAAAGATGATAAGGGTCATTCCTATGTGCTTCAAAGAATGATATGCTATGTGTGATAAAGTAAAGAATGTTGTGTCTTGTTTTGGTAGACTTGTGTCCCTTGCTTGATACATGTACAAATGACATGTGAGTATGAGATGTATTTACTAGGTAATATTTGTGCACCCTTGTCATATATGAATGAATGATATGGCAGACCTTAAATGATGTTAAGAAAGTCTTGTACGTGGAACCTTAAACCTAGTGGTAAGATTATGATCCTTGAAGTCGAGAGTCGTAATGGTATCCTTCATGTAATGAATGATGGACTTAGGATTTCTTGTACGTGGAACCTTAAACCTAGTGGTAAGATTATGATCCTTGAAGTCGAGAGTCGTAATGGTATCCTTCATGTAATGAATGATGGACTTAGGATTTATTGGCTGGAACGACATAATATCATCCATAGGAAAGTCATAATGAGCTATCTTAGTTGCCATTGAAAGGTATCCCTAGTGGACCTCTTTGGTAGGGTGAATGTGATTGGGTTATAAACTAGATAAGGAACCCGTTCATGTGATGCTTTAATGTCAATTACTCTATGAGAACGAAGGATAGCACCGAGGGATTATGTTATGATAAGTAGCTCTACTTGAGGCGGAGACTAGAGTGCAATGTAGATCTACTTGACATTGAGACTAGAGTGCATAAAAGGCCTTCATATTCCTTAACCATGTTTCTACGTGGGATGTATCCTAGTTCTACCCTTGGCATGTAGAACACCATCATGGGAGTAGGTTAGAACTCCGAATTCCCTGTGTAGCTATCATGGTCTATGTCGGTTATTGTATATTCTCATCATGTGGGATACCTACTAGCATTAGAGAAGTTCTATGAAGTTTAGGTTAAGATATGGAACGTTATCTAGACATTGCACAATAGGCTTTGAATATGTTAGTGAGAGTCGCTAGGTCTTGTCCAAGACCAATAATTGAATGTCCTTATGTTATGAATTAGTCTTAAATGAACTAATGAATGTAATGACTTAAGTTAAAAAAAAGTATGTTAAATAAATAAGTACTTATCTAGGGTAGTTAAGGTCTGTCTAGTTAAGCTATGAATGGGGCATATGAATGGTCACTTCATGTCTTTCCTAGGTAAGTATTAAGAATGACTCTAGTTAGGGAAGATGGTTGAATATGTGGACATGATATAATACTTTGGTAGTCGTAATGATTATCTAAGTAATCTTGAAGGGGTCAATCATGGACTTTATCTTCTTGATTTACTTAAGTAAGTCTTTTGATAGCCTTTGGAAGGAGAATGTCATGTTATCTATGTGTTGATGCATTAAGTGAGAATGGTTTAAACATAGGTAGTCTATAGGATCTCTTAAGTGTGTGTGTAAGGGACTATATGGGTGGTCGCTTCACAACTCACTCAAGTGATACTTAGAATCACCTTTGCTAGAAGGATCTCACGTTCATGTGTACGATGTCATTGTAAGTGTGTGTTGATCTCATTATAGGCGGTCTTAAGGATCATTTAGGTGTGCCTAGAGAGGGTGTATGGGCGGTCTCTCTTTGTCTTACTTAAGTGAGTCTTAGAATAGATTTTAGTTAGGGGATTACATGATAAAATGTGTCTAAAGTTGAGTTAAGAAACTTCATTGTAACAGTGAAGAAATTCACTGTACAATGAAGTAGTTCATTGTAATATGTTCTTTAAAACGTATGAAATTGCTTATATGTTATCTTATATGTTTCTAAGGTGTTAAATGTTATTCTTATGATTATGATATGATGTTTTAATGAAAAAGATACATATTTCTAGTAAATGTCTATTTTCATGATTTTATGCATTGTGTCATACTTAGTACATGTATTTGTACTGATTCTATGCTTTTGTCTATCTCTAAAGTGATTCATGGGTGAAGGTGATTTTGGAGAGCTAATCTTGGATTAGAGGATTGTTCAATCAAGTTGAAGTATGTCCTCATTTGACTCGAGGGCATAGATGTTTTTTATTTCCTTTAACGAAGTATTGTAATAGACTTAGTAGTACTATATTTCTATTGTGTATAGGCCGTGTCCTAAAGTATTCTTATGTCTAAAATTTAATGAAATGAGACTTAGTATTTCCTATGATATTTATATGAAAGATTTTTTAAAGACCTATAGAAATTTTGTGAAAAGTTTTTATTCCGCACTACATTTCATATGTTTTATATGCAATGAACAATACGGAAGGGCTTGTACAAGACCTCCGAGAGGTCAAGTATGCTGGTTGCACTCCGAGAGTTCCATATCTTCTAGTGTGTAGTCTCGGAATATGACAAGCTTTGTATCAGAGCATAGGTTATGAAAGTGGTCTTAGGAATCAGAAAGTCTCATCAAGTTACCTCTAATAGAGTCTTAACCATCGGTGTGAGTCGCGACACATCAATAGGCGAGAGGCTATAGGATGATAGACTTTCCCTTCTTTTCTACTCCTATGTCGTGTCGTAGAGTAAAAGTTATGAGTACTCCTTTTTTATGGTTTTCCTTGTGTTTCTAGGAAGATAAATACGAGGAGGACACCGGCTAGGATAGTTGAGGAGAATGATGTGAATGAGGAGATTCTTCCTCATGTTGACGAAGTTAAGCAAGTTGCTCAAGGTGACCAAGTCCTTATTGGAGGTCAAGGTAATGAGGTTCCGGTGGTTCCCCAGGAAATGGCTAATTGGGAGATTAGAGAGACTTTACTTACTTTAGCCCGAGCTTTGACTACCCATGTGAATATAGGTATGGTACCTAGAGTGAGTGTTGTGGAGAGAACTATGACATCTCGATTGAGAGACTTTGTGAGAATGAGTCCTCCTATCTTTCTTGTCTTTAAAGTGGGAGAGGATCCCCAGGAGTTTATTGATGAGATGTATAAGATAGTGTATGCTATGGGAGTGACTTCTAGGGAGAAAGTTGAGTTGGCTTCATATTAATTGAAAGATGTTGCTCAACTGGGGTACACACAATGAAAAGGCAATAGGATGGTTGAGTCGGTTCCTATAGAGTGAGAAGAGATTAAGGAAGCTTTTCTTGGAAATTACTTTCCCCGTGAGAGGAGGGAAGTAAAGGTTGAAGAATTCATTAATCTCAAGCAAGGAAACACGAGTGTGGAAGAGTATTCTTTGAGGTTCTCTATGTTGTCTAAATTTGCTCCATCTCCTTTGTCTAACCCTAGGGATGAGATGAGTAGGTTTATGACAGGTGTTTCCAAACTAGTGAGGGAAGAATGTCGTACGGCCATGCTACATGATGATATGACCCTAGCTAGACTCATGGTGTATGCTCAATCAATTGAGGAGTCTAAACTTGGTGGGATTTCTAGAAACTTGAAAAGGAGTGGTTCAAGCGATCAATATCAACCTAGGTGTAAGAAGAGGGCGCAAACTCAAGATAAAACTAGTGCTCGTTAGATCAAACTTGAGAAAGGAGGTGGTTCTCAAGATGGCAAGCCTACTCTGCTACTTGTGGAAAAAGGCACTATAGGAAGTGTCTAGCCGGTACTAGTGGTTGATTTTGTTGTGGTAAGGATGATCATAAGTTGATATTTTGTCCTACCACTGCGGCTAGAGGAAGAGAGGGTAAGAAAGTTGCTCCTAATGTTCCAAAGGATAATGCTCCCAATAAGAGGCATTTTTATGCACCCCGAACTAGAGGAGTAAAGCCGGATGAGGATGAGGATGAGGATGATGGTAAGTCCTAGTATTTTATTTAGAGTATGATCTCCTTATAAGTGGGGGAGTATGGTGAGTAAAGGATTTTTGATTGATTATCTCATCGCTTCTATTCAACTCAAGCTTGAGAGTACAAAAGTCATTGAAGTATGTTGCATGTTCATTGTGTTAAGGGGTCTTGTTGAAATTGAATTTCATTGATTCCTTGCATTGTTCATTTATGTTTTAAGATGTGTTTATGTGGTTCTAAATTGAATATTAGCATGTTTACGTTATAAATTGCCTAAAATTTGTGTTTTTGAAAAATATTGAAAAATTCACTGTAAAGCTGCAAGGGATTTCTACTCACTTTGAAAATTTTAAGATTTTGACTAATTCACTCTTCGGATGAAAATTGTTGAAATGTGGTTAGAACTGATGTATATGAGCATAATATGGAATATAAAATGAGTTTTTGGCTATTTGGAATGAAGGTTGTGAGTCTTATGGCATAATGAGTTGTAGAATTTATTCTCATTTCTTGTTATTTTGTGATTCTCTTGAATATGTGAAATTGATGCTTCTAATTGATTGTGTGTTGTATAATGTGCTATGTGGCATGTTCATGAGTTGCTAAACTGAATCTCTATTATTGGAAGCATTCGGAGAGTGGCAAGTGACATTCGAGAACGAATATTGTCCAAGTGGGGGAGAGTGTAATACCTTGAAAATGACTTAGGTGAATCTAGAATCTAACATGTGTGTCATCAGGTTCTAAGTTCCTAAATTTGGTCTATAATGTGGTAATGAGGCAGTGTCTAGAATTTTAGGTGATTTGGAAGTGAAACGTCAAGGGACGACTAAGACGTTTGATGACTAAGTCACCTATGCGCCTCATGTGTGGTTTTGTGTCTATACATGTGTTTCATGATTTAATAAGGTCATTTTATGAGTTATTATAGTGTTTATAGTCAGTGTGTCAAGTTTCGTGAAGTTTGGGGGTCAAACGTCCAAGAACGTCCATGACGTTTGAATGATTTGCCTTGAAACGACCTTGTGTGTCAATGCATGTTTCGTCGAATTTTAATTATTCCTTTTGTACAAAATTTATGTGAGATGTCTTAAACTTGTACACGAACATATTTAGATTGGAAACGTCTGAGAGAAAGTCCCAAAGGACCAACCAAGGGTCCTTGAGGAAGGACCCTTTCCTTCAAGCTAAGATTGCCAAGACAGGCCCAAATAATGGAGGTAGTAGATGGCTCATGGTCCACTCGACGCCCCATCGATGGGAGCCATGGGTCATTAATTAGGCGTATGATAAGTCCAAGCCAAGGAACATCATCGGTCCCAAACCACGGACCAACAGAACAGTCCGTTGGTTGAGGGATATTACGTTGGTGGCCATCCGTCAATGGTGTTGTCTCTTGTGTAGGTCATAGTTAGGTCAAGGAGTGAATTGGTAAATTCATCCCACGTCCAAATAAGATAAATGGGGGTTACTTAAAGGTATTTTGGGTATTTTAAAAATATTTATAAGCCTTTAACACTTAAAAGAATTCACTCTTCAAAATCAAAACCCAAATTCCCTTAGAAATTCTCTACAACTCCATTGGAGCCAAAACTTAAGGTAGGGAAGCAATTAATGATTTGAGTGGTTATTATTCATCAAATTGGAGGATTATATTCATTGAGGTATCGTTTTTTATCCTTCAAAATCTATTCCTCAAGGAGCCCAACATTCAAAGAGTTTTCTAAAGTTTTCAAAGACGAATTGTCCAATTAAATGATTTATCCATGGGTTCTTGAATAAAAGGTTTTAAAGCATTGAATATTTATTAAATTGTTTATAATTAGATAATTTTAACTCAGTTAACCTATGAACCCATATAATTGATGAACCCTAGTTTTTGACTACTTTATGGGTTAAGTGATTTGGACTTAATGCTTATGAATTCTAGTGTAATTTTCTATGGGCTATTGACTAATGTAATAATTGCATTGAATTGATATCTAGGTTGTCTTATATTTATAAATCTATATTGAACTGACCTAGTTTCTTTGAAAATCATAGTTATGTATTGAATTATTGGTTATGGACATGGTTAAGGGTCTTATGATATTGAATTTGGATGATTTAGCTAAGGATTGAAGTGGTAAGAATGGATAGGTGGTATGCTGCCCTAATTATATTTATTTTATGTTAATTAGACTTTAATTATGTTGTGATTGGTATGGTCCACTTATGGTGGTAGTGCTATGTGCTTTACTTGCAATTGGTGTGGCCTTCTCGACATTACTTTATGTTTTATGATGATCATGGCCTTGTCGGTACTACTTCAAGTATTATGATGAAGTTGTGTATTTGAGTTATGTGAAGTATGAGAATTACTATCTACATGTAAAGTAATGTGAAAACATGTGTTCCTTTTATGTATATTAGGATATCATGTTAGATTACGGCTATGCGCTTATATGTGTAGTCTTAGAGTTGATGCATGATTATTCTAATTGAATATATGATTCTATAGTGGTTATATTAATGATGTTAATAATGTATAGGATGACATAAATATGAAAAGGTTCATTACTAAGTGCTTCAATGAATGATATGTTATATGTGATAAAGTAAAAAATGTTGTGTCTTGTTTTGGTAGACATGTGTCCCTTACGTGATACATCTATGAATGATATGTGAGTATGAGATGTCTTGACTAGGTAACCTTAGTTAAAAGTTGTAATGTATGAATAAATGATATGGGAGGCCTTAAATGATGTTAAGAAGG
The DNA here is from genome assembly GCF_036512215.1 of Solanum lycopersicum. Taxonomy (NCBI): domain Eukaryota; kingdom Viridiplantae; phylum Streptophyta; class Magnoliopsida; order Solanales; family Solanaceae; genus Solanum; species Solanum lycopersicum. Next base: position 63,148,452 of record NC_090800.1, on the reverse strand, counting down.
TCATGCACGTTGAACCTTAAATCTAGTGGAAAGGTTATTAACCTTGAAATCGAGAGTTGTAATAGTATCCTTCATGTAATGAATGATGGTCTTAGGGTTTATTGACTGAAACGACATCATATCATCATTATTAAAGTCATAATGATATATCTTAGTTTCCATTGAAAGGTAGCTCTAGTGGACCTCTTTGGTAGGGTGAATGTGATTGGTTATAAACTAGATAAGGAACCCATTCATGTGATGCTTTAATGTCAATTACTCTATGAGAACGAAGGATAGCACCGAGGGATTATGTTATGATAAGTATCTCTACTTGAGGCGGAGACTAGAGTGCAATGTAGATCTACTTGACATTGAGACTACAGTGCATAAAAACCCTTCATATTCCTTAACCATGTTCCTACGTGGGATGTATACTAGTTCTACCCTTGGCATGTAGAACACCATTATCGGAGTAGGTTAGAACTCCGGATTCCATGTGTAGCTATCATGGTCTATGTTGGCTATTGTCTATTCTCATCATGTGGGATACCTACTAGCATTAGATAAGTTCTATGAAGTTTAGGTGGTGGTATGGGACATTATCTAGACATTGCACAATAGGCTTTGAAGATGTTAGTGAGAGTCCCTAGGTCTTGTCCAAGACCAATAATTGAATGTCCTTATGTGATGAATTAGTCTTAAATGAACTAATGAATGTAATGACTTAAGTTAAAAAAAAGTATGTTAAATGAATAAGTACTTATCTAGGGTAGTTAAGGTTTGTCTAGTTAAGCTGTGAATTGGGCATATGAATGGTCACTTCATGTCTTTCCTATATAAGTCTTAAGAATGACTCTAGTAAGGGAAGATGGTTGAATATGTGGACATGATATAAGACTTAGGTAGTCGTAATGATTATTTAGGTAATCTTGAAGGGGTCAATCATGGACTTTATCTTCTTGATTTACTTAAGTAAGTCTTTTGATAGCCTTTGGAAGGAGAATGTCATGTTATCTATGTGTTGATGCATTAAGTGAGAATGGTTTAATCTTAGTTAGTCTATAGGATCTCTTAAGTGTGTGTGTAAGGGATTGTATGGGCGGTCGCTTCACAACTCACTCAAGTGATACTTAGAATCACCTTTGCTAGAAGGATCTCACGTTCATGTGTACGATGTCATTGTAAGTGTGTGTTGATCTCATTATAGGTGGTCTTAAGGATCATTTAGGTGTGCCTAGAGAGGGTGTATGGGCGATCTCTCTTTGTCTTGCTTAAGTGAGTCTTAAAATAGATTTTAGTTAGGGGATTACATGATAGAATGTGTCTAAAGTTGAGTTAAGAAACTTCACTGTAATAGTGAAGAAATTCAATGTACAATGAAGTAGTCCAATGTATTGTGTTCATTAAAACGTACTAAATTACTTAAATGCTATCTTATGTGTTTCTAAGGTGTTAAATGTTATTCCTATGATTATGATATGATATTTTAATGAAAAATATACATATTTCTAATAAATGTCTATTTTCATGATTTTAGGCACTATGCCATACTTAGTACATGCATTTGTACTAATTCCATGCTTTTGTCTATCTCTAAAGTAATTCGTGGGTGAAGGTGATTTTGGAGAGCTAAGCTTGTATTAGAGGATTGTTCAATCAAGTTGAAGTATGTCCTCATTTGGATTGAAGGCATAGATGTCTTTTATTTCCTTTAACGAAGTATTGTAATAGACTTAGTAGTACTACATTTTTATTGTGTATGGGCCGTGCCCCAAAGTATTCTTGTGTCTAAGATTTGATGAAATGAGACTTAGTATTTCCTATGAGTTTTATATGAAAGATATTTTTAAGACTTACAGAATGTTCATGAAAAGTTTTAATTACGCACTACTTTTCAATATTTTATATGCGATGAACGATAGTGAGCAGCAATATTTAGATACTTCTTCTCAATGAGATCTCCTTTCGTAACCCACCTCGGGGTGGTATCAGAAATCAAGGGTGCAACCTAGACCTTTTAATCATCAAGGGACTGAGTTATAAGCAAACCCTCATATGCAAGTGTTGAACCCACAACCTTACTGAGTACAATTTTAATATAATAACTGCTCCGCCGCACTTCCTTCCCCCAGACCATAACAAACTGCAATGGTTCGAAGGGAATGGTCTTCTTCTTTCTCTTGGGCACCATCTCACCATAATAATTAAATTTACGAACACACAACCAATGACTTACAAGTGGTAACAACATGAAAATATAGTGCGAGTGTGATTTCGGAAGTTAAAAAGTGAGGCAATGTGTAATAATTTGAACTTTGAATCCTTTTGCCTTTAAAACAGTCGCGTTCTCGCCCTATCGCTGAAACTAAATTTTTATCACCGACCTACTCGGTGACTCCCGGAGTGAAACTTACCTTGCCAAGTTGTACATGACCTATAATGTGGGGTCCAAACTACAGACTAAGTCGCGATTACCAACTTGTTCGGTGATTCGATGACTTAATCATGGTCGTGCTGAGTTGTATATACTCCTTTTTTTGATTTCTTGAGTTCAACAGCTGTCCAAGTTGATCTCACCAGTCTTTTCGGTGAGTCGCCTGTTGTAACTTTGGCTCGCCAACCTGTACATTCTTTAACATATTGTATACCTTAACCTATAAAATCAATACACAATTATTTTTAAAACAAAAGGAACGGATATAACACTTGGTTTGCTTCGCAAGAAGCCCATCGGTTATTGTCATGGCACGACTCAAGTCCATACTTAGGTTTCCCATTTTAGGATTTCCCCAATTTCACAAGGTCCCCCAGTTCTTGGCTCAGGTTAATACAAGACCACACCTGACCCATTTGGGTCTCTACAAGTTAAATGAAGATTGAATGAGAGGTTGTCATCAAGTACTACCTCGAGAATTTCTCTATTATTCTTCAACACTCTATCGTGTTCTCAAACTTTGTAATGAATGAGTAAGAGTGCCTCTTCAATATGTTAACCCTCATACTCCTTGAGCTTTCTAAACTTGTGGGAGGAAATGTACCTATCTTTCTTTTTATACATTGCCTCCAATTCAATGACTTTTTGGCTAAGAAATCTAGATGATTCAACATTTTGGCCAATTTTGTCTTTTTCTGTCTCCTTGTTGGTCTTGATCATGCTATCAAGGAGTGGGGTTGCTGCTTCATATTGTAGCTGTATTAGACAACCTAGAGATAGTTGGTCAGCCACTTTTTAATGTTTTGGACTAAGACCTTTGTGAAAGCTTTCCAGTAGCATCTAATCTGGAATTTCATAAGTTGGGTACTACTGCAATAATGGCTTATATCATTGCCAAAACTCATGGATACTCTCACCCTCCAATTTCTTGAAAGTTAGAATATTATCCCTAAGAATCATCAATCTCAAAAGCGGGTGGTCTATTTGATCACCATTGCTACAAGATATGCTTAATTCTTTCTGCTACAAACTCAAATACACAAACCAAAACTAAAAGTAAATAGACTCAATTATGACTAAAAAATTTATTAACTTCATCAAATATTCTCAAACAACACCACTCCTTAACATCGGCGCCATTTTGATGAGTAATTCAAGGACACTTCATCCAATTCTAAGTAAAACGATCGCTAATCAGTATAAAACCCAACTAAATGAGTTAGGTTTGAATCCCAAAGAGAGTGTACATGTTCGAGATTAAATTAGAAAGTATGTATATGATATAATCAATTATAAGAATAGAATTTATCGAATAAAAACAAAATTCAAATTAAGGGGTTATGTGAATGTGAAACGACAAGGGGGATTTTGATTTGTAATTATCATCTACAGCAGCAACAAACAATATAAAATACGATAATGAGACATGTTCTTGGGATGTGATTAGATTATTCTCTAATAGAGACAAATGGGTAGTTGCAACTGTTTGAAAATAGTTGTATATTAGTGAGTAAGCTAAGCCACAGAGGGAATAAATTTTCTCTTAAACAATATTTATACCCTGAATGAAGTTGATTTCTCTCGAACATCAACAAACAAACAAAATAAGATCAGCCTAGACCTTAGTTTATTCACTCTCTCGAGCTGAATATGTGGAACTGAGTTTAGCATTAATCTTTTGAGCTGAAACCATGTCAACCCAATACTCATAACGATCAATCAATATTCTTGGTTTTAAAACCTCTCTCTCGAGCAAGCCAATAACACGAAGGTAAAACTACATTTCCAACTACAATTCTTAATTTAAACCATAATTACTAATTAAACCCACTTCTAAATAGCACTTAAACTAACGATTAATAATACCAAAAAACTCAATCAAACCATAAACACATAATCACACCGCAAGAATTGGAGTTTTAGCTAGATATCGTGAAAAAGATAAAAATCGTAATCAAATTCAGTTCTCATCAACTGGGCATGACTGATTTCGTCCTTGCAATGCTCCAAGTCGAAAAATCTACAAGACCTAGTTTCAATTTCTCAAGAGTTAAAAAACATCAATTCTCCAAAACATAGGAAAAACTAGTCTCAATATTAAGAATTAAATATGCAAAATTACACTTATGATTATACAAAACAAAATCTAATGAAATAAAAATCAAATTAATGTTCAATAATGTAGTTACAGTCGCCAAAAATATGTTAAAATTCGACGCAATAAGTCGGGCTCTTCGATCAGTTCAGTGATCCGCCCTTTGGTCAATTCCATCGCCTTTTGACTTTGGCGTTCACTATCCTCAAGTTTTGTAACATTCTGAGATCTGATGACCCTGCATCACGGAATGAATCGGCGATCTGTTGAATGCTCTTTTCGCTCGCCAAATTGGTTTCTCCTTAAACGCTTGACACACTAAAGCATTAAGCATATAAAGGCCATAAGATAACTCGCTAAAGGGACTTGGCAATTACCATGCTTTCATTTCTTCATTTTTTTCCGCTTTCTTTGTTCCTTTTTGACAATTAGTGTCCATGATTTGTTCCTTAATCCATCTACTTGAAAGTCAAGGGATTTACACCAGTTATTAGCACAGATTAAACACTTTAAGACACTAAATCATTATAAATACGCCCTAAATGAGTTCAAATAGTGGACTCATAAAAGGAGGTATAGAAATAGGTTGCGTATCCCATAAGAGATCAAGTCCAAATTCGATTTCCATTTATAGAGAAACTCCAAGTATATCTTCTATAAATACTTATGGGAACTTATTAACTACAAGAACTGGCTCAATAGTTTAGGTTTCAGAGGTTGAATCCTTAACCCGGCTAGATGGTACAAATAACCCTTAGAAATCATCTTATTGCCTGAATATAAGAAATGGATCGACCCATAGTCTTTAAGATACTACTCAGCCATTCTAAGATTGGTTCATTAGGGAACCCAAAATGAACAAACCTACTTTTACAATCGATTGAGGCATAACCTAAATGTAACCAATCCATGCCTAGAATGATGTCAAAATCTAAAATTTCTAACTCAACAACATCATCTCATGTGACTTACTAAGAGACTGTGACATGGCCGTTTCTGTATTTAGAAGGGTTCTGAGAGATTTAAGGAACTAACTCTGAAGTTTACTATTATATAAGGAGATACAAAGGAAAAAGTAGCCCATCTACCTAACAAAGCATAAGCATCTAAGTTAAAAATTTATAATGTACTAGTGAATACATTAGTAGATGAAGGTATTGGATCTAAAGATTTCTTCTCAAAGTGCGAGTGATTTTCACCACCCGAATTCTATTAAGAATACTCAAAAGTTGCCTATTCTAGCATTCTTATTATCCTTATCTTGTTCCCTAAGCTTTTCTCCCTCAACCTGCAGAGCATGTGTCATGAGCCTTGACATGTTCATATTTTGCAGCACTATAACATTCCTACACTCTGTTTTCACTATGTCAGATACCCCATGTAGAATTTTTTTCATTTGAGCCCTGGAGATGGCAACCATGTGAGGAGTATATCAGGAGAGTTGGGTGAATTACAGTCTAACTCTTTGACTGTCATGTTACCTTGCCTCAAATTCATGAACTTCTGAGCTTTTGCCTACCTCAACTCTCTTGGGAAGAACCTATTAAGAAAAGTCTCACGAAAACATTCCCAAGTGATAAGTGTTGCATCCGTACCCTTTTTCTATTTCAGTTGAGTTAACCATATATGAGCTACATTCTTGAGCTGATAGGAAGCCAAATTTATACTTTTATTACAAGTCACTTACATCACTCTAAAGATCTTCTTAACCTCATCTATGAATTTTTGTGGATCCTCATAAATTGTGATCCTAACAACTTGGGTGGATTTATTCATACAAAATCATGAACCCTGGCTGCCGCTGATCCACCACTTTAATTAGCAGGCACTTGAACCTATTGTTGTTCTGGTTAGTGACACTTTGACCCAAAATTTGTACGGCATTTTGAAACTATGCATTCCAAACTTCCTCATCTAGGACTAGAGAAGTTGCGTTAGCATTTCAGGCATTCTTATTCCTCTCATGAGATCTATGAAGAGGAATGATCTAAAAGCGCATAATGATGATCTAGAAATAAGGAATTAGATAATACCTTACACGTGATAAGAGAAACAAAAAAATGAAGTTTTTCCAAGAAAACACTTTGCAGCCTCCTTCTAATTAGATGTGGTGCACTTCACACCCGTGATAAGGACTTTTTTAGTGCAACTTCTTAGACATCCTAATGCTCTAATATAAAGTTTTTCATGATCCAAAGCTACCCCAAGGCGCAGACAGCCAACATGGGATCACGAGTAACCCTGAGCTAACCCTTCTAGCATGTCATAAGCATACTAAATAAAATAAACTAAGGAACTTGTGTGTTGAAGCTAAAGAATGAGATAAACTAATATTATGGGGAATATCCACACTGTTAGAATTGATATATAACATTTATAAGATTTTAAGATAATCAAATAAAAATCAAGTACTAAATCTTAATACTATTATAGTGAAATAAGCTTCTAGAGGACCAGAAGTGATGGGACATGGCCCAGCTAAATCTAACAAAAATTGAAAATAAAAACTTCAATTGAAATTAAAGACTTAAATTGAAAAGGAACATGTGTAACGTCCTCGGTGAATGAGGACTCACCACTTATGTTGATGACCTGAAAATCGAGAACTGATTCATGCGTGATCTAGAAGTCGAGAACCTAAACCTAAATCACGAGAATATATAGCACATAGTATGCATCTATATATGAAAGGTACTCAGCATGCACGATAAAGTAAAAGTGAACAATAATCACAACTGAACAAATATATAACCGAACAATGAAATTACTGAAAGCAATGACCAAGTTAATAACATCCTGAGAATGAAGTTTGACTAAAAATAATAACATGGTCAGTGCAATAAAATCTTACTGTGGGAGCTATTAATAACCGACATAAAACCACATATCTGAATATGTATTTTTATGTATACGATCTATCGATAGAACCCAATATACCCTTCCATAGGTTTAGATGCATGACTGATGTGATCACTAAAACTGAATGTCCACGAAGGAGACTTATAAACCTATAGGGGCACGTAATTCTTTGACTAGTGTGGTATGGTGAACCCTACTCCACTAGGTGTATTCCTACTCCCAATTAGAACGTACATAACCAATATTATGACTGAAATGCTAAAGTACTAGACAGCTCATTTAGTGACATGCAAACTCTGAGAATGCAACAATTATGATGGATAGTGTGGTATTCGTAAACTAAAACATGTATATCTAAAATAACATATGTAGTTCATGAACTAAAAAAACTACATAGGCAGGGTTTTAAATATCAAAAAAGCAACTAAGTAACAATTAGATAATCTGATTTGGACTATTTTAACAGCTAAAACCCAACAATTTTTACCATAGAAGAACCCTAGGTCCAGATAATATAAAGGAACTCAAGATTTGACTAAAATGTAGGGACCTAATGGGTGAAATAAACCCACTAGTGAAATTCCACATACCTTGTGATGAAATTCATGGAGAAATCGTGAAATTTAGGGGTAGAACTGAAGAAAACGTGTTGCGTTCTTGAACTAGGTATTGGCCGACTCTTTCTCCATCTTATTGTTCAACTTTATAAATTTTTGGAGAATGAGTAAGCTAGGGTAAATTATACTTAAGTTACTAGGCTAAAACTGACAAAAACTATGTAGATAAGGGGTTAACGATATAGTTTAGGGGTACAACACATGACAAAAAGAAAACAACCCCTCACATAAAAACTGCTAAAGCCACTTATGGATCTAATCAACGGTCCATGGAATGATTCATGGTAAGTCCTGTCAGTCCGTCGATCGACTTCAGAGATGGGTTTAGGGGGGTGTCCGGCGGATCTCGACCTAATGAATGATCGATGGTCTATAGACTGATTAATGATCCTTTTTGTCAACCTGTTGATAAACTTCAGAGGATTGGTTCTAGGAAGCCCTAAGGGTCTTGACCTACGGACTAATCAATAGTGTATGAACTAATCCACGATGTGCCTTGACAATCTATGGATCGACTTCAGAGAATGGGTTCTGGAAGGGGATTGTAGGTAGTGAACTACAGACCACAAGAACGGATCGTGGGTCGCCCTACAGTCTTTGGGTTGCAACTGTAGGTTTCACATGCAACTTTTGAAAAAAACTTTACATTATGTTAGATTAGCATACAGGTGTCACAGGTTTAGAGATCCTATTACCAAGTTTAATGATAAGACCGAATCATATGATGACTTGTTGTGAAAATGCATTATGTATTTATTGTTATCAACCCCTATGATGTGAGTGCCTTTATATATAATGATTTGTAAAGATCAATTTTTTGAACTCTAAATAAAATTATATATTGCTTGAGTGATTGTCAAATTACAAGAGCATATTTGAAAGATTCACGTATGTGTGAATAGGACGGTTTCTATGAGAATGAGCTTCTTCACAAAAATACTCATGAAAAGTGGGATAGCACAAAGTCTTAATGTTCTGACTATTAAAGCTTATGTCAACATCTTGATTATTGTGGGTAAGCAGTAACACATTAATTCCCCTAAACAGTCACAGTTTAAGTCTGAGACCACTACTTACTCTAGAGTAAAGATTATTGTTTTACTAAGTGAAGGTTCAATGTAGAGCACACTTTCTTACGGATAATAGTCTCTCTTTACCTAAATGGGTCAACTCTCTTATTTTAATATTAAAATGACAGATGTTGGTGTATATGCATTTTATTATTAAAATAAAATATTAAACGCATATGTTAGACGGTGACTATTGGTTCTTGTAATTATATGACCATTAGTTATTTTAACTCACATGGTCATAAATTTCTTGTAACTTATATGACCGTTATGCTACATATATCACATTTATCTACCTACATTGGTACCCCTGATTCTACCCATTCATTATACGGAAGGTTTCTTCACCTATAAATAATGGTATTTCTTCCTTTGTGAAGTAACCCTTGTAAGAAAAGAAATAATGTAAAGTATGAGAAATTTATATTGAGGTTAGTGTAGTTAAAGAGAAATTTGAGACAAAGAAAAACATTTTTAATTTTCAACAACATTCACTATACAAAAGAAAATATTATATGTTGAAAGAATGTGTTTTTTTGTGGAGCTTTGAACTCTTCAACTAATGCGAAGTTGTTTAAGTTGTACAATGTTGTCATGTTGTTGTATCTTGGAGGGACAAGTAAAGATATATATTGCTAGATCGGTGTAAATTATGTCACAATGGACTTGAATCTCCTTAAAAAGAGCGAGCTATCTGTGCCTCAGTCAAAAGATTTGCTTATTCATTTTTATCATTTAATTTTCAAATGCAATATTTTGTATTTGTAGTATATTACACCGACAGTAAATAACTAGAAACAAGAAAAGTAGTCCAAACCACTTTTTCTACTCTTCTTTTATTTTTTTTCCTCTTACAACTCTGCTTAATACACTTATTATGTGTTTATCATCATGCATTTTTCCTATTGTTTGGTTTGCCATTTTTCATTATTTTTATTTTTTTGTTGGTGCTTTTATTTTTTTGATATACTATTATCACTTTTATTTGTGGATCGTGTTGTACTAAATGATTATCTTACATATAGATAGTGCTTATAAGGTTACTCTAAGATTCACTTGAGTAAAACTTGAAAGGACAGCCCTCTTAAAGCCTACTTAAGCAACCCTCAAAGCTACCCTAGATAGGATACTTTTATTCAACTTACATTAACTTAAGTCATAACCATTCATTAAGTCAATCAAGATTGATTTAAATATTTATAAGACTTCACATAATGTTCTTAGAAAAGACCTAGGGAACCTACACCGTAGTACCTTCAAAGTCTACTAATGGCATGTCTAGATAACGTCCTATTCCACTACCTAAAAGTTGTAGAACTTATCGAATACTAAAATATATCCCACATGATGAGAATAGGAAATAACCAATATAGACCATACTAGCTAGGCATGGAATCCTGAGTCTACCCTACTCCGATGAAGGGTCTACTTGCCAAGGGTAGAAATAGGACATATCCATGTATGCACATGGTTAAGGAATATCAATGGTTTTTTTGTAATATAGTATCATCTTATGTAGAATCACTCCCCAAGCAGACTCACTTGGTGCTAACCTTTGTTCTCATATATTTATTTAATCGAAAGGTCATATGAAGAGGTACCATATAGTAGTCATAACCAAATCATAATACACCTTAAATACCAAAGATGGTCCACAAGGGCTGCCCCTCAATGGTCAATTTGGATAGCTCAATGACTTTAATATGGATGATTTCATGGCATTCCATCATTCACACAAGAAGGATACCATTACGGTTTTCAACGTCAAGGATATCATAACATTCTTTCTAGTTTGAAGGTTCCAAGTAAAATGATCCTTTTAATCATATTAAGGTCATGTTTCAATCACACATTCACATACATGACAAAGGTACTTAGACCTACTAAGTCAAGAGTTCATATTCACATTCTTTATGTATCAAGTAGAGGGACATAGGTCAACCAAAAAACGATAAACTTCATCATCATCTTATCACATGTACAATGTTATTCAGGTAGCACATAGGGACAACCAAGTCTACTAAATTCACCCTATTCATTCCTTTAGAAACACTAACATATTCCACCATAAGTCTCATATAGTCTACTAGGAAGAAACATACCTCAACATCAAGTATACACACATAAAGGCATCATCACAGTCTACTATAGACACATATCACCAACTAGAAGAACTCATGCTTTGACTTCACATATACACATAAGTCATATAGTCCTTCACAATGATCACATATATAAGTTATAACATGATAACATCATATTTCATAAAGTAATGTCGATAAGGCCACATTCTTAAAAATTTATCGTATAAGCACTACCATCATAAGTGAATCATACCAAAAATCACAATTCAAGACCTATACTACACAATATAGAAGAGGTTTGGTCAAGATACCAACATTCCATTAAGAACATCTCCAATCGATAGTCATTCCAACCAATTCAATTCACAAAGGCTCTTACAAATAGTCATACACACCAATCCAATCCAATAATCAAACCATACAATGAATCAACATAATACAATATGAGAATTACCAAATTGAGGCAGACTATATAAAATTCTAACATGTTTCTTACATAATTCAATAGCCCAAAGTAATCTACATAAGAAATTAATACTATAGAGTTATGATCACATCACCCATAATATAGACAAAATAAGGATTTCATATTTTGCATGGTTTCATAGATTTTTTACCTTAGAATCATCAAATTAACATCAATTCAATCATAAATCATTGATTCAAAACATTTTATGCAAGAACCCATGCTTTGAGAAAGTCTTGGAAAAGCCTTTTGAAGTCAGGATCCTTGAAGAAAGAGAGTTCAAAAATAAAACACCATACCTTGAGGAATGAAGAATTGATGGAGAAATCAGGCTCCAAGCTCTAATATCTCTTCAAGCTTCAATGGAGTTCTAGAGGATTCTTTTGGGGTCTTGGATTTTGATTTTGAAATAATGAACTCATATTAAGGTTCAAGGCTTATAAACCCACTTAAAATACCCAAAATACCCTTAAATAACCGCTCGAACTATTTTTAGAACACTAGGTGAAATTCCTAAATATCCCTCAATTGGTAGAGAAACCTGCAGAAAATATGCACGTATTAATCGACAGACCAATGCACGAGCCATAGACACATCAATGGGTTGTGCTGGCAACCGTCATTTGGGTCAGATACTCTGAAATATCGGGGATGATCTCCCACACTAAGTATGGAGCAACGTCCCCCAAACGACGGGTTCTCCATTGAACAAAGGGGCGTCCATTTCCCATCGTGGTTTGGACTGTTTTGGCAGTTTCAAGCCACAAGTTTGGGTCCTCTTGGTGAATCGTGCCCGTACGTTTCCAACCCAAATACATTCCTATAAATTTTAGGAACCTCCCACATCAATTTGAACCAAAATGAACCCATAAAACAGGTCAATACGCACTAGAACACACAAGCACGTCTCAAGGCTATCTTTTGAATGTCTCGGGCATTCTTGGATGTTTGACCTCTTAACACTTTCAAACATTAAACACTACTTATAAAAACTATTATTTAACCATTTTAAGACTTTAAAACCTCATGAAACACATGTTAGTATCTAGCTTCACCTAGTTCATTTTAGGAACACTACAATCATGTTTGGAAAGCGGCAAGGTAAGACAAACTTTACCATTGCTCCTATAAATATCTTTGATATCATTCTTGGCAAAGAGTTCTTCCAGCGATGTCATATGATGTTCGACCCATACCTCCCACGACTACTGGTCATGGAGCAGGAAGGATCGTTCATGGTACCTCTAGTCAAGGTACCAAAGAATGAAATACACGCCCACTTGTCAGCAATGCAGATCATGAAGGTCCTGACGTTCCTAGATACTATTGCAACTTTGGGAGAATAAAATGGTACTAAGGATTCCTTGCCACCGATCATAGAGAAAGTGCTTGAAGAAAAAAAGGACGTGATGTCAGACGAGCTACTAAAGACCCTAACTCCTAGGCGCGTGGTAGATCACAAGATCGAGTTGTAGGTCGGAGCCAAGCCGCCCACACATGCCCCCTACGATAGGGCTCAACCCGAATTAGAGATCTAAGGAAGCAGTTGAAGGAGCTCCTCGACGCCGATCACATCCGCCCATCGAAAGCACTTTATTGTGCACGAGTTCTATTTCAAAAAAAAGGATGGATCCTTACACTTATGCATCAACTATCGGGCGCTTAATAAGGTAACTCTTAAGAACAATTATCATATCCCGCTAATTTCAGATTTGTTTGATTGGGCAGGCCAAGTACTTCACTAAGGTGGATCTCCAGAAAGGCTACTACCAAAAGCGAACCGCGGAGGGAGATGAGTCGAAGATGGGTGCATGACGAGATATAGAGCTTACGTACTACAACAAAAATAAATTTTAGCTATGTTAAATACAGACATTAATAAAGAATGCTAAAGTTTTTACCAGCATTAGTTAATTGTTACTAGAAACAATGTTGGTAAAGGCTTTAGGGACATATACAAAGAGTGATAATTTCTACTAAAAATATATATTTAGCAGCAAGTAAGAATTAGTTTTTGCTAATCATCATTTTTTATCGTAGTGACGAGTAGTTGGTGATGCCTTTCAACTTGACCAACACACTCACCACCTTTTGCACGCTGATAAACAAGACCTTTCATCCCTACTTGGATTAGTTTGTGGTGGTGTACTTGGATGACGTAGTCATCTATAACAAAACCTTGGAACAATATGTGGATAATTTAAAGAAGGTCTTCCAAGTCCTACGAGAGAACCAATTATGCATCAAGCGGGGTAAGTGTCAGTTCGCCCAATATGAGGTGCACTTCTTGGTCCATGTCATTAGTCAGGGTGAACTATGGATGGACGAGTCTATAATCTTGACAATCCAAGAGTGGGAGGCGCCCACCAAAGTAATTGAGTTACGATCGTTCCTTGGACTTGAAAACTATTAGTGCAGGTTCATAAGAAGCTACTACGCTAAAGATGCTCCTCTCACCGAGTTATTGAAGAAGAATAAGTTGTGGGTTTGGAGAGAGAAGTGCCAAAAGGCGTTCGAAGGTCTTAAGGCCACAGTGACAAAAGAGTCAGTCTTAACGCTGCGCGACTTCTCAAAGACCTTCGAAGTGCATATGGATGCTTCAGAATTTTCCATTGGGGGAGTCTAAATGCAAGATAGACACCCAATAGCACTTAAGATCCATAAGATGAACGAGACCGAACAGCACTACACGGTGCATGAGAAAGAAATGATGACCATCGTACATTGCCTACGCACGTGGAGACACTACTTACTAGGCTCCAAGCTTGTTGTCAAAACCGATAATATGGCCACTAAATACTTCTAGACACAAAATAAGATCACCCCAAAGCAATCTAGATAGAAAGACTTTCAAGGAAAGTTTGACTATGTCTTAGAGTACAAGCCGTAAGAGGCAACATTGTGGCCGACGCACTAAGTAGGAAGGTCAAACTTGCTGATATCTACTATCCACTGTGACATTCAAGAAGCAATCAAGTATGGCATGCAACGCGATTCGGAAGCAAAAAAACAGATGTTGTTAGCTGCCCAAGGCAAAACAAGGTGCTTTTGGGAAGAATATGGCCTCTTAATCACTACCGATCGGAGGGTCTATTCCCAAGTTTGGGTCTATCATGCGCCGAATCATTAAGGAAATCCATGAAACACCGTGGGCTGAGCATCCAGGGTAGGGACAAACAAGGGCCCCTATTTTTGGTCACGCATATGAGATGACATCGAGTGTTATGTGCAAACTTGTCTTGTGTACCAACACAACAAGGTGGAGTAAAAGCAATCGGGAGGACTACTAGAGCAACTTCTTGTGGCAGAACGACCATAGAAGAGCGTTACCATGGACTTCATTACCTCCTTACCCAAGTCTGGCGGGTATGGAACGATAATGGTCGTGACAGATAGGTTTTAAAAGTATGTTACCTTAATGCCAGCCAAAGAAGGTTGCAAAGCAAAGGAGGTTGCAATTGTTCTTCAAGAATGTGGTGAAATATTTGGGGATGCCAAGACATCTCATTAGCAACCAAGACGCCCTGCTTTACCCAGAACTTTTGGAGGGAATTGTCAGAGATACTTGGTAGGAAACTTCACTTCTCCACAAGTTTCCACATTCATACTGACAGCCAGACCGAACGTGTCAATGCCCTATTGGATTTTAACTTAAGGAACTATGTTAGTGCGGATTAAAAGGATTGGGACAAACTCCAAGACACGGCACAAATTTCTTACAATTTTAGAGAAGTGAATCTATCGGGCGCACACCATTTGATTTGGCGACAAACCGACAACCCCAAACTCTGCATGCATTGTCGACTGCTTTTGAAGTAAAAAGTTTGAGTAGCTACCATATTTTCAAGGGATTATAGGAACAAATTGACACTGCCAAGTCTAACTTGGACAAGGCAAAAGCGAAGATGAAGAATTTTGTCGACCACAAACGACGTCCCACCTATTCCAAAGAAACTGACATGGTCTTGGTAAAATTCAACCTCAAACAGTTGAAATCACTAAGGAGAGTTCATAAAACTTAGTGCGGAAATATAAGGGTCACTCAATATCATTGCAAAGGTGGGCAAGATCTCATACAAGTTGGAGTTACCTCCACACTTCAAAATCTTTTTGGTCGTTCATGCAAGACTTCTCAAGCATACCATAAGGACAGGCAGGATACTAGCCGGAATCGATCGCACCGCGCATCAATTATTGTCTCTTCCTCACGCGACCATAGATTGAGGCTATCATAGACTATGAATCCAAATGGAAAGCAAGGTCAATAAGCCAGCTACATGTTCCTTGTGAATTTGAAGGGAAAAACTCTGAAAGAAGCTACATGCTAGAAATACGAAGGCTTGTGGAAGTTTAGAGACCATATCTGGGAGTTTAAGCCGCATTATGTTGCGGTCATCGAATCATAAGGTGGGGGAGAGCGTGATGTCCCACCATCTTGGCAGTCAGATTTTGCGTCTGAATAGGTGTGAAAGGGCCTAGAATTGTGAAGAGGCTTGCGGAAAACTCTAGAATCCTTTAGCTTTGTCAAGAAGGTTACGGAAGGTCCTACACAATGTAGAATTATTTAGAAAAGGGACCAATGTGTATATATCTTACGGACTTGTAAAGTAAATATTAATTGCACTTTAGTAATTAGGTGGTAGTATAAATAGAGGTGTCATTCATTTGCAAGGCATCACTCAAGTGTAAAGTATTCCAAGCAATACAAAAATCCTTTTTCAGATCTCTCTTGTTCTTTCTAAATCTTATCTTTTATTCTCTTAGCGATCTTAACACAAAGGGCTTGCTTGAGCTTACAAGATCTTGAAATATAAGTCAGTAAGCTCTCTTCATTCCACTGGGACCATGTGATACAGGGGATAGAAATGGGACGAATATCAGCTTCTAAATCAATATGGAAATTGATATCTCTATCCGAAGGCATACAATGCAAAACATTAGGTAACAATAATCTAAATTATGAAACCATACGAATAAACTCAATAGATGGAGTCAATAGATGGAGTCTCAACCTCAACATCCCTAATATGAGTCAAATAAGTCAAAAAAAAAACCCTGCCCTACCAGTTTTCTAGCCAAATATAGGATATTATCTTTGCCTGCTTAGGCTTGTACACCCCTTCCCGCTTTCATTTTTCCCTTCTCGAAATTTTTGTAGTTACAGATTTAGCATTACATTTAAGCACAACATAATAGGGGGACAACCATGTCATGCCTAAGATTATATCGAAGTAAGTCATATCAAAAATCACTAAATTACCCCAAGTCAGAAAAGTCATACACAAAATAGGATAAACACGATAGACATGGGCGACTATGACAAACTTTCCAACTAGACAGAATCACGGATAGGGGCATCAAGTATATCATAAATCATTTCAAACTCTGAGGAAAATCACACAGATACATAAGAATAAGTAGAAACCTGGATCAAATGATACATTAGGCATCCACTTACAAACAAGAATAGGAACTGTGATGACTACATCAGACACCTCTACCTCATTCTTGCCCAGAAAGGCGTAACGCTGAGCCATGTCCTCATGTCGACCGACCTCCCTGCCTGGTTGCACATTACCAGTGCCTATCTTACCATTTCCTATACCTCCATTGTCTATCTAATTATCTATTCTTCAACCTTATGTATGCCCTCGACCATTATTAACATTTCTCGTATGTATCACTACTCTAGTTTGTTGTTGTGCGGAATCCAACACATGTGGGTGGGAACAATCTCTCCTCATATGCCCAGGTTCTGAACAATTATAGAAAGTACGATCAAAAGACAGGATCTTTAAAGGCGAAACTCCATGGCTATCAAAAATCAAATTATGAGATGGAATTCTTGAGTGATTATCTGTGGAGGTGAGCATGAAGGACTGAATTGGCCTAGCTGCAAGTGTCGGCCTCCTTGCCCCTTTTGAGTAAGAACCTTGAAATTTTACCCAAGTTTTTGTCCCTTTTTGGACAATGCCTTAGGCTGATCATCTCACCTCACACCCTCCACTTTCTTAACATAGTTTGTTACCTCATTAAAGCTCCTTTCTGCATAGATCATATGAATAGATAATACATGCAACTCAGAATTTAGTCTCTTGATGAATAGATAGATCATCTCTTCTTTAGTAGTCACCAACTATCTGGTAGCACATCTAGACTGAGCATGGAATTTGGCCTCATAAGCAGCCACATATATACCACCTTGCTCCAAATCCATGAACTTATCCTTGAAATTGGGTTCAAGTGAGTGGAGGTAAAACTGAAGATCTATATTTCATATAAGCTCTCCACCACTGCTTAGCCTCACCTTGAAGTTGAAAAGTTAGAACTCAACCCCATATTGATGGACAATTCCCAACTTATGAAGCCTCTTATAGAATTCTAAGATAAACTCGTAAGCATCCTCATTCTAAAAACCAAGAAAGACAGAAGGATTTAGATTCAATAACTTAGTCAACATTTCATTCTTATTACCAATCATAACAACACCCAACAAAGGATGGAAGAAAGCATTTTTACCTACGTTTCCGCCCATCTTGGGAGTAGTGATAGCAATAGATGGAATATTGGGAGCTTGAGTTTCTTGAAAAAATGGAAGCACACCAGGGGCAGCTAATCCTTTAAAAAAATGGCATGATTTGTTGAGTTAACACTAGGTCGATGGGAGGAATATCGATTGTATCAACCTGCACCTTTTACTTTTCTCCAACCTCCTTAGCATTTTCAACTTCAACATTCTTTTCTAAATCTTCATGATGTACGAGAGGGGACTTATTTTGGGGAAAAATTTTGAAGGACAACCTATCTCTAGCAAGTGTCACTCTGTCTCGGCCTCTACCCCTAACTCTTCCTATAGCCCTACTTTGACCGCGACCTATCTCTGCACATTCCTTAGCTGGAGTATTGACGGGAGCTACAGTTCTGACGTCCTTGTATTTAGTGTTAAACATTTGCAGAAAAAAGCGTGAAAGAGGTTTGATTCCAATTTGAATCGACAAATACCAATTAGAATCAAGTTATAGCACAAAAAAGACAAGAGAAAACATAAAGATTTCCTAAAGTCCTATAGTCTCTCGAAGAAAAGTAAAGATGTCCCTGTACCTTCCACAAGACTCTACTAGACTCATTTTGGTACATCAAGATCAATGAACCTAGGCTCTAATACCAACTTTCTAATGACCCAGACCATCATGATTGACACCCACACTAATCCTCCGAAGGGAGAACCACTACTACAGCCCAAACCAACTAAACCAAAATCAACTAAAGCATTTAACGATAGGAAAATAAGAATAATGGCTAAAATGGAAGTTCCCATAAACTTCAACAAAAGGTCTAATAACAACTAACATTACAGAAGTAATGCCTAGAATCTGAAAGTCAATGTACCAAAACATCTAAAGTTCAGCAAGTCTAAACAACCCCAACTAATTAACTAATAACTAACTAAAAAGTCTAAGTCTATAATGTGGACGTAGACGGAAAAATGAACTCATGGTAGCCCGGAAGAACTGGCTCACCCTTGAATTCAAAGAGATCACTCATCTTCTAGATGAGGTCTGTCAATAGCTGCCTGAAAATACCTTGTACTTAACAAAGAAATAGAAAGTGCAACACATATAAGTCAATATTACAATATAATCACATGCATATATCGAAATATACAACATTATCAACATTTTTGAACAACGTAGAGTTTCACATTTCTCAAGTATCTCAATTGTATCAAATCATTAGTACTCTCATGGAACCCAACCCAAATAGTTTATGCCGAAACATGGCAACCGATCCCATATTTATACTAAAATGTGGCAACTGATCTAAGTTAGTTATGTTGAAACGTGGCAACCAAACCATTCAACACACCACAATCACAAACACAAGTACATTCTCACAATCATACAATTGAGTCATCATTAAATGACATTCAAAACTATATATCCTTATTTATAACAAGTGTGATCAATAATGTTACATCCACGTAGATACATGTATCATAATGAAGTAAGACATACATACATCACACATTAATGATATCACAACCATCATCTACCTCAAAACAAGCTTGAAAGCCTAATAAACTTGATCCTTCCCTTTTTGAATTCGCTTTGCTTGTTCTTGATCTACAAACAAACAATATAGCACGGAAATTAATAAACAATAACCAATAACCCGAATTACTAACAATTCTATGAACCCTAGATCAAACTCAAGATCTCAAGTATCTAAACTGGGCTTTTGCCACCATATTTTCTAAATGAAAATCCTCTCCCATCAATAATTACCCATTAAATTATGTTCTACGGATTGAAAAATGGATTTAAGGAGTGAAAACCTTACCTTCAGCCTCAAGAATGGTGGAAAACTATCAAAAATCGTCTATCAGGCCTGCCACAACGGCAACCATTTCGCTACAGCGGCCTAGTTAAACCGACCAAAAGCACCGCCAAAGCGACTTGCATGAAAAATGAGCTATTTTAATAATTTTAAGACCCCCATTTCACAATTCACCTTTAACCAGCGACCCTCAAAAAAATATCGTTCATGCCAAGATCAATTCCGAGATTTCTTCTCACTCAAATTCAATTTCATTAAATTGTACGGGTTCCTTAACGATTTATCTATCCACTCATGTAATCAAATCCGTAATTAAGATCACCCAATTGCTACTGACCTAGGTAAAATTCCAAGTTAATATGGGAAAATAATTTCAACCCAAAAATTTTCCCCGTTGATTTTTCTATAACGACGGAACTCAGTTGTTACATGTTATATTTGCCCTTTCGTCATACTTTTTTGATATATTTTCCCCTTTCATCCAACTTCAGGCACATAGTTTCTCTTTCATCTCTAAGTTTTATCTCCCTGCTTTTATTATCTTTTGTGGCGCCTACGTGAAGCATCTACATGAATATGTATATTCTTTCCGCTTAATTTTTCTCCTAGTTTAATTACTATACCCACCCATCTCATCCATAAAATCAAACAATAAAAATATTCACTAATCGAACCCATAAAGTTTAATTCATTATATCTCTATTACCATCACTTTCCGAAATAACAACAAGCTTGTATAGTGTGCACGCATTAGGGTTGCTCATCCATGTCTTAATCCAATTCAGGGTCGTATTGACCATAAGATCACTAAAGCAATTGCTTGGGGCCCCAATTTATTTGGGTCCCCATTTTTAATCTAAATATGTATATGTATGTAGTAGAAATTCATGTATTGATAAATTTGAAAATAATTTTTATATAGAAAATATAATTGTGAAATAGAATATTAGTTTAGCTGATTGTAGTATCTTTTCTAGATTCTTTCGTGGCTAGTTAATTGTTGTATCCTTTATAGTTTCTCATGTTTCTATCTATTTTGTTGTCTAGATCATTTACATTTTGAGTATTATCATGAACCAACAATACTGAGTTCTTATACTTACTTTTCTTTATTCTCCTTTCACTATTTTTTATTTTTTCACGATTGAATATTCTAATTCTCTTAAATAATTAAACCCTATACATAATGTAAAATCTATTGTTGAGTGTTTATAAAAAATATCAAATTTGTTTTTAATTTCTTATTCAAATTTTAAGCACGAAAACTAATCAACACTATTTTAATATTATTTGGGAATGCTCAAGTACCCCCTCAACCCATGGCCGAAATCCCAGAGACACACTTATACTATACTAAGGTCCAATCCCCCCCCCCCCCCCGCAAACTTATTTTATAAATAATTTTCTACCCCTTTTCGTCCTACGTAACATTATCTTGTGGGTCTAGCGTGTGTTGACGTTATTTTTCAAACTAGTGTCACGTAGGCCGAAAAGAGGTAGAAATTATTTATAAAATAAGTTCAGGGGGGTAATAGGACCTTAGTATAGTGCAAGTGTGTCTCTGAGATTTCAGGCATAGGTTGAGGGGGTACTTATGCATAAGTGTGTCTCTGAGATTTCAGGTATAGGTTGAGGGGGTACTTATGCATTTTTCCATATTTTATATCAACTTATCAAATTCATCACAACACTATTTTAAAATCATCATATTCTTAACGAAAAATGAGTCATATTTTGTTATTCTAACTTTATATTATATAATTTTCGTTAAAAATTTACATTATCTGTATTCTTACTTCATAATATCCGCATATATCTTGTCTCTCCATATCTCATTTGTAGGATTACACTGAGTATGTTATAATTACTCAATTTATATTTGTCTATTAAAAATATAGAGCTTCTTTATGAAGTTTGGCTTTAGGTCCCATACTTATTGAGACAGGCCTGGTTCAATTTGACCAATTTAGTGTTGAAATAGTGCAGAAATGGTGGTTAAATAATGTTGATAGGCTGGTGAAACTTGTGGTAATAGATTGCAATAAAAATATGTTAAAATTTGTATTTAAAAAATAGCGCTGAAATGATGGTTAATTTGTTGGCGCATTATTTTATGTTGAAATACTGTTGAGAAAATGGTGGTTAAATTGTGCTTAATTGGCTTTTTCATTTTTGTGTATTAAAATAGAGTTGAAATTAAATAGCGCTAAGATGTATAGAAAAAATGATGAAATGTTGCTTAAATTTGTATTTAAAAAATAGGGCTGAAATGTGGTTAATTTGTTGGCGCATTTTTTTATGTTGAAATAATGTTGAAAAAATGGTGGTTAAATTGTGCTTAATTGGTTGTTGCATTTTTGTGTATCAAAATAGAGTTGAAATAAAATAGCGCTAAGATGTATAGAAAAAATGATGAAATGTTGCTCAATTATTTGGGACGCGGCTCCTACATTTTGTATAGTTCAAGGTGGGATATTTAAGGATTGGCTTTTATGGGTAAGATGTTGAGTATCATATTGAGTTTGGTAAAATAATTAAATTGTAAGAAAATTTTAAGTAAAACAAACATATTATATATAATAGGGGGTAATTCATGTGTGGCTCCCTAAAGTTGGCATCAACTTTCACTTAGATACCTTAATTTGACTTTGTTCATTTTAGGCACCTCAAGTAAATTTTTATTGTGTCACTTCGATACTTTTTGCATAATCGTCATAAAGAGTGTGATACTCTCATTTATTACGCGTGAAAAGCTTATTTAAACAATTTATATTTTTTTTTCTTCTTCCTCATTTTCAGTCTCCATTTTCTAGCTTACTTCATCCATGGCGACTGTTTTAAAAAAAAAAATCAAGATTTAAATATTGAAATAATCATGAAATTGTTTTTTTTTGAGGAATTTACTATTGTAATATCGAAGTGGATTTGGTTTTTTCTCTTCCTTCACAGGTCTTCAAACTTAGCTTTTACTATAAGTGCTCTCTTAATTATTTTTCTACAGTTAATTTTAATAATTTTTGTTCAATTTAACTACATTGTTATTGATTAAGAAGAATCAAAATCCATGATTTAGCTTTATTCTTTTATATAATTAAAGGGTTTGTGTATGATTGAGAAGCATCGTCGAGGAGGGGGCACCGATTCTTTTTTTAAGAAAACATTGGAGAAGTCACTGAGAAGACTGCAAAATAGCTTTTTGTTAATTGGTTAAATATTTTTTTAATTATGTTGGAAAAAAATGGCATATGTCATCAATTTATTGGCTACTTTCTTAATTTTTTTCTCAAAGTTTATTATTTAAGAATAATTTTGGGCACAAATTGACAAATGTCTTCATTTAATTGCACATTTTACACGTCATTTGTGATTTATTAAACATTATATATTTTTGTTGATTGTAACGAAAGTGGCAAAATGACACAAAAAGAGCTTACATGAAGTGTCTAAAATGAACAAACTCTAGCTAGAGTGTCTAAGTAAAATAAGTGTTAATCTTAGGGGGTCACCGATGCATTAGGCTTATAATAGGAGAAGAAAAAAGTATCACGACACAAAAACAACCTTTTAAATAATTATTAATTAAAAATTAAAATATATTTATTTTTAAAAATGAAAAAATAAGAATAGTTATTAATTCAATAAAATTAGTTTTTAGCGCTTTTAAAAAGAATTTTTTTTATAGTACACTTACCTTTTACTGATTTTCAATATTTAAATTAAAAAAATTGTAAAAATTGAGGGTGATTTATTAATTTTAATCTATTTCTTTTTTAGAAAATGAATCAACATTAGTCATTAGAGAATTTTACGGAATATGTTGGAATCATAAAAATAGAAAAATAGAATAGATTATCTTTAATCATATAAGTAATAATTTTAGGAAAATAATAAATTGAAAACTTATGAATAAAAAAACGGTTGTGAATCAACCATTTTCAAAAAATAAAAATTAAACTTTTTAAACTCTTTATTAAAAAAAAAAAAGCAAAAATGGCCACTAATATATTAGGAAAAACCATTCATATACAAAATTTCAAAAAAATTAATTAATTAAAAGTGTAAATGGAAAAAAAAGCAAAATAAATCAAGCATATTCAGTTAAATGATTTAACTTTAATAATAAAGAAAAAGTAAAATGGCCACTAATAATGTAACCTTTCCATTTTTTACTTTCTACTATATGATAAATGACAATAAGCACACAACTCTTCAACATGTTTCTGTCAGCAAAAAGGGCATTACGGTCGTTCCCATTATACAACTTTGTCTGCCACGCATAGCCCAAATCCTTTACTCATTACCTCGTCGCTTCATCTTTCTATTGTCAACTCCAGTCTCCAGCATTCATTCTCTATGTTGAAATTATTTACCTTATTCGCACCTCTTGAAGTTCGGCTTGTGCATAAATTTCTTGGGTGAGTGCGTTGCTTCTCTCTGCCTATGTATAACTGCGAGTTCTATATTTTCTTCATGGTTTGCTATTTATTTTCTTTCTTGTATGTGTTATATTTTTGACATAATACATATATTGGACCCTAAAATTGAGTTTAAATTTTAACTTTGACCTTCAATTTTTATAATGAACAAACAGACACTTTAATTATCCAACTTTTAAATAAATAAACACATGAGTCCTACATGGCAAAATACACGTAGGACCAAAAATGACATGTAGGATGACATATAGGACATGTGTGTCTATTTGTTCAATTTTATACAGGTTTAAGTGTCTACTTGTGCACACCCAAAGTTGAAGGGCATAACTGTGATTTGAAGTCAAGTTAAAGGATATATTTATGTATTATGCCTATGTTTTTTCTCTTGCCTTGTAAATGAGCTTTAACCGATAAGTTATATCTCGCAAATTGAGATAGTTAGGAAGAAGCTTAGAAGTTGAAATAGTAAGTTTTGGGAAAGAAATAAAATCTGTAAATTTTCTTAAGTTAGAAAAAAAGTGAGTTTTTTGTCAACTCCAAGCACAGAATGAGTTAGAGGTATATTTTTCATATGGTTGGAAAGCCCTTGGAGAGATCTTTCCAACACCGTCGAGTTTGTACGATTTCAATTTCGTATGAGTGAGATATGCTTTTCGGAAATTGGGTTGTTCGATGAAGGATAGTTCGATCCGAATTTGGAAAGGGCAAAGTTGTCTTTTCCTTACCCAATTATATTATTTTATTTTTGGGTAATAAATTGGGGTCTAAACTGATTTCATTCAATTGACACTTTTAGAAAAGAAGTTAGGATTTTGAGAGAAGAAAAAAATGAGGAGAAAGGAGAAAAGGAAGCAAAAACATTCAAGATCGTCGAAGTTCGGCTTGTGGAAATCGCCTGGGGTGATTCCTAAAAAGGTATGTTAGATCTTTCTGTGTTGGGTTCTTCCACCCACACACCAATTTGATTCAATTCAGCAAGTTAGAGTAGACTGGATGATGAACATTGATATTTTGATGAACAATTATCGAATTCTTGATTGAATGTATAGTAGCATGTTCTTGTTGATTTAATTCGTGTCTTTGGGCTGTTTTATGAGTCTAAACTATTGGTTATTGAGTATATTAGTGATTATAAGTGTTTGGGAAAAGATCCATGGAAGATTGAAAAGTTTAGAGTTGAAAAACCAAGAAGGAAAGTCGAAACGTGCATCCGTAGGGCCTTGGGGATCACATAGCCCCATAGGACAGTGTCTGTCCGTAGAGGCTTAGGGAGGCGCACCATCCAAAGTGCCCCAACTTGGCCTCTGAAGTTTGGGGCCTGGCACCCCACACCTCTCAGAGCGTCAAGAATGTCAGTTAACCTTATTTATTCCCCATCTTTCGTACTAGTTTCTAAGTGATGTACCTACATTTCCTAGTTGATTCAAACGCTCTAATGTACGTCTAAACATCATCAAAGCATCCATAAACATGAGATTATGAACTTTGAATCCATAATCCAGTTCAAGGAAAGTTAGGATCAAAGTCTAAAAAACTAAGAGTTAAGTCTAAAGGTTAAAAAGTAAGACAAGTAAAGTTTCTTAAAGTTCCAAGAGTCTTATTAAAATATTTTATCTTCGTTTTAAGGCTCAAGTCTCGAGTTAAAGAAAGAGTAAAAGTTGAAGTCTTTACTTGAAGGAAATATAAGGGAATCAAGTATTTCCAGAAGATTCATATCAAAACTCAAGTTTCAAGCTTAGTAAAGAGTAAAGAGTTAAGTTGAAGTTCTTTTCTTCAGAAGTTTAGGGAGACTAAGTATCCCCGAAGATTTTAAAATGTTTTCAAATTTAAACAAAGAAGCTAAGTTTTCCAAAGAGCCTTCGGGCTAGTTTTCATAAAAGAGTTATAGCTTTATAAAATGAAGCAAGCAGGGAAACTATGATTTCCAAGAGAGTTTTTTAAAGCTATGTTTTGGGCACTAATCTCAAATCACAGAATCAATATGTTTTAAAAACATAAGAGCTAGTATATTTTTGGGAGTAGCATTGAGTACCTATGTGGAGATGCTAGTTTCAGACTAACTCAAGTCTCCATGAAAATCATGTAGTCATCATGGGTAGAAAGGCTCATACTTTTTTAGATGAATCCTTTTTGCAATTTACTAGTGGATCCATTAGGGAGTTCAGGTCCTATACTTTGACAGGTTTAGGATGGTCCTTGGCTGCGTGAGATAAAAGGTTGTCTCATCAATATAACTATTAAATGATAGTTGTCGGTTAGAGAAACTCCCACAGTAGTAGTAGTTGCATGGTTCTTCAAGAGGTTCTGTTTAGTATGAATGGGGGTATAAAACTACATTCATGATTTGCATAAGTAGACTTTGAGAGGAAGAATGATATATTTTCTTTATTATTATGATTATGAGTTTACATCAGATTATTTTGTATTTTAACATACATTAAGTGTTAATGGTATCTTTTAATATACATAGTTGGAAACCATGTTTTAAACATCTTTTCTTTAAATTTCACATGTCTTTAAACTGCTATATAATGAGATGAGTAGTCATAATGAGTTAGTTATTCATGAGATGAGCAAAACGAATGTAAGTGTCCTTTCTTACTCCTTTTCAAGCCTATGTTGTTTCAGCATTTCAATTTTCATACTCATACATTCAATTTACTGATGACAGTAGGCCTGCATCTTATTATGATGCAGACACAAGTAACTAGGATCGACATTCCAGCGCACAGTTGATCCAGTGAGTAACTGAGTTAGTTGATTAGCCTCCCTTCATTCCGGAGGACATCTTTATCTTTCAGTTTTCAGTTGTTAGGATGATGGGGGGTCCTGTCCCAACATCCATCTTTAATTTAAAGGCTTTATAGACAGATAGAGTTAGTTCTTTAGTCTTTTCATATCTCTTGTAAACGATAAAACTTGAGTTTCCATTTTGGGCTAAGTATTATTTTAAAGTTATTTCTTGAGTTAAGTCTTCCACTGAGTTAACTAAGTCAGGTCAAGGATTTGCTTGGATCCTGCAATGATTTTCGAGTGTCAGTAACGTTTAGGGTGTAGACTCGGGGCATGACATAACTATTTACCAAGATTCCTCATTGAATCTTATATACAGCTTTACAAGTCTTAGAATTTTTTAAGTACACCTACTGATTTTGCGGTCGGTTGTCCATCTATCTTAATGCTAATCTATTTATGTATCGTCAAAGAGAACAAGTGTGTTGAGCTCATTAGAAAAAAATATGAACTTTTAATTAATAGCGAAAGAATCTCATTCACACGACTGTATCGTTTATGGTTTAGCTAAATTATTCTGCTCGCTGTGACTTTGTTGCGTTCCTCTTCCACCTTCAGCTTCACCCAGGCCACCAGAATTCTTCTTCTTAATTAACATATATATTATAGCTAAGAACTTACAAATGAAAATGAACCTTGAAAAATGATGATAACATGTTAAATTGCGAGGTGTTGCTGATATTTAAATTGCTATATAACAATCAGGTGGCATCATCATATTGAATAATTAAAAAATAGTTATCATTCATATTTCATATTGTGCTTCTACTGAATTAGTTGTGCTCTTATATGCACATATACACTTTACTCTAACTAGACTATTGTTGTCATCCCGTGAGAGGATACAACGTCGCGGTGACTCAATTCAAAAAGAAGTTAAAAGAATTTCAAAAAGGTAAAAAGGAAAAAGAGAAAAGAGAGTCGCCACATAATTTTTTAGATAGACTAGGAAATCTATTAACAAATTAACTTAAAAGAAAATCCTCAAAACCAATTGATTCTAGGTAAGGGGTTCAAGTTAATCTGAAGGGAAGGGATTAGACACCCTTCAGAATCCACAAATGTGTGACCTGACTGAATTCCATTTTTCAAATTGAGGAAGAGAATAAAGTAATGTACAAGTATAATTGTAGAAATAAAATTCGCGTCGAGAAATCAATAATCAAGAAGGGAAAATTATAGCAACAATCAATTTTATTATTTCAAATGCGAGTGTTACAATCTCTACAATTCCTCTGAATTCGCTTTTTCAAATATAAATTCAAGGGCTTTAAGTTTGTCCTTGAATCTATCATGAACTTGAACTTTATCTTGATCTTGAATTTTATTTGAGTTCAAGGGCTTCGAGCTTGTTCTTGAATTCGGTGGTTTTGATCTTGATTATTCTTGAACTTGAATGCTTGAATTCTTAAACTTGTAGCTTTGTAGAGAATTAAATGGTGTTTGTACCACGGAGTTTCTCTAGCTTCTTGTTTAGAATTTTCTCTGTCCCCTTTCTAAATTATGAAGACCCTTATTTATAGTTTTAGAATAGAAGAGTTGCGATTGGAATAGGATTCCGTTCAGCCAATCAGATTTTAGTGACATGGCATTTGGGATTTATAGAGCGGGCTTGTCATCTTTGACACATGTCATGATTTTATTGGTTTTCTTATTTGACTTGGCATGTCACATCATCTGCACACGTGGTGCCAAGATGGGCTCTAGAATGAGATGGGATTGGGTTTAACAAATTAGGTTCATCCAATATAGCCCAAATCAATTAATTTAGACTTGATTAAATTCATATTTATTGGACTTAAATATTTAACTCAATTATATCAATCCACAATATTTATTTGGATTAATATATTTATGAATTCAATATAATCCGAATTATTTTATGAATTTATATTTAATAAATTTTGAATGATTACAAATGCCCCCTGCTTCAAGTCTTGTCGAGATATTTATCTTTTAGAGACTAGGTTTGAAGCATTAACCAGTTACAAAATTCACCTTCGTTAAAAATGAATTACAATTGTAATCCTACTCAATTTCATATTCCTATATATGGTTTGTTGCCCAAACCAAAAAGAAATTATAATTCAATTAGAAATTGTAATCCTACTCAATTTCATATTCATATATATGTTTTATTGCCCAAGCCAAAAAGAAAATGTAATTGAACTAGGAGAAGGATTTTATCTCACCACATGACTTCTATAAATAGATATATTGTCTCCACAATTTTATCTTCAATTACATATTGTGAGCCTACGACGAAAAGGGCATACTCAAGGTAATTTTCCTCCTTTTTTATTTATTTTCGTCACTTTTTTACAGCTTGACATGTCTGTCGTAAAAAATTATATCTCATTGTAGAAAAATAAAAATCATAAACCGTTTGATTTTTCATAAAACTAGACTTTTAGATCTTTAACATACGCGAAATTATAAATTTAATACCTTAAGAATAGTGCTAAATTATTGTTTGAAGTTAGCTCTAGATTCTGTCATGCTAAAAATTCGTCACTTTTTTACAGCCTTATATGTTCGTAGTAGAAAACTCATATCTCATTGTAGAAAATTCAAAATCATGAACCGCTTGATTTTTCAGAAATTAGACTTTTCGATATCTAACATATTCAAAATTCAAAATTTAATACCTTCAGAATCTTTCTATATGATTTTTTGAAGTTAGATCTAGATTCTGCCAAGCTAAAAGTTCGTCACTATTTTACAGCCTGACATGTACGTCGTAGAAAATTCATATCTCATTGTAGAAAAATTAAAATAATAAACCGTTTAATTTTGTAGAAACTAGACTTTTCGATCTCTAACATATACAAAATTCAAAATTTAATACCTTCAGAATCTTTCTAGATGATTTTTTGAAGTTAACTCTAGATTCGCTAAAAATTTTCAAATTTGTATGACTTACTAAAAATCTCGTGTCTTGACGTAGGAACAAAGAAATCACAATCCGCTTGATGATTCCGAATCTAGAAATAAAGGTCTACAACACATACAAGATTCAAGATTTAATACCTTCCGGGTTTCAAACATCTTGACGGGTAACAATCTCTCCTTCACTTGTATTTTCCTCCTCCTTCTTCTTCTTCTTCTTTTTTTTTTTTTTGTAGATCAACAAAAAAAAATTATATTTTACGGAGGCTACATAATGAAAGTATTTATCACATAAAAATGTGTTCAACGTCAATGCCTTAATAAAATAACTAAATAATACTCTCAAGGTGTTCCATGGCCCCGAATGCTTCACCAATTTGAAACTTTACTAGAATATCGTGTAACGCTCCCCCCTTGAAAATAAACTCAAGGTGTTACAAGGTTCCGAATGTTTAACCAACTTAAAGCTTTACAGAAATACCGTGTAATGCTCCTGCGTTGAAAACAAACTCAAGGTGTTACAAGATCCCGAATGCTTAACCAACTTGAAGCTTTACTAGAATACCGTGTAACGCTCCCCCCTTGAAAATAAACTCAAGGTGTTACAAGGTTCCGAATGTTTATCCATGAAACTTTACTAGAATATCGTGTAATGCTTTCGCCTTGAAAATAACCTCAAGGTTTTACAAAGTCCCTAATGCTTAACCAACTTGAAGCTTTACTAGAATACCGTGTAACACTCCCGCCTTGAAAATAACCTCAAGGTGTTACATGGCCCGAATGCCTAATCCTGAAGTTTTACTAGAATACGTGTAATGCTCTCGCCTTGAAAATAACCTCAAGGTTTTACAAGGTCCCGAATGCTTAACTAACTTGAAGCTTTACTAGAATATCGTGTAACTCTCCCACCTTGAAAATAACCTCAAGGTGTTACGAGGTTCCGAATGATTAACCAACTTGAAGCTTTACTGGAATATCGCGTAACGTTCCCCCCTTGAAAATAAACTCAAGGTGTTACAAGGTTACACATGTTTAACCATTAAGCTTTACTAGAATACCGTGTAACGCTCCCGCCTTGAAAATAACCACACTCAAGGTGTTACAAGATACCTGTAACGCTCCTGCCTTGAAAATAAACTCAAGTTGGTACAAGGTCCTGAATGCTTAACCAACTTAACAGAGGATAAACCCGTGAAAAGACCAGTTTAAGGTGCAAAGGGACAAATATTGTCCACCTTAAGGCATGGAAATTTAAAGACCCTTTTAAAGATAAATCCGTGAAAACTCTAGCTTAAGGTGCAAAGAGACAAGTTAGTCCACCTTAAGGCATAGAAATTTAAATATTAGTTGAACGATACATTCGCAACAAAGCTAGATTAAGGTGCAAAGGGACAAATATCGTCCACCTTAAGGCATGAAAAAATTAAAGATCCTTTTAAATATATACCAGTGAAAAGGTCAACTTAAGGTACAAAGGGACAAATATTGTCCACCTTAAGACATGAAAATTTAAAAAGATTCTTGTAAGTATACACCCATGAAAAAGCCTAGCTTAAGGTGCAAAGGGACAAGTTTGTCCACCTTAAAACTTAGAAATTCAAAGATCTATTGAGGGATAATCCGCAACAAAGCTAGCTTAAGGTGCAAAGGGACAAACCTCGCGCACCTTTAGGCATGGAATACAATTACATACACATTTGGAGACTTCTACTCACATACTTGAAGTCTTACCTTCATACTTAGAGGATTTGAATACTTCAACATGTATACTTAGAGAATTTGGATACTTCAAATAATAAACTCGAGGAATATAAAGACTTCAATTTGCATACTTGATCTAATTTAAATACGTCAATTGTACTAATAAGAGACTTATATTTTATAAAGGTTTGTCCCCTTCATTGACCTATCAATACTTTGTGCAAGTCTTAAGTTTGATGAGACAAAAGATAAAATAAAATATATATCGCTTTGACTTTCATGCAATAGATCAAGTGGTAACATTTTTTTTACACTCATGCAACTGAACTTAGAATATGGTTCGAAGCTCCTACGTACCTCAATAAAGAGGATCAAGTCACAATGTAGTTCTGGGGATTCGAGTGATTTTTTTTGTGTGTGTATGGTTATGTCGTGCACAGTTTATACTCTTGCGGGCCAGGAGTGACATGCAGTTTAGGCTCGTATCTTAACGAGCATCATCTTACTTCAAGAATAGTATCTCTTTAGGAATATGGCATTAATAGGACCGATCCTTAAGTCACCAGCATCAACAAGCTTATAAGCACCATTTGAATATGCTTCTTATACGACATATGGTCCATCCCACTTTGAGGTAAATTTTCCCCCAGACTTGTGCGAAGTAATGATTGGTCTTCTTACCGCGAGAATTTGATCTCCAACGTGAAAGAACCTCAAGAGAACCTTCTTATTAAAAGCACGAGATAGACGAGCTTGATAACATTCAAGGTTTTGTTGGGCTTCTAACCTCATTTCTTCAAGTGCTTCTAACTAAGCAAGACGCAATCGAGCATTTTCTTCCTCATTAAGCCCTTCTTGAATAGCAAGTCTTAAGGAGGGTATTTGACGCTCGAGTGGCAGGACTGCTTCAACTCCAAAAGCAAGTGAATATGGTGTTGCTTGAGTTGGTGTGCGATATGTTGTCCTATATGCCCACAAAGCTTCTTCCATTCTTTCATGTCAATCCCGTTTGGATTTTGAGAAAACTTTCTTGAGCAGGTTGCATAGAGTCTTATTGAACGCTTCAGCAAGACCATTAGCGGCAGCATGATACATAGAAGATTTACGCTGCTTAAAGTCAAAAATATCACAAATCTTGTTCATTAACTTGTTATCAAATGGTTTGACATTGTCTGTTATTATATAGCGAGGGATGCCAAAGCAATAGATAATATTTACTCGGATAAAATTTGCAACATTCTATTTCTTCACCTATTTAAGAGCGACAGCTTCAGCACATTTTGAAATGTAATCAGTTGCAGCCAAGATGTACAAGTGTCCACCAGAAGACTTTGGTAATGGTCCGACAATATCAAGTCCCAAGCGTCAAATGGCCAAGATGCGATGGTTGGGTGCAATACTTCGGGTGGCTGATGAACGAAATTCGCATAAAATTGACAAGCATCGCATTTCCTTGCGTAATATAAGCAATCTTTCACCATGGTTGTCCAGTAATACCCCATCCTCTTTATGTGAAAGTGAAGTTTTGGTCCAGATTGATGTGATCCACATACTCCTGAGTATTCTTCTTACAGAGCATGAATCGCTTCTTCCTCTCCCAAACATCGTAATAACATACCCTCAAATAATCTCCTATATAATGTATCCTTGTAGTAAAGGAAACGAGGTGCACGACGATGTATCTCAGTTCTTCATCTTGGATTTTCTGGAAGTATCCCGTAACATAGGTAGTCAATGATGGTTTGTATCCAATCTTCCTTTGCAACTTCAACAATGGCGACGGTATGATCAAGCTTATTTTCACTATATTCTTCCTCATTTGACGATGGTACTATCCATTTTTGACAGACAGTTACTTGTGTTTGATCAGGAAGGGTTAGCGTTGAAGCTAGAGTAGCCAATGCATCACCTTTCTTATTCTCTGTTCGACGCACATGTTGAAGGGCTACATCCCCAAGCCATCTTATCAACTTTTGAGCATAATCATGATAAGGGTGCAATTCAGGCTTTTTTACCTCATAACTTCCTAAGAGTTGATTAATCACCGATTGAGAGTCACCAAAGACCTGTAAATATAATTGTTTCATGACAACGGCCATTTCAACTCAAAGTATCAGTGCTTGATATTCAGCGACATTATTGGATCAAAAAAATTTTTGAGTAAAAGAGAATGGTAGAATCTCTTCTTGTGAAGTGATGAATACCATGCCAGCACTAGCTCCGCCACGATGTGCAGCCTCGTCAAAGTATGTTTTCCAAGGAGGTTGAACTTCAATTAACATCGCATCTTCATCAGGAAACTCATCAGTTAACTCCTAATCATTTGGTATAGGATGGTCTGCTAAGAAATTCGCTAGTGTTTGTCCCTTCACTGATTTTTGAGGGATGTACACAATCTCAAATTGTTGGAATTGGAGGTGCCATCTTGCTAGTCGGTCACTAAGGACAGGTTTTGACATAACAAACTTGATGGGATTTGCTCTAGAAATAAGACGGACAACATGAGCTTGAAAATAATGCTTCATCTTTTGAATTGAGAAGACTAGTGCCAAGCATAACATTTCAGTTGGCGAATAATTTAGCTCATTTGGCGTCATCGTTCAACTTAAGTAATAAAGAGCATTTTCTTTGCCTTCACTATTATCTTGAGCTAACAGGGATTCTAAAGACCTTTCTTGTGCTGCAATGTAGAGTATCAATGGTTTTCCAGGTATAGGGGCTGCCAAAACTGGAGGTTTCACTAGATACAATTTGATACTTTTAAAGGCTTCACTACATGTTTGGTCCCAATTAAAAGGAGGACCTTTCTTCATCAGATGACTGAATGGTTGACATCTCCCCGCTAGATTTGAGATGAACCTTCTCAAGTAGGCTAACTTTCCTTAGAGACTTTTTAACTCATGAATATCTCGAGGTTCAGGCATCTTTGATATTGTATTGACTTTGGCTTGATCAATTTCAATTCCTCGATGTCTCACAATAAAGCCAAGGAACTTGTCGGAAGTAACTCCAATGGCACATTTCAATGAATTCATCCTTAGTTGATATCTTCGGAGTAACTCAAAAACCATACTTAAGCCTTTCAAATGATCACCCCTCTTCCTCGACTTTACTACCAAATCATCAACATAACATTCAACATTTTTATGGAGCAAGTCGTCAAAGATATTTTGCATAGCCCTTTGATATGTGGCGCCAGCATTCTTTAATCCAAATGGCATCACTTTGTAGCTATAAATACCTTTTGGCGTGCGAAATGCAGTGAGTTCTTCATCTTTCGGTGACATGCGGATTTGATTATATCCAGAAGAACCATCCATGAACGACATTGCCTCATAACCAGTGGTGGCATCAATCATCAACTCTGGAATGGGAAGAGGAAAATAATTTTTAGGGCATGCATTATTGAGATCTCTAAAGTCAACGCAAACTCGAATTTGACCACTCTTCTTCCTCACAGGAACAATACTTGAAATCGATGTAGGATATTTGACCTCACTAATAAAGCCTGCTTCAATGAGTTTGTTAACTTCATTTTCTATCAACGGAATAAAGTCTGGTCTTAAACGTCTTTGAGCTTGTTTAACTGGACGAGAACCATTTTTGACTGTCAATTGATGGACCACTACTCTAGGATTCAATCCAGAAATTTCTTTGTAACTCCAAGCGAATATATCTCTATACTCTTTGAGTATATTCATGTAAGCGACTTCTTCATCAATTTCTAGAAACGCACTCAAGTAAGTTGGCTTCGGATCTTCATCAGTGCCAAGGTTAACTTCCTTCAAAGGATCTATAGTGATCTTTAATCCTTCTTCAAGTTCTGCAGGAGCATCTTTAGCATCTTCCTCTTCCACAAGATCATTGTCATTGACTGATATATGACAACACGAGACAATATCTTCTACCTTTTCCACAATCTTCTTTTGAGGCAAAGAATCGTACTCATTTTGGATTGTAACATGATTTGAGGAACCTACACTTTCTTCATCTTCCTCAAGTAGAGCCAATGTCTTTTTGATCTTTTCAGCAATACTACTTCCTCCTTCTAGAGAATTTGTGGAGGAACTTGCTCCTTTTGGAGTCGAAGACCCAAAAACAGGAGTTGATGCAGACGACACTTGAAGCATTTGTTGTCCTAGTGTAGCAGCCTTGCTTCTCGTAACAACTCCAAAACTTCCAAAGGTAACACCAAGGATGTCTTCAACTTCAGTAGAGAACTTGGAACTAGTGACCTTAGAGGCGGTTGATCGAGAGTTGTTGTTCATGGAAGTCATCTTGATATTCTTTGACGTTTGAAAAGTTGAGATGAGAGGTAGAGATTGTCCCACTGGGCGTGCCAGAATTTGTAGACAATAACATTGTCACGACCCAAATCCGGGCCGCGACTGGAACCCACACTTACCCTCCTATGTGAGCGAACCAACCAATCTAAACCTTAACATTTCAATGTAATAACAACAGAAAATAATGCGGAAGACTTAAACTCATTAATAAAAACCAATTTCAGATTTTCTAAGTGTTTTGAAACGAGACCCTGCGACGGTCCGTCGTGCCCATGACAGATCGTCGTTTGGTCCGTCGCCTCAGCCTGTTTTTCCAGAATTGAAGTTTGTTGCTCAAAACGACTAAACGGGTCGTTACATTAGATACCAATTTACCCATCGTTCGTCCCCGAACGATCAAAAGAAGGAAAACAAGGGCGAAAAGGAGTACGTGAATCTGTAAACAGATGTGGGTATTTTTCTCGCATATCCGCCTCCTTCTCCCAAGTGGCTTCTTCAACCGGTCGATTCTTCCATTGCACCTTGATGGATGCAATCTCTCTTGACCTCAACTTGCGAACTTCTCTATCTAAAATAGCAACAGGCTCCTCCTCATAAGACAAGTTCTCATCAAGCAAAACTGAATCCCAACGGATAATGTAGTTTCCATCCCCGTGGTATCTTTTCAACATCGACACATGGAATACCGGATGTACTCCGGACAGCCCTGGGGGTAAGGCTAACTCATAAGCCACCTCCCCTACTTGCTTGAGTACTTCAAATGGTCCAATGTACCTTGGACTTAGTTTACCCCTTTTTCCAAACCGCATCACCCCTTTCATGGGCGAAACTTTCAACAAGACTTGTTCACCTTCCATGAACTCTAAGTCTCTAACCTTTCGATCTGCATATTCTTTTTGTCTACTTTGCGCCGCTAGAAGATTTTCTTGAATAGACTTCACTTTTTCCATCGAATCCCTCAAAAGGTCAGTACCCCAAGGCCTAACCTCAAACGCATCAAACCAACCAATGGGAGACCTACATCTCCTACCATACAATGCTTCGAATGGAGCCATATCAATACTTGAGTGATAGCTATTATTGTATGAAAACTCCGCTAAGGGTAGGAAGCTATCTCAATGGCCACCAAACTCTATCACACACGCACGAAGCATATACTCCAACACTTGAATCGTCCTTTCAGACTGACCATCGGTCTGAGGATGGAATGCAGTACTAAGGTCCAACCTGGTACCCAATTCCGCATGCAATGTTTTCCAAAACTTAGAAGTAAACTGCGTACCTCTATCTGATAAGATGGATAGTGGAACCCTATGCAATCGCACCACTTCCGAGATATAGATCTTGGCCAACTTCTCTGCATTGTAAGTCACCTTGACCGGAATGAAATGAGCAGATTTAGTTAACCTATCAACAATCACCCAAATGGAGTCATACTTACCCATTGTCTTCGGAAGACCAACCACAAAATCCATTGCAATTCTTTCCCACTTCCATTCCGGAATGGGCATTCTCTGAAGTGTTCCTCCGGGCCTTTGGTGTTCATACTTTACTTGTTGGCAGTTCGGACACTTGGCAATAAAGTCAACAATATCACGCTTCATTCTACTCCACCAAAAGTGTTGTTTTAGGTCACGATACATCTTGGTTACACCCGGATGTATAGAATACCTTGAACTATGAGCTTCTGTCAGAATAGTGTTGATCAAATCATCAACACGGGGTACACATACCCTTCCCTTGATTCTCAAAACACCTTCCTCATCGATTTGTGCTTCCTTAGCCTCCCCTCGCAATACTTTATCTTGAATTCTTCTTAGTTTCTCATCATCAAACTGTTTTCCCTTAATTTTGTCAAGAAAAGAAGATCTTGACTCCACACAAGCCAACAATCCTCCCTTCTCATTTACTTCTAATCTCATCAAGTCGTTAGCTAGAGTCTGAACCTCTCTAGCTAATGGGCGTCTAGAGGCTTGCAAGTGAGCTAGACTTCCCATGCTTCCCGCCTTTCTACTTAAAGCATCTGCTACAACATTTGCCTTCCCCGGATGATACAAAATGGTGATGTCGTAGTCCTTCAGTAGTTCCATCCATCTCCGTTGCCTGTATTTTCAATTGATGATAACCGGATCTCAAATCAATCTTAGAGAAGACACAAGCACCTTGTAACTGATCGAACAAGTCATCAATGCGGGGAAGAGGATACTTGTTCTTTATGGTTACCTTGTTTAGTTGTCTGTAGTCTATACACATTCGAAAACTCCCATCCTTTTTCTTTACAAACAAAACCGGAGCACCCCAAGGAGATGCACTTGGTCTAATGAAGCCTTTGTTCAATAACTCTTGAAGTTGTGCTTTTAACTCTCTTAACTCCGCGGGAGCCATTCTATAGGGGGGTATAGAAATGGGGCGAGTACCGGGTTCAAGATCAATACAGAAGTCAATATCCCTATCCGGCGGCATACCAGGAAGATCTGCAGGGAACACATCCAGAAACTCACGAACTACCGAAACCGACTCAATCGAAGGTACTTGGGTAGTGTCATCCTTGAGATGTTCCAAGAAAGCTAAACACCCTTTACTAATCATTTTCTTAGCACGAAGAAAGGAGACGATGCGGACCGGATTGGAAGTGTAGTCACCCTCCCACACTAACGGGTCTGTCCCAGGCTTGGCTAACGTCACCGTTTTAGCATTACAATCCAAGATTGAAAATTGCGGAGAAAGCCAAGTCATACCCAGAATCACATCAAAATCGTCCATTTCTAAGATAACCAAATCTACATAGGTGTTGCTCCCCACAAAGTTCACCAAACAAGACCTATACACCTTTTCAACTACCACAGACTCACCCACCAGAGTAGAAACACGAATAGGCATATCAAGTAATTCACAATGTAAATTTAGACCATTAGCAAATGAGGAAGATACATAAGAAAATGTGGATCCAGGATCAAACAATACAGAAGCCATGCAATCACAAACCAGAAGATTACCTGTGATGACAACATCAGATGCCTCCGCTTCAGACCGCCCAGGGAAAGCGTAACAATGGGCCCTATCGTTTGTCTGTCCATTGCCCCTACCATGTTGTGATGTAGTGGCCCCAGTTTGCCCATTACCTCTGCCGTTTTGGTGACCACCATTACCTCGACCACCACGTCCTCTAGAATAACGGCCTCTACCATGACCACCTCTACTTCTAGCTATTGGGGGTCTATAACTTTGTCTGAGACAATTTTTCCTAATATGTCCAATCCCCCCACATCCATAACATTCTCTGGAGTCAATCATAGGCCCCTCGGAGAAGTGTTGACCGGTCTGAGGTGGTCCCCCAACTACAGTCTGTAGTGAAGACTGAATTGGTCGGACTGAGTAACTTCCCGAACCCTGTCCTCTAGTGTAAGAACCATTAAACTCACCTCCCTTTCGAAGCCTTTTTGATGTCGATGTTGTGGTGAATTCGTCTGGCTTTACTCCTTCCACTTCTATCACAAAGTCTATCACTTCTTGGAAGGATTTTGCCGTTGCCGCTACCTGTAAGGCCGAAATCCGCAATTCTGACCTCAACCCCTTCACAAATCGGCGAATCCGCTCTTGAGGACTGAAACAGAGTTGAGTGGCATATCTGGATAGTGCATGGAACCTAGCCTCGTAAGCATTAACCGACATCCTACCTTGCTCTAGGCTCAGGAACTCATCCCTTTTCCTATCCTTCAAAGTCCGGGGGATATACTTCTCCATAAACAAGCTAGAGAACGAGGCCCAAGTCATAGGTGGTGCCTCTATTGGTTGACACTCAATATGTGACCGCCACCACATTTTGGCGTTCCCTTGAAACTGATAACTCACGAACTCAACACCAAACCGTTCGACTATACCCATCTTGTGTAGTAGCTCATGACAGTCAACCAGAAAATCATAAGCATCCTCAGATTCCGCACCCTTGAAGACTGGAGGTTTCAATTTCAAGAACTTACTGAAAAGTTTATGCTGATCACTTGTCATTATAGGCCCAGTAGTCAGACGTGGAAACGTGCCTATTTCCAATGGAACATCCATGCGGGGAGCCATAGTAGCCGCATGTTGTACCTCCGGAGCCTGAGGTGCTGGTGCAGAGAACACTGGGGGTGTCTGGCCCTGATCAGATAACCCATTGAGATAGGCGAGAACCTGATTGATCATCTCTGGGGTAGGTTGGGGTGGCAATCCCTCATCCTGCACTTGTTCAGTTTCCCCATCCTCCCCTTCTCTTATTACCTCCTCAGTCGGTGGAGGAGTCACTGCCCTAGTATCAGATGGGCTAGGTGCTCGTCCTCTTCCCCTAGAGGACGTCCTTCCACGACCTCTACCACGGCCTCTTGCCGTTGTTCTTCCTCGAGCCACAGCCCCAGTGGCTGGCTCAGTTGTTTCTTGTCTGGCCGGTGTTGGTGTTGGCGTAGTCGTTGCTCTAGTTCTAACCATCTGCGAAAGAGAGTGAAGATGGTCAGATACCAATTTGTATCGCCTAGATACCAATTGGACTCAAGTAGTAGCACGAAAGAAAGAATGAAAGAATGGAATTTTCCTAAAGTCTTATAGCCTCTCAAGGAAAAGTAAAGGCGTCCCCCTACCGTTCCTTAAGACCCTACTAGACCTGTTCTTGTGTGATGAGACCAACGAACCTAATGCTCTGATACCAAGTTTTGTCACGACCCAAATCCGGGCCGCGACTGGCACCCACACTTACCCTCCTATGTGAGCGAACCAACCAATCTAAACCTTAACATTTCAATGTAATAACAACAGAAAATAATGCGGAAGACTTAAACTCATTAATAAAAACCAATTTCAGATTTTCTAAGTGTTTTGAAACGAGACCCTGCGACGGTCCGTCGTGCCCATGACGGATCGTCGTTTGGTCCGTCGCCTCAGCCTGTTTTTCCAGAATTGAAGTTTGTTGCTCAAAACGACTAAACGGGTCGTTACAAACATTCGCGTCGAGAAAACAATAATCAAGAACGGAAAATTATAGCAACAATCGATTTTATTATTTCAAGTGCGAGTGTTACAATCTCTATAATTTCTCTGAATTCGCCTTTTCAAATATAAATTCAAGGGCTTTAAAGCTTGTTCTTGAATCTATGATGAACTTGAACTTGAACTTTATCTTGATCTTGACTTTTATTTGAACTCAAGGGCTTCGAGCTTGTTCTTGAATTCGGTGGTCTTGATCTTGATCGTTCTTGAACTTGAATGCTTGAATTCTTAAACTTGTAGCTTTGTAGAGAATTAAATGGCGTTTGTACCACAGAGTTTCTCTAGCTTCTTGTTTAGAATTTTCTGTCTCTTTTCTGAATTAGGAGGACCCTATTTATAGTTTTAGAATAGAGGAGTTGTGATTGGAATAGGATTCCATTCAGCCAATCAGATTAAAGTGACATGGCATTTGGGCTTTATGGAGCGGGCTTGTCATCTTTGACACATGTCATGATTCTATTGGTTTTCTTATTTGACTTGGCATGCCACATCATCTGCACACGTGGCGCCAAGATGGGCTCTAGAATGAGATGAGATTGGGTTTAACAAACTGGGTTCATCCAATGTAGCCCAAATCAATTAATTTAGACTTTAATTAAATCCATATTTATTGGACTTAAATATTTAACTCAATTATATCAATCCACAATATTTATTTGGATTAATATATTAATGAATTCAATATAATCCGAATCATTTTATAAATTTATATTTTATAAATTTTAAATGATTACAGTCTGTCTATGACAAAATAATATAAACAGAACTAACCGATAAAAATTCTAATATTTTGAGAGAAAAGGATAATTATCAACAAGTTCCATTAAAGTGACAAGACACGTATTTTGAACTATTTAAAAAATAAAATACTCAAAAAGTATTAATTTTAGAACTATTAGACAAAAATTTGGTGTCAACAATTATAAGAAAGGATCTTCTGTAACAATTAATATTAGTGATTCGCATGTTATTTATACTACTTTTAACAGGATTTCATTGTTCGATAATATAATAGTCTTCTCATGTTAGCATACTCTTCAACTATATCCATATACTATTCACAAATGTCAAGGGTGCATGTAAAATTTGCCAAAAATCGTGTATTCTTAGAGAATTTGACACGAATGCGAACGTGCGGGTCAAAAATAAAGAGTATGCGCAACTTAGATGTCCACTTCATAGATGGCTATACATTATATTAACATGATATGTTTTGACCTTTAAAAATTTGATTTACTTTTACTGAAGATAGTAGGTATCTATTGTAAACATGGAAACACATAATACAGTTTGAAATTTGTTATACTGAACAAAAAATGAAGGTAACTTCTTTACTATTCTTGTTCAATATGCTTAGTTATGACATCCAAAACTCACGTTTCCTGTTCCATGTTGTAATTAATTTTCTTTTCTTGTATTTACACTTGATTACAATTGGATGTGCGTACTATAGTGTGCATCGGTGCATTTTTATGTTCTCTGCCCATTGTTGTTAACTTAAGTGATTCATAGTAGACATTTAGTATCTTGACACTCAATTTATTTGCAAATTTTTAGAGGCATGACACAAACTTCAAGTTATGGAACTAATAATTTAGGTTGGGTTATAGAGCGGGATGATCATGATAAACGAGCTTCTTAGTGAAATGGTAATTGAGATTCAATATTGAGAACACTACTTTATGGAGAAATGTTATCATATTAAAGCATGGACAATCTAATGAATGTGTTTCGTCGTATTAGGATACTTCTTCTATAGTAAGTCATCATTGAAGGATGTAAAAGTTATCAAGAACAGGTTGTCACTGAAGATTTTAATTTGAAAGTTAATTTTCTAGAGATGTTTACAATTTTCTTCTGTGCAGTTGCTACAAAAGAATTAGACAAGTTCGACTTTTCTCATGGTGAGTTACTCTGAAGTTTTCTGTCTCATATTTTGATGAGTACTCACTACTTTTGTTAATATAATTATATCTAAATATGTTGGTAATGTCATCTATACCTTTGTTTTTTGTTTATTTTTTTTAAACTTAGACATGTTTGATATTATCTTTTGTGTAGTTGCTACAAAAGAATCTGACAAAATCTCTCTTTCTTCATGCTAAGTTATCCTTTTCTATACAAAATTGCTCTTTAACTTTCCAACTGAATTTCTACCAACTTGTAGCTTTGTGCTTTTCCTACATTACACCATTGTAGAATCTTAACTTTAACTTTGAATTTAATCTCCATGTTAATAATTTCAATATTATAATAATGTTTCATACCTTGATTTACACTCTTTCGACTTTATATATACAATCACCAGACATCATGAAAACTCAAGGAAAAGAAAATAGAGTAATACATAAATCATAAACCGACTCAATGTAATCAATACCAACTTTACACTTATGTTATATTCGAACGAAGATCAGATTTTTCATGCATTTATGCTCAAAGGGAAAACTGAGATTACTCTTTTCCATTATTTAATGATGCCAACGCATTCTATAGTGGATAAGCATTTTCCCTACAAGCCTAATATTGCATCTCACTATATTTTATATTCTATGCAGTGGAATTAAATAATTATAGGTCATACAATTAAATAATGATTACTATTTTATATTTGGAATTATTTTAACTATAGTGATGTAACATGTGTGTGGTTCCCTTTTTAGTAAATTTTTTTAACTATCTTTTCATAAACTTCGTATTTTTAGAAAAATAAATGTAGACAATAATAATAATTTGGTTTTAAAAATTAAAATTTTAATAATAACTTAGTAATTTAAAATTTAAACTTTTGATATATATATATATATATATATATATATATATATATATATGGATGGATGGATAGATAGATGGATAATAATAATTTTTTGGTTTTAAGTATTAAAATTTTAATAATAATTTAGTAATTTAAAATTTAAACTTTTAAAACGTGTGTGCGCGCGCGCGCGTGCGTGCGTGTGTGCGTGCTTGTGTGTGTGCGCGCGTGTGTGAGCGTGTGTGCGTGTGTGTGTGCGCGCGTGTGTGTGCGTGTGTGCGTGCGTGCATGCGCGCGCGTTTGTCTGTGTGTGTGTATATTCGTGTGTGTGTATATATA
This sequence comes from Solanum lycopersicum, assembly GCF_036512215.1. Lineage (NCBI taxonomy): Eukaryota > Viridiplantae > Streptophyta > Magnoliopsida > Solanales > Solanaceae > Solanum > Solanum lycopersicum. Next base: position 63,104,290 of record NC_090800.1, on the reverse strand, counting down.
TATATATACATATATGTATAGACACGAATTTCTCTGAGACCAAAATATTCCTCTTATGCTTTAGAAGAATTTTTACCTTTTTAAAATTTATGCACAAAGCAGTTACAACAGTTACATAGTCAGTTACATTTGACATGTGTCCAATACTTGTCATGACAGAATTTAAACTAAGTCTTACAACTATAATTTTAACAGATAAATTATATTTCAAATTCAAATACCTTTTATGCTTTAGCATAAATTACAATATTCTAACACTTAGAATATTTCAGCCTATTTCCGGCACTTAGAATATTTCAACCTACTTCCAACACTCAAAACATTTCAACTAACTTTGAACACTTAGAATATTTCAACCTGCTTCTAACACTCAAAATATTTCAGCTAACTTTCAATACTTAGAATATTTCAACATGCTTCCAACACAGTTTTATTTCAACAACTCTATCAACTCATGTTAACACTTGTGAATGCCTTTGCCTTGTCATCGTCAAGTCTCACATTGTTGCCTTGTCAAGCTAACACATTGCCTTATCTTGCGATGACTCTGCCCACACGTAAGCCTTGTACGTCCAAGCTTCCTTGCCAACACCCAAGCATCTTGAACCCTTTGTTGCCCACTAACTCTCAGTTGTACAACTACATTGTTTTGACCACGTATATACCAAGACAAATGCCCAAATCCTTATCATGCTTGCACGTCATTTGCTTAGTTAGACTACAGATCTAACAGACCACCCACACCACCTGAACTCGATGTCCTCATTGATATTATTTTGAGATACTCATCGATTTGGTCATTAAACTAGCATAAGTCCTTGGCTTTCTCCCAGACTGCATCAGTTGTGTTCTTACTTTTTCAATGTATCAAGAACTCAATTTTCGTGTAATCTTATTTGTGCCCAAAATCCAGTGATCAAGGATCTTCTCTATCTCAGCATCAAATTCTGTAGGTATAGATGAAGGATCCCTCTTTGACCTGTTCCTATTTGGATCATCTACACCTGCAATTTAAGGTTTCAATAAACTCGTATGAAAAATACGATGAATTTTTAACCTTTCTATAAGAAACTTCACCCACTATTTTAACCACTTCAAACGGACCATTGTATTTAGGAATCAAACTCTGATGTCTAATTTTACTTACAATCTATTGTCAGATTAAGTTTCAACAACACTTTGTCACCCACAGTGAACTCTAATGAGTCACGATGTTGATCAACATATTTCTTCATGCACCGCTGAGCCTTACACAGACTGCCTTGTGCTTCAAAAAACATTTCAAGTTTGTTCCCTATACACTGTGCGCTGCTGGACACTTCCCATGATTTTTGGTCTTAACAACATCTAATTTGAAAGGGCTCATCGTTGTTGCAGACGACTTATGCATATTATAGCAAAATTGCACAATGTCAAGCAAAACAACCCAATTTTGTTAACTTGATGTCACATAGTGCCTCAAGTATTCTTCTATTAAATGATTAATCCTCTTCGTTTGTCCATCTGTTAGTGGGTGGTTTTCAGTAGAGAATTTCAACTTGGTTTCCATTATATTGAACAAAGTTGTCCAAAACCTTCCTGTTAACCTTGCATCCCTATAACTCATAATATCAGCTGGAACACCAAAGTACTTAACCACATACTTATAGAACAATTCAACAACAATTTCAGATGAACAAAAGATATGTTGCAACTTCCTTTATACGTTTAGTCTTGTCCACTTGACAGATTTGACAAGTCTTCACATACGCCTCTATATCATATTCCATCTTTGGCCAGAAAACGGAATAACAAAGCTAACATTCTTTCAACACCCGGATGACCAACCCAAGTAGTATGATGTGCTTCCTTCGTTAAGTCTTTTGTGCAGTCCACCGTCATTTGGTACCACGATCCTCTCCCCTTTAAAATGAAGTAGACCGTCCTCGATCATGTACCACTGATAGTCTCACCTTGCACTTGACTCATTCGTTTGAAATATAATGAATCGTTCAAAGCACATAACCCGATCCTATCAAGAAATTCAATCTTAAGTTTTGAAATAGAATACACAGCAACAAATACCTCCGTTTGACTCAAAACATGAACGACTTGGTTGTGTTTTCCCGACTTATGCTCCCACAGAAAGTCATATTCAACCAGAAATTCCTGTCATCTTGTTTGTTTTGGACTCAACTATTTCTGCGTCTCAATGAATGTATTAGCAACATTGTCAATCTGCACCACAAAGCGATTTCCAAGCAAATATACTCCCTTAACCTACAAGCAATGAACAAGAACAACCATTTCTTTTTCATGAGTTGAATATATATATATACACACACACTAGGCATCAGTTGCCCGTGCAAGCACGGGCCCAATGTTTCTAAATTGTGTGAGTCGAATGTAAGAAAAGTGCATACATAGAGTCATTCTACAATATTTACATAATGCTGCAGTGTATTTACATAATGTTGCATTTCAATAGTGTTACTCAGCGCTAGATAGAAAGTCTCTGTGAAATAAAAGGAAAAATGAATTTAGTATGTCGTTATGCGGAGGAGTAAATGAGAAGTATAGTACTGAATTATTTAAGAATTCGTGATTGATTGCAAGATCTAAGTACCTGTTGATTTCCAAGAAGTAGGCAACAAAGTCCACGCTATCAACAACAAAATTGTATGCCTTCAACAATTGTAGTAGTTGAGTTAGACAAAAAAGTGTTGCCAACCATATTGCAAAATATTGGTATATACTACACAGATAACAAAAGGAGAAAACATTGGTTGTAGAACAAATAAAGTATTGACAAAATATATGATTGTTTAGCTATTGCAGATTTTTTTGTCGTAGTGATGAAATATATAATAATTTATTTTAGGATAATTTATTTCAAAATTTAATTATTTTAGATAAATTGTTCTCAACAAAACAATTCTAACTAAATCTCCATTATGTTGGGCTCATGTTGGGCCCGTGCTTGCACGGGCTAATCTCTACTTAGTATATATATATATATATATATATATATATATATATATATATATATATATATATATATATATATATCATTCAAGAGTGAGCCAAAGTTTGAATGTAATTCCTTTTTATAGTCACGAAGAGATGAACAAATAAGGAAAAGAATTAAAGGGAATCAATTAATAATAAATAAATAAGGTTTTCCTTATTGAAAAGGAATCGAACAATAAAGAAAAGGGTAATTTATTATTATTATTATTATTTTACCAAAATAGAATAGCACCAAATTAAAACACAACGATCAGATGACATATTAGTTTAAAGAGGGCCAAAATTATGCATCAATGACAATATTTACTTAATCATGGGTTACTATAAATATGACAAGTACGAATCAGTCAAGACAAAAAATTAAGGGAAGGAGGGATCAATTTACAGCACTATTAACACAGTGGTTTAGCAATAAAATTAGACTCGCTTTTTTTATTTAATAATTTAAGACTTACGATAAAGATACCAACAAATCAAATCAATGTAAGCATAATTAAAGCAAGAATAACAGTAAGACTAAATCACAGCTTAAATACTCAATTCAACCAGTTAAAGGATTATTAAGTTTGATATATTTACCCTTTCTTCTAGAGCAACAAATATGGTGAAGTCTGTCCATAGAATCATGCATATGTATCAATAATCAACGGAAATCCGCATGATTAATTTGGAAAATAGAACACAACAGATTTCTATTAATTAATAATAAAGCTAAAATAATTTTACAAGTGTATCAAACCAAACAAATTTATAAAAAAAAATAACCCGCTATATAACCAAACAAATGGAACTCATATGTATGGGATAGCTAAGCTTTACAAAACTCGAAACATAAGACTAAGTTAGTTCACCTTAAAAAAAACATGACATCACAATTTTACAAAACCATAAAGAAATCTAATGTATGGTAAAAACCAGAATAAAAAGCAAACATCAATGGACATACCCATAGCTCAAATTCTGGTATAACCCTAAACTTAACACTGCAAGTGAAAATAAGTGTAACAATTCAGCAATGCAGAAGAACTAAAAGAGACCCAACAAAGTGAATGTTAACAGACAAAGCATAGTAGAAAACTAACGATTGAGAACAAAGAAGTCAATAAGCACAAGAAACGTCGAGTGTAGTCGAGTGAACTGCACGTGTCTTGAATAAAGTGAATCATCAGACTAACTGTCTAGAAATGGTAACATTTTGTCGTGTTTATCTGTACTTAGAGAAATAAAGACTGTTGAAAAATTAAAATTGAACTAATTGCAGCTATTCTCACGAACATACGCAACATGAATAACGGATAATGTATTTAAGCAAACGACAAGTAAGTTCCTAACGTGAAGTCATTTAAATCTTTGGCAGCTTACAATCTAGTATTTGATTTAGCTTCTGTTGGCAGACATAATTTCATCAAGTGCAAGAAAAATATCTCAATGATATTCCACCATTTGGTACCTCAAAGACCATGTCCTAAATTTTTTTAAAAAAAACTTAGCTACACCTTTGAAATAATAGTTGTAATTCATAGCACCAGCTGCTGGAGAGCTACTATTTGTTCACCAAACCTCTCATCCTATCAAGAACTCAAACGATATGGATTGCATCACATTGCAGTGGTGAGGGAGAAGATACACCGATTTAAATTTTTTGATAGATTCCCCTGATTAACATATAAATATTTGTAAATAAATAAATTTATGACTCGGAGCAGCCAGACAAATGTGTCCAATTTCCTCCTATAATCCAGACACTTCAAGTAGGAAAACTGAAAGGAACTACTCCTACTTTAGCGTCTTTAGAGTTTCTTCGATCAGTTTACTCTTCGCTTATATACCTAAGTTAAGCAAAATATTAAATCCTTAACTCAATGAAAATGTATAACACACCAGAACAATGTACAATTCTAGCGAAAAATCTAATGTTCCTCATTATGTACATCATCGCTAGCCTATATTTTGAAAGTATCCAAGAAAAAATTTCTTATCCACAAGCTACAAATGACATAAGATAAGAAGTTCATGAAAAATATAACTATATTTAGTCAGCACTAAAAATAACAAAATTGCAGCAAAAAGGAAGTAGGAGAAACCTTGGAGAAAATGGGCACATGGACCTTTAGTCGTTTTGGTGTACGAGATGTAAGGCTGGTGCTATGCTCTAGGCAAATTGGGTTTCTTTTGTGTTGCATCATATCTCCTTCTATTGCTTCAGTTAGATGGGAAGTATCAACAATCCAATCCTATATAAAAGAAAAATAAATGGATATTAGGATATTAATGCATAGACAAATATTTTGGAAATTACCCTGTTATCTCAAAATATTGACATAAAGTGTTTTTAGATAAGAGGAGAAGAAAACGATTTAGAAAACTACAATTACAAAGAAAAGAGAAAAGAATGCAAATAAGCTACTTTAAAAAGCATTACCAATCACCAATATAGCAGCAAGAGATAGCAATAGAACACTACACACACAAGTCCCAAAGTAAAGGAAGATTTTCATATCATTTTTTTTCCCCACAAGTGAGAACAATAAAGTTTTGAGCTTTAATCCCATCAAACACCAAATTGCCAAGAACCAATTTTTTTTTCCAATTATCACAAAGTAAATAGCAAGTAGAAGTAAAAAAATTATAATCCAACATAAGCATTTAGCCATCAAGATGTTTTGAGCTTTCCTCCCAGGCTTGTGTGGGGTTACAAGATCTTTTACGTGGGAGAATTGTTCATGTGTATGTACAGAAGCTTGGGTTTCAATAGAATTTAGTTTGATGCCATCTTTCTGTTCAGTATTCGCATAAATACAACATTACTATTTACTCAAACATTAGCGATAATTTAAATGCTAAAGGTTAGAAGACTTATCTTAGACCTACTGATAGACCAGTAGATCAATTCGAGTATAAGTAAATGGAAATCCTTAAATTCCAAGCTAAATCCACAAGAGCCCTGAAAATTGATTCTGATGAGAAACTCATACATGAACAGAGGAAATTCAAAAGAATTCCGATAAAGAAACCCACAAAATTAATTTCGACGGGAAAAAGATCAAATTAATTACTACATGTGATAAGATACAACAAAAATTTGAATCTGAATAATTTTTTGACAATCCAAAGTAGAACATGAAAAGCATAATCACTCAACCAAAATTGAAAACACAACTATTGAAATTATTGGTACTTCCAAATACAAGGATAATTCAACATCAATAACAAACCCAAATGAAAAAAATAAACAAACATTCACACACACCCAGATTAAATTGGAACTTCAACTTTAACGAAAAGGAAAATGGCACAAAAAAAAAACTCAATTGAAATATGAAAGAACTTACATGGAGAATGTTGAAGAGAAAGAACTGAATTTGTGCACAGAAGGTGGAGCATGAATGAAGATTACAAACAACATAATGTATACATTGATAACATAGAAGAAAGACACGTAGGGAACTGAAAAGACAAATTGATAGCATGGGAAGAAGACACGTAGTCACAATAGAGAATGACAAAGACAAAAATATCCTGAGAGCAATGAAACAGGCATGTTGAAACAAACCTTTTCTAATATATATATATATATATATATATTAAAGTTCCCACGTATTAACCATTTGTAAAATTTATTATATATAAAAAAATTAATCGATATTTTAAAATTTGAGGTGGAAAAAAAGCTTTAAGATCTAAACAAATAAAGTTAAATAAATAAATAAATTACTATTGAAATATTTACTTTGATAAAAATAATTAAATTCAAAATCTACGTGTAATATAAGATAAAGCCAAGCATTTAGGGATAAGTGATAACAGTTATCTTAAAAATAGTAAAGGTGTAACTTATTTTTTAATTTCTATTTATTTAGAAATATTTTTATTGAGCACGTGGAAGGAAGTTCAAAGGGTAATAGAGACACGGTGAACTGATGTGATTAGAGAGAGGAGGCAAACGAAAGATTCTCATTAGCATTTATGACAAAGTAACTTTGAAATTATTTTCTCACAAAAAGCTGAAAATCTTTGAAACGGTGAATTATGTTGATCTCTTTTAATTACAGGTGCACAAAAATATCAATTTTAAAGTTAGGTTACTTCAACACTTTATAGTAAAGAAAAAAATATATATATTTTACAAAACACTTTTTTGATGTTTTATTTTTTCTCTTGGAGCATTTGAAACAAAGTTACCAAATTATAAACTTTAGATTTTTTTTTTGTATTTATTAGCTCGTATGATTTTACCTCCATTACTAACAATCTCAATGATATATTATAGTTATTTATATGACAAGATTTTGATTGATAAAATAGAAAGTTTGTTCATCAAAATTACTATTTTTTTTTCAATTGTCAAAAATTAGTTGCTCCTTTTATAGAAAAAATACTTATACATTAACTTTGTACCAGATGATCGCAAATTTTAACTGGTGGGCAAGTTGCAGATTGAAATTGGTGATAAAGACTGTAAAGGTTAGAGTTCTTTTTTCATATTTAAGAAATACCTTAATCTCAAATAGCAAAATTTAATTCAACATTTTTTTTACTTATTTTACATATTTTTGAGGATAAATGTTATCACTAATTTAAAATGACAATTCAGTAGAATAAAAACTGACGGGAAATTTGAAAATATTGTATCCATTTTTTAAAATATAAATCTTATTATCAGATCGTGTATATAAAAGAACGAGAGGAATAAAAAATAATATGAAAACTTACATACTATATTATCCTTGATATCACAAGCCATCTCATTCATTACGATGAATAAATACTTAATAAAAAGGAATAAAATTAATATAAAATGATAAGTTATCTCTTATATTTTAATTATAAGTGAAATAAGTATTATTTTTTTTATGAATACTCGATTCCCTAATTATCATCAAAATCAATAATTTTTGTACAATCTGTTTTCTAGTTATATATAAATTATACGTGCAACAGTGACAGATACCTTTTAACATCAGAACAAATTTAATTAAATAAAAGTTATACGAATTTCAGTAAAAATGACTAGATTTTATAATCTCAAAAAAAATATTACGTTATTTTATTCACGAAAAAAATTCTTTTTCTTATTTACGTTTCATTTTTGAATCTTAATAAATTCAAAATTCTAAATTAAATATATATTTGCTTTTAAATTTGGGTTTAACGATAAAAACATATCTTGAAATATTTTTAAATAGTTAATTGACAAATTAAGGTTTAAAATTTAAATTTAATACTAAAAAGTTTTGAGATGGTTACAATGTTTCCACTTAGTCTTGATTGTAGAAGTTTTAAAATTTCAATTTTATTACAAGATAAACACAATATTTATAGATAAAGATTTAAAATTTTTAATTTAATACTTATAATTTTAAAGATGGTCAAACTTTTTCTCTTTGTCGCAATTGTAGAAGTTTTAAACTACAAAAAACATATATTTTTTTTAAAAAAGAGTTAATTTAATCAAATACAAGTAAAAATAAAAATAATTTTAGGACTAACATATTTTAGAAACCAGGCAAGTTATAAGGCAAAAATTATTATGGACGAAGAGTCATTCAAAATAACAAAATTCTATGAAGAGTAATAAACCAAACATTGTCTGAGGATCTTATTGCACCAAAGTGTGCATGTGCCATGTCTAGTATTACGAGAATTATATTAGACAATATTAATAATATTAATTTAATGTGATAAATAAGTTAATGATTGGCATTATTACTTTTAAAATATACATTGTTAAACAGACAATAAATTTTAATTATTTTAAATTTAAAATATTATTATATTTTAAAATAGTCGCGCAACACACGCGTACGTGTACTAGTATACATAACTATGTAGGTGTGCTACGCATGATAATAAAACTGAGGATAAGACTTAATTTTCCAAGGAAAATATGTGTCCAAAAGTAGATGACACAGACAAATATATTTAAAAAATATGACAAAGGACAAATATTATCCATTTGAGAGAGTATAGAGACAAATATGATTATTTTTTGTATTTTTTTTATGACACACTAATTTAAATATAATTTAAATAAATATCATAGTATAAAATCTTAATTGCCTTTTATTCATATTATTTTTATAATTACATAAATTTTACACTTTTTAACATTTCAGATACATAATTAAGGATACAGATACATTATTATTGATACATTATGTATCAATATGTTGCAATCAGTAAGGAAAAAAAACTATTAAATCAATTTAAAATCTCATAGTATCCATTTATTTAACTAATTAAGGAGGAAAAAGCTGAAAATTAAATTAAGATCCCATAAATTACGTTATTCCATTCAAAATTATTATCAAGAATTCAAAATCTTATAATGTAACAAACAAAAAAACTAAAAAAAAAAATAAATTTCTTCTTCTTGTTCATCGTTCTCTCTGTTTCGTAAAAAAAGTTGTCGAAATTTTGAAAAGTGGAATGAGTTATGAAGGATTGTGTGAAATTATTGTTGGACAAATGATTTATTTTGTAAATCTTCGAATTCATCGAATATCTTTTCGATTTTGATTCAAGATTATCGAAAATTTTGAGATTCTAAATTCTTCTCCAGTTCATTGAAGATCCTATCCTTTTGATTCAAAATTGTTGAAAATTTTGAATTTCAAAATTATTCTACTAGTTATTGAAGATTCTTTCAATTTTAATTAAAAATTATCAAAATTTTCGAGAAGATACATCATGAAGATCCTTTCAATTTAAATTGATAAGTGTTGAATTTCTACTAGGTACACTAAATAAGAAAGTGTTGCCCATAAAAGTTTAGGTTTGAGATCAATACATTATTATTTAGTAATTGTTATGAAACATATACATTTAGTATAAATTTGAATTCACGTATCATAACTAAAAAATTAGTACATGATATGTTATTATTTATGTATGTTCTTTTGTTTGATTTCATGAAGATCCATTCGATTTGAATTGATAAATATTATATTTTTACTAGATATATTAAATAAGTAAGTGTTGCCCATAAGATTTTAAGTTTGAGATCGATACACTATTGTTTGGTAATTGTTATGTATCAGATACATCTAGTATAAATTTGAATTTACGTATCATAACTAAAAAAATAGTGTATGATACATTATTATTTATGTCTGTTATTTTATTTGACAAACACTACACTTTAAATTATTGAAAAAATACATTATAGTAATTGTTTGAGATCGATAAGTTATTGTTTGGTAATTGTTATATATCAGATAAGTATAAATTAAATTTACGTATCATAACTAAAATAAGCGTTGATATATTAATCGTTAAGTAAGATACATTAGATTTTATACATGATACACTAATCTGATGCGCGAGATACATTAATCTGATGCGTTGATACATTAATTTAATGTGCGAAAATAAGAAATTTGTAAAACTATAGATTTAAAGCTCGAGTCTGTGTCCTTCCTCGATGTCTCCGTTCACAAATGTATCACGAATATAATTTGGTATTGTGTACGGATACATATTCTTTTAACTTTGAATAACCGTAGAAGATACATAACAACACATACATGATAAAATGATACATTTGGTAGAGACTACTTCTTTTCATTTCATAATGTAATTTCACCATCAAAAGAGGATTTCCTGGAAACGATGTTTTTGCAAGAAGCAATATGGATACATCATCTCTTTTATCTTTCCCATATGCATATTGTGAAGGTGAAAAGAAGGAGGATCCGGTAATTCTTTGGAAAAAAATTGCGAAGCAAAAACTTGTTCTTTTTTTTTTGAAAAAATTGTGGAGCGATATTACTGAAAATAGAGCGAATAAATCTGAAAGTTAAAAAATTAAGGAAGTAAAGATTGAGGGATGAAAATAGGAAGAGATAGAGTGAGTGAAAATAGAAAGAGGTTGATGGAGTGAAATAAGGAGTAAAATAGAAAAAAAATATATATAACTTAAAGTATCTGGAACATTGCGTTTGAAAGAAAGAAGAGGAATTCTAGAAATATTTTTAAATAATAGAGAATAATAGAAATTATAAAAAATAAAAATATTTATATATGTAAATTATCCTTATAATGTGCTATATAAGTTTCATCATCATAACAATCCCAAAGCCCATTTCCTTAATAAAATCTTATATAACCCACTATATGTTACTTCGCTTATTGTAATTTACGTGATACATTTTGAAATTTAAATAAATTTATTTTTGCTATGAATTTTTTATATATCTTTTTGAATTGTCAATTATTATTACTTATAATAGTTTTGTTAGGATTCTACCCTATTTTTTTTCTGTCATATTTGAGTTTTAATTTTTCTCTTGAAGAAAAATAGCATAAAATTATTGTTTTTAGTTTTTCGAATAAAAAAAAATAATTTTCTTTTATATTTGGTTATTTTTTTCTTAGCAGAAAATTTTGGAGATTTATAAATTGAATATCTCATTCTCATATCATAACATAATACAATTCATAATGTAGTCCTTTAGAAATTTTTATTTATGACAATATTTTCTTTGTATATACTTTTAATTATTTTTTAATTATATAGACAAATTGTGTCATATCATATAATCATATAATAGTTTTATGTCTTTTAATTCTGATGTGAATTCGGCGGGTCGTCCCCCCTTCCTACGGGTTCCCCCACCGACCCAGTGACACACCAACCACGCCCCTTCTCTTTCTCTAATTTATGAACATATAATTTACAATTATGAATTTTTACATGATATTTTAATCACTTTCAAATTTAACATATCTTACCTATTTTACGAATTTTAAAAATTTCACAATCAATTCTGAAACAACTAGAATACTTTATATAAAAGAAGTTTAGTAAAAGGAACTCCTAAAGTAAGTCAAAAAAGGTAAGTAGTAAATTGAGTCACCTGATTTAGGAGTCCCACAAATTATCCAAAAATCATTTTTCAATTCCTTATATCCCATTCAAAAAGACAACTCTCTTATCAACTTTTTATATAACATATATAATATCCTCCCGTCTCTTTCTCTCTTTTCATCTGTATATTCCTTGTAATTCTTCTTTCAGATTTCACTGTTGCTGCACAAAAATTGAAATTGAATGGCTAGACACGAGGAATTACCAATTCCAATTTTCTCTGATCTTGAACCTGTTTATGGTAGTGGATCACAGCTTGAAGAGGCTCAACTTCGATTCAAGAATTTGAAAGCCAAGTTTATAGACTTATTTGGCCAATCCCCTCATGTCTACGCTCGATCCCCAGGTCAATTCCACTTTCAAAATCTCAACTTTTTCTGTATTTTGGGTTTAATTCAAAATCTGGGTTTTTCAAACTCTTGTCGGTTATGTTCAAAATTTCAACTTTAATAGTATACTATCTTAGTGTGGGTTGTTCAATTATTGCATGCAGGGAGAGTGAATCTGATTGGAGAACACATAGACTATGAGGGTTACTCTGTTTTGCCTATGGCAATTCGGCAAGATACAATTGTGGCTATACGAAAACACGACTCTAGTGAACCTCAGAAACTTCTTAGAATTGCCAATGTGAATAGTGATAAGTACTCCTTGTGTACTTACCCTGCTGATCCTCTACAGGTATATATGTGTTTTTGGTTTGTGGTCTCTGATTTAGTTGAATCGACAAGGCTCGTAAAAGATCCGGCATGGTTTTTACTGTTTCTTGTATGGCTGAACTATTCTTTGGGTGTTATCATTGGTGAGAGAGAATATGGAATTTGAGTTAACCAACTTGAGATTCTGTCTATCACTTTTTTCATCATTATTTTGCTTTACACAGACATTTTTCGAGCTTTAGCCTATTTGGCCAATCTTTTAAAAACAACTTTTTTTTTTTTTTCAAAAAACATGCTTTTTTTGGAAAAGCTAGTTTTTTTAGTTTCTGAAAAACAACTTCTGTTATTCCCCAAAAGATAACTGAATCATGATTCTTGAGTACTCCAATTTTTTTATATTTTTGGGGGTCAATAACCTTATGTGTAACTTTTCAGGAGGTTGATCTGAAGAATCACAGATGGGGTCATTATTTCATTTGTGGGTAAGACCTTACTTTCTTAATTTCTTCATCCAAGATCCATAGAATCAGATAGTATTGAGATGAACTACAAGTTGACAGACATTAAATTTTACTTCATTTATCATGCTTTATATTAACACTTGGGAAGTATGTGCTGTGAGAAGAAAGTTAAAATATTAAAGTTGAAACTATTCATATATGCATATCATAGTAAAACTGCCAATCTGTGTGTGCAGGTACAAGGGTTTCTATGAATATGCCAAGTTGAAAGGGATAGATGTTGGTAAACCTGTTGGACTTGATGTTATTGTTGATGGTACAGTTCCTACAGGTATATATATGCCTTCCGATCTTGAATACTGTCCGGTAGTCATTAAGTAGTCCGCTTTTATGGCTTATTTGATGGTTCCATGTTTGTTGTCTTTAGGGTCTGGACTTTCGAGCTCTGCAGCATTTGTTTGCTCTTCCTTTATTGCTATAATGGCTTCAATTGGTGTTAACATGCCCAAGGTAGTATCCTAACCATATTATGCAACAAACTTATTTTCTTTTCTAGCTTGATGTTAGTTTGGTAATTCTTTGCTTTTGTGTATAATTAACCTGATTTTTGGTAAATAAGTTTTGTTTAGCTTATTATTGAGTTTAATGTGAAACTTTTTTGTTATATAAAATTAGTCTTTCTTTTGTGTTTTCATAGGCTAAGTTTCTGTAATACTTCTTTTAAGTGATAAAGCTAGCAATAAATCTAGAGACAAAACTTCAAAAGTTATGTTAGGGAAAGAACTAAAAAATTAAAATTTAGAGACAACTTCAATTTTTGTTAGTGCAAAAATTCAACTCTTTCTTGATATTTGTTTAATTCAGTTTGTCGCTCCTTTCTTTGGTTGGGGATTTCTTTTGTTATAAGTATTAATATTGTTAGATGACTATAGTAATGATTAAGTTGATTTTTGTTAAAATGAAGTGAAAACAAACCTTTCGAATTAAACAAGTTATTTGTTGAAAAGTTTTAGTTCAACTGTTTTGAATAAACGAATCAAAATGTCAATAAAAGAACAACGAGCACAACCTGCTTGTCATGGTTGACCTTAAATACTCGTGCTGCCGCGGTCGGAAGATTCCGTGTTGAACATGCTTGATGAAAAATCTAGGTCCACCACTACTGTGGCATCCATCTATGGCTGTTTGATCGGCGTCCACCCTGAACATTTGTTTTAGATCTGATTTCTTCTCCTCTTAAGAAGTTTCTTTGTAAGGAGTACAGCATTAACATGAACGAATTTGTCATGACTAATGTCTTTCCTAATTTGTTGAACTATCTTCCTTTTCTTCTATCTTCATTTGCTTGACTTTGCAAAACTTGAATCTTTTGGTATTGTTCGCTTTACCTCTGTTCTAGAAGTGATAATTCTTTCTCTGCAGAAAGAAATTGCTCAACTCACATGTGAGTGTGAAAGGCACATTGGGACTCAGTCTGGTGGAATGGATCAGGTAATGCAACCGAACACTAAATCTCGGTTACTTAGTTACAGCTAGACCAATGCAAAGTGCAGTTTATAATTAGTTGTCCTAAATAGTGATCTTTTCCTAATTTTTCTCCTGAATTTCAATATAATGCGTCTCTTTGCTAGTTCAGTATAGCAATGCAGATAGTTTTGACTTAATATATGATTCTTAAAGGCATTTTTTAATTGTTTTGTGCAGGCCATCTCTGTTATGGCAAAATCTGGGTTTGCTGAGCTGATTGACTTCAATCCTATACGTGCAACTGATGTACAACTGCCTGATGGTGGCACTTTTGTGATAGCCCATTCATTAGCTGAATCACAAAAAGCAGTTACTGCTGCAGTTAACTATAATAATCGGGTTGTTGAATGCCGACTAGCTGCTGTAAGATTTGGCACCCTTTGTTTGATAAATTTCTGATGTTAGAGCGAAGAGGATGATTTTCTCATCTCCCTAATCATAATAGTTCTAATTATCTGTTTCTCAATTGGTTTCTTGGGGTTTTTAAATTTCTTACGACATCTTATTTTAGAATCTTGAAACTTGAAGCTTACTACTTAGTCGAGTGGTTCAGACATCACCATTATAAAAAAAATAAAAATTAAACTACCTAGATTTATGACTTAATCCTTAATTTACACTTTACTTAGTGGTTCATTCATATCTTTTACGAATTCAATGTTCTTAGGAGACTGTAGTCCTTGGAATTAGTGTTGTCAAAGGCGAGTTAAGCTGTAAGTGAAGCTCAAAATGTGGTGACCACTTTGCCTCGCTTTATGTGCACTTCAGTGGCGTCATCAAGGTTCCAAGACATATTTATCCTTGCCAATAAGCCTCCGATGAAGAGGAGGCGACAGTAAACAATTGATATTTCACGTTATCATAAAACAAATGCAATTTCTTTGTTCATATAATTGTCATTTAGACTAAACATATGTATTTGTTTTTTTTCTCCCTTTGCACCTTTTTTCATTAAATCCCATGCTTTATTTGCGCTTTTCGCTTAAAGCCTTAATGGACCATAGAGCTTTTTTGCGCTTTTTGCCTTTGATAACACTCCTTCGAATAAAGTAGAGTATTTAGTATCTATGGCAATAATTCTGAGTTCTAAATGGTTTAGATAGAACAACAAATTTGGCATTGTGCGTGTGGTAGTAGAACTAGCCTTTTGAGATCCATGGGCAGAGCATGGCATATTTAATCTACTAGGACTTGCAGGAAAACCATGCTGTTGGCTATTTATTTGCTTTTTGTGCAAAACTAACAAAGATGCAAAATGCTTCTACTATCTGCTGCATGTGTTTTGGTTGCTTTATCAATTCAGCCCTTGTGAATCATTGTTTTGTGGTCTGTTAACTAGTTTATAGTCAATTTTTTGACTGAATATGTCAGCAACTTACATGTTCTTGTTTACTTTTATATTATTGCCTCTTGAATGAGCACTGCTGAATAACCTACTTGGATATGCTATTTTCCCCCCTTTAGATGCTGATATGAAATTTTGCAGATTGTACTGGGCATTAAGCTGGGGATGGAACCTAAGGAGGCGATATCTAGTGTAAAAACTCTTTCTGATGTTGAAGGGTTGTGCGTATCATTTGCTGGTACACACAGTTCTTCTGATCCTGTCCTTGCTGTCAAGGTATGTACTCTATAATCTTGGTTCATTCCCCTCTTGCCTGACATCTGTCTTAGTGATTCGGTTTCATTAGTTACTAGTTTGCCTCCCTGCCCATTGGGTTTTCAGTATTAGTTTGTGGTTGTGGTCCATGTTATGTTCGCATTCAATGAGGGGCTTGTGCTTTTACTATTGTTGTTTGCCTATATTACATTCATCTGTATCAATTCCCACCACTCCTACAGGAGCTATTGCATGAGGAACCATATACCAGCGAAGATGTTGAGAATATCACCAAGGAAAAGGTGGAAACAATCTTTGCGGCCTCACCAACTTCTTTGGATGTGCTTCGTGCTGCTAAATGTTACAAGTTGCATCAGGTCAGTATGTGCTTTCATACCTATTCCGTTTTCATTCTTTCTTCGTGTTTCATCTTCATAGTGGGCCTTCACTTGTATCTTGTTTTGCTTCAAATCCTTTGTCCATTTATTCCTTAGCACAAAGTTGACAATTAATAAGTTCTCTTGCATAGGCCTTCTATTATTTCCGCACATTCGTTTGCTTGTACTTCTTTAATAGAGGATTGTAGATGTTTGTTCCTTTAGTCATGTTTGATTATATTGATATATCATCAAATTGTCATTTCTTATTGCATAATATCAGTATTCTTTTACTTCATTTTAATTTTCACTAATTAGTGATCTTTCACCTTTCAGAGAGCTGCCCATGTATATTCTGAAGCCAAACGTGTGCACGCTTTTAAAGACACCGTGTCGTCAGAATTAAGGTCTGTCATGGAGGATGTGCTTTTCACCGGTCTTTTCCCAGCTTTTCTTTTCGACATACTTAAAATCGTAACAAATTGGTCATTGCAGTGATGAAGACATGTTGAAGAAGTTAGGTGACCTTATGAACGACAGTCACCATAGCTGCAGCGTCCTTTATGAGTGCAGGTAGAACTCCAGCTTTAATGTTGGACCTTATTACATGGATCTCACATTGTTCTTATAATATTCCTCCCTCTTGATTGAATTATCTTAGTTGATGAGTTTCAATTATTGTTGGAATCAGTTGTCCAGAATTAGAAGAACTTGTGAAGATTTGTCGAGATAATGGTGCTCTTGGAGCTAGGCTTACAGGAGCCGGATGGGGTGGTTGTGCAGTGGCTTTGGTGAAAGAGAGTCTTGTTCCACAATTTATACTCAATTTGAAGGTTAATTTAATTGTCATCTCTGTTTAACAAGTCATGTATATTTTATCGCAATCGTTATGCTCTAACCAATACCATAATATGGTGGTTATTTATGTTTCAGGAGCAATTTTATCAATCAAGAATTGACAAAGGAACCATCAGTAAGAATGATCTTGGCTTGTTCATTTTTGCATCCAAGCCTTCAAGCGGTGCTGCTATTTTAAAATTTTAGGTCTTGTTATCCTAGTTAACTTTTATTACCTTCAGCATTTTCAGTCCAAAAATAAAGGTGAATTATGAAGTTTCTATCTTATCAAGAATATAAATAAAAATAAAGGTAAATTATGGTACAAATTGTACACTTGATGAGACTCATTAGATATTTTTTTAATTTTAATAGCTATTAGCTCCATTAGTGGTTGCTTTGTCAACATTTGTGAATTAGGAGTTTGTTGATCATGTGATTGAGGACGTGTAGTGTTTTGACTATGTGGTTTTTATGGTTACTTAAACTGTATTATTAAATTTATCCTTTATTCTTAGGTAAACAATGAGAAGAGTCATTTATGTTATACCCAACTAGGGAACATGTCCGCGCTTCGCGCGCGGATTAATTAATGTGGTAGGAATTTTTTTCTTGTAGATGTATTATATGATTATATTATTTGAGCATATCATTTTGTTTTCATGAAGCGCGCGGATTAATTAATGTGGTAGGAATTTTTTTCTTGTAGATGTATTATATGATTATATTATTTGAGCATATCATTTTGTTTTCATTTGAAATGATGATACATGATGAAATTTATGAACTTAAGTATCTATTTAATGAGAATAATACATTGTTAATGAATAAATTTTAGAATATATACTCTGTTAAACAATTTATTTATTTTTATTGCTAAAATATCTATAGTTTTACATCAAATACGGCATATCATTATTTATTAGATTGATGGTTAGAGAATATATTTTGTGATCATAATTTATATTGATTATTTGGGGGCGATCCTTATTTGTCTTATCTATTGTAGTACTTCTGTATAAGTTTCAGGAATTGAAAGAAGGTTAATGTTGAACGGTGATGTTTTTTATTTTAGGAACTAAAATAAATAAATTTAAAAAACACTTGTTTTTGCGAAGGTGAGTACTCTAACTTCTGAGACAGATCAACTTTTAAGAATCACTGAAATTATCATGCTTAAATGCACTCATCATGTCGAGCTCCAACATAGAGAACCCAAATTAGTAAAAACGCATAAAATATAACACAACTCATCGCATTTCCATCTTGTTAAGCATGAATAGGTCTTTGCAATATTAAATGCAGTTCACTTAATAAGGTTCGTTCTTGCCTTTTCCTATCCGACTGCCTAATTTTTTTTTTTTAATAATTTGCAATATGTTGTTATCCTCTTCAACAACATAACCCCAAAATTGATTGTAACAACAACTACTTATATGTGTTTAGTCTTAGTCTTAAAGGCAACTTATGGAAGACAATTATAAGAACTAAGTCATCCATGAGTCAACACCTAGTTAAAACTATTCCTCAAATGTAACTGGGAAGGAAATTACAAGTAACTATGCTATTTTGTTCGGAAGTTATCTCGTGGATGGGGTGGAAACCATCATTTGACAGGTGTATAAATACAATACCTAAAGCATCTCCTCTTCAACAACACAAATCCAAAAGAGAATGTGACATCAAATACCTCTATGTGTTAAGTTTTATAGTTAAAGACAACTTATGGAAGACAATTTTAAGAAACTAAGTCATCTATGATTAAATATCCACTTAAATTACAGTTTATGTTAGCACCTCAATGTCGTCATTCCAATGATAAATAATATGTAGCTCTATATATTCTCATGTATTTAACACTTCCCATTCTAATTTAATGAAAAACTACCAGCCGGGAAGAATTAGCTCATTTTAATTTTGCAATAATAAGTGGCTGTAAAACGAATAGTAGGAAAGAGTACAACTCTGTATGTACGGCTAGATAGCAAGCACCAAAGGAATGAATTGAGCAACATGGGAACTGATATAGGGATATATAATTGAAGAAGAAAAATATTCGATTTTGTTGACAGTGACATCATATGCAAACAACGAAATAGATTAATAATATAAGTTGTCTAAGGTTGGATAAAACCATACAAGTATGAAAATCATCACTACGGACAACATGGAGCTACTTATTAAACTAAACTTAAAATGGTAAAAGGACGAAATAACTTAACTAAGCTCAAAGGTGGCTAGTTATTATACTAAAGTGTAAATTATAATTGGACGAAACAACTAAACTTAGCTAAAAAAAAGAAGAAAACAATCAGAAGCAACAATTATCGCTCTACTTCTTCAACTTATTTGTGTGATGCACACTTATTCCTCGTCATTTATGACCAACAATAATCCCTTTACTTCTTGACCTTATTTGTGTTTTGAACGCTTAATTCCTCATCATCTATGATTAGGTTTCTTCGTTTTCTACTCTTAGCACCATTAGTTACATGTACTTCATCCTCATAATCTTCCAAGTCAGTCAACAATACATCAACAGATACCTGATTGTTCTTCAAAAAGTAAATTTATCAACATATTTATTAACCATGTTAATCCTTAAAATGATTTGAATTTTTATATTAAAACATTAAATGTAATTACCATCTGTTTGGTCAATCCGTTGGTTCCCTGATCTTTTGGGTCAATTTCATTTTTGGATAAGTTCTTCCCCTGGAAGAATAACAATATGAAAAATAAATTACAAAGTAAACGTAATTGTAAATTACAAACTCATAGTCTATATTGCAATACCTTTTCTTCTTTCCTTAGTTTGTATTGTACTTCCAAATTATCATCTGGAATCCAAAGCTTTGATATTGTAAAATTCTCAAGACCTTCTTTCAAATTATAGTGATTTAATCTCAGTTTAAAAACAAATTCTTTCCCGCAAAGGCTTTGGACTTGGACAGGCACATCATTGTTAGCTGTAGTAAGCTTGTTGAACAACTTGTGAGCTGATGTATCAAGGAGTTTCTCAGCCACCGCATTAAATAAGATAAAAGTAGTGTCTCCGGTCCTATCTGTCACTTTTAGGTGTATCTTGTACCTATGTTTACATAATAAGTTAGATTCATTCACAACATATACAAACCTAATTCACAGTCCTTCGTAAATGGTTACCTAACCAAAGGAAATTTGCAATCTTTGTTGCAATTGTGGCATCGATAAATACTATTTGTTGGTTCAATCTTCTTCGAGCACACATTGCATGAAATGTAGTACCAACCAAAATAGTTATGTATTTCTATTATCTTGCTCTTCACTGTAACAATGTATTCCTGCAATTTTAATTAAATATCATGAAATAGTGTAATGATCATGTTTAAATGGTAAACCAATTATATGAGAAGCGTAATAAGAAAAGAACCTGTAGTTCAGATCTCCACTCAGCCTCCAACAACTCCTTAATGTCCATACGGTTCAAAAACATCTCTTCCTCACGAGGAAGACTGTTAACATTAGAGATTTTTATAATTTGAACTTCATTGGACACGGTGTAAAATTTTGGAGCCAAAGATCTTATGTAATATATATCAAGATTCACATATATTTTGCTTGCATAGGTGGTGGAGAAGCCAACCTCACCTATTGGGTAAAAAATGAAAGCATGTCATTTCTTTAAAACGCTTGGAGTTAAATTGCTAGTAAGTATAACTAAATCTGTAACAATTACCACGAAATTCCTTCACTGTTGTAGAAGTCACTATCACGATATATGGGCAAGCATCATTGTTATACAAATAAGGACAAAACTTCTCCCCAAATTCTTCCCATAAGGTAATTTTTGCTTTAGCCAAACTATGCATCGAAATCATAAATCAATGATCAAATAATTTTATGGTAAGGAGATAACAAAGTAAAACAACTTAAATAAGATGAGTGAATTACTAATCAGTAAGAATGTGGATATCCCTCTTCTTCCATTTTTGAACCAACACTCTCGATATCACCAATTCCATATAAACAACCAACAACATCTACGAAAATTGAAGACGAAGATTCATATGCAAGTGTTCTATTTGAATAATTTAGGCAATTATTTAGCATTTACACGTAAATAAACAACCAACCAACCACATCTATGATTATTGAAGATGAAGAATCGTATATAAGACTCACATTCGAAATATATGAAGGTCATGAATGTCATCAAACACAATATCATGAGTTTTTTATTAATAAATTGTGCAGTTAAGTATAACTTTAAATGTAATCGGTAAGACTTTAAATATAAATATAGACTTGATAAGACAATGTTGTTGTTCACCCTTGAGTCAATCACATCTGGATTAATAAATTCAAAACCGTTTACTGGAATTTCAACAATATCTTCAGACAAATTCTTGATTGCAGTTGAGGCAAAGAAAATGATTTTTAATGAGTTTTGAACAGGTCTATATCCCCCAATGCTTTCAACAACTTTGAAGTTCTTGATGATAAATACAGAACCTTCATTCAACTTGTCTTTGAACCTGTTAACCTGATTTTTTCTAATTATACCATGCATCAAATTACCCTGATAGAAGAAGTAATTAGTAAGTAATTTGATAAATTGAAACTACCCAAAAAATATGGTATTTGGTAAATGAATCAATCAGAAATGTACCTTTTCATCGATAAATATCATATCCATACTGATAAGCTCACCATTTTTCTTGAGATTAATGGTGTTCCACATTCTACAAATTCTTACTCTTATTGTAAAATCATCTGTACCGGTAACCAATGCTGAGAGAAAAAAATCGTCATTGTTAAAACTCAATTAAAAGAAACAGAGACAATGTAAATTTGAATATGGGAATGATTCACTACCCATGTATATATACTACAAGAATTAGGGTTATGAAAGGGGAGAGTAAATCAGTAGAGTAATTAGCAGATCAATTATCACAGATTAATACACAATTAATTAGCAGAGCAATTATCACAGATTAATACACAATTTAATACATTAGAGTTACAAATAAGGAAGATGAAACAATGAGTTTAATGGAAACCTGTCTCTTAGATTCTTGGGAGGTAGAAGGTTGAGAGTAGATATGAGAAGAACGTTCTTGAGAGGGAGAAGCTCAGCAAGAGTTAGATACATTTGGATGTTTTTAAAACGGCTCAATTGGGTCATTGTAGTCATGTATATTCAATTGGGTCATTTAATTTGGATAGATAGGACTGGGTTTTAATGTAATTAAATATTATTTGTATTTAATAGGTGAAATATGGGCTGGAGGTAATCAATTATATTGTGGTGTAATTTTTATGTGATTTATTTATCTATTATATGGTGAAATATTACGAACCAATAATGGATACGTAGTTGAGAACTTCCATAGTAACACAAGTCAGAGAGATTACAAAGTAGTACACATTAATGAGTTTAATCATTTCGAAATTGCATTTGTCTAGATTTACCTACCAAAAGTCCTATATGACACATATTGTCGCCAAGAAATTTCAGGTGGAGTATGAGACTCTGTCATATATTCTAACCTAACTAAGCATGGCTTGTCTGGTAAGAAAATGGCCTAAATTATATCTGTCTTTATCAGATTTTCATGAGCTACATATGGACTATATTGGAGTCTTATCTTATTGCAACTTTTCTTGTTCACAACGTTAAAGATTTTTTTCCCCTCAACCTTAAACCTGAACTGGAAAACATGGAGAAAGAACTTATTTTCAGAAGACGATAACAAAGCATTCCAAAAGTGCAAATGAAAGAAACTGTTTGTTGTATATGCAAATTAGAACTACTTAGGATTATGGCAAAAGGATCAAATCTTACCAAACCACCACGTGGTCACAAGTGTACACAACCCTATTTAACCGAACATTTTTTTGCATATGTACTCCTTCTTCTTCCTCACTTGTTTCCAGCAATATCGCAAAAAAGATAGACGCAATTTGAACAAAGTTCAACTATGTTCTTAATATTGATACTATCATTATATAACTTCTTTTACCTTGTGCAATCTTTTCAATGTACTTTCTGTCTCTAGTATTTCTGATATACCATTGGACAGTCATTCTCTGTGTAAAAATCTTGATGGCTTCTCTTGTTCATTTTTTAAGGCTTTCTTTGGGTTTTTCCTATTTTTGATTATGTTTTGGTGATTTTGCAATTTCATTTTACATTACTGATGGCAAACACATATCTACTGCTTCTTCTAGCATCACAGTTTGCAATGTTATTACTGACATGGTAGATGTGCGCTAGCTGGTTGCGTAAAAGTACTTACCTTGTGTTCTTTTCTAGGAAATTTATGTGTTTCCACTTTCCATTTGATGACCATTCAGAAAGTATAACGTAATAGAGTAAATATGATTTGTAATTGGAATATGGAAGCAGCTGTTTAATTCTATTGCAAAAAAAAATGAAAATGTGTTGTGCGTGGACAGTACTGCAGCTGCAAATATTAGGTAATCATGTAGTACAAAATACATTTAAAACTGGCGCCTAGAACTGCAATTAACATATATTGTACAGATACTTAGTATCAACATGTCAAGGTTATGTTTGGATCAAGTTAATTGACCCTACAATTCTCCAGCTTACGTTTTAGATGTGTACATATTCTGAATTTAATTGTATTGGCCACTCTATACTCAAGAAAATTTCATCCTTAAAGTCTATCTACTAAGGAAGTATTATGTGGCACCTAACATTATCCAACACCCATTGTTAGTGACACAATGATATTTAGAGATTAAGGACGTAATGATTCCTTGGTATCCAAAAAGAGAATCTAAAGAGAGATATAAAGAATAAATACCCGAAGGCATAAAATCTAATGACTAACCTCATCATCACTGTCAAACAGACAACATTTCAACGGCACAAATATGCGAGGCTGCACCATATTAAAGAAACAGTTTTAAAGTCAAAATGCAACATTCAGTCATGACACAAACTGAAACCAGCACAATTCTACCTTTAATGAATCAACCAAGGCACCAAACTTTGCTAAGGTGCTCACTGCACTGGCCCGAACCGTTGTGTTTTCAAGTATCACCCGATTATATATGTATCGAATGTACTTACTGGGATTAGAGGTCTTAGGTCCTTCATTTCCAAGAAAGTGTGTAATCGGATAGATTGAGGTGAGAAATAAATAAATACAACATCACATAAACCAAATGAAAACAAAAATTACAAAGAAATAATGTGGATAGACAAGAAAACCAGGATTAGCAAGAATAGAGGAAATTAACCTGAGTAAAAAGATATGTAAATTCACAGTCCTCGATGAATTCACATAGGTGAATCAATCCACCTTCTTTAGCATCTGGTATATCTCTAATCAGGATCACAATTGAATCAACAATAGCCTTCTTGTACTCAAATCCACCTTCTTCCCTCAAAATATTGCTAAAGAAATTCATCCTATTGTTGTTAAAAACACACACACACACAAAATCCATGTCAAGTGACTGTTAAAAAGTAACAAAAAAAGATGTCTCCCCCTCTCCCCCCTTTTTTTGCATGTTAAGCCTTGCATACATATATTATATTCTGATATCCAGGTTTCTAAGAGAAGTCCATGATTACTCACAATGATCTGTACTTAAGGGGGAACTTCAAACACAACGATCTAATGTCTTCCACCACCACTATCTTAAACTCATCAGCAATGTCAGACATGAAGTTAGTGATCTGCTTCATTAGACGATCAATACTAGATTCATTCCCAGTCTTGAGTAGAGTTGTGATAGCCAGAGTTGCAATGCTCCTATTTTGATAAGAAATCAGACTCCATATCAATGTTCCGATTGGTCACAGCCATAGGATGTGTCATTGCCACCTATGCATGGTTTAGAAATTACAAATTAAGCTTCTTCAGTTACAAAGTTAAAGAAGGTAGTATTGTAACCATCCAGTACTACTTTAAGTGGCATAAAAATCAATATCATAGAGAATTAAATCCAAATATGTGTTTACAAAACAGAGATAGGGTTATACTGATGTGAAGCATTGGTTAGTGAGCATCATTCTACTAAATAATTATTCATGAACCACAGCTGGGATCAAAAAAGTTCTCTTTAAAGTTGCGCAGAGTGTTGGTGAACACATGCCTACTGTTGATGTTGCTATTCTGCAGTTCTCCACTAGCTGTGATTAGTGTTATTCAAAGTGCAGGGAGAATAATCAATGCTGAAGCTATGGATCAGGCACAGATGTGGCTGAATTGGGTGCAGGGCTCGAGCTGGCTAGCAACAATAATATTTCAATATGTCAGGCTTGAAGTTCGTGGCTGAAAGAACCGGTGATGGAGCTGGACAGCCATTCCTCGACACCGACAACGGCGAGGAACTCATGCATGTTCAACCTGGAACTGCTATAGTCCTTGGCAGCCGCCCTCCTGAGTCCCCTGGCACTCTCTATATCACCTCCAAGTAACATCTCGACCTTCTGTTTACTTTTTTTTGTGTTCATAAATCTAGTTTGTTTCGGAATTAGCCGTTGAGTTTTAGTTTTGTGATTCGTTAAAATAATGACTTCCATGTTTCAGGCAAACAACCTTTTTATAATTAAGAGAGCTGGACATAAAGCTTTCATTCATCTCATATCAAGCTTTAACTTTATAATTAGGTACCAAGTACCAACACGTTATTTTTCAATTTTCCTCAAATTATATAAGATAAAGTAGCAAAGGCGCCGAAAGAGAAAAGCATTGTTAGTGCAACCAAACAGAAAGCCACTAACAACAATCCAAGGGAAAATTTCACTCACGTGCCTCTGCCATTACCTTTGGATAATCAACAACCAGTGGAGAATCAGAAATTGATCAATTCAGCTCCTATTATTGAAGTGCCAGCAAGACGAGAGACCTGAGCAAGAGCAAATAAAAGCACCAGAAATTGACATAGTACACACTTACTTTTTGAAGATCCTAATGAAATTCCTTGCCTTAACTGCAGAGTTCACAAATTGTCATTTCTTCACAGGGTTAGTTAAAATTTTTCTGTTTGTGGTACCATAAGCCAACTTCGAAAGGCACTAATAAGCGATTGTTAGCACAATTAGAAGTTATACACAAAAGGGATATTTGGGTAAAGTATGGAGGAACTTACTAAACAGTTCATGTCAACACGTCAATGTCGTCATTCCAGTACTGATTATCAATATGCAGCTCTATATATTCTCCTGTTACCATTATAATTTAAAGATAATCTACCAGCCGGGAAGAATAAACTCATGTACGTCCTCAATTACTCATATTATTCCCTTCTTTTCCTATTGACCATTCAATTATTGAACTATTCATTTTCAACACATATATTGATCTACAAATCTTAGTAAGATGCAGACACATATTTTTAATTTCTGCTACCAGTCATTACCACTTTAATTTATTGTCTCAGTTCCCCCAAGAGTTTCTGTGTCATCCTGGCTATGGGCGACATCCAGACATCAGAAGCCATTAGTGAGTTGATTCATTTTGTGAAAGTCATTGATCATTAAGGTCCTGAGGAATGTTAAAATGGTTAATGTTGAATGATGATATTTTTTTACCTTAGCAACTAAAATAAATAAATCAAATAAAACACTTGTTTTTGCGAAGGTGAGTACTCTAACTTATGAGACAGACCAAATTTTTAAGAATCGCTGATAAAATCATGCTTAGTTACATCATTAATCTTCAAGTATACCTATTTGTTCCAAAACAGAATACTGTTAGTTGAACAGTTATGAATTTGCATAATAAAATAAAAATATGGGATGAAATAAGGAAATCCCTCATTTCTATTTCAGCTTTAAGGGCATATATTTTGAAATACTTCTGTGTAAACGATATTTTTAATGAACATAGGATCTTCCATGTCGTCGTCAACATTTAGAATAGTTAATCCTTGTCTTTTTGTTACTCGGGATAGTGCTACATATAATTGGCCATGAGTGAATACTTGTTTAGGAAGATATAATCTAACATGGTTGAGAGACTGTCCTTGACTTTTATTAATTGTCATAGCGAAACATGGTGCTACAGGAAGTTGACATCTGTTTAACTTGAATAGTCACTTTGAATCATTAGGAGACATAATAATTCTTGGTATTGTTACTTTCTAGCCAATGTTTTTTTCGGAGATGATATTTGCACTAATAGACCAATTACCAAGATGTGTGACAACCAATCTTGTTCCGTTGCATAGTCCTTCACTTTGATTTTGATTCCTCAGAAGTATAACTGGAGTTCCTACTTTTAACTGTACTTCAATATTAGGAATTCCAGGAAATCTTAAGCTATTTAAAAATTCCTTTGGGTACAATAGATCTTCATCATTAGTGTTCACACTTGCTTTACATACATTGTCAGAGCTAAAATATGTTCTTCCTTCACCTTGAATCATTTTCATAATTTTATCATTCAATTCATGGACCATTTCATTCTTAGGAGTAAGTATTGCTCTTTCTTGCAAATATGTTGGGTCACTGTACTTCTGCAAGAGGGACGGGTAAACTGCGTCGATGATTGATCCGATTGGATCATTGGATGGCATTATACATATATCAGTAGGCACTTTAATAAGGTCATTGTCAACATCACTATAAAAGGATCCATCCCCAATTTGTAACAACCATTTGTCAAAAGTAGTAACTTCAGCGGCTTCAGAATCAGATACTCTTCCACAACAAAGTCGCATATTTTGTTTCAGCTCATAAATTTTAAAGAATGGCCACAAGCATGACGAGTTGAGTGATGCATCTAAAATATCAGCTCGTGTTCCTTTTGGAATCACTGGTAGTATTTGACGAAAATCACCACCAAATATGATTGTAAGGCCTCCAAATGGTTTGTCTGCGCTGTTTTCATATTTTAATCGAAGAATGTATCACAAGGTCCAAAGGAATATGGAATCGTGAATGTGCTGTCCTGCCATTTTGTAATAACAAAGCGGCTATTCCAGAAGTAGCAACTGGAAGAACTATTTTTGATTCTGATCTCAGCCTGAAAATTATTGTATTCCATAAAAATGTCTTCCCAGTACCACCATGCCCATTTATAAAAAATAAGCGTCCTTCTTCATTAACAACTGATTTTATTACTGCTTCATAAGCTATCTTTTGACAATCATTTAAAAGAGCGAATGATTTATCATGTACTTCCTTTAAGAAACCTTTGTCATATTCTAGTTCCTCATTGATTAGATGATTCCCTATGTCATTCATCAAAGTAGAATCTGGAAATGGCATTCCATGTATGTCTTTCAAACTTTTTCCTATCTTTAGAAGTATGGTTTCTATATCAAACAACGTATATGATTCAAGTTGTTTTTCATTTAACTTTAAATCTTCCAATTGAAATCTCTTTTATTATAATGATGTTATATGTTCTGATAAAATTTCATAGTTGCTCCTCCAAAGTTTGGACGAATTAGACACTTGACAGTGAATTAGTATCGTCACAAACAGATTTCTTAAGTCATTTCCTGATGCCAAACATGCAGCTTCAGCCAAGCAGTCATTCTATTCTTTATCATCCTCCAATAATCCCAATGCGTAGCATGCCTCCTTATAAGTATCATACCAGACTCCATTAATTGTTCTGATGCTTTCAAAAGAAGTGCTTCCTTTGACAAAATTAAGTAGCATTCTCATGTAAAATCGTTCCCCACTTGCAGGATTTGCGAAGTAAATTCTACCAACTGACTTCCCCTTTTTTCTTCTACTCCATCTTTTGTATGTTGCGTCCCAGACCCAATGTGTAGGAAAATTTGAATATGTTAGCTCTCGCGCATCCTCATATTCTTTGTTTTCCTCAAACCATTTCGTGAATTTTGTCTGTTTAGTATGCTTTCTGGACACCTTTCTTCTTGGAATACTATGGTGTTTTCTCCTTGTAAATGGAATGGCAAACGCTCAACTTCTGGCTGTCTATGATGTATGTCAAACGAAAAGATCCTCCAGCAAGCTTCTGTAGTTGATATGTATCTACAATCTAGATATCTTTTGATCTCATCACGTTCCGTGGGAGTATCTGAGCATTCTATGCCAATTGTTGCTCTATTAGATCCCTTATTCACATATTTAAATAGGTACTTCACTGATCTCGAGTAATTGCACAACTCGACATTTATATGTGCATCAAATTTGACAATCAAATTCCTGTTATAAGGGACGACATTTCTGTTATCTAAAAAGACATTATTTTTATCAACTTTAGTACCTGTGTTTCTTCTCCTATAAATTGGGAACCCATCTGCATCAAAATTTGTTTGATTATTGAACTTCTTTGGAAAATGCTTGGTGCATTTTCCTTGTTTCATACATGGGCATCCCGGATTGAGGTCTCCACAAGGTCCATGCATCATGTAGTTCTTTACAGCTTTATAACCATCAGGGTATAATTCCATATCGGGTATTTCAGCTGTTATCATTGTGTTGATATGATTTATAGATGGACTTTTTAATGTAGGATACAGGTAGAGTAGTATATGTGCATGAGGTAGTCCTCTTTTCTGAAACTCAATTGTATATAAACCTACAGAGTTAAAGGTATAATGTGTTTGTTAGGTTGAGGGTAAAGTAATCATTTGTTTTTAGCAAAATGTAAACGCCTGAATTAATAACTGGTGTATTCTGTTAGTATGTTGAAGTTTGAACTTATATGCAATTATTTTTCCAAAAGGTTGTTTCTTTTTCAGATCTTTCATTAATTGGAATAACTTGATTTGGAACACTCTGTTATCATCACCCGATTGTTCTATTAAGCAAAGCATTTCATTTATTTCGGGCCACTTTGGATTGCATGTGAAAGTGAGGAATAAATCTGGATATCCAGCCCACCTGCAAATTTCCATTGCATTTTGATAATTTTGTGCCCGATAGCGAGGTCCTCCAGTGTGAGATGAAGGTAAGATAACTGTTTTTCCTACCAAAGAACAATCTGAATCACCACGAAGAATGACATCCATTAAGCCAGAGTAAAGATCATCTCTAAGTTTTGGTTGATTATTCCAAATATAACGAAATCTTTCTTCCTCGATGGCCACGTAACCGTCAACAATGTATTGTTGTAATAGTCTACCGGCTAGGAAGAGAGTCTTACCCTCGTTAAGTCTTTGTTGTATTCTAAAGCAATAGAAGTCTCTCATTGTTAATTTTTGTCGCTTGTAAGTCTTTATCGATGACATCTCCCAAATTTATTCCAACTCTATATCCATCTTCACCATATGGGTGTATTAGTGGATATGTCATAGACATAAAACTTGAGTGTAGATCAGAAATTCTTTGAAGTCCATTTTTCCTATTAGATAGGAGACGTAGGTGAAATTCACGTTCAGGATGCTCTTTATATCTATCTTTAGCCATTCCAAATGTTTTAACCAATATATTATGCTTCTCCAACATTACTGATAAGCCCTGAACAATTTCAGGATCAATGTCTCCTTCTAGCATACAATTCATTCTGTTGTTTATCTCATTTTCAGTATCAAATATATATATAGCTGAGCAAACTGGGGTCTTTTACCAATTTTAGGCAATAAAGATCCTATACGATGATAATTCTGACCACACATCCAGAAAACGTATGGCCCCTTTGAGTGATTGATAGATCCATCAACTCGGCCACCCATGGATGTAAATGCAAACATTGAGTTATAAGCTCTAATATTTTTTCGAAAATTAATACCTAGTTTCCCTGATTCTTTACCCAAAAGATACTTCAGATAAGGTGGTGGTTCCCTCAATAAACAAAGTAAGTACACGACCTCCTCCCATACAACAAAATGAGAATATCGGTCTTGTTGTTTGTTTTGTTTTTTTGTTCATTCTTCATACCATAAAAGAGCTCCACAATATTGGCATGTGTACTTTTGGGGGCCAAAATTCCAAGTTGTTGTGTAATGGCCTGTCAATTTGAAAAATTAAATATAAATATAATTATATAGTTAGCTAATGATTTAGTCATTCAGTTTCTCATATGAACAATCAGTCAAATTTTGACCTTTAGATAAGAGATAAATGGGGATGCATATTACCATACCATTTTGATGAATGGGAACATGTCTGCTTGAAAAGTTTGTCAACTTCGCCAACATTGTGAATCTGTTAACAAAACGTATTAGCTGTACGATTAGTCTTTTTTAGATAATTATTGTATTATTTTTCAATTAAAGCAACTTTTTGCTTCAATCTGGAATACTTCCATCTGCTGTTTTTGAGAGAGCCCACTTCCTTATTCACTCGACTACACTCGCCTGTTGATGCATTTGTACTTTCTTTTTGTTTTAGCATCTGTTCGAGGGAAACTAATTCTGGTAGTAGCTGTTGTAGGAGGTTAACTTCCATCGAAATATTCAATGATCCATTGTATTCTTTAATGGTAGCAGATAGCAATTCCATTGAACCTGTTATATTTGTTTTGATAGAATATAATATGTTAGCAGTAGATATTTTTGGCTATATCAAAATACAATATACCCGAGTGATATGTATGTGGGAGTACTTGCTGGAATCGTAGCTTATCTGAAACGCAATATGTGTTCTAAATAATGTAATTCAAGTAGAGTAGGAATGAGTATACAAACCACTGTAAATCAAAACACTCACCGAGATGATCTTTAAGAAATTGAATGGGATTGCAATGTGTGACTATGCTGCTGCGTAAAGTTTTCTCAAATATTAAAAAATTAAACAAATATCGCCCCTTCCTTGAATGTGCACCCTGTTTAATTTGAAGATAAAAATAAATGGATGATCGAATGGTTGTAGAATTTTAATATGATGAATGAATGTTTGAATGGCTGCAAATTTTGAGTGTGATGAATTTGAATATGAATAGAGGGAAGATATGAGAATTGCCTACTCATTTAATAGGAGTGATTTGTATTGATTTGTGGAGAAAATGTAACTGGATAAGATTGGGAGGATGATTTGGGACTTGGCTGGTCATTTAATAGCATAGATCTACTAAATCATTTGGATGGTAACTAATATAAGCTATAATGTTTCAGTTAATGCACACCTACGAATTTGATATGGAATGTCTATGAAATGTATCAGATTTTAGCTCTAATTTTTCCTTTTCATAGGTATTTAAAGTGAGATATATATTCAGCTACACTCGACGAAATGTATCAGATTTTAGCTCTAATTTGTCCTTTTCATAGGTAGTTAAAGCGAGTTATATATTCAGCTACACTCGATGAAAACTTGATGCCACCTATAGTTCATCCGTTCTTGATGTGTCATAATTAGGCCATGTGCTGGATTAAACAGATTGATTGTTTATATAATTTGCAATATGATTTGGAGCTGTAATCATCTATAAATAAATAAAACTTCTCATTTCAGAGAAAACTCATGGCTTGAAGCTCATTGTAGTATTCTCTTCAAGTTTTCTAAAGCAACCGCAAAGTATTCTCTTTTTCATGATTTATGTATGCTTTTGGGAATCATCAAGCACTCATAGTACATGTTTTGGGACAACAAAAAACACCAATGATACGATACAAGTGAAAAAAATATAAATATTGACATGGTAGTACAAGGGTTAATCAAAATTGATATCAGTATGTTGTTGTGTTACAGTTCTTCCTGCAAAAGAATCAAGATGCCCTATTCAAGTCACTCCAGAAATTAAAAGAAGGTTTGACGACACATTGGATTCGAATGAATGTGAGAAATGAAAGAACGTTTGTGTGTTTCCTCAAAGGAACGTCCCTGAGTCTGATCAGCTACTCTTAGAATGAGACTTATTAGTGATATATATAGGTATACCTCTGAGTACGCCATATCATGAAGAGCGAAAATGCAGTATGATATGATAGATGACATCAACGGCCAGTTCTTAAAAAGATTTTCTTTTGGGGCTGATTCATTTTCGTCTTTTGTATCTGATGCAGCCTCCAGAGCCTTGTAAGTATCTTGATGCGGCCTTTCTGAATCATGGTTATGTAATGTTTCCTGCAGTTCATGAGCTGTAAGGATGAAATCTACCAATCTTCCAGCTCAACGACTAAAGATGGGAAACCAGAGAAGCCAGAGGACAAAGCAGAGAAGAGGAATGGATTAATGTGGTTCGAGAAACAAGGAAAGAGCTGTCTAGACAGATCTCACTCTCGTCTCTCAGAAACAATGCAACACTAAAGCAATATGGATATCTGAAACGATATATATACATGATCATTTATCCATTAAACATTACACAAAATTCAATTTTTCTCATTCGATGAAACTTTGATTGTTCACCTGAACGAAAATAATATTTAACAGAAACCGCATGTATCTTGACAAGACACGTAAGGAATTAACATAATCATATAACTAGAGTTACCGGAATCCAAAATGAACCAAGAGCCACAACCAAGGCGAACACTGATATGCAAAGGCAAGGCAAGAAATAGGGAAATCTGCAAAAAATATCAAAAGTTGGAGCCAAGAAACACTTCACTCTTCAACAAACCGAAGAAGACGTTATAATCCTGAAAAGCAAGAGAGCAAAGTACCTCCCAAATAATGAACCCTTTGTGAACAAGTCTGGATATTTCTCTGCAGGCTAACAAAAATATGAACATTTTGAGAACAAACATGCATGTTGTATTACAAATTATCATAAAATGACTAACTCTTTATCACTAGCAAACTTACCTGAGCAAGAAAACCTCCTAAAGCTGGGCCAATAATCAATCCAATGCCCCATGCACTACTAATCTAAAAGATAACAAAAATATCAACAATAATTCCAATGACATTCCTAGTACCCGATATTCGTCATATGTTAGAATTACTTAGAAATCATTTACATCACAGAGAAGCAAGGACATATATTACCGTTGACATTCCTAGTGCTTGATATTCTTCACGAAAAATCTCAGCAGCATATGCCTAAAATTGGAAGGTAAGTATGTTAACAGAATAACTGAGGATACGCGGTATTTAATCGTATAACAGAATACCTTTATTGGTCCAAGCAAACCATTTAAATTACCAAGAAGAAATCTTGTTACAACAGCCATCCAGAAGTTGGTACTAAGACCAAAAAGAGTATTGAAAACAACCCTGAATTCAAATCAAACCAGAATATATATATATAAACGCATTGATATTGAAATGAATGAAATCGAAACGTAAACAGTTCTATTAAGATTAGACATACGTACACTATAGAAGTGCCGAAAATTATAACTGGTTTTCGTCCATAACAGTCAGCCACAACACCCCAAAAGGCAGATGTTAAAGTTCTTCCAAACATAAATGCAGAACCTTCGTTATTTAAGGAGATTTGTAAGTATTTTTGAATAGAACGCCTATGTAAATATATATATATATATACACATCAAGATAGTACAAATAACATAAGCTTACCTATATAACCTGCATAGGAACCAATATCTTCCTCTCTCTTTGCTATGTGAAAGTCCCTTACCTGTAGCATTATCAAAAGTTAGTAAGTCAATAGCTGAATTCAAATCAAACCAGAAAATATATATAAACGCATTGATATCTAAATGAATGAAATCGAAACTTAAACAGTTCTATTAATATTAGACATACGTACACTATAGAAGTGCCGAAAATTATAACTGGTTTTCGTCCATAACAGTCAGCCACAACACCCCAAAAGGCAGATGTTAAAGTTCTTCCAAACATAAATGCAGAACCTTCGTTATTTAAGGAGATTTGTAAGTATTTTTGAACAGAACGCCTATGTAAATATATATATACATCAAGATAGTACAAATAACATAAGCTTACCTATATAACCTGCATAGGAATCAATATCTTCCTCTCTCTTTGCAATGTGAAAGTCCCTTACCTGTAGCATTATCAAAAGTTAGTAAGTCAATAGCTTGCCACAATATATCATGAACTTTTATATTCTGAGGAATGTTTTCAATTTTATCATGTTCAATTTGGTCAAATAATTTGATATGCATTTTCGTTACAAATAACTAAAATGACTTCGATCGCAGCGAAAGTAAGGAAAACAAATTTTGCTAGTGACATTTTACATTGATTGTGTCCTTACCGTTCCCCATAGCCCTCATCACCACTATCACCACACCCCTGCTTCCCCACCTCGACCTCAAATAATATTATTTAAAATTATATACAAATATTTATGTAGCCATGAGATTTAGTAGTGCCTGTCAGCCTGTGTAATCCATAACCATCTCACACTTAGTGCCAAAGAAACAGTTATCTAGCTGAAAATGAATAGATGCAATCACGTAACCAGTGTGTTCTGCTTTTGCCTTTTAGGAATACTATATATCAAAATAAGAACTGAATTACATTATCAAACTGACCTTGTCTATAATGATGCAAACTCTACCAAACATATTTTCTGGGATGGAATATCACCTCAATACTTCTTGCAAGACCTATCAAATAACACATGATACTTTCAATACAGAGAAACAAATCCAAATTACATAGAGTTGTTTAAGTTGAAACAGCACCATAAATGACATTCTTAAGAAGAAGAAGTTGTATGACAGGCATTAACTCGAACTTATTTCCAAGGAGATTTGCCTAACTTCCGTCATACAAGAGAATTCGCTACTCACTGAACTCTACTCTTCCCACTTTTCTACTCAATTCCAAGACAAAACTACTCTAAGGTAATTTTTGTTGTAGCAGAACTATGCAGAGAAAATATAAATTAGAATGTAAAAGTGAAAAAAAGTCATCTGATTTATCAAAATTTAATAAAAAGAAGTGAAATTATCATCAATTAATACACATGTGCCAGTAATATAGATGGTTAAAATATGTTATCAAAATAATTTCAAATGAATTCCCATTTAGTAGCACCTAAGATTAGCTATCATAAAAGTATCTAACTATTATTTTGTAAAAAGATGACATAATCAAACTAATGAAAATAAGATGAGTGACTTACTAATTTGTAACAATGTAGATTTTTCCATTTTTCCCGGTTCGCACAAGCACTTTCCATATCACCGATTCCATGTAAACAACCAACCACATCTACAGATGAGGAAGACGTTTTGTTAAAAATGACGTAGTCATTTAAACATATTAGTGAAACACACTATACTGCTCCTTCAATTTGTTGTTGTTTTTAATTGTTCGATTTGCTATGTATTGGTGTGTGAGTACTTGAGCTGATTGTCTCTTTCTTTTTTTTTTTATGTAGTAAAGGAGATATTATATTATGTGTTTTTTTAACTATGGAAATTTTATTACAAAAGTGAGAACTCCCGCTCAAGTAACAAAAAATAAACAGTCGCTGGACATAGTCCCAGTTCTGAGTGAGCATCCTTACTCCTTTACTACCTATATAGCTCTAGCAATGATAGAAATCAAGCTTGGAAAAAACTCTAGACAATTTAGGCTTCTTGGAAACATATTAGTATGTATCTTGGATTATCAATCTCACGATTGTAGACAACGTTCATTTCTCCGTTATCCATAGTTTTCAAGCGATGAGCCAACATATGTACATCATCAAAGCTTGAAAGCGTTCCGGAAAATCTTTCACCAACCTTAGCTGATTCAAAAATAGAAGGTTCTTTACTCGACTGACTTACCTTTTCGGGTAGCTGAATATTGCTCTCGGATAACAGAGAATGAAGATCATTTCCATATGGAAGCATCAAGGTCTGACAAAATAAATGAGTCAAAGCCACAAAAACCACTACCGAAATCCATTTCCTTTTATCAATTTGACACACAGATTGAAACTCCAAGTTGTACTTTATTCTTAATGTTCATCTCAAAATCAATAGCTCATCATAGCAATAAGAATCTGCTTCATCATTTCCTGCATAAAAATCTATAATTCGTAATAAGCAATCTTTGTCGCGCCTACTGCCTTCCACTTAAACGATACGTATTCTTGAAAAAAATTTAAGGTTCAAAAGCTAGCCCAATCTCTATATAAAGATAGATTTTGAAAAATATGTATTTTACACTATATTCAAGATGTACTGAAATTGAACTATCTACTACATAAGAGCTTGACTACAACAACAATAGATTCAATGAAGTCCTACAAAGTGGGGTTTGGAGAGAGTAGAGTATGCACATACCTTTCCCCTAGCTTAAAGGTAGAGAGGCTATTTCCTCAGATCCTCAGCTCAAGGAAAAACAGTCCAGGAAAAGAATAATCAGAACTGAAAGCATACTAAAACATTCTGATCAGTAACTACAATTGCATCTTCAACAAAATCGGAGTCATTTTCCATAGGTTTGACAACTGAATGATTGCTCTGTGGTTTTACCTCATCCTTCTAATTTATGCTCTCATCGATTTCACCATCTTCACTCACATAACCGTTATCCACAGTTTTCAAGCGATGAGCCAACATATGTACATCATCAAAGCTTGAAAGCGTTCCGGAAAATCTTTCACCCTTCATTTTTATGAAATATGTTTTCTGATGTAGGTTGGGTGGAACTGTGGAAGTGATTTACTAGTGTATGATATTGCTGCCGTTTGCCTTCTGGTAGCGTATTAAAATGGATAATTAAGAATATGTTAGTGGGCTGGATTTGAACCGTTTCGAATGGGCTGAATTTGAGTGGTTGTGGGCTGATTAATTAATTATGACTATTTAGTGTGATCTTTTAAATGAGGGGTTACTTTTATTTTGGATAACAACACAGATTTTTATTTAATGAAAAAGATAAAATAATAAAAACACAGATTTTTATTTAATTAATTGAAAAGATAAAATAAGGATTTTCAAATGGTGGCCATTGGGGGCTGCCGCATCAGCGGTTTTGGATTCACATATATATATATATATAGATATATATATTTTATGTGGTATTATTATTTAATTATTTTTTTCTATATTCTTGTTTATTATAACGTATTAGCGCTTCGTATGGTAATTTGAATATTAAAGTTTTGTATTATCATGTATATTAATATGACTTTAAAGATCATAAAATTCTTACTTTTTAATGAATTTTATTTTCTACTTATTTTCAATTATAATATTTGTTCTTTGCTACAACTGACTTTTTAATATTAAATGACCTTTCATAGATTAGTCAATTATCACATTTTTAATTGTTTTATTTATGTACATGCAAAGTATAAGATCAGAAAAATACATGAATGAGTCATTAAAACTCAAAATAATTATTTGTTCATATTCCAAATAAAAGTAATTCAAGAAAGTATAACTTAAACAAATCTCATAGTATAAAGAGTAAATTATATCTTATCCCTACTCTTTTACTCAATCATCTAGAGGCAAATCCTGAATAGAATAAAAAAATTCAAAATTTCAAATCCCCCCCCCCCCCCCCCCAATCCCCCTTCAATAATCTTTTGTTACGCTAAAAATGAAATAAAATTTGAAAATCTAATTAAATTTTATAAATTACGCTTATGTTTCTTGTTATTCTCAATCATACAAAGGCAAATCCTAAACAGAACAAAGAAATTCAAAAATTCAAATCCCCCCTCCCCCCCAACGAAAAATCTTTCAGATTTGATTCAAAATCTTTTGTCGAAATTTAGGGGTAATGAAATTGTTGTTGGACAAACGATTTCCTTTTGAATCTTCAAGTACATCGAAGACCCTTTCTATTTTGATTCAAGATTGTCGAAAATTTTGAGATTCAAGATTCTTCTCCTAGTTCATCGAATGTCCTTTTAATGTTGTTTTGAAATTGCTGAAAATTTTGAGATTCAAAATTCTCCTCTTTAGTTCATTGAAGATCCTTTCAATTTTGATTTATAATTATCAAAAAATTTGAGAAGATATATCATAAATATCTTTGCTACTTAGCATTTCACTATTTAAGTATCTTGTTTAAGTTGATAAGTATTGTATTTATACTAGTTACATTAAATAAGTAATTGTTGCCCATGTGATAGTTGCTATGTAATTGATACATTTAGTATAAATTTGAATTTACGCATCATATCTAAAAAATAATGCATGATATATTATTATTTATGTATTTCGTCTTAGATAAGTATTATATTTATACTAGATACATTAAATAAGTAATTGTTGCCAGTAAAATGTTAGATTTGGGATCGATATATTACAGTGTCATAGTTGCTATGTAATTAATACATTTAGTATAAATTCAAATTTACGTATCATATCTAAAAAACACTGCATGATAGATTACTATTTTTGTATCTCGTTTAAATTTATAAGTATTGTATTGTTACAGGACACATTAAACATGTAATTGTTGCCCATAAGTTGTTTACTTTGAAATCGATACATGTAGTATAAATTAGTATTTATGTATCATGCCCTTATAATTTAACGTTACAATGTATCATATACAAAAAAAATTATGAATATAATAAACAATGATTTAATTACAAAATAGTACTATACATACGCTCATTAGATCAGTTATAGTTTGTTTGATGGTATCTACTACTCGAATAACCATAGTAATTCTAGAGCTAATACGTGCAACAAACCCCGACTTCTGGAAGGGATGCATTTATTAGATAAAAGGTCGACGCGGGCTCTGCCTGTTGCTGCGATGATTCATAATAACTCGACGGATCGCACAGCCATCGTGCCTGCGACGCATCATTCAAATTTCTTCCCTATCAACTTTCGACGGTAGGATAGTGGCCTACCATGGTGGTGACGGGTGACAGATAATTAGGGTTCG
Source organism: Solanum lycopersicum (assembly GCF_036512215.1). Lineage (NCBI taxonomy): Eukaryota > Viridiplantae > Streptophyta > Magnoliopsida > Solanales > Solanaceae > Solanum > Solanum lycopersicum. The sequence continues at coordinate 63,064,330 of NC_090800.1, read as the reverse complement.
ATTCTGGAGAGGGAGCCTGAGAAACGGCTACCACATCCAAGGAAGGCATGAAGCATATATAACAAACATCCGATACATAGTTAACAAATAATTACCTTTGTTCGTGTTTTCTTGTAAAAAAAAGAATTAAAAGAAAAAAATAATAATTGAAGAACTACTCTTGATCAACTTTAAATCATTAATTGGCTAGAGAAAATATTTAAAATTAAAAATGTGATGGAGGTAACTAGTAATATAGTGGAGTGATTATAAGCATGAAAAAAGAGAGAAAATCGTGAAGTTGGAAGCTTAAATGTTATGTATGTGGAAAAGAGAGAATTTGAGAAAAAAGAGAGATTTTTTGTAAGTTTTTAAAATGGTAGAGAATAATGGAAAATAATGTAAAAAATAATGTGTATTTAGGTAATTTTTCATTCAAGGAATACTCATTCTCTCAAAAATAATTATAGCACATATCTCCATTCATTAAGGAAGATTATTTTGTCTTAACTGTTACTAAATCATTATAGTATAGTTTATTGGTATTATTAAGGATAATAATTTCACTTAGTTGATACTAAATCAATGTGTGTGTGTATATATGTGTGTGTGTGTATGTATGTATATGTATGTATATATTGATATCATTAAGGTTTCTTGTTCAGAAATTGTTCATTAGTTAATGATTATATAAGAGTATCTATATATTGTTGTGCTATCATTATAATATAATAGTATTTTTATATTATTTCGGTATCATTAAGATTTCATATTTAGAAATTACTCATTAGTCAATGATATGTATGTATATGTATGTATTATAGTGATATCATTAAGGTTTTCTTGTTCATAATTACTCATTAGTCAATGATATTATAAGAGTATCTATATATTGTTGTGGTATCATTATAATATAATAGTATTTGTATATTATTTCGACATCATTAAAATTTCTTATTTAAAAATTGCTTATTAGTCAATGATACTAAGAGTATATATATATATATATATATATATATATATATGAATTAATGTTCTAGCGTATTATGTGCTAAGAAAGTTTTTTAATTTTTCGCTAAATGTACCTTTGACAATGCGATGAATAATGAATATGGACTTGTATAAGACCTCCGACAGGTCAAGTACGCCATGTTTTTTCTAGGGGTACTCCACAGATCTGAGAAATGTGGTATCAGAGCATGAGGTTTATGAAAGTCATTTTAGGTTCCAAAAGTCTCATATTTCTACATCTTGTAGATTCTCAATCATCTGTGGTGAGTCGCGATACATGTATGAGCGACAACCTATAAGATGATAGAGTTTCCTTTCTTCATCATTCTCATATCGTGCCATAGAAATTAACTCTATAAGATCTCTCTCTTATATTTTCTTGTCCGGTAGTATTTTAGATATGATGGTTTGGATGAGATGGTACTCTATACTTGAGGGAGAAAAGGTGAGTTTTGATTCTTATCTTGGTTTTATTTGTTGACGAGTATGTGTGAAGGTGATTTTGGCATGCTTTGTTAATGTGATTCTAATTATTGCTATGTATGCGAAATATGGGAAATGATATGTTATGTTGATATGATCCTTGTGTCTATATATGAGACCTACATGTATTATTTCAATATATCAACCCAAGCCGAAACCCATTATACTAATATTCAACTACGACTTTTACCACCATCAATCAAAAGGCCAAAATCTTCCTCAAATTATAATTAACGAGGATTCTAAGTTGTAGGAATGAAAATTCGTATTAGGAGAGCAATTAACTTACCTTTAGCAAGAGAAATTGTGAAAATCTTTTTGAAAATGTCATGGATCGTCGCCTAGCTCTCAAGAATGAATTTTTTCATAAAATAACGATTTTGGGTGCTTCATTGATTAATTCGCGACTAGCCCACCAAGGTGGGCCATACCCCACCACAATGGACTAACCCTGGTGACATTAATCACTCAGATGCTCTGAATGAGACAGACCTCACAATGTCAGTTCCAAGATATCATTTCGTAATACACCTTCAAACTAGGAAGTTCTTAAACAACCTTGTCACACCAAAATCAGTTTCAGAAATTTTACTCGCCCAAATTATATTATGTAAAGCCGTAAATGATCCTTAACGCCTCATATATGCACTCACATGATTAAGCTCACATTTAAATCCCTCTTCCATTACCAGATTGTACTAGACCTCAACAGAATCACATTTCATCAAAGTATGTCCTATGTTAGAAGTTTCTAAGTTAAACTCAAAAGTTCTCTAGCGCAAGTTTGTTCCCCATTGACTTTTCCATAACGATAGGAACAGGTTATGACCTATAAGAAATATAATGACTTCTAGTCATAGAAAACCCTCCCCCTTCCGGTCTAGTTATTCATCCAAAATCAACAACATTAATAAAAATATATCACAATAATCAGTCTAAGACAAACAAGTATTTTAGCATGCAGAATGTGTGATCCTTCATTAAAATGGACAATCTAGTTTTCGTAAACAATGGTCTTTATATCAACCATTGATGTTTAATTAATAAATCTATAAGGCCATTTTACGTATGTACATGAGCTACAACATATTCATTTTTTATCTATTTAATAGGGAATCTTTTAAAACATGGGATGAAAGCTTCACAATGTTATCAAGACAAATAAACTATATCTTATACCAGACTATACTACAATCTTCATATTTATCCCAATAATTTTTCATACATGCGACCATTTAGAAGAAGCACCTATCAAGATCATAAAGTATTTAAACGATCCACCGCGTGGATGAATAAGTCCACAAATAACCGCATCTATACATAATAAAAATGTAGGGGGATCAATCACATATTTTATTGGTGAATTTTTTAAATTAACTTGTGTAGATAATAAATAAGAAAACTCAACATTTAAAATAATCTCTATGTTATGAATGTCCAATTGATTTTCTTATAATCCATATCAATATTATAAATTAAGGATGTCACACACAATAATTCAAAACTACTAAAGTATTGGAATTAGTTAATATTTTATTTAATATAAAACGTGTTTCAATTGCACTAATATTTGTACAGTACAAGCTAGAAGCCAAAAAGAAGGGAACTTCTATATAACAAATGTTTCTCATAGAAATTCTTGGTAATATGAAAATATTAAGATTCATTTCTTCCATTTTCTTGATATGATAATCATTTTTATGAATATCATTAAAAAAGAATGTGTTTCTCCGAAATATTGGAGAAAATATAATCTTATCTATGATGACTTTATCTCTCCTAGACAAAAATAAAATGATTTTTCTGAAACTCTTTATCATATTAGTAAAATATTAAAAATTATGGTATGATGATAATTTGTTATTAAAGAATAAAAGGAAGAACAAGAGGGAGAAGCGGAGGAAAAAAAGGAGGAGGAAGAAGTTCAATCAATATTTAAATAAATATTATTATCTTTTATTGTTCTAATATGAACAATACTATTACGAAAAAAACAGAATAGTAAGCTTTTCGAAATCAAATTCATAGTCTTAAAAATGGTAAAATCAAACATTAAATATAATGTACATTAATAAGTCTAAATTCAATAGTTTTTCATAAAAAACCTAGGAAAGATAACTTTCAAAACTATTTAGTTTAATAACTAATATAATAATAATTTTTCTAAGAAATATTTTCATTGTGTGTCTTGGGTATGAACTCAAAATCTGAAAGGTAAAGAAAAGATTGTATTGGAGGACTTGATACAACATCTCCTGAGTTGACAAGTGTTCCATCATCTCCCAAGTTCACTTGTTGATGCCCATATAAATCTTCATTTCATCTTTTTCTCTTTTTTCTTTCCACAAGAAGATTAGAAAACAATAAAAATCAACAAAGGCAAAGATAATGAGTTGAAAACAACAACAACACCAATATATATATATATAGTAACTTGCTTACCAATGTTTGAAGGGATGTCATGTTGAGATAAGTAGTTAGCTTCTCCCTGATTCTTAATGTATACCCCATTATAAGATGTATTAAATGTTCCAACTATATAAATTTTTTATCAATTTTTTATCCCGCACAAGTGGTTTACATCTTCGTGTCACCTGTAAATTAATTTATTAATGATAGTGTAGAAAATAGTCAATATCATTATGTATTCTAATATAATAATTTTGAGCTAACCTGAGATGTTTCTTCATTTTATCCTTATTTCTTTGGTAATTCAGGAAATTTCCCATATACAACAAATTTATACACTTCTATCAAAGATTAAAACTTTTTATTTGTCACTACATGAAGGTAGATCTATTTATTAATAATTATTAAATGCTTATCAGAAAATCATAAAAGAAAATATACATAATCATTTTTGTTGGCAGGGAAACATTCAGATTATTCAAAAGGAATCTTACATAATCTATTATTAAGCCACCTAGACGAGAAATATTATTGATGATCAAATTTTGCCTTCTTTGTTCAAATGTATGAGTACGCATGTAGTGAATATTTTTTGGTACAATCTCATTCTGCCACCAAAACAATATGTATAGAATTCAAATTTATGCTATATCCATTCTCGAAAGGTAATTATCTATTCAAAGCGGCAGTATCAAAATTTTGTGATCAAGTGGTACACAAGATATTGGAACATCAATATTTGATTTCTAAAATATCAAAACAATACGATGAAGTATGTTTCTTCTACTTCTATCTAAAAGAATAGCTCACACCTAGCTAAAATTATTTTTGACCTGTTTGTACGATAAATTTTGAATGAAACTGTAGAATTCTCTTACTAGACGACCTTTATAAGTAATATATATATATATATATATATATATATATATATATATATATATATATATATATATATATATATATATATATAGATAGATAGATAGATAGATAGATAGATAGATAGATAGATAGATAGATAGACACACACACACACTTTTTTGGACTAATTTTTTGTTGTGCTAAGGGTTTATTAGAAACAACAACTCTACCTCAAAGGTAATAATAAGGTTCCTGTGCATTTTATTTTTTGCATATCCTATTTCGTTGGATTACACTAGGTTTGTTGTCTATTATTATTATTGTTATTATTATTAGTAATATTATTCACATGAAGTATTTAAATATTGTTGAGATACATATCACATCTTTAAACTTTTGAGAAGAACATTTTTCTTGCTTGAAAAAAGAAATAACATTAGAATATTATTATGTATTAGTCAAAATATTTTCATATATGTATTAAAAGGAAAAAAAACAACAACTTATAATTGGATGAACTTTTGCAAAGCGAACCTGAAAAATATCAGTGTTAGCTTTTACTAGTGCAATAAAAGATATCAGAACGTTCATTAATGTTGTATCCTCATCACCATCAACTTGGTACTGCTTATCCATATTTTATTCAAAAGTTTGAAAAAAATAATCAGATATATTTAAAAATGAATAAATGTGTGGAGTAATTGAGAGGACGTTCAAAAATAAAAATAAAAAATGATCGCTTGCTAGGAATTTACATACACACACGCACACGCAAGCAAACACAAATTATATATAGATATGTACACACAAATACACTTATTTGGAGAATTTATTTTTGGTGCTAAGGGTTTATCAAAAATAACTAATCTACCTCAAAGGTTCTGATAAGGTTTGTGTACACTTTATTCTTCTCATACCTCATTTCATCAAATTATACTAGGTTTCTTGTTGTTTATATTTATTATTATAGACATGAGATATATAAATATTGTTGTCATATAGATCATATCTTTTCACTTTATACAAGAACATTTTCTTCTTTCCAAAAAAAAAGTTAACATTAAATTTTTGTTTAGGTATTCATCAAAAGATTGTTGTATATGTATTAAAAGGAAAAAAAACATATTATTATAGAAAATTTTCAAAGCGAACCTGCAAAAATTCAATGCTTTCTTTTTTCAGTGTAATAAAAGATATCAAAATGTCCATTAATGTTGCATCCTCATCACCATCAACTCGGTACTATTTATCGATATTCTAGTTCAAAGTATAAAAAAATAGTTAGATATTTTGCAAAAAATGGTAAATCTTGTTGAGTAATGGATGAAAAGACTTTCAAAAAACATCAAAAATTCTTGTTTGCTAGGAATTTACACACATGTAGGCGCGCACACACACCCACACGTACACATATTTTATATGAAAATATATAAATATATATGATATGAAACTTTCATCCTAAATTAGACATTTTGTAATAAGATCAATGATTTATGTGATATGAAAGTTTCATCCTAAATTATAATTTTACTGTATATAAATTAATATTTTTTTTGAAAACTAAATTAAAAAGATTCTATTTCTAAGGAAAATGTTAACTTGAGAGATGAACAATTATAAGCAGTCTTATATTTTAGCATTCAAATCTTATTACATAATCATAATACAAAGATGTTTATTCAACTATTCATGCACAATTTATAATTTTATTATCCATTCGAACTTTGATGTCTTGGATATAATCATAAAAATTAAATGAGACGTCAAAACATGTTAAAGAACTTGTAATACTACTACTACTAGTACTATTATCTATATGTATTTAAATTACTATTTTACTTTTATTATTATTTATATCACTTTAGGACAATTAGTTTAGTTCAAATACATAAATGAGGACTCACATAGCCTATTTTATTTTATTTTTGATTGAGACATAGTTAAATATTGTCGTCGTTGTTGTTATGCGACTTAGATTTTTAGCTTGAGGATTTTTTCATCATTCTTCCATAAGATAACTAATATTTAAAAACTTATTACCAAACAAATGAAAAGGTTTGTGTACATGTCTTGCTAGAAAAAAAATTAAATACCTTATAATAAGTATATTAAAGAGTATAGGATTTTTTTAAATCTTACAATGAGACACTAGTTTGTGGTGCAATAGAAGATAGAGGAACTGTCATTGTTGCATCTATACGATCAACTTTGTGATGCTTATCCATTTTCTAGAAGAAAATATGAAATAAAACGTTATTACCAAATAGATCAAAACATTTTTGTACATGTCTTAATTGAAAAAAACTAAACACCTTATAATAAGTATGTTAAACAATAAAGAAAAATTTTCAAGGCTTACAAATGAGACACCACCTTGTGGTGCAATAGAAGATATGAGGATAGCCATAATTGCATTTCTACGATCAATTTTATGGTTCCTATCCATTCTCTAGTAGAAAATATGAAATTAATCAAAGTTGTAATAGAATATCAAAGATAAAGAAATGGTTGTTTTTCCATAAGTCTTATGATTTCAGTAACAAGTGCAATGATTTTCATGAGAAACTCAAACTACGTAGAAACTTTTCATGTTAACATAATTTTTTTTACTTTCTCTTCTTGTAAAGAAATTATTGTTTCAATGTTCACACAAGCTAATTTGTATTTTAATATATTTATCTATAACATAGTTTCAGGTAAGTAATAATAGTAAGTCAAGTACTCTATGTTAATTCAAAGTTTGTTAAATTTTCATCAAAATTACCATGTTTAGTTAGTAGGCATTTAGACATGCGATTTTCCTTGTAAATTTAAATCATTACATGAAAATCAGATAAGTGATTTCAGCTCATTGTTTTAAATTATGAGATGAAATTCTTCAAAAAAAATTGATTTGAGAATTCCATATCATGATTTCAGATTTTTCGAATACAAATATTAACCCACAAATTTATATTACATATAAAAAAATTATGATAAAACTAAAGAACTTTTTGCAGTATATGAAAGGACTAATGAAATATAAACAAAAAGTGAACATGATGATATATTTACTAATTTTATTGACCATGGTAAATTTTATTAAAGAGTACTTGAACAAAATTAAAGTTTACTACAACTCATTTTTAATGTTACCTTTTCATTGAAAAAAATTAAACATTGAACAATAAATATTTTCGTTTTTTAGCTTAACTTTTTTATAGTGTATTTTGTTTGATGTTTTTGTCCTAAGTTTTGCTTATTTGGTATGGTTGTAAAAATGAAGAATTGGGTTACATTCAATAGTTTTCACAACATATGGTAGTTTTATATTTATGTGCCAAAAAGACAATTTAAAAAATCAAATTGAATGTAGAGACAAAGCTTGAACTTGATTTCATAATATCATTTCATCTAACATGGTTGTTAATTAATCTAATATTTATTGTATGGGTATAAAGTGTTCAAAAGACTTCCATATGTGGTGAGTTTAATAGAGGATACATGTTTTATTTCCTTCATAAACACACAGGTTTTGTACCGAGGTCATACCATAGTAATTTTTTTAAGTAATGTATGGTTTGAATTTGAAAAAAATTATATTTTTATATTTATAATACTTGATAAAAAATCACTCTAAAAAATAAAAACATTCCTCTAGCATCATAGGTATCAATTACATAATAATTGTTCATTGTTTATGAAATTTTTCTTGTTATATTTTAGGATGCTCATTATCCCTTTTGGTTTAGAAAACCTTTTGTCCAAATAAATTTAGAATTTAATATGATTCCCTTTTTGTATTTGTAGAACCTTTTCCTTATAGGTCTGGGACAACTGAAATTTATACATAGAGACACAGTTGGGGATTATAAGGCATGGTACATGACACACTGTAGTTATAAAGGCTTGATAAGACTGTAAGGAGAAAACTTCTTTTCTTTCATAGTAGAAAACTCCTTTGCTTTCTTCTTAGTGGATTATGCCTGGTTGAACTGTTGGGTTTAGCAAGTGTGAATGGGAAAAGAAAAGAGAGAATATGAAAAGTGAGGGAACTATTTTGGAGGGAAAATGAAAAGTCATTTGCAAAGTGCAAATGAAGAGTCGTTTCTCCCGTATCGGCAAAAGAAAGGGAAAATGTTGTCCTTATATAAGGAAACACTTCCATTACTTCTTAAAGAGCTAAGAAGAAAATGCCCCCTCGCGCTGTCGTCGTCGTCGCCCGCTCGGCCTCGGCTTCAGACCATATGCTTTCTTTCTTTTCTTTAATTTTGTGGGATCTACTTCAACAAAATTTACTCCAAATATTGTTGAATTACCACGTGACCTCTTTTCTGCAGCCTTATTATCCTCTTCGATTCTCAACCTTACTATGAGATCTTCAACAATCATCTCCTTGCTTTTATGTTTCAAGTAGTTTTTGAAGTCCTTCTACAATGGAGGTAACTTTTCAACAGTTTGCGTTTATGTGATTGATTGATAAATTTTGTCCAGATTTTGTTAAATCAAATCTGTTAATATTATCTCTTATAAACTTGCGGGTACTTTCTGAAAAGCCGTTATTCTCCTAATAGACACATTTTTCTGAAAAGTTGCTATTTTTTCCAAAAGACACAACTTTCTAGATAAAACGGGTCTGAACAAATTTCTTTGAACACACACATTTCTTTCTGAAAATTGCTATAAAGGAAGTTAATTTTTGTTTTTTCAAACATTGAAATTTTCCTTCTTTTCATATATTTTTCTCTCAAATAAATCAAAGTGTCGATCGACTGAGTTTGTGTGACTTGTTCCTGTTCTGAAGTTCGCTGAAGTTAAAGAAATTTGAGGTACCACTATTTCTTTAACAGGATTAATCCGTTTTATCTTGGGAGAAATTAATCCTTAACCTCGGGTACAATGAGGGGATTAAATTTCTTAAGGACACACAGTAGTTTCTGTGGACTCGAATTACTTCTTGTATTCTATTTACTTTCTGTTTCATCTTATTATGTATCTGTCGTTTTAGGCTAACCTTATAATACAGGTTGAATAACAATCTTAAGAAATTTAGTAAGTTTCTGTATTTGAAGTTTCTGGAGATTAAAACCTTTATTGTTTTCTACTCTGCTTGAATTTTTAAAATTCATTCGATTAACGATTAAAAGAACTAAAAAACTTTATCATTAAATCAGAAACAGTCGGTGTAATAATTTGTTCTTTACTGTTTGTATTTCAAATATTTAAGTTATCTGCCATTTGTGACAGAAAAAAGAAAAATGACTAATTCAAGTCAAACAAATGTTGGAACAATAAACTGTAAATGCTGCAACAGTAAGTGCTGCAACAACATCGGTTGCACATAATCGTTCAAATGATGCCTTAGCGCCGGCTAAGAAACCTGCAAAGTTTTCTAGAGTCGACTTTAAGAGATGGAAGCAGAAGATGTTCTTCTATCTCACTACGTTGAGTGTGCAGAAGTTCATTAATGAGAATGTTCCTGTTATGTCAGATGAAACTCTATCTGATGAATGATTCTTGGTAACAAAAGCATGGACATACTCAGATTTTTTGTACAATGTGTAAAGCAATGTCAAAACCTCAAAAGAAGTCTGGGATGCTTTAGAAAAGAAGTACAAAACAGAAGATGCCAGAATGAAGAAATTCATTGTGGCAAAATTTTTGGACTATAAGATGATAGACAGTAAGACCGTCATCACCCAAGTTCAAGAATTGAAGGTCATAATCCATGATCTCCTTGCTGAAGGTATAAATTTATTTAATGCCTATGTTAGAAATATTAAGTTTTTCCTTAATACTCACATAATCTTTAATGTAGGATTGATTGTGAATGATTCTTTTCAAGTGGCTGCAATTATTGAAAAGTTACCTCCATTATGGAAGGACTTCAAAAACTACTTGAAACATAAACGCAAGGAGATGACTGTTGAAGATCTCATAGTAAGGTTGAGAATCGAAGAGGATAATAAGGTTGCAGAAAAGAGGTCACGTGGTAATTCAGAAATATCTGGAGTAAATTTTGTTGAAGAAGATCCCACAAAATTAAAGAAAAGAAAGAAAGCATCTGTCCAAAAAGCAATCCTCCTAAGAATAAATTCAATGGAAACTTCTTCAACTGTGGTAAACATGGTCATAGGGCTACTGAATGTCGGGGTCCTATGAAGGACAAGAAAAAGAAGGATCAAGCAAACTTGGTTGAATCCAAAAGAGAAATGGACGATCTCTATGCAATGCTTTCAGAATGTAACGGTTGGAAATCCAAGAGAATGGTGGATATATTCTAGTGCCTCATGCCATGTTTGTGCCAACAAAGAATTATTTTCATCATATACTCCAGCACCTACAGATGAGAAGTTGTTTATGGCAAACTCCGTTGTTGCAATGGTGGACGGAACTAGCAAAGTCCTATTAAAGATGACATAAGGCAAGGTGGTGACTTTGAATAGGGTCTCATATGTTCCAGAATTGAGAAAGAATTTAGTTTCAATTCCAGTTCTGACCAAGAATGGATTCAAATGTGTATTTGTTTCTGATAAAGTAGTAATAAGCAAGAATGATATGTATGTAGGAAAAGGCTACCTTAGTGATGACCTTTTATAACTTAATGTAATTGTAGTTGATATGAATAAAGTTTTGCTTCTTCTTACTTGCTTGAGTCTAAATGTTTAAGGCATGAATGTTTGGGACATGTTAATAACAAATCCTTGCGAAAACTGATTGACATAAATATTTTGCCAAAATTTGAGTGCAATAAATCAAAATATCAAATTTGCGTTGAATCTAAGTATGCTAAGCATCCTTATAAATCTGTTGAAAGGAATTCAAATCCTTTAGAATTTATTCACACTGATATTTGTGACATGAAGTCAACACCATCACTTTGTGGGAAAAAGTATTTCATAACTTTTATTGACGATTGCACTAGATATTGTTATGTCGATTTGCTAAATGGTAAGGATGAAAAATAGATGCATTTAGGCAATATAAAACTGAAGTTGAAAATCAGTTAGGTAAAAAGATCAAAATGATCAGAAATGATAGAGGTGGAGAATATGAATCTCCAGTTGAAGAAATATATTTAGAAATTGGAATAATCCATCAAACTACTTCTCCCTACACTCCTCAGTCTAATGGAATTGCAGAAAGGAAAAACCAAACTTTAAAAGTAATAATGAATGTATTACTTATAAGTTCAGGTTTACCACAGAACTTGAGGGGGAAAGCTATCCTTACAGCAAATCAAATACTTAACAGAGTGCCTCACTCAAATACAAATGAAATTCCACAGGAGAAATGGAAAGGTAGAAAACCCAACTTGAAATATTTCAAAGTGTGGGGGTGTCTGGCCAAAGTCCAAGTTCCTATACCTAAGAGGTTAAAAATAGGGCATAAGACTGTGGATTGTGTATTCATTGGATATGACACAAATAGTAAGGCATGTCGATTTTTTGGTTCATAAGTTCGAACATCCACATATTCATGATAATACAGTAATGGAATCAGATAGTGCTGAATTTTTTAAACATATCTATCCATATAAAACTAGACTTGAGTCATCTAGTGGGGGGTCTAAACAACCCAGAGAAGAAACAAAAGAGAATGAAACCAAAGAAGAAAGTCCAAGACGCAGTAAACGTCAAAGGACATCTACTTCATTTGGATCTGATTTTGTAACATTTCTTCTTGAAAGTGAGCCTCAAAAATTCAAGAAAGCAATGTTTCTAGCGACTCAACCTGTTGGAAGCAAGCTTTTAATAGTGAAATTGAATCAATCTTAAGCTACCATACTTGGGATTTGGTTGATCTTCCTCTAGGGAACAAACCCTTGGGTTCAAAATGTATCTTTGAAAGGAAGATGAAAGATGATGGAACTATTGACAAATATAAAGCAAGACTTGTTGTCAAAGGTTTTAGACAAAAAGAAGGTCTTGATTATTTTGACACATACTCGCCAGTGACTAGGATTACATCAATTCGGATGTTAATTGCACTAGCTGCAATATACGGTCTTGAAATTCATCAAATGGATGTGAAAACAGCCTTCTTAAATGAAGAGCTGGAAGAAAAATTTTACCTAGAACAGCCTGAGGGTTTTGTAGTTCCTGGTAAAGAAAATAAAGTGTGCAAACTTATTAAGTTGCTTTATGGACTAAAACAAGCACCAAAACAATGACATGCAAAGTTTGATGAAACCATGTTTTCAAATGGATTTAAGATCAATGAATGTGATAAATGTGTTTACATTAAAGATACTCCAAATAAGGAAGTCATTTTATGCCTATATTTAGATGACATAATTAAAATGAGCAAAGACATTGCTAATCTAAAAGCTACAAAGCGTATGCTCGCTAGTAAGTTTGATATGAAAGATTTAGGAGTTGCTGATGTGATATTAGGAATTAATATTCTTACAACTCCTAACAGTCTGGCATTGTCTCAAACTCATTACACTCAAAAGATACTTGAAAAATTCAAATATTTGAATTTTAAAAGGGCAAAGACTCCAATTGATGTAAACCTTCGTCTTGCAAAGAATAAAGGTGAAAGTTAGTCTCAATTGGACTATGATAGCGTATTGGGAAGCTTAATGTATGTCATGCATGTGTACATGACCAGACATAGCTTGCACTATCAGTAAACTGAGTCGATACACAAGTAATCCTAATCAAAGTCATTGGTTGGCGATGAAGAGAGTTTTGGGATACTTAGATGACACTCAAAACTATGCTTTACATTACAACAAATATCCAGTCGTTCTTGAAGGATATAGTGATGCAAATTGGATTACTGGGTCAACTGAAACAAAATCCACAAGTGGATACGTTTTTACTATTGGTGGAGGAGCAATATCTGGGAAATCATCCAAACAAACATGTATAGCTCGCTCTACAATGGAGTCTGAATTCATTGCTTTAGACAAGGCAGGTGAAGAAACTAAATGGCTCAGGAATTTTGTAGAAGATATTCCATTTTGGCCGAAACCAATGGCCCCTATATGCATACACTGTGATAGTCAAGCTGCAATAGGAAGGGTTGGAAGCATTATGTATAAGGTCAAGTCTCTTCACATAAGACGAAGACATAACTCTATGAGACAACTACTCTCTAGAGGAATTATCACAATTGACTATGTGAAGTCAAAAGATAATATGTCTGATCCACTTACAAAAGGCCTAACTAGAGAGGGAGTTGGGAAATCATCGACGGGAATGGGACTACCGAGAATAAGTCATCGTGGCGGTAACTCTACCTAGAAGACTGTAGATCCCAAGATCTAGGTTCAAGGAGATAAAACAAAGTCATTGATGACGGTTCAACATTGTCAAGAAAAAATTATTATTTTATGGTCCATTCTCATGATGAGACAGTGTTTAGTAACCTGGATAAAGACATAAGGACTTTTTAATGGTTTCTAAGTTTGATACGGGGAATATCAAATGGTGTATCTATGGGCTAACACATTTTAAAATCACCTATGTAAGTGTGAAGTGTAAGCCGCTTCAAGGAGAATCCAGTAAGGCCAGTTCTTTAAGCACTTACTATCCAAGATGTGTTCATGGATGAAATGAACAAAACAATGAGAACCAAGAACAGTTCAAGGGTTGATTGTGTGACATATGTTGTCTAGGTATACACCAAAGCTCGACGGTTCAAAGATTTCAAATCTATCGATTGATCGAGTATATACGATATATGTTCACTACGGAAAGTTTAAAGGGAAACCTACTTATCCAGATGCGATTAACCTTTACCTACAAGACACACAAGTTTTTTCATGCATATGTTTTAACAATAGCCTTCCCCATTCATGTGGAGGATTGTTGGGTTTAGCAAGTGTGAATGGGAAAATAAAAGAGAGAATATGAAAAGTGAGGGAACTATTTTGGAGGAAAAATGAAAAGTCTTTTGCAAAGTGCAAATGAAAAGTCATTTCTCCCATATCGGAAAAATTAAGGGAAATTGTTGTCCTTACATAAGGAAACACTTCCATTACTTCTTAATGATCTAAGAAGAAGATGCCCCCTCGCGCTGTCGTCGTCGTCGCTCGCTCGGCTTCGGCTTTGATTTTGGATTTGGCAAATGATGTGATTGATTGATAAACTTTTTGGACAAAATTTATTTAATCAGTTTTTGTAAAATCAAATAAATCCTGTTAATATTATCTCGTATAAATTTGCGGGTAACGGTAACGTAACATCCCGAAAAATCGTTACTTTCCAAAAAGCCATTATTTTTCTATTAGACACATTTTTCCGAAAAGTTATTATTTTTTCTAGAAGACACAACTTTCTGGATAAAATGGGTCTGAAAAGATTTCTTTGAATGGACACGTTTCTTGCTGAAAATTGCTATAAAAGGAAGTCAATTTTTCATTTTTTCAAAGACTGAAATTTTCCTTCTCTGCAAATATTTTTCTCTCAAATAAATCAATGTGTCGATCGACTGAGTCTGTATGACTTTTTCCTGTTCTGAAGTTCGCTGAAGTTAATGAAATTTGAGGTACCACTATTTCTTTAACAGGATTAATCCATTTTATCTTGGGAGAAATTAATTAATAACCGTGGTTACAATGAGGGGATTAAATATCTTAAGGACACATAGTAGTTTCTGTGGACTCGAATTACTTCTTGTATTCTATTTACTTTCTGTTTCATCTTATTATTTATCTGTCGTTTTAAGCTAACCTTATAATACAGGTTGAATAACATGAACTTCTTTAAATCCTTATATTATTTTTTGTTATTTGTTATTTGTTTGTGATTGTGTGCTAGTTAGTTCTCGATATTCTCACAAAAATAAATAATGTTATATGGACTAAAATTATTTTGAAGAACTTACCATTGTTTACATGAATTTAGGGATTAACTAAGAAATGACACAATTGGATAATAGAGATTAGGCTTATTAAATAACTTTTAATAGTATTATTTAAAATAATATTAGTCATATAGTTTATGAGTCCTCAAATTGGACTCATCTAGGGCCTTATATTAATGCTAATAGTGTCCTCGATTGTTTATTTTATCTCGATATCTTATAAAACACCTAAGTTTCACGTATTTGTTGATTTGGTAGGAGCATGGACACTTAGGCGCAAAATGGAAGAAAAAAGGAGAAGAAGAGCTGAAGATGCAAAGGTGTGCATCGCCAAGCACACTTGGTGATCCGTCGAATATAAAAGTTTCAACATGTTACAACAAGTGATTCCTAAAGGAAGTAGATCAAAAGGCGACGAAAAAGAGCAATCGAGGATTTGTTAATCATCTCGGCAAAGAAGAATATTATCGCCCACCGATCAAGAACACAAAGACAAGGAAGGCATTGTGCAACCGGCGACAAAATGAACAAAGGGGGATTCCCCAAATCATGACTATCTACGCAGAAAACATTCTCCAGCACCATTCTGAAATCTATAAATAACGAACGCTTTAATTATGATAAATAAAATTAGAGAGTAAAACAAATTTACACTTGATAATTTATTTTAGAAATTTTCTTCGTTACATTTTCTCTCAAGTATGGAGAGGATTTTGTGGAAGATTGAACAAAGAAGTTCTTCCAATTTAGGGAGTGGGACTTCTCCATTTACCTTTTTTTGTACTTTTAATATTAAATGTCTTATAGGCACTTGATTTCTTTATCATTTAAGTATATTTTTTTGTTGCTGGATGTATGGCTAAAAAACCCTATTCTTGGGGTGTCATTTAGAAGTTATGGGTTGATTAATTTGTTGGGTCCTTATTTCTTGTAGCTTAGATTGAATTTTAATGGTAATATCACCTAGTGGTTGTGGATAGTGTCATAGAGAATTTGACTATAGGCTAGTGTGGTTGAGAACGAGCTAAAATAAAAATAAAAACAAAGTATCAAAGAATCAAAATGACGCCACTGCCAGGGAGTGTTGTCACGTAAAAATGTAGTTACTTATAGTTTTTAGTTCTTTGTAACCTACCTTTTAATAATTTCTCTTTAGTTTTTTTTTGTGTGATTAAGTATTGATGCAGAGTAATAAGAATGGAAGACCACTGCAGACTTTACACATACCATCCTCTCTTGAATGTGTTAAACCTTAGGGAATACATCATTACCTTTAAGAAAGTAGGGGATGATACTCTCAAGGATGTGTGGTTGAAGTTTCAAAAAGTATTAGCACCATTCCCATCTCAGGGGATGATCAACAAGGATTAACTACAATCCTTCTACAGAGGTATTAGGATCGAAAGTAGAAGTATCATTGATCAATTCTTCCTAGGCGATATGCTCCTTAACCCCTATGATGTGGTAGCCACAACCTTTCATAATGTAGCTAGAACTAACAAACAAAATCAAGAAAACCTCGAGTGGGACTCACTTGTATCCCAAGTAGACATTCTATCCAAGCGACTGAAGGAGCTAGTAACACAAGATAGAATGTTGAATGAGCTCAAAGATAACATAGAAATGTTGTATGAGACAAAAAATAAAAACTATAACCATTCATCATTAAGATGATCAAATTATTGAGTTGATATAATCTCGTCATCCACCATTCGCGAGAGCCTCACCTAACTACACCATGGGTGAACTCGAAGATGAAGAATAAGTGTTGATTGGTGTCGTACCACAACGATAACTATTGCGTTGTTTGGGAGGCAACCAAAAACCCTTTTAAGTATTTTAAATATCTTATTTAAAATAAGTGTGTTTTGATTTGTAGATTTATGAGTGGAGGGCTTCTAAAGGGAACAATTTGAGGCACACAAATGGCGTTGTCGAAGAGCCAACTTGATTATTGATTGAGATAATGTCCGCTTTTTATCTCTTCAAATCAGCTGGAGGTTCTGTACGACTCAGCGAAGGAAAGAATCCCTTGGCCTATCACCAAGTAGCTGAGCACATATTTAACTTACGTCTCCAACATAATGAGATATGAAAATGTTACATAAAATCACTGCCTTTAATCCTCCTCAATTTTTACATTACTCCCATTCTAGATTTCAGTCTTTAATAAATTATGGTATCTCATAAGTATTTGTAGCTGAGTAATTATTGCTTGAATCAAAATCTATCTGTCGGTTTGTTACCTAAATTTTCATCAGATCAGCAGAAAAGGTTAGTTCTACATTACCCTCCTTCAATTATGATATTTGTTATCCAGAGATATGTTTTTCCCGAGTAAGCTATGCTGAACTTCTTGATATGGGAATGAGTAGAAATCTGAAACCCTAGGCAACAATTGTGTGAACCCAACTATGAGTTGAGTAGAGAATTTTGTAAATTCTCTTTGAAGGGTTGTGAGGTGTATTTTAGGAAACTAGTATGACAAACAGGGCATCATGTAGTCTGGCGAGCAAGATCAGGCCCACTGGCACACTCGACAGTCATTCAAACTGATTGAGTCATAAATGGCATAGTCTTCACTTGGAATGCGTGTTACAGTCGGCATAGAGAGTTTTAGCCGCTGAATATTAGATATAGTTTCCCAAACTTATTTGGTTTACATACCAACCAAACCCCAATTGAATCCTACTAACAACATTTGTATCTTCTTATGATTGCAGGTATAAACAGATCTAAAGTTGTAGAAAATTAACACCTCCTTAAGGAAAAGCAACTAAGGGTACATAGAATGCACGAATATGCACAAAGGGAGGCAAAATGAAGAAACTTACTTCAAGTAGTAATGAAAAAGAGAAGAAGATTCCACAACCAAAATAATCAAAAAGGGCAAAGGATGATGGGTTCAAAATTATTCTTGAAGAAAAACTCTTATCCAGAGATAGGGTGATTGATAGATATCCTTAAATTATGAGCACAATAAGGTTTCATCACTTCCAGATTTTCACTAAGCCGTGTGGCTCATATATTCCAAGTTTGGTTCGGGAGTGTTATAGATCATATAAATCTCTAATTCCATCGGTAATGAAACACGTAGAAACAGTCAAGCCAATCGATTCTGTATTTGTATGGGGGATGTCGGTCCGGTATGATCTCGACAGTATTAATGTTAACTGAGGTCGTCCTAAACACATGGAGGAAGCATGCAAACACCTGTACAATGACATATCACTGGATAACATGAAAGATTTGTTAGCTCACCTAATTTCTGATGATACCCCAAATTGGTTGAGAGTTGGCACAACAATTGAAAAGAAAAGCCTAAATGTAGCACCTCGATATTGGTTTGGTTTTAGTAGTAGATCAATCATGCCTTCGCAAAATGAATATATCCTATGGCTTGGAAGGGTCACATGCCTAGGCTGCATTATTGAAAGAATTCAACTCAATCTTGGGGAGATCATAAATTCGGAGATCCTCATGTGCTCAAATGATGCAAAACTTCACTTTCTATCGTGGTACTAATCACTAAATTATGAAAACAAGCTTAAGTACCTAAATAAGCTAAGAGGGATATGGAAATCACTCCGATATCATTCACCAACATTGGAAAAATCGAAGCAGAATACCTTTCAAATCTGGAGGAGAATAGGTTAAAGGGAACGGTGTCAAAAGCCCACCCAATTGATGCTACATGGAAAGTTCCTACTACTATTAGAAATTAACCTACTGTTATCATCGCACCTCACATTTACGTCACAGAAGCTATGCTTTACCAAATAGTACAACTTGCTCAGTCAGCAGGTCATCAGATAATTGCCCTAGAAACCTCTAGTTTAGGAATGATCCAGATTTCTCTTACTACTGTTGTTACATCACTAAAAAAACTATTGATGAACTTCAGGCAAGAATGGCAATGTACGAACGTAACCAAAGAACCACTGATAAGATAACAACATAAAAGGATATGATCATGGTAATGAAAAGTAAAGTAGAGTAGGTGAAGTCCATTATTATGTATCGACAGTGGATAAACTTGAACGAGAGGCTCTGACAAAAAGCTACATCCTTGAGGACACACCCAATACTACTGACAAGGAACCAATGAGATAGAACAAATCTTGATTGGTGTAGCAGTACTAGTTTCTATCTGGAGTAAACACCGTGCTATCTTCAATGGGGGGAAAACAAACCAACACACTGAAAAATAACTTGAACAAGATTTCTTTCCGTACTCTCTATTCCAGATATCTTTGCATTAACTTCTGTATATTATATGAACTACACTTGAGGACAAATGCTTTTATTTGTGGTGGGTTGAGTCCCTTTGTTTTGTTAAGCTCAATGTTTGCATGCTTTGAGATGGGTTGTTATATTTTAGATTGTGTTTTAAATATTTCTTTTTATGGATTCTTGAGCATATGGATCTATATTCTAGGTCCTAATTTCAAGATAATTTTGACCCTTCCGAAAAATTCACTTTTTTTAAATTTTTTTCCACCCATTATGATGAAAGTGGTTGTTCTTGTACATATTTAAATCTTGGTTTCGATCAATACCGAAATTGAAAAGTGCTTTCAATCGAACAAATATGATTGTACATATACCATAAAAACGAATGAAGTTACATAGACAATATGTCAACTCTTAGCATCTCACAGTCATTAGCTAATTATTGAATTGATTCTTTTGCAATGACCATTGTACACAAGCAAAAGTGTGTTGTCTTATTTTATTTAAGTGTCGATGCCTTATGTCATGAGATTAATTTGAACCTTGCTTGAATAAACATAGAATTTGCCATGTTAGTTAGTCTGATTATTTAGGAAGGGGTTCTATTGAGATGATCTTAGGATATAATCAAAGAGAGTAAGCCAGCTTTGACATTTACCTTTTTTGTGGCTTACCCATGAGCGTGTGAAACTAAGTTGAACACCCTTTTATCCTTACCTCTTCTTTGGATAAAACTCTATGAAACCCAGACCTTATGGTATCCTTCACCTATAATCCTCTTGAAATATTATATAAGGGAATAGACAACAGAGACCAATAGCCTAAGTTGGGGATGTGGTAAGAAGGGAAGGAGAAGTCAAGAAGTACATGAAAAGTCTCACAAACCCATGGTATTGCGGAGAACTGGAAAAACCCTTCATATATATAAAAAAAAGAGAAGAATGAATAAGAAGGTGTGGAATGAAAGCACAAAAAAAATCAGATTTCCAAGCAATCCAAGGAGAACAATGAAAAGATTACTTCAAAGGAACTTGACTAAGGACTGATGAAGGTAGAAAGGGGATGTGTTGAGAAAGTCACATCTCATTGAGAAAAAATCTATCGTGCCTAAATGATTATACCTTTGCACATATCCCCCATTACATGTCTTAGAAAGACATTTTTATCTTGAGTGAATGAACCGAAAGTCAATTGGAAAATAAGGTCAAACCTATGGGTGAAAACATGCATCGTGTCCCTATTTCTGAGTGTGAGCATTTCGTCAGATTTATGACCCTAAGTTAATAAATCTACGCGTATGAAAATGGAATCGTTCTTTTTGTAAGGGCATGAAAATATTTTTGTTGTTGAGCATGAACTCTCATTAGTAGCGAGTATTGTGAGCTCGAGAATCTTTTGTAATGGTGTGTCACAACTTGAATATTTTAGTATATAACTGAGCTATGCATGAGTAATTTGAGTCTTGTTGTGAAAATTATTCATTGAGACTTGTGTAGCACTATTTGAGACATCTTACTTAAACAACTGAACTCAAGTTTTACTTGAGGAAAAGCAAAATATTAAGTTGGGGGTGTTTATGAGTCCTCAAATTGGACTTATCTATGGCCTTATTTTAATGAAAATATGGTCCTTAATTATTTATTTTATCTCAAAATCTGATAAAAACTCCTAAATTTAAAGTATTTTTGAATTTGGTAGGAGCATGGACACTTAGGCATAAAAAGGAAACAAAACGGACAAAATGAGCTTGAGATACAAAGGTGCATCGCCAACCACACTTGGTGATCTCTCGAATAGAAAAGTTTTTCCTTCTGTTACAAGTGAGCCTTGAGGGAAGTGGATCAAAAGGTGACGAAAAGAAGCAATCAGCTCTTCGCCGATCATTTCCACAAAGAAGAAGATTACCGTCGATCGATCAAGAAGACATAGATAAGGAAGTCATTGTGCAAACGGGGATGAACTCAATGAAGGGCGATTTAGCGAATAATGACTAACTTCTCCAAAAAGATTTCCAGTACAATTTTGAAGCCTATAAATATTAAAATATTTTATTATTTATATATAGAAAATTAGAGAGTAAAACAATTTTACACTTGATATTTTATTTTAGAAACTTTTTTAATTATTTTTGTCTAAATTTGGAGAGGTCTTTGTGGAAGCTTGAAGAAAAAAGTTCATCTTCTAATTTTGGAAGTGGTCATCTCCATTTACCTTCCTTTGCTACTTTTAAGATTTAATCTCTTATACCCACTTGATTTCATTATCATTTTGAGGATATTTGATTATTACTTGATACGTGGGTAAAAACCCCTATTCTTAGAGTGTGATTTAGCAATTATGGGTTTATAGTTTAAAAAAAATAATCAAACAATGTCTTTTTGCTTTCTTGAGGAAGAAGTCCTAAAACTAAGACCACTATATTGATCTCTCAAGGAGTGGGTCGATATGCCCGAGAGGTTGAGCCCTAATCCCATACCCAAGCACCCTTATCGAAAGAGCGAGTCTGGATAAGGTGTAGGCTGGATAGTTTAGACGAGTGGTGTCCAAGAGGAAACAATTTGATATGGGGTAAGTTTCCCAAGAGGGAACTTGTATGCACCTAAATCTTAGCCTAGTCACCATTGTCCTTCAAAATTAGCTACCAAAAGCATGTACCCACCACTTTTATCTTCACATATAGCGATCACACCCCTCCCATATTTGATTTTCCTTTTTATTTTTCTATTCTACTACTTGTAACAAAACCCCTTTTCAATAATTGACACTTTGGTGTCACAAAATAATTTTTTTTGTGTCAATATTTGAAAGTGTCTTAAACTATCACTATTTAGAACGGAATTCTAAGTAGCTACTACTTTCACTATCACTCCCTTGGGACACGACCCTAACCCTTGCTTGGTTTACTATTATATCTTCAATTCGTAGATACTCAGACTGTAGGCTAGTGTCGTTGATCATAATATAAAGCTAAAAACAAAAATAAAGCATCATAGAATCAATTCTCAATGTGTTGCATTTTACGTGGAACACTTTGTTAAATTAGCTTTAAAATATAACGTATGTCCTTAATTGGAAAATGTTTAATTAGACTATTTACCTATTACCATGTTGATTTTACATTATTTGGAAAAATATTCATAAAGGTACTATTATATATAAAACTTCATATTTTAAAGGATGATTTCGAACCTAAATATTAATCCATTCTATATTTTATTTTAGTGAAACACATCATACAAATTGAAACGGAAAGAGTACATATTTGACATATTATTCGATGTATGACATATTTAAATATTGTTGTTTCAATACAAGTCATATTTTTACATATAGAGAAGAATATTTTTCTTTATTTCATCACACAATTAACATTAAAATTTACTCCAAAAATCCATCAAAATATTTTTGTTAATGACTTGAAAGAAAATAAACTAAAAACTTTATAATTGGAGAAAATTTTGAAAAGCTTACCTCTAAAACATTGGCTATAGATTCATTATGTGTCATAAAATATATTGGAACTTCCATTAATATTACGTTCTTATCATCACCATCTTTACGTTTCTTATCCATATTCTAAAAGACAATATGAAAAAATTATATAGATATTTAGTAAAAAAAAAATTGTGTGAAATAATTGACGGTTTTCTAAAAGAGATAAAAATTGCTCACATGCTACTCATTTATGTGGATATATCAAGTAATATTTTAAGAAGATAATCTAAGAGATAGAATACCTAATTTATAAAATAAAAAGATGAACGTTCATCAATTTTATGCACTTCATGATAAATAGTTTCATCTTATTGGAACATGTAGCTCGTCTCCTACTTTGACTACCATTCCTAATATACCTAGTAATCCTAAGGAAAAAGGATAGCTTATTAGTGTAGAGTTTGTCAAAATATTTTTGTGCATATCTGAAAAAGGACGAAAACTAACACCTTGTAATTGGATTATAAAGCTTACCTCAAAAAGATTAGCTTTTGATTATTGAGGTTCAAGTAAAGATATGGCAACTTCCATCAATGTTGCATCTTGATCGCCAACTTTTTCCTGCTTATCCATATCCATGTTACAAATATAAAAAACTTAGTTAAAACTTTTGAAAATTTAAAACTTGTATGAAGTGATGAAGAAGGTTTTCAAAAAAAAATGAATTATTCGCTTACTATGTTTCAAGTAATCAAAGTGATACAAAACTAAAAAAAATCAAAAAAATTGTGTATTCAACAATAGTATATATTATGTAATAAGATCAATGATGGTTGTGATCATTTGAGATACTTTGGTCATGTTATAGGTTGAGACCATGGAAAATCGAGGTATTAAATATATAACGAAAATGGTTTTTTATGAGGATTTATCATTGTTGACATAATGCATATTTAACTGATGATATTGCACAACAGAGAAATGTATGTATATCTATGTAGAGACTAGTAAGTATTAATATTTATGTCTCATATGTTTGATTATCAAAGATATAACATCAATCCTTTATATATGAACTATTAAATCTCTATGTTTTAGGTTTGAACCTAAAAAATTAAGCAAATATTTTTATGATGCAACCATTTATTGAGTCTTGATAGCTATAAATGACTAGGTAATAGAATCTTATATAATTAACATGTCCATTCAAAGGTTTATGAAAATATTATAGTTCATTAATTCAATTCATTCACTGCTAACACCATACTCCATCTTTATCAATCATCATCATCATTGTTCACCATTCCTAAGTATTACCATCAATACCCCACAACTATCATCATCAACTACAACCACTATCAATCACTACAATCAACAACAGAACTTAACATCAAATATTTAACTTCTTCTAATTTGTATGAATATTTATATGTTCTTGTCGTGAAATGATTAAATTATTTTAATGCTAGATAAGAACTTTCCTTTTCTTTTATAACACAATTATCATTAAAAAGTTGTTCAACTATCTATAAAAAAATATTGTATATTGCTTATAAGGAAAAATTAAGCACCTTATTAGTAGACATGTTTTTTAAAAGAATATCTCTAAATCATCCATTAACATAATGAAGGATTGTCCGTGTATGAGAGGTCGAGAAAAAGGGATGGAGAAAGTTCAACCAAATGATTCAAGTGAAGAGGCTCCAAGGAGCTAACGATTCTTCGCACTCAAGTCTACGGAGGGTAGGGGAAGACACCTCTGGTGATGTCGCTGGTGCGTAGCCTAAATTAGTTTTCCATGTGTTGGTTGCTAACTTATGTGATTTATGTTTTTATTTATGTTGTGTGCTTTTATGAGACTAGTTTAGGAAGATGTTCCTTAATCTATTAATGCGAAGCTTCTAGTAGGTTTCAAGGATGTGCACCAACCTACTAATATGTAAATAAGATATTCACAAATAAAAAATCATTAAATAGCATAGGTATGCATTTTCTCCATGAGTGTTATGCTACCATAGACTATCAAACCAGGGTAGTGAGGTTTCATTTGCCACATGAGATAGGGTATAAATGTGCAGGGCGTGGATCAATCCAACAAAGCCATACAATTTCAAATCTTAAGGACAACAAGATGTTATTTAAGGGGTTAGATATACTCCTCCTAAGGCTGGTTTTTTTTTTATATAAGAAACTCTATGTATTAGTGCAATAGTCGACTTGGTGTTGTAAGTCCAAAAATAGTATGTGTAATAATTGCACTATGTGAGTTAAAATGAAATCATGTTGCTGTTTTTGTATAGCGTGGACATGATTTCTTTTTGTGTTGCATGAATTGTGAGGTGCATCAAGTTAAGTGCGATTGAGAAGGAAATTCCTCAATCTCAAATATGAAGCTTCATATAAGCTTGAGTAATATGCATTATCCATTGTAGTGTGAAACAGAAATTCACAAAGAGTAACATCTCATATATGTTTAGATATTTTCACAAATCACCCTCTTTATTTTAAAATGACGCATACTGTCATTTAGGGACAAATGTTTTTAAGGGGTGGATAATGTAACAACCCTAGAAATTGCTATTCTAAGTAACGGTTAATGTGTCTAGAATGCCAACAATTAGACCAGGTTCACACGGATTGATGCGCGTAGAATCAGACCTTTGAACCTCTGCAACAGCCAAGCCAACTAACTTGGTGAGTTATTTGATCTAGGAAAGGTTGGGTCCAGCCATGTAGGGTACTAAAGTAATTACCCTAAATATATAATTAATTATTTATTTAATATGGTTGAGAGGCATTTTCGGGAGAAAGGGCAAAAATTGGTCTTCGAGAAAAATCTTGCTCCACCCGAGTTCGAACCTAGGTGGGAGCAATGATTTAATTTGATTATTTAATTTTGTTGAATTAATTTAATAAATTAATAATTAATGGATTATTTAAGAAAAAGGAAAATCAGATTTTTACTATTAATTATTTTTTATTAATTATTTAGCCTTATTTGACTAAGTCTTGCCTCAAGTCATAGCCCTAAGGAAACACTCTCTCTCACATCTATCCACTATCATGTTTATCTCCCTCATTTCAACACTATCTTTCACGTTCTCTCTTCTTAACAAAACAGTAACCGAAAATTGGAATAATAACAAAAACAAAAGTTCTTCATACTTGAAGAACTTACACTCAAATTACAAGCGATAAAGCAATCTGAAAACATAAAGCAAAACCTTATTTTCTCGTTGGGTAAGGTGTGAGATTCTTTGGTGGCCGTTTGGTTTGGGGTGGATTTGGCAGCAAGTTGCAGTGTTGAACAACGTGAAATCAGGTATGGGTTTTCTTCCTCGTGGTCCTTTTTCCAAGAGACTCGTAAGTCTCAGATGAATCTACTCTAAAAACTAGGGTTGTTCCCCATTACATGTTCTTTGTCAGTATCTCCCAATGATCTTAGGTTGGTATGTCTCCTGGTAGATTAGGCGTGTAATCTGATGTTTGTGATGAATATATTCATGAAAGATGTGTTCCAAAAAAGTGAATTACATTAACTTTATTGTGCATATGTGTGCCGTGAGCTAGCCATGGTTTGAAGCATGGATTTTTACATGTTAAAATGTTGTATTTTACGTATATAAATATGTTAAAAATGTGATGTTCATATGAGTTCAAAGTTGCTTAATTGAATGATAATTCTTGATTGAAAGTAACCTTGAAAATGCACCCAAAGATTTCCCAAAAAAACTACTCGAAATGTCTTGATATTAACGTGAAAGAGGGTGAGAAAATGGACTGCACAAAGGTGATTAAATTCTCAAAAATAACCATGAAAATTCATTTAAAGATGCACTAGATATTACATGAAAATTTATCCTAAATCTAACATCTAAAATTTGAGAAAATGGAATGCAACGAGGGGGAACATGAAATGGGGTAAAGTTCAAGTGAAAAGTTAGGGGGTAAATGGAAAAAAATTAAGTGAGGCGTGTGGGGTTCGAACCCACAACCTGTTGGACGGATGAAGGAGAGAGGAGAAGAATGAAATAAAGAAATAATAAAAATGAGGTATGTGGGATTCGAACCCACAACCTCTTGGAAGAATAAGAACGTAAGGAGAAAATGTAAATAAAAATAGGGTGAGGCTGTGGGGATTCGAACCTACAACTTCTTGAATAGTTGAGAGAGTTAGGAGAAAAATAAAGGAGGAAAAATAAATGTGGTGAGTGGGGATAGAACCCACAACCTCTTGGATAAGTGAGAAAGTTAAGAGATAAATTTAAAAGAAAAAAAATTGAGCTTGTGGGGGATTGATCCCACAACCTCCTTTCCTTAAATGAAAAGGAGTGGAGAAAAAGAAAGGAAAATATTATGGGAGTGATGTGGATCAAACTAAGGTCCCCCAAATCTGAAAAATTCAATTATCAAATTTACGATAAGCTTAGCTATTACTCAAGGGATTCGATATCGGACTCCCTTGCCCAATTCTGTATTGGCACATAAGTCATATGTAAGCAAATATTTAATGAATGCTGCCTCCAAAGATCGAAATCAATATCTTTGCATATCTACATGATGCATAAGTCTTGTACCATATAATCTTGGGTAAATATGAATCAATTAGACAAACTATGAATGAAGCCTCATGGCTTGTATGTTTGGAGTCATAAGTCTAGAATACATTTAAAAGTAAGTGAACCTAATATGTTATGTGATGAGATAATGAAACCCTAGAGGGGTTTACTAAGAGTGTTATAAACATTAAAAGGCCAAGTGCATGGGCATACGATGAAATGAACATTCACGTAATGTTGTGAGTAACTTACACTTTGTAGTAAAAAAATAAAGATGATTGTATTATCACAATTAAGCACAAAGTATGATGACCATGCAAAAATATGCTAACAAGGGACATTTGGTTGAAAGACATGCTTTTATGTCATTTTGTAAAGCTTCATGAACACTTGAACAATAAAGGCATAGTATAAGTCACAACCAACACTTGAACTTAAGTAGTCATGCTTCAACTAGTACAAACATGAAATACAAGGGCACATACATTAAGTAGATCATTTCATCATATTAGGACTTCTATTTAAAGTTATCCTAAATCACCCTTAAGTAAGTCATAAAGTGGAAGCCCATACTACCTCTTCATTTCACACTAAGTGTTCCTCAAGGCTACATTTACACAAGAACCTTTCTTTTTTTAACATAACATGATAAGTAACTCATTGCATCAATATACGAGAAACATGCATCACATTACAGAGACAATAAGTCGACCATTCATTATTAGCTTCATTGTTCTCTAGCCTCTCACTCTGATAGAGCAACCATTTTAACCATATCCACTCGGTGCTTACCTTAGTTTCCACAGAGTTGTTTCATTCACATTTGTGTACATAAGAGGGAACCAACATTAGGTCTACCGACTCATAGTACTTCTACCAAGAAGGATTACAACCAATAGGTCTACTGATCAAGGTTCATTAAATATAGCTCGTTGACTTTCAAAAAAGATTACCTCACATATTAGGCCTACGGAAAAAATTTTCATCATTCACATAGGGTTCTAGACTCGTCATGAAGGGGCAACAAGCTTAGGTCTTTCTGTCCAATACATAGTCTAGAAAGCGTTTAGTCATTTATAGGAAGGGAACCATATCTATATTTACCGGTCAAAGACATTCATTCATTCATTTAGACACTTAAGTCAAGATACATTCGCGTCTACAAGAGGATGCACTAGCCTACTAATTCAAGACACATATAACTTTACATTCATTAATACAAGAATATAACACATAATCTTACCAATTCACGAGTATTTAGTAAGAGTATACTTCCAATCAATATGCATTCCATTTTTGGATATTAGTTCATCATTATATCCTTTATTTCACACACATGATTTATTTGATGTTCCTCAATACAATCTCATGATAATTCTTTACTCCCACACCCTATGCCTTCAAGTCCATAATCACAATGTAAGAAGTAGGTAAATACCCCTACCATAAGTGGATCACACATCAATCTGAAACAATTCTATATCAACTATACATTCACATAAAATTAGGTCAAACTTGCTCCTTTCAAGGCTATAATCACAATTCCTCTATTCATCAACACTTCACTATGATTAGACATAGATAATGATACAAATTGACAATATAAATTATTATATACATGAATCCATAGAATTTATTCATAGTAAACAAACCCACTTCATAAGGTCAAATTTAGGAATTTAGAGAAATCATGGGTTCATAGAGTTTTCCATCATAAACCATCAAGTAAACATCAATATCATCAAAGTTTATTATTTGAAAACGTTTGATGCAATAACTCATGAGTTTGAGTGAAATATATGTTTTTGGTGAAAATAAGAAAAGCTTGAAAACATCTTTGAAATCTACTGTAGGGTGAAAAATAACCCTACAATAAGGATCATCATACCTTTACTAAGAATCCCTAATAAATTTGAGGAAGAACGACATTGAAATCATCAAACCCTAGTTCCAATGGCTCTCTTCTTCTTTCGTATTCAGAAATTCTTGTTAGACAAATATTTTAGAGGATGTGGGTTTCTTTTTATTCTAATATGAGTAACTTAAATTAATGGAATTAGGTCATAAAATGTATAAATACTTCACTGTTGTCAAGACACTCCAACTTTATCTCAATAGAAGCAGGATTCATAATTGTATTCATGTAAATGAATGCCTGTGAAGTGTTACTAGAAACTTAGAGTTGTTGAGTAAGCGAGACAATTTAATACAATTAAATAATATAAAAGCAATAAATGAGCATAATATATCACATTAGACAATCATACACAATATATAAAAAATATACAATAATAAAATCAACTAAAAATCAATATAACAAAACTCTAATTCTGGTTATTCCCTAGCAAATCGCCAGAGATGCACTCCCCTTTTTATGCATGATGGATAGGGTTTTCCCATTTTTAGTGACGACATTGATTAGCAATTATTTTAATTTTTTTGGAGTCATCACTTGGAATTGCGTTATGGTGTTCCAAGTCACCTTATTAAATAATCCTTAATCAAAAGAAAATAAATCTTTAATTTTGGTTTGCGGACCATAAATTCGGATAAGAAATTCTATTAACTGAGGGAAATGTATTAGTCATCCCTCGATTCCCGTGGTATTAACATGGTCTCTGTTATTGACTTATACTTAAGTTATTATTAGTAGTAGAATATATTATTATATGCCATGATTTGCTCTTATTTATTTTTAATATTGAAATTTTATTAATCTTAAATTGAATGCATAACTGCATTCTCGATTTTTGACATATAAATAGCTTAAGAGCATAACTGCTTTCTTCTTTTGAGTATGTTGCATAATATTCTATGTCTCACATCTTGATTTTAATTTAATAAAATATTTGTCAGAATAATTTCACCATGGTGTGTAACCACATCCTTGAAATGTTTTTAAAAAGATGTGTAACCACATTCTTAAGTGAAACAATTTTCTTTTTTAATGTGTCTAAAATTGTATCTAACGTTAAAAGAAAACATTTATTTCTTGTAAAGACAAAATCAAACAAACTAAAATAAATATACTCTTCTAGATACAATATGGGATTTTAGATTACTTCTATATATTTTTTATTTATATTACTTCCCAAGTTAACATCAAAATTTGCACACACTTTTTAATCTAATAAAATAATAAAGAATTGTAGAATATTTCTTATTTTTTTGTTTCATAAAATAAAAATGAATTTTATTTATTTACTTATTTTAGCTTAACAATTTCTAGTTTGTAATTATTATCTGAATCAAGACAAGAACAACGCCATGACCGTTCATTTTTAAGAGGTCTAACAAATAAAAAATATAAAAAAATATTCACTAATTAAAGCTACCTTCATTCATGAAATAGAGATATAACAAACTAATAAACTAATCGTTTCAATCAAATTAATGTGTAGACAAAATATAAGAAAACTTGTACAAAAAATACATCAAATTTCATAAATAAATTAAAAGGACAAGGTAAAGTTGAATACCGTAATATTTTGATCGAAGCTTGATTGGAAAGCCCACAAAGATTTTGTCTGGTGTGTTTGGTGGTATATGTAAGTGTTTATATGAAAATAGTGATGAAAAAGGAAAGAAAAATGTAAATACATTGATAAATTTTTTGAAGAAAAATAAAAATAAAATGAGAGTGTATTTATGTTTCTTATTGATCTTTTGAGCATATTTAATATTAATTTATATTAAGTTTCTCATAAGATCCTTTGCTTATCTGCCTTAGTGAAATATTGGAATGAATGAGTAATTAGATTGGTTTATCATTAGTGGTATTTAACAAATGAATGATTACTACATTACTCCATTTTGGAGTTAGTGTCATATGCATCGCTACATTATTGTTTGCCTATGCATTTCAGCTATGCAAAATGTGTTTGGAAAAATACTACCATAATGATATTAGAATAGAATTATAAAATAATAATTACTTATCACAAACACTATGTTGTGGTAAGCCACTGCCTTGAAAGCGATTTCGGCTCGACGTCCGTGCAAATCGTTGTAGCAGGTCTCTCTCCAAGGTTCCACAGTTACTATCAAACACGTGGTGGCTGAATGTTTGAAGGTAGCCCAAAACCAATTATGAAAAAAATATTCTAAGAATAAGATAAGATGAAAAGAGAAAAATATTTTTCTCTTCTTTTTGTTTGTGCTGGTAGTGGTGTTTTATGCTCACTCAAGATACATCTTTATATAGGAGTTGAAAATAGGAGTTTCAAAGAGAATAAGTAAATTCTTAAGAAACATATGTGAAATCTTAATTACATTAAAAGTCATTACATCACACTTAAATAAAATTTAATTTGGACGGATAGGTAATTTATCCCTTGTGTAGCCTAATATTTTATATACATTGTATTACTCTTAATTAATATTGTAAAACTTATATTACAATCCCCCATTAATGCAATGTTAAAGAGTAATAATAAATTTTAGGCAAAAGGAAGGAACATGTACTTAAGTGTCAATATCTTTCTGTTTGAATTAACGCATAATGAAATGGGGAAACAAATCCATATCCACAAAGTAAAGTACTCTTGAACTGAATAAATATAAATTGAGTCCCCCATAACACTTACTATATCCTTAAATTTTAAGCAACCTCCGCGATACAAACAAAGTTCTTTTATGGTCATGCACAAACACCTTGGGTCTTATGAGTGCTCTAGAAAGACGACCTAAGTCTTTCATAAAAATCGACCACACCTTTACACTCACATAGGTGACTCCATCAAGTCTATCTCAAATAGACCACTTAACAACTATAGAATCATTAAGAGAAAAATAAGCTCAACCTTATAAAACATTGTCTCAGGCCATACGGATAATAAATGTGGTGTATATTGAGGCCTAACAGATCCACCACATCACCTCAATCAATTGGCTTTAGACCCACCCCTCGAAGTTTCAATTATTATTTTCCTTGTCAATCCCTTGGTCATAGGATCCGCTAAACTTCTTTGAGACCTTACATATTCCAAGGAATTAACACTCAGTTCGAACATCTGCTTAACTGCACCATGTCTAATGAGGATATCTCTTTTTTCCATTGTACACACTAAATTTGGCGATTTCAATTGTTGTTTGTGAGTCACAATGAAGAAAAACTGGTGAAGCTTGTCTTCTCCCACAAAGGCATAATTGACAAAAGATTTCTCAGTCATTCAGCTTCTTGCCCTGCCAACCCGAGAGCAATACATTCTGATTCCCTGGTAGAACGTGTTATACTAGTCTGTTTGAAAGACTTCCACGAAATAGCACCTGCACCCAAAGTAAACACATAGCCACTGGTGGAGCTAACTTCATCATTGTCAGTTACCCAGTTTGCATCACAATAACCTTCTAAAGAAGCAATAGATTTGTTAAAATGCAAAAACTGGTTCATAGTACCTCTCAAATACCTTAGCAATCGATGAAGAGCATTCCAGTGTTCACTACTGGGATTATGCGTATATCTACTTAATCTAGTAACAACATAAGCTATATCAAACCGAGTATAGTTCATGAGAAATATTATACTCCCAATTATTTTAGCATATTCAGTTTGTGAAACACTAGATTTTTTGTTCTTCTTCAAGTGTATGCTAATATCATAAGGAGTTCTCACTAGAACTACATCAAAACAATCAAATTTTGTCAACATCTTTTCAATGTAATGAGACTGACACAAAAATAAACCATTAGCACATCTTTTGATTTTAACCCCCAAAATCACATTTGCTTAACCAAGGTGTTTCATTTCAAATTTAGATGAAAAAAAGTTCTTGGTCTCATTAATAACATTCACATTAAGACCAAAGATTAATATGTCATCTAAATATAAACATATACTGACACAATTTGAACCTATCATCTTAGAATAAACACATGTATCAAATGAATTTACAACAAAGTCATTATCTACTAATGTGATATTAAATTTTTCATACCATCGCTTAGGTGCTTGTTTTAGTCCACACAAGGAATTTCTCAGTTTACATACTTAATCGTCTTGACCTGAAATCACAAAAACCTCAGGTTGAGTCATATATATCTCTTCCTCTAAATCACCATTTAGAGATGTTGTTTTAACATGCATTTGATGTACCACTAAATCATGAATAGCACCTAAAGCAATAAGAGTTCTGGTAGTCGCTATTTTAGTCACAGGAGAAAAATTATCAAAGTTATCAACACGTTTCTTTTGCTTAAAACCCCTAATCACAAGCCTAGCCTTATATAATAATTTATCAATTATACCATCAGGTCTTAATTTCTTCTTAAATATCCACTTTCTACTTATGGGTTTACAACCTTTAAGCAAATCATACAAGTCACAAGTGTGATTAGAAACTATATAGTCTATACTCACTTTTAATAGCCTCTTTCCAAAATAAAACATCTATTGATCTCACTGCGTCATCATAAGTCTTAAGATCTTCTTCTATTATATAGATAGACACTAATTCATCATTTAAAACAATAATATCAAAATTTCCAATTAAGAATGTAGTGATAAAATCAGGACCAAAACTTGTCTCAATTCTACGTCTCCTACTCCTTCTAAGTTCTTTTTCATGTTCATTAGAAATAACTCTATAAGAAGGTACAACATGAGAATTAATATACATAGATGTAGAAGAATTATTTTTCACATCACTCAGCACATTATTTTTCAAAGGAAAAATATGCTCAAAAAATTTTGTATCTCTAGATTCAGAAATAGAATGATCATTTAGAGACGTAAATCCATATGCAACACAATTTTGAGCACAAAAAATAAAGATAGTATCAGAAGTCTCATAACCAATATTTACTCGTTTAAAATCAGGTAGACCATCCTTAGCCAAACACACTCACACTTTTAGAAATTTCAAATTAAGAGGAAATCCTTTCCACAACTCATATGAGGTCTTGTCTAACTTCTTATGTGGGACTCTATTAAGAATATAACATGCAGACCAGACTGCTTCTCCCCGAATATTGTCAGATAGAAAAGAGCTTAAAAGCATAGAGTTCACCAATTCTTTAAGGATTCTATTTTTCCGTTCGGTTACACCATTTTGTTGGGGAGTATATGGAGCACTAACCTCGTATATAATACCATTTTCCTAACAAAAATCTTCTAGAGTTTTAGTACTATACTCACCGCCCCTATTAGATCTAAACCTCTTGATTTTCCTGTCAAATTGATTTTCCACTTCTGCTTTAAATTTCAAAAATATGCTTTCAGCCTCATCTCTAGACTTGTGAAGATATAGCTTAGTGTATCTAGAAAATTCATCAACAAAAGTAATGTAATAATTTGTTCAACCTTTGCTAACAGTGTTCTTGAAAACTGCTAAATCTAAATGTATTAGTTCAAGTAATTCTGTCTTTCTACTAATAATAGATTTGAAAGGTTTCTTGGCATGCTTTGCTTCTACACACACAAGACATTTAGAAAAATCATCAGTTTTTATCATAGGAATTAATTCCATTTTTCTAAGACTTTTAATATAAAAAGTATTAATATAACCTAGTCAACCATGCCACAATTAATAGACTCAACAATACAAGTAGAATTTGAAATGTTTGGTTATTGACAATCTTTTGAACAATATTTTGTATAAATAATCCTCCAGTAAGATATCCCTTCCAACAAAGTATCCTCCGCGAGATATAATTATTTTATCACCTTCAAAAATAAGTTTAAGTCCTACTTTATTGAGAAGTGCTCCGCAAACTAGGTTTCCAAGGAGGGAGAGAACGTACAAAACATTGTTCAAGGATAATGTCTTTTCAAAAGTTAATTTAAGCAAAACTTTTCTTTTACCCATTACTACAGCAGTAGTGGAGTTACCCGTATATACACACTCTCCATTAGTAGACTCCTGAGAGTCATGGAATAAATCTTTATTGGAACAAAAATACCTTGAAGCGCCTATGTATAATACCCAATCAGTCTTGCTAGACACCAGATTCGCCTCAATGACTACAATAGTAATCACTTCATTACCCTCAACAAAATTAGCTTGGACATCACTTTGCCCTGTGACCAAATTTTCCACAAACAAAACAAGAACCCTTAAATTTGTGAATTTGACTCTCCAGCTTATTGAATTGATTTTTATTCTTCATATGTTTCTTTTTTGAGACTTTCTTCTGTTTGACTTTGAACTTGTCTTCCACAAAAGTACCAAAAGATTCAACAAGATTATCTTTAGAAGAATTAAGAGAAGTTCTTCCTTTTTATCTTTGAGACAGTTCGTTCTTCAGTCCTCATATGGCTAATAAGTTCTTGGAAAGTTAAATTCTACTCACTCAAAGATGGGGAGCAGAACACTATCCTGAAATATATCACACATCTCCATGTTCTCGTTGAGAACATCAACAGTCAAATTCTCATATTCGTGAACTTGTTTCATTATCGGATTATCATCAATAATTTGAAATTTAATCCATTGATCGACGGTAATTTTTTTCTTTTCTGCATCATCAACATCATATCTCTTTTCCAAACTATCTCATATCTCTTTGGCAGATTTATAGGTTAAAATAAATTAAATAAAGGATTAGTCATATGATTTAACAAATGTCCTCTAACAATTTTGTTATCCTTTTCAAACTTCATTTTAACAAGATCATCAACAGTTATAACATTACTAGAATCAGTAGTAGTGTTAGAACCATTCATATAAGGCTCCTTCAATAAAACATAGTCAATTTTTAATTGTTCAAAGAAAATTTAAAAAATTTATGACCATCGTTTAAAATTATTTCCATTCAAAGGCTCAAGTTTTGACAAATCATTAAAAGTTTTGTTTAAAGAAATAGTCATTTATCAATATTATATGTTAGAAAATCGCTTTCAAATTTTTGAGAAAAATACTACAATATTGATATTAGAATGGAATTATAAAATAGTAAATAACTTGTCACTCGTGGAAAGTCACTGCCTTGAAAGCGATTTGGGCTCGACTCCGGTGCAAATTGTTGTAGTGGGTCTCTCCCTAAGGTTCCATAGTTACTCTCAAACACGTGCACTCGTGACTGAAAGTTTGGAGGTATCCCAAAACCAATTGCCTAAAAAATATTTTAAGAATAAGATTTGAAGAAAAGAGGAAAATGGTTTTCTCTTCTTTTTGTTTGTGTTGGTAGTGGTGTTTTATGTTCACTCAAAATACATCTTTATATAGGAGTTGCAAATAGGAATTTCAAAGATAAGAAGTGAATTCTTAAGAAACGTATGGAAAATCTTAATGAAATTAAAAGTCATTACATCACACTTTAATAAAAAAGTAATTTGGGATGGATAGGTAATTTATTCCTTTTGTAACCTAATATTTTATATACTTTGCATTATTCTTGATTAATATTGTAAAAGTAATATTACAAAATGTTGTTCATGGAATTAGTCGTTGATGACATTGTGCCACTTGATTGTCATTCTTAATTCCTCCATTATCTTTGTAACCTATGTAACTCCTAAGGTCATTATATTCACTATTTACTACACTTATTCATTACTAGGAAGACTTATTATAGTATAAATTGTGGCGGTCTTCATTTTGTGCACAACACAGAACAGAAAACATAGAGTGATAAAGTTTGTTAAAAAGAGAGTTTTTATTAGTTGAAGGGATATGTTCTTTTTAGTGGAGCTTTGGACTCAAATCTTGTCCAAAATTGATGAGTTATTCTTTGTGAAGGTTGTTGTATCTTGGAGGGGACAAGTCAAAGAGAACTACTGCTGGACCGGTTAAAACATTTGTTACCGTGGGCTTGAATCTCCTTAAAGAGAGCGAGATATCTGCACCTCAGCCTGACGAGATTTTAATTTTATTTCATTTTTAGTTGTAATCTTGTAAATGTTGTTACCTTGTAAGTTTTCACTAAAAACTTTAAGGAGATTCATCATGGCAACAATTGCAAAAATCGCGGATGTCAAGATGGGAGACCTTAACAACCCATTTCAGTTCAATGGTAACCATTTTAATAGATGGAAGGGTAAATTACTTTTTTATTTAAGTCTTCTCAATATGTGTTAATTCAGAAGTATTCTAATAAAGAAGACATCACCTCTATGAATGATGATGAAACTATTTCTCATCTAGATAAAGTGGAAAAGTATAATGGAGATTTTTATAAATGTCAATATTATATTCTTAATTGTCTATCTAATAATTTTTATGATTATTATGATAGAACTTAGTCTAGTGCAAAGAAAATTTAGAAGGCATTGCAGAGTAAGTATGATACCGAAGAGGCTGGAGAAAAAAAATATGTGATTAGTAGATTTTTTTCGTTTACAAATAGTGGACAATAAATTAGTGGTAGACCAAGCTAATGAATTTATCATGATTGTTGGAGAGTTTATTTCTGAAGAGGTTTAAATTGGAGATAACCTTATTTTTTGTGGCATAATAGATAAACTTTCACCTTCTTGTAAGGAATTTCAAAAATCTATGTGCCACAAACAAAAAGGAACCTCTCTTGAAACCTTGATAATGAAAATCTGCATGGAAGAAGAAGCAAGGGGCCAAGATGCACTTTTACAAATAGAAGATAACAACATCACATCGAAGGTACATTTAATTATTTCAAATAATGCTACTCTTGAAACTTATAAAAATACTTCTTTAAAGATTAAGAAGAAAAAATTCAAGGAAAAAAATGGTAGATCTTCCAAGAAAAATAATGTTACAAATCACGAAGCATAAAATCAATAAGTTCAAAAAAAGGGATCATGCTTTGTTTGTGGCAATAGTGGGCACACTGCTCGATTTTGCAAATTTCAGAAACGTGGAACTAACCCTCATGCAAACGTTATCGAAGAACATTTTGTGGCGGTGATTACCGACATAAATATGGTAGAGAATGTTGATGGATGATGGGCTGATTCTGGTGCAAACCATCATGTCTGTTATGACAAAGACTAATTTAAAAAATATACTCATTTCGAGGAGCCCAAAATCATCATGCTTGATGATGCTCATACTACTCAGGTGCTTGGAAAGGGAGCTATCGAATTGTGTTTTACTTCTGGAAGGGTATTAACTTTAAAAGATGTACTTTATACTCCTTCCAAGAGAAAAAAATTTATGTCTAGTTTTCTTCTTAACAAAACAGACTTTAAACACGTTATTGAATATGATCAATATGTAATTTTAAAGAAGGTTATTTTGAGGGAAAGAGGTATGCATGTGATGGGATGTTTAAGTTGAATGTTGAAATGAATAAAACTTCTACTTCTGTGTATATGTTTTCTTCTACCAATTTCTGGCTTTCACTTTTGTGTTATATTAATGATCGTTATGTTGGAATGATGAATAGTTTAGGATTAATCCAAATGGTTAAAATTTTTTTGAAAAGTGTGAGGCTTGTAGTAAAGCTAAAATCACTAAAAGGCCTCATTTTCAAGTTGAAAGAAAAACTGATTAGTTAGAATTATTTCATACTGATATTTGTGAAATTGATGGAATTCTAACTCGTGGATGTAATAGATATTTTATCACTTTCATTGATGATCTTTCTAAGTTTACATGTTTTTACTTGATGAAAAATAAAAGTGATGCTTTTGAAAATTTCAAAACTTATCTCGGTGAGGTTGAAAATAAGTTTGGAAGAAAAATAAAAAGAATTAGAAGTGATAGAGGTCGTGAATATGAACCAAATGAGTTTAATTCTTTCGTTAGATCATTGGGAATAACTGAAACTACTCCACCTTACTCTCCTTCTCTAATGGAGTAGCAGAAAGGAAAAAATAATATTTTGGTTGAATTGACTAATGTCATGTTTATTGAGTCACATGCACCTTTAAATTTTTAGGGTGAAGTTATTTTAACTGTTTGTTATGTGTGTTGACACCCAATTTCGACCCTCCTCGGTATAAATTAGTTTTCGAGCTTCGTAAATTTTCCAAACAATTTAAAATAATTAGTTTTTATAAATTTTGCGAAAAAAATATAATAATAATAATGTATGAACTTTATGTTATTTTGAATACTTTTGTCATTTTTCTTATAACTTTTAGATATCCTATATATTTTACATGATAATGTACATAGTTGGTATATTTTACGATTATTTCTCAAAATATTTTAAATTTTAGTAAGTATTTTATTTAAATAATTTAGTTTAAATTATCGTTATATTCTGAATCACTATTTTACAATTAAAATAATTATATTACTAAATAAAGAAGCTCGTTAATTAATTAATACAAATTCATTTTATTTAAGGTTTAGCCAAATTTATCATCTTAACTCAATTTGTCTATTTATTAAATTTTCTCATCTTAATTTTCCAATTTAATTCAATTTTGGACCATTCTTGCAAATCCCTTTTAATTCCCTTTCCAGCCCATTTATTTTTATTTATTTCCCAGCCCGTTTTCCCTTTCCCAGGCCCAAATATTTTTTTTAAACTAAG
Source organism: Solanum lycopersicum (assembly GCF_036512215.1). Classification (NCBI taxonomy): domain Eukaryota; kingdom Viridiplantae; phylum Streptophyta; class Magnoliopsida; order Solanales; family Solanaceae; genus Solanum; species Solanum lycopersicum. The sequence continues at coordinate 63,024,167 of NC_090800.1, read as the reverse complement.
CAGCCCACCTAAATCCTTTTCCCTTTAATTCGCAGGCCCAATTCCTTTTCCCTTTTATTCCCAGCCCAACCCCCATTTCCTTCTCCAGCCCAAACCGTTTTAACCCGACCCGTTACTCCTTCTTCCTCTTCACACATTCCTGCGTTCAACAGCCACGCAATTCCTCCCATCTCCTGTACAGCGCGTCCCCTTCCCCTCTCCCTTTCTTTCATACGAATGGTACACCTAGGTGTCGAAATCTCCTCTCCCCTCTCGTCCTCTCCTTCAAATCGGACGACTATGGTCATCTTGGTGTTGGAGAATAATACAAATTCGTACCATTCCATTTCAACCATATCCTTTTAGTTTTTTTTGGATTTCAAATTGGGAAATGAAATCGCGATTTTACCCCAACCCTTTTTGTGATATCCTCCGCTCTCCGTCCGTCAAAATTTAGTATATATAGGGCCATCTATTCACTGTTTTGGGGGGATTTTTTTTTTGGCTTTCAATTATCTTCCGCCTAATATTCTTGGCTGAAATTTCCTGGCGAGAAGTATTCGTATATTGAGGGAAGTTAGTCGAGCCACAAAACAAGACACATTAAGAGGTAGAGGTGGCGAAATATTTCGTTCAAGCCTCTGTTTCAATTCTCTGTTCGTCGACCAAAGTGAGCCACCATTTATTAATCGAAAGTCGATCCTCTCAAGCTTGTTAATCGTCTCAGTTCCGCTGACTCCGAAAAGGTAACACTTCTTCCTGGGATATTATTTTCTCATCTTTTATATTTCTAAAATAGTTTTCTTCCAATACTTTAGAGGCTAGTGCTGCTGTTGCTAACTATGATTATTTTGACATGGGCATACATTGTATCTTTATTTTGTTAGTGATTTCGCTGTATATTATTGTTATGGTCTTAGATGTTCATCATTTATGATGAGTCACTGCTTCCATGCGTGTCTTGGGATTCTTAGGTTGGCTCTCACTTTAAGTGTGCTTGTTTGAATGTCCGTAGCTTGTATCTTATGTTTTTCTTGTACCTAGAGTTCCTTTCATCTTGATATTCTAAGGCAACATGTTCAAAATGCTATGGCTCTTGTTTGCGGTATTGTGGCTTATGGAGTTAGTTGGTATGGTCTGTTTCTCTACATTCTTTCGTTTGTTTAAAGTGTGTCATTCCCTACCTGTTCATCTTGTCTAAAACCTCCATTCATTTTTGTTCTCGAGTTATTCGCCTACGTTGAAATGAACCAATATAGGCTGTGTAACATGCCATTTAACCGGAGCCGTAATCAACTCTTCCCTTCCTGTTGGTTTTTGGACATATGAGTTTAGGCAGATTGTCGTTTTGTTGTAGAATGACCTTCGTGTTCGATGGTCTTTAATGTGTTGCAATAAGGATTAGAGGCATGTTACCTGTATCCTCTGCAGTCTGCCTCCTAGCAGTATGTTTATTTGACATGTTCATAAGGATTAGGATAGTTTATCATGCCTTTGCATATCATTTTGGATGAAAAATAAGTGACAACATTTGTTGGTTAATATTGTTCATCAAGGCGGCTTGTTTTTTACTTACCATCAGAATTATTTGTTGAAGTTGGCTGCATCCTTCTTTCGAGTTTCTTTTTTTTTTTAGTTCTTGTATTAGTTAAATTATTTCTCTATCATCTATGTTGAAACGATTTCTAATTTTCTCCTTTTGTTGTCTTTGTTGTATGAATCCCTCCGAATCCATAATGGATTTATCGCCGTTGCATTCTCTTGTTGAGCCATAAAGGTTCAAAACACCCTTCTCGAGTCAGTCAGCCGCCTCAAACAGGTGTACAGGTCGAAAAACAGCAGAAATGCACTGCTAGAAATTGATTACAGGTTCATCAGAACCTGAAAGTTGCTGGAAATTACAGTGCATGTGTTGAAGGAGCTGTATACCAGCTATATACATAGTTTATATCATGATATACATGTAAAAAATGCACAGGGGATCAAAATTCGAAATCTGGGTTGATAGCAGGGAAAATACGCTGCTGAAAAGGGACTTTAAGCTTTCAAAAGTTGAAAAATAGGCCTATATACAACCTGTATACACTGATATACAGAGGGTCTATACTATAAGTATGTATAAAAAATAAGAATTGCAGGTTAACGTACAAGGACTCCTAATTTGAGTAAAATACAGGAATAGGCAATTAATACGTGGGTAGGATACAACTCATATACATTGGTATACATCTTTTGGGCCGCGATATACATTGTTAAAACAGGTTAAAAATGGTACAGGTACAAATGTGCAGAAATAATATGGCAAATACAAGGGAATAGCGAGGAATGCATTTTTAAACAATATGCAGGGCTCAAAAAGTCCAAAATGGATTGAATATACATTGTATACAACAGTATACATCATTTGTATACCTTGACTCTTTCAGGAAATGGGTCAGGGCCCTTTCAGCAAAAGTTTTTTAATAGGCCCAAAGGCCAATTTCTTTTGGAGGATTTGAATTGATGAAAAGGGCCCAAACATGAATAGTTTAATATAGGATAGGTGGGTCAAAGCCTAAATTTGAATGAATTTGGGCAATCAAGCCCAAGTTCAAATTTTTTTCCTCTTTATTTATTATTTGTTTGAATTAACTAATTTTTTGGTATAATTTTAATAATCTCCTAAAGGGCAACCATTTTTCACTATTTTCAATTTTATTATTTTATTTACATATTTTGTTTTATTTACTTTTGTCATCATTTAGTTCTTTCCTTAAGTTAATTCCCTCTTAATATTTCCCTATAGAAATAATAAAAATGGAATAAAATAAATTAAAACGAATTTTCTCTTTACTTAGTTAAATTTTATAATTTTTAAAAGTCATTTTAGTCAAATTGTTGGTGCAAGCTAGCGGGCGTCCCGAGGGCCTAACACATTCTCGGGATGTATATTTGAAATTCGAACCTTGTTTTTCAATCGATTTTTATCTGTTTTTAAATCTTTTGACAATAAATTTTAACTTTTTCTTGATTTTATCAAAAATCAAGTGGTCACTCCGTATTTTTGAAAGTCGATTTTTCTTAAATAATAAGATTAATTGATTTTTCAAAACCGAGTCAATTCTACTATTTTTTAACCAAATAATAGTATTTTTAAAATAAAACAATGTGTTGAATTGTGTGCCTCATAAAAAGTCTAAATTGACATGTTTTTAATTGTGAAAAGGTTACAAGTCAAGTTTGGTATATCTAAGAGTTTGGGATTGTCTAGCCTTTGTGAGGCTAATGGATCCCAAGATTATAAAGTTGGGTAAGAAGTTACTACTTGTGCTTTTCTTGGTTACACTTCATATAGTGCATCCTATGAATTTTTTTAACATTGAAGATAATATTGTAATAAAATTTAACGATGCTATTTTTCATGAAAATAAATCTTCATTTGATTCTAAAAATAGTGGGGTCAAATGATTGAACAAAATATTTTTTCACTTCTTAGTTCTTATACTTCTACTTAGAAAAATGAAGAAGTTGATGATTTTGAGATAAGAAAAAGTAAAAGAGCTAGAGTAGAAAAAGATTTTGATTTTGATTTTGATTTATGTGTTTAATGTTGGAGAGGACCTTCTCACTTTGAAAGAAGCATTATCTTCATATGATTCTATTTTTTGAAAAGATGCTGTAAATGATGAAATGAAATTACTAATTTCTATTAAAACTTGGAAACTAGTTGATTTACCACTGGGTTGTAAAACTATTGGTTGCAAATGGTCTTAGGGAAAAAATTGAAACCGTATGGATCTATTGATAAATACAAGGGTAGGTTAGTTGCAAAAGGTTTTAAACAACTAGAAGGCCCAAAATTTTTTGATACTTTTTCTCCAATAACAAGAATTACATCCATAAGACTTTATTGTTGTGGCTGCAATATTTTATTTGCAAATTCATCAAAAAGATGTAAAAATTGCTTTTCTAAATAGAGACCTAAATGAAGAAATTTATATGGATCAGCCCTAGTGTTTTGTTGAAGCACGTCAAGAAAGCAATGTATGTAAACTTACTAAATCCCTATATCGCTTGAAACACGCACCAAAGCAATGACATGAAAATTTTGATTCATGAATGATTGAAAATAATTTTAAAACAAATGAGTGTGATAAGTTCATATATCAGAAGTCTTGGAATAATTCACATGACATTATTTTCCTATATGTAGATGATTTGTTGATCTTTGGCTATAACGTGAATATTATTGACAAAGCTAAAAGTGTTCTTACAAGACATTTTGATATGAAAGATCTTGGTGAGATAAATTTTGTTCTTGGAATAAAAATAACAAGAACATTTAAGGAAATTCTCCTTGACCAGTCACATTATGTTGAGATTTTTTTTTTAAAAAAATATAATTTTCATGATTACGAGCATGTTGTCACTCCTTTTGATTCAACTGTTCACTTATTTCTTGTTGAAAGTGAAAACGATGTAATAAATTAAAAGAAATATGCAAGTATAATCGAAAGTTTCAGACATGTGACTGATTGCACTGGGCATGATATTGGATATGCAGTAGGAATACTTAGCAGGTTTACAAGCAATTCAGGTAATGAACTTTTACATGCTTTAACAAGAGTTATGAGATATTTAATTGGAACGAAAAATTGTGGTTTGTTCTATAAAAAGATATCATGATGTACTTAAAAACTTTTGTGATGCAGATTGAAACAGTTTATCAGGTGATTCATGTTCTACCACTGCTTATTTTTTTACTTTAGGTGGTGGTGTTGTTGGTTGGAAATAAACAAAAAAAAACAAATTGTAATTCCTAACTCTACCATGGAGGCTGAACTAATTGTTTAAGCTTCAGCTAGTGAGGAAGCGAATTGATTATTCGATTTATTATTTCAAATTCCTTATTTTGAAAAACCAATTCCACCTATTTTAATTCATTGTGATAGCACTGCTGCAATTGGCAGAGTTCAAAAATCGTTATTACAACGGTAAATCCAGGCCTATAAGGAGGAAACACGGTAATGTAAGATTATTTTTGACAAATGGTATCATTAATGTTGATTATGTCAAATCTTCCTTAACAAGAGAAAAGGTCCGGAGCACATCGAGGGGGGAGAGGTTGATTCCTAAAAATCCTTGAGTCATGTATGAGGAAACCCAACCTGGGGACTAAAGATTTTATAACCAGGTTCAAAGGGAAAAAGTAATCATGTGATGACCTACTGTGAAAATGCACTATCTTTTTATTCCCTCCCTATGATGTCAGTTGCATTGTTTCCGGTAGTTTGTGAAGGTTGGGTTGATAAACTGTTAAAATGAATATCTGTGATCCATATTGATGGAGTATTAAACTTACAGGAGCACTCTCGAGACATTTCCCTTATGTGATGCGTGGAAATAGGTCGCTTCCTATAAGAATTTGGCTAATTCTCAAATGCACTCATGAAACTGGATAACACAAAGCAATAACGTGTTGACTTTTAAAGCTCATATCAACACCTTGATTATTATGTTTGAGAGTGATATTTTATTTCCCTTAAGCAGTCATAGTTCAAGTCTGAGACCACTACAAATCTAGAGTAAAAGTTATTGGTTCACTAAGTGTAGGTTTAATGCAGAGCTCACCTTCATTATGCATGATAGTCTTCCTTCAGCTGATATACTCTTTTGTCTGATATTAAAAATGAGTGAGGGATTGTTTGTCTTTTGAGCAGTTTTAATATTAATTTCTTATTAAGTTTCTCATAAGGTCCTATGCTTATCTGCCTTAGTGAAGTAATGAAATGAATGACTAATTAGTTTGGTTGACCGTTAGTAGTATTTAACAAATGAATTATTGCTGCATTACTATATTTTGGAGTTAGTGTCATATGCATCTCTACATTTAGTGTATGTCCTATGCATTTCAGTTATGCAAAATGCTGTTGATGACATTAGTTGTTAATGAGATTTGTGCCACTTAGATTGTCATTCTCAATTCCTTCATTATTTTTATAACCTATGTAACTCTTAAAGTCATTATCTTCACTATTTACTATATCAATTCATTAATAGGAAGATTTCATCTAGTGTAAATAGTGGTTGGTGGTCTTTATTTGGTTTGAGACATAGCACACAAGAGAAAATAGAGAGTGATAGAGTTTGTCAATGAGAGAGTTCTTATTATTTGAAGAAATGTATTCCTTTTTGTGGAGCTTTGAACTCAACTCTTGTCCAGAGCTGTTGAGTTATTCTTTGTGAAGATTGTTGTATCCTGGAGGGGACAAGTCAAGGTGGACTATAGCTGAACTGGTGAAAACAATTGCTACAGTGGGCTTGAATTTCCTTAAAGAGAGCGAGATATCTGCTCCTTCGCTGAAATAGATTTTATTTCTTCATTTCATTTTCAATTGTAATCTTGTAATTTTTTTTATCTTGTAAGTTTTCACTAACATTTCTTGTGTGATTCTTTTTGTGTGTGTTGTATTGTTTTTTTTCTTAGTTGATCTTTTTCTCTCTGTATTATTTTCTTTTTAGTGGTGTTTTTTTTCCGTTTTTTCTTTTCTGTCCTATTTTTCCCCCTGTGCAGTTTTTTTTTTGGTAGAGTTTGATTATTGTATGTCCTTTTTTTTTCTGGTTGTAGGTATAGTTGTATATAATATAGTAGTGTATGTGTGTGTTGGGGTAGTGTGTGGAGTGTTGATTGGAGTGGAGTGGAGTGTGTCCAGATGGTGGGGTTGTGAGTGGGGTTACGATCTGTATGGAAATGGGTAATGGGGTAGGTTATTTTTTATTTAATTTTTGTTGTGAATAATTAAAAAATATAATAATAACAATATTATCTAAAAAAAATTAAATAACTATATCAAAAAAAATTAAAATTAAAATCACTAATTTATTAATAAAATTTTAAATAAATTAAAAACAAAATGTACTTCAAAGCGTGACTCTATTTTTGTAGTTTTCATATGTTTAAACATAAGTTTATTAAAATAAAATCAAAATTGAAATATTTAATTTAAATTTATAAAAATATTTAAGCTCTAAAAATGATGTAAAATTTTATGTTCGATCAAAAGTTACGTGTCTTCAGATAGTATTACAAAAAAGATCACGTATTTAACTTCTAAAAAAATATAAATTCGTATGAAATATATTGAAAATACAATTGACTAAACAAAAATATATTTTTTGAAAATTTAAATTTTTGACTGAGATAGTTACACACTCTAATACTTTGATAGTGTAAATTATAAAATTAAACAAGTAAACTGATCCATTAAAAACTCCAAACAATTTCATGGTATATATGAATTACACCAAAATTGCCTTTTTAAAAATTATGAACATTAGAAAACATCATATTTATTCTATTAAAATGGGGTAGGGGTAGGAGAAAGGGGAGGGAAAAGGGAAGGGCAATTGGTGAGCAAACTACAACATGGGGAATCAAACCATCGTCGATAAATAAAATCTTATGTAGTCCATTAACTGAGCTCTGAAATAAATTCGATTTTCAATACAAACACTGATATATATATATTGTTGTTGTTGAATAAACGTTACAACATATAATACATATACGAATAGATTAACATAGAAAAAGGTAACTAGAAGGGGATGAGAAACTAGAATAGAGAAAGGGAATGAGAAATAACTGAAAGACAGTTTTGACATAATTTGCATAACCGTTATTTCTAATGCCTAGACCTTTTTAACAATAGCTAATTGGTCCTGGATCGATATCTCATCTAAAACTCTCCAACATTTTACTAGGTCCAATAATATCAACTTGATCAATTATATTTGCCGCGTCTAGGCCATGGCCCTCACGAAGTCATCGTGGATCACAACAATACTTCTTCCCCCCAAAAGAACCTTGTCCTCAAGGTTCATATAAAGAAACTCCATCTGGCGACTTGGAGTATTATAAGTTCCTTGGCTGCTACAGGTCAAAGCTATTATGAACAATATAGTGATTTGGTTGGCAGCTTTGATGATTCCAGAATTGACTCTATTATTCTTGCACAGCTTCTAAAGATTGATCACAAGAATAGCATCAAGAGTACTACCAGGATCAGAAAAAGCTTCAGAAGCATTTGAAATATGATACAAGAAATACTACTTAACATGATTGGATCCATCGAGGCTAAAATTATCCTCCTTGAAATACTGATGAACTGTTGGAATTAGTGTATCAATGTTTAGTCTTCCAAAATTGTCTCTTAGTTTTTCAACAAGTCTTTTTAGAATTTCGTAGTACATGTATCTAGTAAATTGTGATGCATGTATTTAGTTATTTGTGCAAGACTTTTTGTTTTCTATTTTGAGTAGTATAAATAGTGATGTAGTTGATGATTGTAATCATCTCAGGTGGCCTTAAGTAGCCTATAATAAACTTGAGCATTTTCTAAAGATATTATTTTTCCTTTCATATTTCCTACAAATTGATATCAGAGAAGGGCCCGTCTCACCCGATGTTGGGACCCCCCCGAAATCAAAATTGCCCACGCACCAGATGCTAAGAACTGGGCGTGAGGTCGGGTGTTAATGAATGACAAAAAGTCCCACATCGGTGGTTAATGAGATGGGTAAACTCTTTATAAGTATTGGGCAATCCTCCTCCCTTTGAGCTTGCTTTTGGGCTTGTACTGATTCTTCAGTTGATCTTACTCCATTTTTTGATAGAACTGATTTTGAATATTGAAAGATAAGAATGAGAACACATTTGAAAGCTGAAGGTTTGTGGACTATTGTTGCAAATAGCTTTGAAGAGCCAGAAAACGATGGTGATGTTACAACAACAGAGATGAAAAATCTTGAGGCTAAGTATCGTCAAGATGCAAAAGCCTTGAGCAAAATCCAAATGGGAGTCTCAAGAGCATATTTTGCGAAAATTGCTACTTGTGAGACTGCAAAGAAAGCTTGGGATTTTCTGGAAACTGAGGTGTATGGTGACGAAAAGGTACGCACTATAAATCTTCAAACTCTTAGAAGAGAGTTTCAAAATTTAAAGATGATAGAATCTGAAAAAATTGATGAATATTGCACAAGGTCATGAATATTGTTAATGAAATGAGAAATCATAGTGATACAATTTCTGGTCAACAAGTTGTGGAAAAGATTCTAATTAGTGTCACAGAAAAGTATGAGAGCTAGTTGGATCATTTCATGCACACGAGAAGCGAAATTTTTTCCATGAAGATCAACTCAAAGAGACGGATTACCAGTCTAAAATAAATTAGAATATTCAAAATTTCTCAAAAAATCATAAGAAGAAAAATCAAAAGCAAAAAAAAAGCAGGGTCATGATGGTTCTTCCAAGAAGGTTGAAGAAAAAGGTGAGAAAAACTCTAGTCTTTTTTGTTAAATTTGCAAAAAGACTAATCACAATGAAGATAAATATTGGCACAAAGGCAAGCCCCAATGTAACTTTTATAAAAAGTTTGGCCATGTTTAAAAGGATTGTTGGCACAAGAAATGGGAGCAAGTAAATTTTTGTCAAAAACACGAGGAAGAAAGGGAAGAAAATCTTTTCTTTGCTTCTAAATCTGATGCTTCAACAAAAAGCAATGAATGATATGTTGATAGTGGTTGTAGTAATCACATGACTAGAGATGAAAAGACTTCCTCTCAACTAATAATAGCATCACTACTAAAGTGAAGATGGGGAATGGAGCCTTAGTTGATGCGAAAGGTAAAGGTACTATTTCGATCAACATGAAAGGATGCGGTAAGCAAATTCATGATGTTCTTTATGTTAATGACTTCGAAGTGTTTGTCGACTCATGGAAAATGATTATTCTCTTGTGTTTAGAGATAATTATTGCAAGATTTATGATAAAATTGAGCCAAATAAAGTCATTGTTAAAGTAAAGATGATAAAAATAAACTTTCCTCAACAAAATGGTATATCTGAAAGAAGAAATACTACAATTGTTGAAATGGACAGAACTATGATGAATGAGAAAGGGTTGCCAAAATATTTTTGGGCATAAACAGTGCATACATCAGTTCACATCCTTAACAGGTGTTCAACAAAGGCACTTAAGGACAAGACACCAGTTGAAGCTTGGAGTGGAGTTAAACCTTATGTAAGTCATTTTAATTTTTTTGGGTGTATTTGTTATGCTCATATACCTGCTGAGTAAAGAACAAAATTGGATGAAAAAATTCAAAAATGTGTCTTTCTTGGTTATAGTGATTTGACAAAAGGATATAGGCTTGTCAATGTCAAAACTAACAAACTTGTTGTTAGTAGAGATGTCATTTTTGATGAAAAAACAACATGGAATTGGGAGGATAAAAAGATAAAGAATACTGCTATCATATCTTCAAATCAAGAAGAGGATGAGAAAGATAAAGATGTATCTCAAGGGGGAGAAATCCCAGATTTAGATAATGAAGAACCGCCTCCAAGAGGAACAAAAATGTTAGAGTGACATTTATCAAAGATGTAATTTTGCCGGTGTTGAGCCAGAAAATTATGAAGAAGCAATAAAGCATGATGTTTGGAAGAAAGCCATGTAAGAAGTAATTCGAATGATCGAAAAAAATAATACTTGGGAGCTTGTCGCTATTCCTAGAGAAAGAGAAGTTGTAAGTCTAAAATGGATTTACAAAGTCAAACTCAATCAGGAAGGAGATATTCAAAAGCACAAAGCAGGGTTGGTTGCTAGAGGCTTCACACAAAAACCAGGTATTGATTTTTATTAATCTTTTCATCCAGTTGCTCATCTTGAGACAATTAGAATTGTAATTGTTATTGCTGCACAAAAGAAATGGAAGATATTTCAACTTGATGTTAAATCAGCATTTCTGAATGGAAAACTTGATGAAGAGATTTATGTTGAGAAACCTCAAGGATTTTTTGTTCAAGGGGGAGAATAAAAGGTGTATAGACTAAAAAAAGCTATTTCCGGGTTGAAGCAAGCTCCAAGAGCCTGGTATACTTCCTGAAAAATAATTTTCAGAGAAGTAAAAGTGAAGCCACTTTGTATATGAAGAAAGAACATGGCAGCATTATCATTGTTTGTCTATATGTGGATGATTTGCTCTTATCAGGAAATTATGTAAAGATGATGCAAAATTTCAAACAAGATATGATGCAAGCTTATGAAATGAGTGATCTTGGATTGCTAAATTATTTCTTAGGAATCGAAGTTTCTCAAGTGAAAGAAGGAATTTTCATTTCTCAAAATAAGTATACTAAAAGTATTCTTCAAAAATTCAAAATGATGGATTGTAGGTTTGTGGTCATACCATTAGCAGCAAATGAGAAGTTAAGAAAATATGATGGAGAAAAGAAAGTTAATAGCTCACTTTTTAGGAGTTTGATTGGAAGTTTGCCATATCTTACTTCAACAAGGCCATATACTATGTTTGCTGCTAGTTTATTATCTAGATTCATGCAATAACCAAGCCAAGTGCGTTTTGGAGCTGCAAAGCGTGTTCTGCGCTACTTGCAAGGAACAATGGATTATGGGATAATGTACAAATTTGGTGGAAATTTGAACTTAATTAGTTATTCTGATAGTGATTGGATTGGAAGTATAGATGACATGAAGAGTACTTCTGGTTATGCTTTATTATTTGGATCAAGCATTTGTTCTTGGTTATCAAAAAAACAAAGTGTTGTTGCTCAATCGACTGCTGAAGCAGAATATGTTTCAGCATCCAAGGCTACTTCTCAAGCTATTTGGCTTAGGAGAATATTTGAAGACATTGGTGAAAAACAAAAAAAAGGGATTGTTCTGTATTGTGATAACAAATCAGCAATTGCAATTGCCAAGAATCCAGTCAGCCATGAAAGATCAAAGCATATTTCCATCAAGTATTATTTTATCCGAGAAGCACAACTTGCTGACCTCTTCACCAAAGCACTTCCTAGAGAAAATTTTTGCTATCTTCGAGAACGCATAGGAGTTATAAAGTAAATGCATTGAGGGGGAGTTTTGGAATTAATGCATCGATGTTTAGTCTTCCAAAATTGTTTCTTAGTTTTTCAACAAGTCTTTTTAGAATTTCGTAGTACATGTATCTAGTAAATTGTGATACATGTATTTAGTGATTTGTGCAAGACTTTTTGTTTTCTATTTTGAGTAGTATAAATAGTGATGTAGTTGATGATTATAATCATCTCAAGTGTCCTTATGTAACCTGTAATAAACTTGAGCATTTTCTAAAGATATTATTTTTCCTTTCATATTTACTACATGAACTACGTTTGAAGCTCGCTCTGCACCAAATATTTGCATTGCCACTAAGCCTAGATGTAATATATATAGTACATCCAACTCTACCAACTCAATGACACCATAAAAGGTGCAACCATTATGGTGCACAACTTGAAGTTTCTATTTATAATTACTTCTTTATTTCAACAGTTTCCACTCTGGTGACATGGCATCAAGTGTAGCCGGCTGCATTTCACTATTGACGTTTGCAGCGACAAGACAAGAATGTATGTTGGAATCAACAACACCAATTATAAAAGCCCCTCAAAGTCGAATTCATTCGCAATTTCAACATATTGCTCAAGTTGGGATAGTAAAGCTCTAAAAGATGGTTTTTGAAGTGGTCGTGGCAGCCAATGTTGACCGTTATGTCTACCCACTTTACTACTGGCATTTCATCTAACAATTTGCCACCTTTGTAGTACAATCAAGAACAATTACACTAGAATAAAGTTCAATCGACATGTAATGCGATGTATCCAAATGTATATCCATGCTCTTGAACATAATCGATGGAGGGATAGACTCACTGGGATTAAATGGAAAAATGATAAATAAGTTTTTGTGCATTAATCTAGTTCCATCCAAAATCAAGAGGTCACTTCTTTCCCAGAGTAAGTTGCCACTTTATTGTCAACCAATTGTTGTCAGGCTTTATGAGAATAAATACCAAACAACTCTTTTGCGCCTTTGTTTATTGTAACTTCATCACCTATTTTTGTGATATACAATGACATGCCTCCTCAGATATTTGTACATGTCATTATCCGAACAAGAGGCAGGGGATTTTCTTTGTTTTCATTCAAATCTTAATTGGATATCTCCTTGAAATCACAGTTATCCTGTTTCGCTTGAGTTAACAAAATTTCCGCACCCTCAGTTTTGCCCAAACACCTTATGGGCAAAGCTTTGGTTATTATAGTCATAACCAACATTCAAGTTCTGAGGCGAGGGATAGTTGGTTGCAATTCCTCTCGGACAATAGTTCATTATGGTAAGTTGACAGCGAAAGGCTAAATTCCTGTCAGGTACTTCTTGACTCTGAGTTCCGAACCGAATGAATAATTTTGCTACAAAATGGTCCCAATCCGTAAGTTTCTTGTTTCGAAATAACAAGCTATACAAATTCAAAGCATCACCATCCAAATATAAAGAAGCCAATGACAATTTTTTATCTGAAAAAAATGTTATAGTTAGTGAAATATTGTTCTACCTGAAAAAACCATGACGCAGGGTAATCACCGTTGAATCTAGGTACTTTCAGGGAATCTACTTGCATGGACGAACATGAATCAAGGTAAAATTGAGGTTTTGTCAGAGATAACAATATATTTTGACCATGAATTCTTCACAGCCTTAATTGAATGGCCGATAGTTTGAAATATTTGGTTCTCCATTCATGACATCTGGATGAAGGCACCAATGAAACAAACTCGATTTTCAATACAAACACTCATATATATATATATATATATATATATACATATATATATTGTTATCCTTGAATGCAACGTGTAATACATAGCACAAAGTAATAACATACTAATTATAGATAGATTAACATAAAAGAAGGTAACAAGAAGGGGATGAGAAACTAGAATAGAGAAAGGGATGAGAAATGCCAAAGTTTCGATATGATTTGCATAACGGTTCATTCTACTCCATAGACATTTTTAACAATAGCTAATTCAGTCTGGATCCCATATAAAACTCTCCAACATTTTATTCGCCCCAATAATATTAACTGGTTCAGTCATATTTGCCACTTCTAGGCCATAGGCCCTCACGAAGTCATCGTGGATCACAATAGCTACGTACTAAAATACTGTTACATAATTAAAATCTAATCATGCAGGGTACCTTCTCAAGATTTTTATCCTTGAGACCAAGATAATATTTCACTTTCACATTTGTATATTTTGGTATAACACCAACATTATCCTTAGAAGAAAGTAATGGAACAATCATAGAGTCAACTTGAGGTATGAAACAAAAAAAAGCCAACGAAACCCTATAGTTATTTTGATCCACAAGAACTCGATGATAAACCGATGGGAATTCACCATTAGAGAGTATATAAAGAAGATCACATGCGATTATGGCATCGCTGGACACCGGATATCACAACCGGAATATAGACCCCAGACGAGACCGATGTCGTTAACCTTTCAAAGGTCACAAACAAGCCTACTTACGTCATTCTTACATTACATAGGTTAATCTTAGTGGAAAATTTGGAAATTTTTGATTCTTTAAACACACTTGCGAAACATTCTTAATATTTCGTAATCGTTCATCATCAACCATATAACGTTTAAGAGATAAGCAACTGAAAGAAATAATTCATTAAGTATTAATTGTATGTCGACCAAAGTAGCACCAATACAAAGTCTGAACCAAAACAGGAAAGAAACGCTAGTGGAACATGCTCCACTAGCTCAAATCTAAAACTATGCTAGAATGTAAAACAGTAGCATCCTCAAAAGAATGAGGACCTACCGAATTCCGAATGAATGTTGACGTCCGAATAGCTGCAACAACAAACTTGTAGCTCTACCGCCCACCTGTGCCTGCACCTAAAAGTAGATATTTGTATGGAATTAGTACACACTTGTACTAAGTATGGGTATATGCAAGTACACACCAGGGACATGCTCTTTCCTAACAACATGATTTTTTGAAGTCAAGTCAGTGGACTTGCCATATTGAGAATGGGAAAGTTATGCCATGAGAGTGACATACATCATTATTATTATCGTATGGCACACAACGCATAATATCTTTATATAGCCCAAACATGCAACACATACTTTCTTTAATATTATTCATTCATATTCCATGAGACCTTGTTATCATAGACTTAACGTTAAGACTTTCCAAAATAAGGGATCAACATATGGGACCTCAACTAGGGAGCCTTCTTTAGCAAACACAGGGTCTGCTTCATTCATTCATACGTACCTCATTTCTATTCATTCATAGGCCAGTGTGAACACCAACTATACCTAGGATGTAGTTTAAGATATTCATCGGGTTTACTGTGCAATGATCAGGGATAACCTAATGTCATTACCTGAATCTAGCTGATCTCTTGATTATCTTATCCTAACACCTTTGGTATCAATCATTTCTTTATATGATTCATTTGAGGCTGGCCTCATTCATTCATTGGGAACTTTAACTTTAACAAACATAGATCATGTGAGCATCATGAAGTCCAGTGTCTCCCCCACACCGAAAAGAGGTGGAATCACCGGCAAAAGTGACTCAATAACATGCTAGAGTATATGTCAATTTAACCCCGCCAGATCTCTATAGTGGCAATATAGGTTCAAAGACTAGGAGATGTATGGAGACCCACACCCGGCAAGCGGGACAGTCTTATCACATAAGAGTTACGTAAACCTCTGCCCTTCCCGAAAGAAGGCATCACCACTCATAGATAGCCTATCGGTGCTCAGTATAAAGTTCCATTAGATTCAACTCATACATCATGGAAGCTGGCTTCTAGTATGAGGACATCATAGCTCAATAGATAATTTCTCATCTCATCATTAGAATTAAGTGTTTTAAACTCAATATTTTAATTAGAGTGTTCATATAGACTGATCTCTTCATTATCTTACACTCTCATTGGTGAGTACGTATTAGTAACATTTACTTAGGCTCATTTGAGGTTGCTCTCATCATATACATTAGCCTCACATCATGGTTGTCACCACATTCTTCATTATTAACCCTCCTAAGATTCATCATTTAATTACATATGTCTTAGGTTCACATAATTTTTGAACGTATGTTAGACTTATGTGTCTATATATACAAGCCATGGGGCTTCATTTATAGTTCGTTAAGTGATTCTTACTTTCCTAAGATTATGCATTACAAGACTTATGTATCTTGTATATATGTCAAGATCTTGATTTTTTTATCTAAGTAGATGACATTATTCCTTAACATTTTACTTACGTATAACTTATGTATCAATACGGAGTTTTGGGCACGGGAACCCATCTCTTGAATCATTTAAATATCATTGATATTTTTCATTGATTTTATTTCTAATATTCATAACATTAGAAGTCTAAATTAAATCCCAACATTTTCATAAAATAATTAATTTTCTATTTTAATTAGGATTCTAAATTAAATCTCAACATTTACATGAAGGGATTAATTTTCTATTTTAAATAGAATTCTAAATTATATCTCAACATTTACATGAAGGGATTAATTTTCTATTGTAATTAGAATTTTAAATTAAATCTCAACATTTACATGAAAGAAAAAATTTTTCTATTTTAAATAGAATTCTAAACTAAATCCCAACATTTACATAAAAGAATTAATATTCTATTTTTATTAGAATTCTAATTTTAATCTAAATAATTACATGAAAGAAATAAATTTTCTATTTTTATTTTACTATTAATCAACCGAAAACTTGGGGGTTCGAGCCCCTACAACCTCTTAACTTTTAAATTTAATTAATTTCACTCCAATGGGGAGGTTGTGGGTTCGAACCCCCACAACCCCCCCTTATTTTAGTTTTAATTTCGTTGAGAGGGGCTGTGAGGTGGTGGGTTCAAACCCCCACAGCCCCTTTATTCTTCTTATTATTTTTCTTTTAAAAACCTTTCCCTTCGCGTACTGGGAGGTTGTGGGTTCGAATCCCATGCCTCCGCTTTAATTTTTCTTTTCTTTTCGCGAGGGAGGAGCTGGTCGCGAGTTTGAACCCCCAGCCCCCCTTTATTTTTCTCTTATTTCCTTGTGAAATCAGGGGCTGGTCGCGAGTTCGATCCCCTCCAGCCCCATTTTCTTTTCCTTTTTTCTGCGCAAGGCAGGAGCGAGGGTTCGATTCCCCCAACTCCATTTTTTTTAATTAAGGCATGCTGCAGGGATGTCGTGGGTTCGATCCCTGCAGGCCTCAAAACTTTTCTTTTTATTTCTTGGATGTCCAAAAATTTCCAGATTCTTTTAAAGCCTATTTCTATGTTCTGGAAATTTATTCCACAATTTTTCTGCACTTTTTCATCAAATTTCACATTAGTTCTTAGGGAGATTTAATGGTTCATACAATTCACTATACTTCATCATAATGAACATCACATTGTACACTCATTACACACATAAAATACACGATAAATATACAACCTATACACCCCAAAATAGTGCCTAAAACACTACCCTATACACGCCCATACATCAACTTTTCTGGTCATATTTTGATGATCATTATCGTGATTTCCCGCACATAAATATATTCATATTTAATTTAAACACATCATTCATGCGAAAATCTAGCAGCACAACATATCCATCCTACAAATTCATTAGGGAGCTAAGGACAAGGACATACGAAGGAGAACAACCATAGTTTCAAGAGTTTAAGATACGTTTGAAAGAAAGTACTCTTGGAGAAAGAACTCCATGAGGGGAATCCATACCTTTATTGATGTTCAAACGAAGAATTCTCTACCCAAAACTCTCTCCAAAAATCAGTCCAAGTTACCTCAACGTCCACACCACCCAACGAACAGCTTCTCTTCTCCTTAATGTTTTTGGTTGCTTTGTTTTTCTTAAAATATCATGTGAGTTTTTCAAGCGTGAAGAACCGTTGGTGTATTCTCTGTCTTTTGTTGTGCTTGGCAGAATAACGTGAGAAAGATGGAGAACGTGAGAGACAGAGAGAGAGAACTATTAGGATTAGGAGACTAATTCAATGACTTAGTCAAATAGAATTTAAATTAAATTAGTACAAATCTGGTTTATTTTAATTAATACGCGAAAGGACCATTATGCCCTTAAAATTCCAAATTTTAATTAATAATTAAATCACCTTAAGTACCTACTATTTATTTTATTTTATTTTTTCCGAATCGTTACATTATCCCTCCCTTAGGAACATTCGTCCCCGAATGACACTACCATTACACATCGTAATGCCAATTCGATCATAACTTAATCATTATGCACAATTAACCAATAGCAACACATACAAAGAGATAAAGAACTATAGCCTTACGAGTAGGAATTCTAACCTCATACTAGTGCATACACACCACACACAGTCAAATAAATGTAGGACTAATTAAGGCTACTCACCCTAGATTTCACCAGAAGTTCCTTCCTCTGCACCCCTAGACTTGAGTGCGAAAAATCGTTGCCTTCTTAGAGC
Organism: Solanum lycopersicum; assembly: GCF_036512215.1. Taxonomy (NCBI): domain Eukaryota; kingdom Viridiplantae; phylum Streptophyta; class Magnoliopsida; order Solanales; family Solanaceae; genus Solanum; species Solanum lycopersicum. The sequence goes on along the minus strand of NC_090800.1, from coordinate 63,005,810 downwards.
CTCTTCACTTGGTCCATTAGACTGAACTCACTCCTTTACTTGTTCTTGAATTCTCCTAATCGGACAATCCTTCACCATTTGACAAACCTATAACAAGCATTAGTGCCCCTCATACACTCTCCTCCATGTAATTTGCCATACTTATTGCAAGGTTGTCTCTTTTGAGGTGTATCTAATTCATTGTTTCTCTTAACTCTGGACTCAGAATTCCTATCATGGAGACCCTTGAATGAACTTGAATCCCCTTGGTGGGAGAGTTCCTTCTTAAACTTGGGATTATCCCTGATTTTAGTACTACTCTTCCTTGAAAAATTCTCATCAACTTGCCTTGCCTTGTTCCCTACCCTAGTGTGTTTCCTCTTTCTGCTTTCCTCCTCTTGCTGGACATGGACCATAAGCTTGGAAAGGTCCAATGCTGTCATGCAGCATAGCTGCCCTACACTCCTCTTCGAGATCCTCAACAATTCTTTCAAGAATCTACTCAACTCGTCTCTACTGTTAGACAAAAGAGAAGTGGCATACCTTGATAGTTTCACAAACTTCAGGAAATACTCCCTGACCGTCATAGGTCCTTGTTTAAGGTTGATGAATTCCTCAACCTTGGCCTCCCTCATCTCTCTGGGGAAGAATCTTTCGAGAAATGCTATCTTGAACCGCTCCCATGTGACTGGCACTCCACCTAGGACACGACTATCTTGCCACATCTTGCACCAAGTCTGTGCAACATCCTTGAGTTGGTAGGAAAGCACCTCAGCCTTCTCAATATCAGTGGCCCCCATGGCCACCAGGATCTTATGCACCTCGTCTATAAACTCTTGAGGATCCTTTAAAGTCTTAGCCCCTCGGAACAAAGGAGGATTCATACTCCTGAAATCTCGCAGTCTGTCAGCCATGCTGCGAACCGGTGGGTTCTCCCTCTGAACATTCTGTCGGTTCACTTGGGCAGTCATAGCCTGAGCCTGCATCGTGATGGCCTGTGCCATGTGGGCTAGAGATGCCCTCACCTCAGCATCAGTCAATCTAGCTGGGTTAACTAGCATGGCCACTCCTTTAGCTGGAGCCTGGGGTGGATTTTGATTGCCCCTAGCTGCTGCTGCTCTCGACATCAGACCCTTAGTTCTCCAAGTGTTCATTCTCTAAAAACAACAAGGATTGATGTTATACAAGTTCATAACACCAAAAATTGAAACATTAGGAAAAGCACGATAAGATAAGAAGAATGAAAATTTTTTCCTACGCATCATGCAGTCTCTAATCCAGGATAGTGGTGCACTTCACTACCATGACTTAGAAACTACTTAATGTGGTTGATGTGAACTCATTATTCTCGGATTTTAACTTAGTGCTCTGATACCAACTTTGTCACGACCAAAATCTAGACCCCAAAGGAGACCGGCGTCATTGACCTCTCAGAGGTCGAAAACAAGCCTACTTACGTCATTCTTACTTTACATATGTTAATTTTAGCGGAAAATTTGAAAATTTTGATTCTTTAATCAAACTTGCTAAACATTCTTAATATTTCGTAATCGTTCATCATCAACCATATAACATTTAAGATATAAGCAACTGAAAGAATAATTCATTAAGTATTAATTGTATATCGGGCAAAGTAGAACCAATACAAAGTCTGAACCAAAAAAGGAAAGAAACGCTAGTGGAACATGCTCCACTAGCTCAACTCTAAAACTACCCTAGAATGTAAAACAGTAGCATCCTCGAAAGCATGAGGACCTACAAAATTCCATATGTATGCTGACGTCCGAATAGATGAAACAACGAACCTGTAGCTCTACCGCCCACCTGTGCCTGCACCTAAAAGTAGATGTTTGTATAGAATTAGTACACACTTGTACTAAGTATGGGTATATGCAAGCACACACCAAGGACAGGCATGAGAAAGAATTGCTCTTTCCCAACAATATGATTTTTGGAATTCAAGTCAATGGACTTGCCATATTGAGAATGGGAGAGTTATGCCATGAGAGTGACATGCATCGCTATAATTATCATATGGCACACAACACATAATATCTTTATATAACACATAACATGCAACACATAGTTTCCTTAATATTATTCATTCATATGCCATGAGACCTTGTTATCATAGACTTAACCTTAAGAAATTCCAAAATGAGGGCTCAACATATGGGACCTCAACTAGAGAGCCTTCTTTAGCAAACACAGGGTCTGCTTTATTCATTCATACATACCATATCTCAGTTAATTCATAGGCAGTGTGAACACCAGCTATACCTAGGATGTAGTTTACGACTTTCATTGGGTTTGCTGTGCAATGATCAGGAATAACCTAATGTCATAACCCGAATCTAGCTCACCTCTTGATTATCTTATCCTAACACCTTCGGTATCAATCATTTCTTTATATGATTCATTTGAGTCTGGCCTCATTCATTCATTGGGAACTTTAACTTTAACCGACATAGATTATGTGAGTATCATGTAATTCAGTGTCTCCCCCCACACCAAAAAGAGGTGGAATAACCGACCAAAGTGACTCAATAACATGCTAGCGTATATGGGAATTTAACCCCGCCAGATTCCTATAGTGGCAATATAGGTTCAAAGACAAGGATATGTATAGAGACCCATACCCGGCAAGCGAGACACTCTCATCTTATGAGAGTTACGTGAACATCCGCCCTTCCCGAAAGAAGGCATCACCGCTCATAGCTAGCCTATCGGTGCTCAGTATAAAGTTTCATTACATTCAACTCCTACATCATGGAAGCTGGCTTCTAGTATGAGGACATCATAGTTGAATAAATGATTTCTCATCTCATCATTAGTATTAAGTGTTTAAACTCAATATTTTCATTAGAGTGTTCATAGAGACTGATCTCTTCATTATCTTACACTCTCATTGGTGAGTACGTATTGGTAACATTTACTTAGGCTCATTTGAGGTTGCTCTCATCATATACATTAGCCTCACATCATGATTGTCACCACATTCTTCTTTATTAACCCTCGTAAGATTCATCATTTAATTACGTACATCTTAGGTTCACTTAATTTTTGAACGTATGTTAGACTTATGTGTTTATACATACAAGCCATGGGGCTTCATTTATTGTTCGTTAAGTGATTCTTACTTTCCTAAGATTATGCATTACAAGACTTATGTATCTTGTATATATGTCAAGATCTTGATTTTTTTAATCAAAGTAGATGACATTATTTTTGAATATTTTACTCACGTATGACTTATGTATCAATATGGAGTTTTGGGCACGGGAACCCAACTCTTGAATCATTTGGATATCATTTATATTTTTCATTGATTTTTTTTCTAATATTCATAACATTAGACTTATAAATTAAATCTAAACATTTTCATAAAATAATTAATTTTCTATTTTAATTAGGATTCTAAATTAAATCTCAACATTTACATGAAGGGATTAATTTTCTATTTTATATAGAATTCTAAATTAAATCTCAACATTTACATGAAGGGATTAATTTTCTATTTTAATTAGAAATTTAAATTAAATCTCAATATTTACATGAAAGAAATAAATTTTCTATTTTAAATAGAATTCTAAACTAAATTCCAACATTTACATAAAAGAATTAATATTCTATTTTAATTAGAATTCTAATTTAAATCTAAATAATTACATGAAAGAAATAAATTTTCTATTTTTATTTTACTATTAATCAACCGAAAGCTTGGGGGTTCGAGCCCCTACAACCTCTTAACTTTTAAATTTAATTAATTTCACTACAATGGGAAGATTGTGGGTTCGAACCCCCACAACCCCCCCCCCCTATTTTTGTTTCAATTTCGCTGAGGGGGGCTGTGAGATGGTGGGTTCGAACCTCCACAACCCCTCTATTCTTCTTATTTTTTTTCTTTTAAAAACCCTTCCCTTCGCGTACTGGGAGGTCGTGGGTTCGAATCCCACGCCTCCCCTTTAATTTTTCTTTTCTTTTCGCGAGGGAGGAGCTGGTGGTGAGTTTGAACCCCCAGCCCCCCTTTATTTTTCTATTATTTCCTTGCGAAATCAGGGGCTGGTCGCGAGTTCGATCCCCTCCAGCCCCATTTTCTTTTCCTTTTTTCTGCGCAAGGCAGGAGCGAGGGTTCGATTCCCCCGGCCCCATTTTTTTTTTAACTAAGGCATGTTGCAAAGAGGTCCTGGGTTTGATTCCTGCAGGCCTCAAAACTTTTCTTTTTATTTCTTTGATGTCCAAAAATTTCCAGATTCTTTTAAAGCCTATATCTATGTTCTGGAAATTCATTCCACAATTTTTCCGCACTTTTTCATCAAATTTTACATTAGTTCTTGGGGAGATTTCATCGTTCATTCAATTCACTATACTTCATCATAATGAACATCACATTGTACACCCATTACACACATAAAATACACGATAAATACACAACTTATACACCCCAAATAGTGCCTAAAACACTACACTATACACGCCGATGCATCAAATTTCCCGGTCATATTTTGATGATCATTATCGTGATTTCCCGCATATAAATATATTCATATTTTATTTAAACACATCATTCATGCAAAAATCTAGCAGCACAACATATCCATCCTACAAATTCATTAGGGAGCTAAGGACAAGGACATATGAAGGGGAACAACCTTAGTTTCAAGAGTTTAAGAAACGTTCGAGAGAAAGTACTTTTGGAGAAAGAACTCCATGAGAGAAACACATACCTTTATTGATGTTCAAACGAAGAATTCGCTACCCAAAACTCTCTCCAAAAATCAATCCAAGTTACCTCAATGTTCACACCATTCAACGAACAACTTCTCTTCGGCTTAATGTTTTTGGTTGCTTTGTTTTTCTTAAAATTTCATGTGAGTTTTTCAAGCGTGAAGAATTGTTGGTGTATTCTCTGTTTTTTTTGTGCTTGGCAGAATAACGTGAGAAAGATGGAGAACGTGAGAGAGAGAGTTAAGAAGCGTGTGAGAGAGAGAGAACTATTAGGATTAGGAGACTAATTCAATGACTTAGTCAAATAGAATTTAAATTAAATTAATACAAATCTGGTTTATTTTAATTAATACGTGAAAGGACCATTATGCCCTTAAAATTCCAGATTTTTAATTTATAATTAAATCACCTTAAGTACCTATTATTTTAATTTATTTTATTTTTTCGGATCGTTACACGAATCAATTGAAGTTCATCCTTGGTCTTTTTTCAAGATTTGAAGACCCTTTGTATTAATTGTTTGATAGAGTATTGTTAGGAATAATGAATCTGTGTGAGGATATAACCCTAGTGCATGGTTAGGGTTAGGACATCATGGATATGAATTTAATTGTAGGGATCCTTCAAATTCAAATGAATTAATTGAATGTTCTAGAGATGGTTGTAAGTAGTTGAGGGTGAACATGCAGAGTTGAAAGGATAGAACTTTCATCTTCTTTTGATAATTTTCCATCACATCACTGCAAGATCCATCACAAATAATCAATTAAAGAATCATTATATTACACCTCACTTCTCAAATTATTTATCGTGATTTTTTTGAAAGTAAAATTTTCTCAAATTATCTACATAATTAAATTTATGCTTAGTATAAGAGAAATATAATTATTGTGTAGAATTATCTAACAAAGAACAAGATTATATAAATATTTATTATATCATTAATTCATATAAGTAGGTTCACATAAACTAGATCAATGTACTTACAAAATTTTTTTATTATCATGTGGCCAAAGTTCCTTAGCATGATCAAGTGGAGAATCCACAATTTTGAACCCTTCATGCCGTATGAACTTTGAGAAAAAGGTGTAATTCAAGTTATGCCATGGTTGGTGGCGCCATTAGTTGATCTCAAGACCTTCACCTTTTGTTCAGCAGGCAAGGCAAAGAGTCGTCTGGCCTAAGATTCAATTTTATGAAAAAGTTCTTAAGAAATGTCATCATTAACAAGGTGAAATATTCCCCATGTTTTACATTCATGGCCCATAAGTTCCACAACATTAGGGGCTAAAAGATCAATTATTGGGATGTTAGAGTTTTTGTCATTATTACTAGTTGGGACATTATTGATTTTAGCCCATAAATGAGAATTTGCGACTTCTTGGATTGACATGGCCCATAAGTTCCACAACATTAGGGGCTAAAAGATCAAATATTGGGATGTTAGAGTTTTTGTCATTATTACTAGTTGGGGCTTTATTGATTTAAGCCCATAAATGAGAATTTGAGACTTCTTGGATCGACCGAAAATATATGGGAAGAATGTGTTGAATACTTAGAGGTTCTTTGCAAGCTTCTTCAAGAGTAGAAGTAGCCCTTATTTTGGAATTTTGAGGGAAAAGACAAATATTTCATATTAATAAGCATATAGTTTTTTTTTGGAATATATATAGGGTAGGAAAAATAACCTTTTTACCCATGGATTTATTCCTCTTTTTTGGAATATGTGTTATCTATAAGTAGGTTCTCAATTTTATCGGATTAAGCTATCCTTTAATCATATATTTTGAATAAAACATTTAAATATTTTCTTTAAATATCTATTTGACCTACGTTTAAGATCATACATTTTAGTTATTCCTTTAAATATATGTTTGACATAGAGTTTGAATCAATAAAGCTAAAAATTTCTTGTAAGTATCCATTAAACTTATTTTGGATTAGTCTATTAATTATCCTTAACTTTATCGAGTAGATCATGTAACTGCATCGTCAAATGATTTTACGTCCCTCAAAAGAGTCAGGTTTTGGGCTATTGAGACATTCATCTACAATTTTTTTAAAATAAAATATATTGCATGTTTAAACACATTTTTTTAAAAATCTGTCAGAACTTAAAATTTTTAGTTTCAAATATTGACTTCAAATTTATGATCTAAGCGGAGCAAATGATAAGAAGGGCTTAAAATCTCCCTTATGTTTTATAATTGGTACAAAATTACACTTTATCCAACTATCAGTCCTAAAATCTCCCGTGATGTCCACCTTTCGATTCAAAAATACACTTTTATCTAATAGATTATACTCCCTCTGTCTCAAAAAGGATGACCTAGTTTGACTTGAAATGGAGTTTAAGAAAATGAAAGAAGACTTTTTAATCTTGTGGTTATAAATTAAAGTTATGTTAAATGTACCAAAAAGCTTGTAACAACATGTTTAGTCGTTTTGAGCAGCAGATTTTATTTCTGGAAAAACTAGCTGAGACGACGGAACCCACGACGGACCGTCATGGGCACGACGGACCGTCATGGGCACGACGGACCATCATGGGCACGACGGACCGTCGAGGGTGTCTCGTTCCAAAATACTTAGAATTCTGAAAATTGGGTATTGAAATCGACTCTCTGAACTTCGTAAGGGAATGGCAGGACGGACTGATATACCGTGGTTTCACGGTATAATTAATACCTTTTCCTTAAGTTTATTGTGTCCGAAAGCCTTTTTGTGCTAATTTTGATATAAGTTTTTCTTTGTTTTGCAGGAAATCTGTCTAAAACTGAATGCGGAGATTTTGAGAGAAAAATGCAGAAGAGACCACCTACGTAGCTTATGACGGTCCGTCGTGCTTGTGACGGTCCGTAGGTGGCAACGTAGAGAAGCTGCTGAAGGAAGATGGGGGAAGTCTGACCAAGTGTGGGATTACGAAGCTTGTGACGGTCCGTCATGGATATGACGGTCCGTCCTGCAGGTTCGTTGCGAAGATCAGAGAAGTGATCCCAGTACCCAGATTCCAAGAGTTGAAGTATTTGGTAACGAAGACCCTCAACGGACCGTTGTGCTTGTGACGGTCCGTCACACTTGCCGTCGAGGGGAATGAAGAAAGCAGCAGAAGAATTGCACCAAGTATGGGGCGATGGAGCCCACGACGGTCCGTCATGACCACGACGTTCTGTCGTGTGGTTCGTCGACCCAGCCGCGTTTTGACAGATTTCCAGTAATTAGAATCCTTGTTCAATTAGGTTTTTATTTTTTTATAAATAGTTCGAAAAACCTCTTTTTGAGGTTAGACTCTTGGAGATTAAACATCATATTATTAGACTTTGTTTTTCTGAGTTTTTGATTGTTGGAGATTCTTACAAGTAACTCTTGTTAATTAATCAAGCAAATTTTCAGACTTTATTCTTTCTTATTAAAGTAAGTACATGACTTCTTGTTTAATATATTTGAATATTGTGTTTATGAATATGAGGAACTAAACTCTATAACTAGGGTTGTGGGAACCATAGACAAATAATGAGATAAACCCTAGCTAAAATAACAATTCTAGAATAGTGTCTTGCATGTATTAATAATTCTTTCGCTTAGAAATCTTTTTAACGGATGATCAACGTTAGAACTCGCCTTAATGCTACTTGCCGGACCAAGGAGGTAGATAATAGGAAAAGAATTATTAACATAGATTTAGTGTATACTATCTAATAGGCTAGTATTGATTGGTACGAGGTAATAACTGAGTCAAATATCGAATATGATGCTTAATATGAGGTAAGGATAAGGGTTAGGAAAGCAACACACGTAGCCGGACCAAGGTGCGGAGTGAGATTTTCTAGATGCCGGACCAAGGATTTAGAAATACATAGCTTATCACTTTGCATGCAAGATACTAGGAAAGAATTGTTATAGCTAGAATTATCAAGTTATGAACCTGTGGGGAACACGTAAACCCTAGTTACTTTGATTACTTGATTAAAACTCAACATTAAAAGCTGTTAAGTGTCTCTGTCAAGTTCGTTAGTTATTTTTTATTTTATTAGGAAGTACAAAACCCCCCTTTTATGCTTTTACTTTTTAAGGAAGTCATCAACCGAACAATAGTAATAACAAGTTGGAGTTAAGTCTAGACTATTTTCCTCGTGGGAATGATCCCAACCTCACTAGTTGGGTTATTTACTTGACGCGACCGCTTTACTTCTCATTTGAGAAGTAAGTTTGAGCGTATCACGGACCGTCGTGAATGGAGTCTCTTAACTCTGTGACGGAGCAGCAGGACGGACCTTCGCAGGCACGACGGCCCATCACAGGCTGTGTAATCCCAGGAGGGGTCAGATTTATTTAAATGTTTTAAGGGACGTTTTGGACTATTCCTTCTATAATTATAAATTTAGTAGGTTAATGTTAATAATTTAACTACTTGAGGGTTAGAAGAGATAACCTTGAATTAATTAATGGGTTAATTCACCATCTTTTATACTTAATTATATGCTAATTAGGATAAAAGAAAGAGGGTTTGAATGAGAAAAAGAAAAGAACAGAAAGAGAGAGAGGGGATCGAACGAGAAAGAGGAGAAACGAGAAGAAGAACAAAGCTTTGGGAACTTGCTTTCTTGATTACTAATCTTCGGTGGAGGGAGGTTATGGTTTTTATACTATTCATAGTTAACTCTTAATAGTGAATTATATGTGTTTGGTTGTATTGTAAAGTCGTCTATATGCTTAATTGTATGCTTGCATGAATGTGATTATATAATTGTGATGAAATAAGCATGATGAAGCTATTGAATGCCAAATCTTGAAAACCCCTTGTTAATGATGATACCTTGGTATAAAAGAAGGCTTGATGAACTAAAGTAATGAGATTGATGATGCCTTGGTATAAAAGAAGGCTTGATGAACTAAAGTAATGAGATTGATGATGCCTTGGTATAAAAGAAGGCTTGATGAATTAATAGAATGAGATTAGTGGAGCGGGTGTCACGAACCGACACGTAGAATTAGGGGATCGGGCTTCACGAACCGACATGTAGAATTAGGGGATCGGGTATCACGAACCGACATGTAGAATTAGGGGATCCGGTGTCACGAACCGACACATAAAATTAGGGGATCGGGTGTCACGAACCGACACGTAGAATTAAGGGATCGGGTGTCACGAACCGACACGTAGAATTAGGGGATTGGAGTGTCACGTTCCGACACATAGTAGTAGGGGAGCGGAGTGTCACGTGCCGACACAAGAGGAATAGAGATAATGAATCTTGGAATTATGTTAATAAATTCGAATGAAAAGAACCTAATTCCCAAATGAGCATGATATGGAGGCTTGAGTCCTCATGAGTGTACTTGACGTTATTTATCAAAGATTCTTGTACATGTTGTTGCTACAGATTGATTATTGTAGTTGATTTATGATATGATCTTATATATATTGTTTTCTATTTTGAGTTGGCCGATGATATCTACTTAGTACCCGTGTTTTGTACTGACCCCTATTTGTATGTTTCTTTCCTTGTTATTTATGGAGTGCAGCAAACGTGCCGTCATCTTCAATTGAACCGCAACTCTAGCCAGTCTTCATTACACCGGATTTCAGGGTGAGCTAACACTTCTAGCTTGGACTGGATCTTCTTCTTCATGTCTCGATGCCTTGAAATTCCGGCATGGACTAGCTTTTTACTTGTCCTAGCTTTCTAGATACTCTTAGAATTAGTAATTTGAGGATAGATGTTCTTGTGATGATGACTTCCAGATTTTGGGGATAATAATAAATTTTTGAGTTTTTAGAAGTTATTTGATTTATTTTGTTAATGAGTTTCTAAGTTTTCCGCAAATGTATTTAGTTCATTATATTCGAAATGTTGGATTTTGTATTGATTGGTTTGCTCACATAGGAGGGTAAGTGTGGGTGCCAGTCGCGGCTCGATTTAGGTCATGACAAACTTGGTATCAGAGCATTAGGTTCGTTGGTCTCATCACACAAGAACGAGTCTAGTAGAGTCTTAAGGAACGGTAGGGGGACGCCTTTACTTTTCTTTGAGAGGCTATAAGACTTTAGGAAAATTACATTCTCTCTTTCTTCCTTTCGTGCTATTACTTGGATCCAATTGGTATCTAGGTGATACAAATTGGTATATGACCATCTTCACTCTATTTCGCAGATGGTTAGAACTAGAGCAACAACCGTGCCAACATCAACATCGGCAAGACAAGGTGCATCTGAGCCAGCCATTGAGACTGTAGCTCAAAGAGGAGCAGTAGCAAGAGGCCGCGGTAGAGGTCGCGGGAGGACGTCCTCTAGAGGAAGAGGATGAACGCCTGGCACATCTGGTACTAGGGCGGTGACTCCTCCACCGACTGAGAAAGTAGTAAGAGAAGGGGAGGATGGGGAAAATGAACAAGTACAGAATGAGGAATTACCACCCCAACCCACCCCAGAGATGATCAATCAGGTTCTTGCTTATCTTAGCGGGTTATCTGTTCAAGGCCAAGCGCCTCCAGTGTTTTCTACACCAGCACCTCAGGCTCCGGAGGTACAACATGCGGCTACTGTGGCTCCCCGCATGGATGCCTCATTGGAAATAGGCATGTTTCCTCGTCTGACTACAGGGCCTATAATGACAAATGATCAGCATGAAATTTTCAGTAAGTTCTTGAAATTGAAACCTCCAGTCTTCAAGGGTGCTGAATCTGAGGATGCCTACGATTTTTTGGTTGACTGTCATGAGCTACTACACAAGATGGGTATAGTAGAACGGTTTGGTGTTGAGTTTGTGACTTATCAGTTTCAAGGGAATGCCAAAATGTGGTGGCGGTCACATGTTGAGTGTCAACCAACAAAGGCACCACCTATGACTTGGGCATCATTCTCTAGTTTGTTTATGGAGAAGTATATACCCCGCACTTTGAGGGATAGGAAAAGAGATGAGTTTTTGAGCCTAGAACAATGTAGGATGTCGGTTACTGCATATGAGACTAAGTTTCGTGCATTGTCCAGGTATGCCACCCAACTTTGTTTCAGTCCACAAGAGCGGATTCGCCGTTTTGTGAAGGGGTTGAGGTCAGAATTGTGGATTTCAGCCTTACAGGTAGCGGCTACGGCAAAATCCTTTCAAGAAGTGGTAGACTTCATGATAGAGGTGGAAGGAGTGAAGCCAGATGACTTCACCATGGCATCGACATCGAAAAGGTTTCGAAAGGGAGGTGAGTTTAATGGTTCTTACTCTAGAGGACAGGGTTCAGGAGGTTACTCAGTCCGACCAATTCAGTCTTCACTACAGACTGTAGTTGGGGGTCCACCTCAGACCGGTCAACACTTCTCTGAGAGACCCATGCTTAACTCCAGAGAGTGTTATGGATGTGGGGAGACTGGACATATTAGGAGGAATTGTCCAAAACAGAGTTATAGACCCCCAATAGCTAGAGGTAGAGGTGGTCATGGTAGAGGCCGTTATTTTGGAGGACGTGGTGGCCGGGGTAATGGTGGTCATCAAAACGGCCGGGGTGACGGACAAATGGGAACTACTGCACCGCAACCTATTAGAGGCAACGGACAGACTGGTGATACGGCCCATTGTTACACTTTTCCCGGGAGATCTGAAGCGGAGACATCTGATGCTGTCATCACAGGTAATCTTTTGGTTTGTGATTACATGGCTTTTGTATTGTTTGATCCTGGATCCACATTTTCTTATGTATGTTCCTCATTTGCTAATGGTCTTAATTAACATTGTGAATTGCTTGACATGCCTATTCGTGTTTCTACTCCGGTGGGTGAGTCTGTGATAGTTGAAAAAGTGTATAGGTCTTGTTTGGTGAGTTTTGTGGGGAGCAATACTTATGTAGACTTGGTTATCTTAGAAATGGTTGATTTTGATGTAATTCTGGGTATGACTTGGCTTTCCCCAAATTTTGCAATCTTGGATTGTAATGCTAAAACTGTGACGTTAGCCAAGTCTAGGACAGATCCGTTAGTGTGAGAGGGTGACTACACTTCCAATCCGGTTCGTATCATCTCCTTTCTTCGGGCTAAGAGAATGGTTAGTAAAGGGTGTCTAGCTTTCTTGGCACACCTCAGGGATGACACTACCCAAGTACCTTCAATTGAGTCGGTTTCGATAGTTCGCGAGTTTTTAGATGTGTTTCCTGCAGACCTTCCTGGTATGCCACCGGATAGAGATATTGATTTTTGCATCGATCTGGAACTGGGTACTCGCCCCATTTCAATACCCCCTTATAGAATGGCTCTCGCGGAGTTAAGAGAGTTAAAGGCCCAACTTCAAGAGTTGTTGAGCAAAGGCTTCATTAGACAAAGTGCATCTCCTTGGATGGGAGTTTTCGGATGTGCATAGACTACCGGCTGTTGAACAAGGTAACTATTAAGAACAAGTATCCCATTCCTCATATTGATGACTTGTTCGATCAGTTATAAGGTGCTTGTGTCTTCTCTAAGATTGACTTGAGGTCCGGTTATCATCAATTGAAAATACGGGCAACGGATGTGCCAAAGACTGTTTTTCGGACCAGGTATGGGCATTACGAATTTGTAGTGATGTCTTTTGGTCTTACGAATGCCCCTGCTGCTTTCATGAGTTTAATGAATGGGATTTTTAAGCCATATCTGGATCTCTTTGTGATCGTATTTATTAATGATATATTGGTATACTCAAAGACCAAGAAGGAACATGAGGAGCACTTGAGAATGGTATTGGAAATGTTGAGGGAGAAAAAACATTATGCCAAATTCTCCAAGTGTGAGTTTTGGCTAGATGCAGTGTCCTTGTTGGGGCATGTGGTTTCTAAGGATGGGGTGATGGTGGATCCTTCTAAGACTGAGACAGTGAAGAATTGGGTAAGACCTACTAATGTGTCAGAAATAAGGAGCTTTGTTGGTTTAGCTAGCTATTCCCATGGATTTGTCAAGGGATTCTCTTCCATTGCTTCCCAATTGACGAACTTGACTAAGCAGAATGTTCCATTTGTATTGTCAGACGAATGTGAGGAAAGCTTTCAGAAACTCAAGACCTTGTTGACTATTGCACCAATCCTTACCCTGCCAGTGGAAGGTAAGAATTTCATTGTCTATTGTGATGCATCCTATTCGGGTTTGGGTACAGTGCTTATGCAAGAGAATAACGTAATTGCTTATGCTTCAAGGAAATTAAAGGTGCACGAACGTAATTATCCGACCCATGATTTGGAATTGGCTGCGGTAGTGTTTGCCTTAAAGCATTGGAGACACTATCTATATGGGGTTAAGTGTGAAGTATACACGGATCATCGTAGCCTACAGTATATCTTTATTCAAAAAGATTTGAATTTGAGACAGAGGAGATGAATGGAACTACTGAAGGACTACGATATCACTATCTTTTATCATCCGGGAAAGGCTAATGTTGTGGCAGACGCCTTAAGTAGAAAGGCAGGGAGCATGGGAAGTCTAGCTCACTTGCATGTTTCTAGACGTCCATTGGCTAGAGAGGTTCAGAATCTGGCTAACGACTTTATGAGGTTAGAAGTAAATGAGAAAGGAGGATTGTTGGCTTGTGTGGAGGCGAGATCTTCTTTTCTTGACAAGATCAAGGGAAAACAGTTTGATGATGAGAAACTAAGCATAATCCAAGATAAGGTATTGCGAGGAGAGGCTAAGGAAGCGCAAATCGATGAGAAAGGTGTTTTGAGAATCAAGGGAAGGGTATGTGTACCCCGCGTTGATGATTTGATGAACACTATTCTGACAGAGGCTCATAGTTCAAGGTACTCTATACATCCTGGTGCAACCAAGATGTACCGCGGCCTAAAGCAACACTTTTGGTGGAGTAGGATGAAGCGCGACATTGTGGATTTTGTTGCCCAATGTCCGAATTGTCAGCAAGTAAAGTATGAACACCAGAGGGCCGGAGGAACACTTCAGAAAATGCCCATTCCTGAATAGAAGTGGGAGAGAATTGCAATGGACTTCGTGGTTGGTCTTCCAAAGACATCGGGGATGTTTGACTCTATTTGGGTAATTGTGGACAGATTAACTAAGTCTGCTCATTTCATTCCGGTCAAGGTGACTTATAGTGCAGAGAAGTTAGCCAAAATTTACATCTCAGAAATTGTTCGATTGCGCGGAGTTCCACTCTCCATCATATCAGATAGAGGTACGCAGTTTACTTCTAAGTTTTGGAGAACACTGAATGCTAAATTAGGTACTAGGTTGGACCTTAGTATTGCGTTCCATCCTCAGACCGATGGTCAGTTTGAGAGAACAATCCAAGTGTTTGAGGATATGCTTCGCGCATGTGTGATAGAATTTGGTGGTCATTGGGATAGCTTCTTACCCTTAGCAGAGTTCTCCTACAACAATAGCTATCACTCAAGTATTAATATGGCCCCATTCGAGGCATTGTATGGGAGAAGATGTAGGTCTCCCATTGGTTGGTTTGATGCATTTGAGGTTAGACCTTGGGGTACTGACCTTTTGAGGGATTCATTGAAGAAAGTGAAATCTATTCAAGAAAAGCTTTTAGCGGCTCAAAGCAGGCAGAAAGAATATGCGGATCGAAAGGTTAGAGACATGGAGTTTATGGAGGGTGAGCAAGTCTTGCTGAAGGTGTCGCCCATGAAAGGGGTGATGCGGTTTGGTAAAAGAGGTAAACTAAGCCCAAGGTATATTGGTCCCTTTGAAGTACTTAAGCGAGTAGGGGAGGTGGCTTATGAATTAGCCTTGCCCCTAGGACTGTCAGGAGTGCATCCAGTATTTCATGTGTCTATGTTGAAGAGATACCATGGGGATGGACACTACATTATCCGTTGGGATTCAGTTTTGCTTGATGAGAATTTGTCTTATGAGGAGGAGCCTGTTGCTATTTTAGATAGAGAAGTCCGCAAGCTGAGGTCAGGGGAGATTGCATCCATCAAAGTTCAATGGAAGAATCGACCAGTCGAAGAAGCCACTTGGGAGAAAGAGGTTGTCATGCAAGAAAGATACCCACACCTGTTTACAGATTCAAGTACTCCTTTTCACCCTTGTTTTCATTCTTACGATCGTTCGGGGAACGAACGATGGGTAAATTGGTATCTATTGTAACGACCTATTTAGTCGTTTTGAGCAGCAGATTTTATTTTTGAAAAAAAATGGCTGAGACGACGGAACCCACGACGGACCGTCATGGGCACGACGGACCGTCATGGGCACGACGGACCTTCGAGGGTGTCTCATTTCAAAATACTTAGAATTCTGAAAATTGGGTATTGAAATCGACTCTCTGAACTTCGTAACGGAATGACAGGACGGACCGTCGTGGGCACGACGGGCCGTCACAGACACTTTAATGGAATGGAGTCTCTGAACTCTGTGACGGAGCAGCAGGACGGACCGTCGCAGGCACTTCGGCCCGTCACAGGCTGCGTAATCCCAAGCGGGGTCGGATTTCTTTAAATGTTTTAAGGGACGTTTTGGACTATTCCTGCTATAATTATAAATTTAGTGGGTTAATGTTAATAATTTAACTACTTGAGGGTTAAAAGAGATAACCTTGAATTAATTAATGGGTTAATTCACCATCTTATATACTTAATTATATGCTAATTAGGGTAAAAGAAAGAGGGTTTGAATAAAAAAAGAAAAGAACAGAAAGAGAGAGAGGGGATCGAACGAGAAAGAGGAGAAACGAGAATAAGAACAAAGCTTTGGGAACTTGCTTGCTTGATTACTAATCTTCGGTGGAGGTAGGTTATGGTTTTTATACTATTCGTAGTTAACTCTTAATAGTGAATGATATGTGTTGGGTTGTATTGTAAAGTCGTCTATATGCTTAATTGTATGCTTGCGTGAATGTGATTATATAATTATGATGAAATAAGCATGATGAAGCTATTGAATCCCAAATCTTGAAAACCCCTTGTTAATGATGATACCTTGGTATAAAAGAAGGCTTGATGAACTAAAGTAATGAGATTGATGATGCCTTGGTATAAAAGAAGGCTTGATGAACTAAAGTAATGAGATTGATGATGCCTTGGTATAAAAGAAGGCTTGATGAATTAATAGAATGAGATTAGTGGAGCGGGTGTCACGAACCGACACGTAGAATTAGGGGATCGGGTGTCACGAACCGACACGTAGAATTACGGGATCGGAGTGTCACGTTCCGACACATAGTAGTAAGGGAGAGGAGTGTCACGTGCCGACACAAGAGGAATAGAGATAATGAATCTTGGAATTATGTTAATAAATTCGAATGAAAAGAACCTAATTCCCAAATGAGCATGATATGGAGGCTTGAGTCCTCATGAATGTACTTGACGTTATTTATCAAATATTCTTGTACATATTTTTGCTACAGATTGAGTATTGTAGTTGATTTATGATATGATCTGATATATATTGTTTTCTATTTTGAGTTGGCCGATGATATCTACTCAGTACCCGTGTTTTGTACTGACCCCTATTTGTATGTTTCTTTCCTTGTTATTTGTGGAGTGCAGCAAACGTGCCGTCGTCTTCAATTCAACCGCGTTTGCTGTTGTCTTCAATTTAACCGCAACTCTAGCCAGTCTTCATTACACCAGATTTCAGGGTGAGCTTACACTTCTAGCTTGGACTGGATCTTCTTCTTCATGTCTCGATGCCTTGAAGTTCCGGCATGGACTAGATTTTTACTTGTCCTAGCTTTCTAGATACTCTTAGAATTAGTAATTTGAGGATAGATGTTCTTGTGATGATGACTTCCAGATTTTGGGGATAAAAATAAATGTTTGAGTTTTTAGAAGTTATTTGATTTATTTTGTTAATGAGTTTCTAAGTCTTCCGCAATGTATTTAGTTCATTGTATTCGAAATGTTGGGTTTTGTATTGATTGGTTCGCTCACATAGGAGAGGGTAAGTGTGGGTGCCAGTCGCGACTCGATTTGGGTCGTGACAGTACTCTTTAATCTTGTGGTCTTAAACATGTCAAATGAAAAGTAGAAGTTAAATTGTTGCCAAAAAAGGAAAGGGGTCATTCTTTTTTAAACAAAATAAAAAGGAAATAGGGATATTCTTTTCGAAAAAGAGGGAGTACTCATTAGATAAACAAAGGGTAGTAAAATTGTACCAAATCTCATAGTTGGATGACATTTTAGGCCCTTTTACGTTAAAATAATTTAAAATTAGTTAATATTTAAGCTTAAATGATTGACTTAATTTTGAATTTCATAGTAAATTTTAAATTATAAAAAGGTTAGGCAGCTAAACTCTACACTCCTCCCTCACCGACTCTTCATTTCCTATCTCTTACAAAAAAGATTCCTATTTGGATCATGTTCACCATTTTTTAAATTTATGACAAACAAGAGAGAGAAAAAGGAGGAAAATAATGATACATTTATATAGAAATAATGAATTCAATAAAAGATGACTTAATTAAGTAAATATGTACAAATAATACATTTTTCTTTTGTGGGTACCCAAAATTAAAGATAATCAATTCTCTTATCCCCACCCTCATCCCATCATGAAAATATTAATAACTTAATACTAATTAAAAAAATATAAATATGTTAGTTCATTTAATGTTTGAGTCTTGGATATCCTAAATAAGAATAAGAGATTACAAAAAGGAATAAAAGAGAAAATGAACAAGTCATTTGGATAATTGAGAGAAAAAATTATATTAATGAAAACACTAATTTTTTTACATGGACAATCAGTCGGGGTAAGTAAGGATTTTAGTTGGATCCTCAATTATGAGTTTGGTTACGTTACAATAAATTGAGATCGACATAAAATAGGTCAATATGAAGATCACATGAAATTATTTATTTTTTCAAAATTATTTTCTATTGTATCTGGTCAAAATTTGAATCCGAAGTGGTTTTATAGATTTTTTTAAAAAAAATATAATTTATTATTTATTTGAGAAGGGTTTAAATTTGGACCAATAACATTAAGCAATAAAATAAATAAATATTTAATAATTTTAGTTTAATGGAGCTACTAAAAATAAGGACAAATATGAATCAAAGAATTTTCATCGAGGGTATTTAGCCGAAAGGTGGACGTAAAAGGTATTTAAGGGCGATAGGTGGATGGAAGGTAATTTTGAACCAACTCAAATACTTGAGGGGCATTTTAGACCCTTCAACGGAGACGAGCTTAAAGCTTAATTTCATAAGCTATATCGTGTGTGCGCGCGCGCGTGTACGTGTGTGCACACATATGTGTAGTGTGTGTATAAAGGGTTTATACATATTTATACACTATGCATACATTATTATACAATGTTGATTATATTGTTATCTATTTCCATACGTTTTGCAATATACATATATATAAAAAAGACCTAACTAGCTCAATCTTCACCAAATAACTCAAATTTTAACCACAATTTCAAAATGACATTCTCAACCAATATTAGTCACCCCAAATTTGATATTCAAATCAAGACACATGATATATAGCAATAACTAGTTGTGGACTGTGGATTCAATAGTCAAGCTCCATATTCAAATGAACCCAACATTTTTTATGTGTAACTTAAATTAAATTCAAACCTACCAGTAGTTGCAATAAATAGTAGGTCTAAATTTATAATTTTAAAAATACAATAGATTCAATACTAAAAAATCATAAAAACTAAAAATCATAGAGTTAAATTAGAAGTTCGTCACTAACAATAACACTCACTTAAAACAAAACCCAATTTTAAAAATCTAATTTCTTTGGACTCAAGCTTTGAAGCTTCTTTAATGACTTCCAGTTTTACTTTTCAATTGTTCTTCAATATATCAGTCACCACTAAATGTTTTCAAAGAATTCAACCAAAAAATTCAATGGAGTAATAAAACATCTTCTTGAAAATTAGCTAACTAGTCAAAATTTCAAATATAATTGTTAAAAATAACAACTCTTTAAAATAATTATTTAAAATGTTATTATAGTAATATTTTAAAAAAATTAATATACCCTAAATTAGTTCCTAATTTATTTTAAATTAATCACATATATATTATTTTTATATCAAATTATATATTTATAATTATCCCCCTAAAAATACATTATATTGTCACTTCTCATCAAGTTCAATTTCTTTCTATTCATTAATTTTATTCTCCTTCTTGTTCGTTCAGATTCTTTGTCTTTTTCCTTTTTTATTAAAATGGAAAAATATCAAATAAAATTTTTGTATCATATTCTCATTCAATTGGATAACTTTCTTTTGATTTGTATTTATTTTGTTAATATCAGATATTTGAAGTTTAAATTTGTATTTTCTTTGACCATTTATGTATTCTTGTGTCCAAATTTATTCCACTTCAAAATTATATATTGAGTAAATTTTCTTTTGAGTATGATTTTTTAAGTAGATCTTGTTACTATCTAGGTAGGTTTTAAATTTTGGTGTTTACATTTTTTTAATTTAAGTTAATATTTAATTTCATACTTAATTTTATGTTCTTATTAGTATTGTCACTTGTATTCTTTATATGTCAATTGTATTTTCAGAATCCTGTATTCACTTAAATAAAATTATAGACGACTAGAATGATATATATTCTTACTTAAATTGTATTCATATTAGTATATATGTTGTATATTTAACCTTTAATTATATTTTTTTAAATAATATTATATTTATTTAAGCATATTTTATCCATGTGCATTCAAATTAATCATTTTGTATGCTATATTTAAATTCAGTTATCAACTGTATTTGTGTTCAAAATTAACTGTAATTTGTATGTCGTATATCAATTTTTTGTACTTGTGTAATTTTATTTTTACCTTTTGATCAAATAAAATAAAATATTCTAAACTGATTTTATATTTTAAAAGTTGTGTCTCGAAAATTATATTCAAAAACTTATTTCCTAAATGTTAATTAAATTCATTATTCACTTTTATTTGTAACTTTTTATTTAAGAAAAAGTTGTATTCTAACCTAATTTGTATTCCAAAAATTGTATTCTATTCTATAAGTTGTTGTCTATAATTGTTGAACAAATTTGCATTCCCAACTAATTTAAACTTCTATCATTCAATATATACAATCATAATAATTCAATATAGAATAGGGATAACATCATAAAAATTATATTAAAAATAAATTTCTATTCTAATAATCCAATACATAATATCATCAAATTTGTATCCAAACTAATTTGTATTCCTATTATTCAATTTACAATATCACAACAATAAAGCTGTTTTTGAATAAAATTTCAAAAAATCTACCCTCATGGTGCATCACACCTTATTTTGATGAATTCTTTGAGATAATACGAGATCGATCATATCTTGAAAAATAAATGTGATTTTTTGATTGTATATCTGAATCGATTTCTTTGATCAAACATCGATTTTGAGTTTATAGGAACACCGACAATGAATTGCTTCACTTTTGTATTTCAAAATTGCTATCCAAATCTATCAACAATTTTAAATTTTCCAAGAAAAACGATGAGGATCGTATACAATTTAATGTTTAACGAAGATGCACAAAATTTTGATCGTTATATAATTTTGTATTGTTTAAGGGAGAAGGATGATGAACTTTTTTTTTACAACTGATCCATGACTCTTGACAAATAAAAATAAAAATTCTTAGAGGATTTTTGTCCATAAATGATGATCAATCGACTAGACTTCTATGAAGAACAAGGATTATAGATGGAGAATCAAATATCGATAACGGAATCTGAATAACAGTTGATTAATTCAAAAACAATTATTCAACGAAGAGTGAGGCAAATAAAAAAAACTTCAATTCAATTTCAATGTAGTTACTCGAAAATGGTCATTGAAGATATGTAAAACAATGGTGAAAGGTGTATGAAAGAACAAGAGAGAGATGACACTTTATATTTTTCCAATTGTAACTAATTAATAATTAGAGATGGGATAATACTCAATTACCCCCCTAGCCTATACCCAAAATCCCTACGACACACCTTTTCTTTGATGAGGTCCTATTACCCCCTCCAACTTGTTTTTTAAGTAATATACTACCCCTTGCGTGCCTACGTGGCAAAAATAATCTGCAAGGTCCATTTGCACGCGCCGGGACCCACTTTTCACTTTTCGATAAAGTGACTTTACACTTCCCTAGTCTGACGTTTACTCTTTTCCAAATTCATTTTACCAAAAAAGTAGATGAAGATAGAGGGAAAGTGTTTGCATGTGTGATTTCAAAGCTAAGAAATTAGATTTCCAGTCAAAATTTGATTTTCGTTGTTGGATTTTGGGAGTTAATTTTTGGTTGCAGTGTGTGGATCGATTTCAATCGTGACAGTGTGGGACGTGGGTCGTTCTCATCCATACACAACTTATTCAACTCGGATTTTGTCATAACCCTAACTTTATAAACATTGTCAAAAAAAAATAAGAATTAATAATCGACATAAAAAGATGTAAAGAATATATTAAATTTTAGTTTACCTCTTCAAATCAAGGAGCTTGAATGATAATGGATCTTCTTCGAAAATGAAGAACCATAAAAATGGTGGTATTTTTTTTTGAAAGGAGGAAGAGGATGTTTTTGAGAGAAACAATAAATTCATTTTTGTATTTTTTTCAAATTGCTTTGACACGTGGCTCATTTTCATTGGCCATTTTTAACCAAAAGCTGCACTCACTCTGCCCTCACTCCGCACTCACGCGCCCTACATGGGTGAAAACACGTTTTTTGCCACGTAGGCACGCAAGGGGTAGTATATTACTTAAAAAACAAGTTGGAGGGGGTAATAGGACCTCATCAAAGAAAAGGTGTGTCGTAGGGATTTTGGGTATAGGCTAGGGGGGTAAGTGGGTATTATCCCATTAGAGATTTAACTGATTTTTACCTTTTTTGAAATATTTTCTCCCTTGATTTCTCCATTCTGATATTAAAAATTTGTATTCTCCTAATTATATAATTAAATAAATACAAAAGTCAGTCTTATAGCAAATCAAAATATTGTCATTTTAAATAAATATTAAAAGTGTTGACAAGAGATCCTATTATATACTAAAATTGTTATTTTGAAATTTTTCCCATTTCAGATTAGAACAATAAGGATGGAAAATATGAGCTTATTTTGTTTATAAAGTTGGGCCGAATGACATGTCCATGTAAACATCATGTGCTAATTTCAACAATTATATATTTTGTCTGAGTTGCCTTTTGATAGACCATATCTAGTGAGTGTATATAAGAAAGAAGATCAGTGTATTCGAATACAGGTAATCGTTGGTGATAATTGTATATAGCCATAACGTTAGTGTTTTGATTTTGAAAACTGATTTCAAAAAATATAAAAAATTTTAAAGAAGAAAATTCATAGGATGCAACTATATACTTTTTTGATGTAGTATTTGTATATTAGAAAGAAGATCAGTGTAAACATCATTAATCTGATTGTATAAAAGTGTTGTATTAATTGTATACATGCTTTCTATGACCGATTTGAAATAAAATTTTTTTGAAATTGTACAGATAATGGCCTCATTGGCTACTAAAATATACAAATTATAATCATATATGAAATATTCCCATCTCTATAACTAAATCTAATTACTTTCTGTATATGTATATAAAAATAAAAATAATATGGAGCCTTTAATATACAATCCACTACTACCACTATTAAAACTTAGTGTATTATTCATTATACATAACTTAAAGTATGTATATACTAATCAAGTCCATTGACACATACAATAACTAAAGGAATATACAATTAAATAATGGAAGATATATACAAATAACTAAAGCATGTGCGTACTAAACATGCAATATACTATATACAATTACGTGAATACAAAATTTGCTTAAACAAATAATTTTTTGTAATCATATGAAATTTTTCCATATGTATAATATACTTACTTTTTGTATATGTATGCAAAAACAAAAATAATATCGATCCTTTAATATACAATCCACTACTATCACTATTAAAGCTTAATATGTTATTCATTATACATAACTTAAAGTATGTATAAACTAATCAAATCTACAGACACATACAATAACTAAAGGAATATACAAATATATAATGGAAGATATATATAAATAACTAAAACATGTGTGTACTGAATATGCAATATACTATATACAATTACGGGAATACAAAATTTACTTAAACAAATAATTTTTTTATATTGACACCTAGGTAACAAAAAAATTGCATCTAAAGTGTGTTTTAAGCCACTACCTCATGATTATGAGGTTCTTCAGATCCTTCAATTGCAAATGCATTCTCCTCTGAATCACTGTTTACTGCTTTTCTCTTTCTTCCTCCTTGTACAATTTTAATGCCTCTAGTTGTGGCATTGTTAAGAACTTCTTGAATTGTCGTAGGGTCATATTTTTTCTTGATCTCAATTCTTTCATTATTTGTTCATGTTGAACTTGTTTGGATTTTACCGTAGACCTTACATCAATCCCAAAATCTTGAGCTAAACCCATTGAAAACGAAGAGAAATTGTCAACAAAATTGACATGCAATGGAATACCTCTGGTAATCCTCATAGATGAAGATGATTCATTATTCTAATTTTGAAGAATTTGTGATCTTATAAGAACAAACAATCGATTATTTCACCAAAAAATATGAATAAATATAAGAAACACAATACATATACAATTGTTGAATAAGAAAAAAAATGGAAAACGACTAAAATTTAGGAGTACCTGTGAAAGTTGAATTCAATTTCGGGAAGGAGGAATTGAATTTTTGATAATTTGAAATTCAAAATCGGATAGAAATATTAATTGTAGGAGAAAAAGATGGAATATTAATAGGTTAGATAATATTGTTTTGTGTAAAATTATATACAAAATTAAAAAAAAAACTTTTTATACTATTGGTTTAGGAATAGGTGATGGACCCCATTAATTATAGCAAAAAAAAAACTACAATTATAGAAAGTAAATAAATTAAAGGGATAATGTCCAAGTACCCCCTCAACCTATGCCCGAAATCTCAGAGACACACTTATACTATACTAAGGTCCTATTACCTCCCTGAACTTATTTTATTAATAATTTTTTACCCCTTTTTAGCATACGTGACACTATCTTGTGGGCCCAACGATGGTTGACTTTTTTTTGAACTAGTGCCACGCAGGCTAAAAAGGGGTAGAAAAATACATATAAAATAAGTTCAGGGGGGTAATAGGACCTTAGTATAGTATAAGTGTGTCTCTGAGATTTCGGGTATAGGTTGAGGGGGTACTTGGGTATTTTCCCTAAATTAAACTATATCCTTATTATATAATTACTTAGGAATGTTTGCCATTCCATGTAATTTTCCCTTATATATTTTGTCTGAGTTGCCTTTTGATAGACTATATCTAGTGAGTGTATATCGCCTCTTTCCTCTTTCGCGCACCTCTCTTGTCCCTCTATATATGTGCTCCGCAATTTCATGTATCTATGTATCTAACATGCACAGATATATTTAATATATTTGTGTGTACTAATTTCATCTAGAGTGCTCGATATTTAATATTTAGTGTATCCAATAAATTTTGCAGCTACCTGCAAGATATTTTTCTATGATTTCACGTACGGGAAATTTTCAGCTACGTAAAAGTTAAAGTATCACAAATGTATTATGTATACCAACATTGTAATTTAGTATTTTGTCCGTGAGCAAATTCACAAAAGAATTGAACTACTGTATCCTTTTCCCTATATACTGTGTGTTTCAGAAACTCTTGTTCGGAAAGATCAAGAGGACTAGTAGAGTAGCGTACGGGTTATATGTGATGGACCGGAAAACAAAGCCACAACAATACAAGGTTAAAATAATGTTTGTAACCAAAAAAGGGAATGAAGGCCTATAACTTCGGGACAGGAGACTAGGGCATGTTCCTATTGGTGTTCTTAGAAAAAGAAAAGATTTTATATTTGTAGTAACTTTACTATTGATCAATGTATCATATGTCCTCAAGCTAGACAGACTAGAATTCAATTTCCTATAAGTCACACTACAGTAGATCATGTGTTTGATTTAGTGCATATGAATGTTTTGGTCCCATATAAGCTACTCATAACGGAATGAGATTTTTTTTCTCACTTTAGTGAATGTCAATCTAGATGGACATGGACTTTCTTAATTGCTTCAAAGTATGATAAAATTGTTTTTCTCAAATATTTTTGGAAAAATCACTCCACATACACATTTAAAAGATGATATTACAGGTTTTAAACCTACTTTTAAAAAATCTCGCTTACAACGATTTTATTACGGGTTATAACATATCATTGTTTATTTATAAATTAATTAAATTTTACTTTATTAAATTATTAATATTTTTATATTATTCTTAGATGATTTAAATCAAGAAGACACCACGATTATCTCTTACACAATTATAGAGATTTACATTGATTCATGTTACTTTTTTATAGTCACATGTCGGATTGACATTGATTCATTTTTTTTTATTGTCATTATCTCTTACACCATTTTAGGGATAACATTAATATTAGAGAATCAATTGTCATTATCTCTTACACTATTTTAGTAATTATTTTCTTCCAGCTTTCACACCCCTATTCTTTCTCAAAATATATTGTTTGTTTTGAACGAAAGAGTTTTTCCGATTAAAGTGACATTTCAAAAAGGAATTATTTTTTTTATTCAGAGTCGCCATTTGAAATTGAGTTATGGTGTTCCAATTCACCTTTTGTTTAATCCCTAATCAAAAGGAAATAATTCTTTGTTTGGTCTACGAACCAGAAATTCAGGTAAGAAATTCTGTTGACCGAGGGGAAGGTATTAGGCATCTCTCGAGTCTCGTTGTTCTAGCATGGTAGCTTTAATTGACTTATACTTATTTTTATTATTTTTGGATATATTTTATAGGTCATGACTTATTTGTTTTATATTGATGAACTTTTATTTGGTCTCAACCTAGATACGTAATCGCATTCTTGGTCTTGACGCTAAGAGGCATAACTGTCTTCTTCTCTCGAGTACCTCACACCTAATAATTACAATGTAAACCTCTTGATTTAAATTAATGAATGTTTAATTATTAAAATAATATATCCAAGGTGCGTAATCGCATCCTTGAAATTATCTTAATGTCTGAAAAAAGATCTGTAACCACATTCTTAAGTGAAACATATATATTTAACGTGCCAAAGTGTTCGATCTAAGGTTAAACATATATATTATTTCCTTATAAAGAAAAAACAAATAAAGTAAAATACTAAACTTCTAAACTAAATTTTAGACCATTTTCATGTCATTTTTATCTTTTACTATTCTTAAAGTTGATGCCAAAATTAAACATAACCTTCTAACTCAACAAAACAATACTGAATCGTAAAATAAATCTCATTTTTTTGATTGATATAATAAAATAATTTTTTTAATCTATTTAGTTATTTTAATATTATTTTTTTTACTATTCTTAAGGTTGACGTCAAAATTAAACATAAATTTTCTAATACAACAAAATATTACTGAATCATAAAAACAAATCTCATTTTTGATTGATAAAATATAATAAAATAATATAAATCTATTAACTTATTTTAGCCTAACAATTCTTACTTTATTATCATTGTCTAAATATAGAAAAGAACAATGTCATCACATTTTAATTTTAAGAGGTTACAACTAATGAATATAAATAAATAAATAGAAAATAATCATCAATTAATGCTACATTCATTAAATAAAAAAAGATATAACTCTTTAATCCCATAATCATTTCAATCAAATAATAAATAAAACAAAGTTATAATTAAACTAATCATAAAAATTACAACAAATTTCATAAATTAATTAACGATTTAAGGCAAAGTTATTCCTAAAAAAAAAGTTTCGCAAAAACTTGATCGAATGTCCATTAAAAACATCCACAAAATTTTGTAGATTGTATGGGGTGATATATGTATCGTATTGATATGAAAATAAAGAAAAGGTAGGAAAAGATATGAATGTGTTAGGCAAATTTTTGAAAGAAAATAAAATGAAAATGCTTTTTTTTTTTTAATTTCTCGTGCAGATTTTTTTTATGTTGCTCACCTATTTTATGTTTTCTTCTCCTTTTTCCATTCTATTTTGTATGTATTAGTATGTATATATAAATAGTAGTGTACTACTGTAGGTGATGTGGGGGAAGATGTGAGAAGTTGTGTGTAGTGGGTTGAGGGAAATGGACAGTAATGGAGTTAAGTAAGGTTGTTATTAATAATTAATATAAAAATTATAATAAGAAGAATATCATCTAATTATTAAAATAAAATTATAATTGAATAGCTAATATAAAATTATAATTAAGAAATATTAGTTTAAACCAAAATTAAAATATATTTTTTGGTTTCAAAATTTTAAAATAAACTTATTAAAATAAGACAAAACTAAAATATCTAAAAGAAATATTTAAGGAATAAAAAAATTATTGTAAAACCTTATCTTCAGCCAAAAATTACGTGTCTACAGTTTGTCCCTCTTTGACTTGAAATATGAAGTGTTTTCAGACAAAGAAGTAGACAAAACGACAAGTTTTGAACAGACTCTTATTTAAAAGAAAAATATGCGACCGAGTCCTTGTTTTGGACTGCCTACATATCTCGGGTTGTAAGGGAATCAGGTCACATGTAGTTCAAGGAGATGAGGTGATAAATTGAAAGTTAAGTGAGGTTCCATTGAGGCTCTAGATCGTGGATCGTATCCTTATTTACATAAAAATGAAAACTAATAGTCGAAAGGTAAATAAATATACAAGCTCCTATCTATGCAACTTTTTCTTGAGTCTTCACTTGAATCTTGACTTTAAGATATCATCTTGTTTTTTGGGTGAGTATCCTAACCTTGAATTGGATTGGAGATCGAACTTTCCACTTAGACTGAGCTTTTGACAGTATTCAAAATGACAATTAGAAGATACTCTTGAATGACTGCATGTTTTCTTGATCGAAAGCGGATTAGTAAAAGATGTGAAGAAGTCAGGTTGTTTCATGCATTAAAGAAGTTGAAACTGGCCATCATGGGATTTGTTATTCTAAAACATATTTGAAACTTTGTTCTTGAGTTTTAAATCATGTCTTGCTTAAGGAAACCTAAAAACCATCACCAATAAAAGAAATGAACAAATTTTTTGCCCTAGTTTTCATTGGGAAAAATTTCTAAGTTATATGCAAATGTGAATTAATATAAATAAATAAACTCAGACTAGGAAGTGTTTATTATACAAGATAATAACCAAATTCCATTATGTGGGAGGGTCATACTAATCTCATTATCCAGGAGGGTCCTTCTACTCCCATTATTATAGAAGTTCATTGCTATACTTTGTCCCATTATCCAGGAGAGTCCCGCTAATCACATTATGAGGAGGGTTCTGCTAGTCACATTATCTAGGAGGGTTCTGTTAATTTTATTATTTAGGAGGGTCTTCCTAGTCCAATTATTCTGGAGGGTCCTGCTAATCCCATTATCAAGGAGGGTCCTGCTAATCCCATTATTTAGGTGGGTCCTGCTAATCCCATTATTAGGAGGGTCCTGCTAGTCCCATTATCCAGAAGGATTCTGCTAATCCCATTATGAGGAGGGTACTTCTAATCCCGTTATCCAAGAGGGTCATGCTAATCTCATTATCTAGGAGGGTTCTGTTAGTCCCATTATCCAGGTGGATCCTGCTAATCCCATTATGAGGAGGGTCCTGCTAGTCTCATTATTCAAGAGGGTCCTGTTAATCCCATTATCCAGGTGGCTAATCCCATTATAATATGGTCCCGTGTCCCATTATCTAGGAGGGTCCTGCTAATCCCATTATGAGGAGACTCATTCTAATCTCATTATCCAGGAGGGTATATCTAATCCATAATCCATGAGGGTCTTGCTAGTCCCATTATCCAGGTGGGTCTTGCTAATCCAATTATTAGGAGGGTCCTGCTAGTCCCATTATCCAGGAGGGTCTGGTGGTCCTGTTAATCTCATTATCTGAATCAACATGCTTAATTGAGACGAGATAGATGAAAAGCCCTCAACAAACATTCTATATGAGCTAGCCAAACCCAAGAAACTCTTCATATTAGTTGGACATGTAGATTTAGGCCAACTTTTATCTTTTTTTATCATTTGGGTATCCACTCTTATTCCATCACCAGAAACTATTTGGCTTAAGAATGCAACACGCTCAATCAAAAAAACTCACACTTGGAGGACTTGACATACAACTCCTTATCTTTTAAGTGTGAAGGATTATTCTGAGGTGACTAGCATGATATTCTACATTGCTTAAATTGAATAATATGTCATCACTGAACACGATAACAAATATATCTAAAGAAGGCTTAAAGACTTTGTTCATATGATCTATGAACATAGCTGGTGCATTAGTCAAACCGAAGGATATGAAAAGAAAAACTGATGGCAGCCTGATCTGAGATCAAATTTTGTCTCATATATTGTTCTAAAATTTGTCTTTGGAGTATCACATTCACTAACTTTCTACTGATGCCAGGCTGATCTGAGATCAAATTTTGAGAATTAAGAAGCACCCTGATGTTGGTCGAAAATATCATTTATCATTGGAAGAGGATACTTATTCTCGATGGTAACCTTATTCAATTTGTGGTAGTCTATACATATTCTAAGGGAACCATCCTTCTTTCTCACAAACTAGACCGGAGCACCCCAAAGTGAGTCACTTGATCGAATAAAACCCTAATCTAACAATTCTTTCAATTGTTCCTTCAACTCCTATAGCTCTACTGGTGTCATTCTATATGGCGGAATATAGATAGGAGGAGTATCTGGGATGCTGTCTCTGCCGAAGAATATTTCTCTCTTAGGAGGGACTCCAGGTCGGTCATTTTGAAAGACTTGTGAAATCTCTGTTACCATAGGAACTGATAGCAGGGAAGGTACATCAGCACTTGAGTTATCAACTCAGATTAAGTATTGAATACATCCTTTTAAAACTAGCTTACTCTCCTTAACGTACAAAATTAAATGACCTTTAGGCATAGATGAACTACGACTCCACTCTATCACTGGCTCATTAGAAATCTAAAACTTGACAACTCGAGTTCTACAATCTATTGATGCATAACATGAATGAAGCCAGTCTATAACTAGAATGACATCAAAATCTACAATGTCAAAATTTACTAGATCAGTGATGGTATTCTTGTGATTTATAAAAATTGGACAATCAGGATAGACTGTTTCCGCTAGAATATACTCTCCGACAGTGGTAGAAAAATAGAAAGGTTCACAATGTTTCTCAGGAAGAACCTCAAAGTAATTTGCAACATAAGGAGTTACAACAGATAAACGCGCCCCTGGGTCTAGCGAAGAATAAACATCAAAAACAAAGACTTTGATCTTACCAATGACAACATCTGGATAGTTCTCTTGTTCTTGGAGGCTAGTGATTGCATAGAGGTGGTTTTCCCCTCCCCCAGTAAGAGAAGTTGCACCTCTATGTTCAACCTTGTCTGGTGGAGCAACTAATGAAGATTGAGCTCTCTTACTCTGATATCCAGTACCTTACCTGTTCTTAGGGCACTCCTTCATGAATTGACTCACTTGACTACACTTAAAGCAACATGTTTGGCTATCACGACATTACCTAGGTGGTAAATACCATACCGAGACATGCACGAGCCCAGATATCTTATGCGCCACACTTTCTTGAGACTTCATTGTCTAGATATGAAGTTTTGTGAATTCGGGGCATGATGCTCACCTTTATTTCTAGGTGCACGAGCACTAGACAATAATGGTGCAGGGCCCATTTGTTTCTTCAACTGTGACCGATTCGAAACCACCCTTCTGCTACCTAGACTTATTCCTAGTCTAAGCTTTCTTGATTTTATACTCTTCTCTGTCTCTCAGCTTCTCCTCTTCCAGTTTATACACATAAACCTTCATTTTGGAGACGTCCATATCACTGATCAATGTTTCAACTCTCCCCTCTTTGCTTGATGCACGACCCAAGCCTGCAACAAACAAGCTCATTATACTCCTTATGTCCTTAATTATTTCAGGAGCATAGAGGGATAGTTAGGTGAACTTTGATGCGTATTCATGCATACTCAATGATTCCTATTTCAGTGTAAGAAACTCCTGTACCTTAACTTCTTTCAATTCTCGAGGAATGAAATGCCCCAAGAAAGATTTTTCAAAGAAAGCCCAACTCCTTATGTGGTGCATTCTTATCTCTGCCCCCATTCCACTAATCGAATCAAATCTTAACCATATTATTCAGTTGGTATCCAAATAACTCGATTGTTTCAACATCAACAACATAAATCACATCAAAAGCTTTCTTCAACTCCTCTATAATGTTTTCTCGATCCTCAATAGTGTTCTCACGAGTGAAACTGGGAGGATTTATTCTCAAGAACTCAAAAATCCTCGAAATGTCAACCTTTTCTTGTTGAGATCCTCTTTCTTGACAAACCTAGTAAGTCACATCGTTACTCCACATCCTAATAACCTCATGGAACTCAGCGTTGGTAACATCCCCTTGAGGTTTAATTTCATATGCATTGGGTAACTCTTGTTCCTGAGGTTCAAGATTTCTACTATTTGGGTGACCTCGTGCTGCTCTTCATGCAGTCATGGTTATTTGAAATACGCGCAAGAAAGAATAGAGAGAGTCTTTTAGAGATAAACTCTAATGCACAAAATGAGTATGAAAGAAGCTAGGAATTCCTAAATATTGTAGACTCCGAATTAGAGATGTTGCGCGCTTCACACTAATGACTAGGACTGTACATATATGCCTTCATATACTCTCTAGGACACTTGAACTTTGTGCTATGATACCATATTTTTCATCCCCCGATACAACACTTTGGACGTGGCACCCAATGACAATTTCTTGATTTGAGCAAACCCTTGTCCTAGCTTACTTAACATAGCGGAATACTTACCTTAATAGTAAAAAAGAATTATTCTCACAAGGATAAATTTACAAAAATGTCTTGTCAAAAATTGTACTTAATTCTAAAAATAAAATATCTGAAATGCGAGATGAAGAGAAACTCAAAACTGATTATCTGATTGACTATCCGCCTATGAATCCTCTATAATACTGAGATGAATGTAGGGAAAACCCCCCAAATATTCTATAAGTAAAAACATGGAAAGAAATTAAAGAGTCCGCCAGAATGCAAGGAGGCTTACCAGTGACTCTACGTGCTCACACGATATGAAAAATGGCACTGGATGCTGATCCTAGATACCTGCGTCTGCATCATAAGAATACGAAGGTGAACTGGCATCTGTACATCGCATTTATATGTATGCGATTTGGAATGCTAAAAAAACTTAAGCTTGGAAAGAATAACAAGAAAACTTACACCTTTGGTCTTCTTAACTCGTAAAATATTGAACTTAATATAAAACAATAAAGACCCCTACAATATATATATATATATATATATATATATATATATATATATATATATATATATATATATATATGTATATATATATAATCTTTGTAAAATGGAAAAATAACTTAGTTCATTAAAAAAATGCAATAAGAAACTCAACTTTACACATGTATGTAAGTAGTATAATTTTTTTGGGAGATTCTCTAACGGAAAACCATAACTGTGAGACTAAGCAATGGTACAACGCTTTACCTCACGTTGGAAGAGAACCATCCTATATCTGCCGTCAATATAGAACCTGAACTACGAAGTGGATTCACTAGTCTGTGCGAAAAAGCAATAAGGAATCATCTAAAAAGTATGATCCTTCTTATGTCCATGTTGGCTACATAGTTTATGGGGGCTTGAGTTAATATGAACTCGCGTCCCCATATCTCTTCTCAATACTACACCCAAAATAAATAGCTCATATTTTCTTAAAACAATTTCATCTCTGGTTTGACGTAATTTCTCAAACCTATCTTTAAAATCTCTCTTGGAAATGATAGTTTCCTTTTTACTAAACTTGCCAAACGCTATTGGAAGCCTAGCTTCCTTTCTTGCTCAAAATGCAAGTACATTTGTAATTCTTAGGGAATACTTAGTTCCCTTATAACTTTGAGAGATGAACTCAACTCTTTACTCTTTCCTTAGCTTGCAACTTGAGCCTTTAGACAAAGGTTAAAAGTTTGTTAAAGACTCTTGGAAACTTTAAGAACTTACTTTTAATTATTCTTAACTTTTAGACTTGACTCTCAATTTTCTTGACTTTGATCTTAACATTCCTTGAATTTTATTATGTATTCAATGTTTATGAGATAATGTTGATGGATGATTTAATGATTTTTAGATGTGCGACAGAGTATTAGAATCAACTAAGAAACATTGGTTTATCACTTAGGAACTAGTATAAAAAGATAAGGAATCAATGGGGTGTCTACGCATCCTTGGCGCAGTGAGAGGCGTGGAGCACCAGTCCCCAAACGTCATAGGACATGTTGGGGCGCTCTCGCTACCTTGACACATCATGGAACTATGTATAGATAACTTCGATGGTTCTTTCCCCAAACTCTTAGAATCAATAAACCATCAATACCCAATAGATCAACTCAAAAAACAACCCGGAAACGCGAACCAAATTAACTCTAGGCATGCAACAACTCAACCAATAAGAATTCAATAATGTTCTTCAAGAACTTGACTTGTCATCATTCAATCTACTCAAAATTGTCAAATTAGAAAATTTAGTCTATGGGAGAACTTAACCAACACAAAAGATCTTACATACCTTAATAGGTATCATCCCCAAAAAATTCCACTTGTAATTACTTGGCGTTCTTGGTGAAATGTTGATCTTTCTTTCTTTTCCTTCTTCTCTTTTCTCTTCTCCAAGCCCTAACCGTAGAATAATTTTTCTAATATGAAATAAACACTTATTTTTACCCCAGATGAATCCTTAAAACTAATTAGGAAATAGAAAGGTGAAAAAACTCGTTTGACCTTACTTAAATCCGTAATTTGACTCTCCTTAGTTGAACATTCCAACTTCCCAAAGGCATATCTTCCACATATAATATTGAAATCGTGTAAACTCGGCACTGTTGGAAATATATTTTCAAGGGATTTCCATGTCATGAACTACCCCTAACTCATTCTATGCTAGCATTATGGCAATTTGAAAATGACAAAAACTTACTTCATAAAATTAGGAAATATTTCTAGATTTACGCCTTTATTTGAAAAATGATTATTTTAAATTTCTTAGATTATCCTTAATTATTTTGAGTTACGAGATGTTACACTAACTACTTTCCTTCATGTTTTCTACCATACTTTGCAAAAATAGGATTCACAACATAAAGACCACCACCTTTTCCTTCTTATGACTTGGGGTAGACATCTTACCTTTCTTGAGCATTGGAGTCTTAGGAGTACCTTGCTTGGGGAACCTCTTCTTGAACCTCTAATCTTGTCTTGGAATGATTTCCATATTCGGCCCTTGTCCTCTTCATATCCCTACAAACTTTCCTAAGATTTTTCTCCTCAATTTGTTTAGCATGGACCATGAGACGGCAAAAATCCATGCTAGGAATCAAAAAATCCCACCTGCATTAATTAATCACAAGGTTGGATATACCCATGACGAATTTGTTCATCTTAGAACTAGCATCCGCAGCCATAGTAGGAGCATGTTTTGATAGTTGATTGAAGTTGAGGCTATAATCCTTCACACTCATACTCCCTTGACGAATATTGATGAATTCTTGCATTTTCATCTCCCTTAATTCTAAGGGGAAGAACCTACAAAGGAAAGATGTCTTGAATGAAGACCAACTAATCGGACCTTCTCTAACAAGTCTGTCCTCCTTCCATTGTTCATACCAAACATGAGACACATCATTAAGCCGATAGGAGACTAGTTCCTCCTTTTCTTTAGACGACACACCCATAGCCTCTAGCACTTTGAACACTTCATCCATCAGAAATCCTCCACTTTCGAGCCAAATAAAGTAGGGGGATTCATCCTCATGAAATCCTTAATCCTAGATTCAATAGTGCTGGCATTGGTGTTCACTTGCACCCTTGAATACCTAGAAACTTTACTTACACTAGAGTCAAGATATGAATAGACACTCTTATCTCAATATTAGACATATCCACTTCTTCAATAGGAACTTGAGGGTTTTAAGGAGCTTGAGGGGGAATCCCTTCGTTCACATTGTCCTCTTCGGTCCATGTAGCATTGTTCCTTCTTGCATTCATTGTCTATAAGCACAAGAAAAAGATTCAAAGAGAGGACTAGATAGATTTATGACTCCCATGTACAAGACTCTACCTAAGGGTGTAATTTGTGACATCAATCCTACACTATTCTCAATCTTACACTCTCTTACCAAGTTTGTAAAACGATCGAGGAGCACCCCTTAGTCGTAACCGGAGTCTTCATCCTCGAGAGGACTTACACAAGCCCTTAGAATTTGTTAAAGCATATATCATATGATAAAAATACGGAAAATAATTATAAATTTTACTTTGGAAGTTCAACTTCACTTCATAAATGAAAATAGAATATAAATTTGTCACTCAATATCATCTTACATAGGATATATAAATTTTGGATTTATCCCTTACATCAACAAGGATTCTAGAATGAGGAAATACAATAATGTCTTCGAACATAAGCAAACAACTAAAAGCTATATCATAAAAGTCTTGTCCTCAGACATGAGGACTCACCAACTTTGAGAAGTAACTTCCAAGTATCCTTGAAAAGCGACGTTGATTACTCAATTGCTCGAACCTACTTTGTTTGAAAAAAAAGGGAAGAAAATATGGGTTATTACATTAAACGTCCAAAATATGGCGTTTATGCATAAAAATCATCAATGCATGTATAAAAGGACATTTTAGTCAAAACATGTTTTTACTAAGTAAATCCAATATACACATAAAATAAGAATCATAAGCCAGCTCAACATGATATAATCCCGACATGTATACACCCTAACAATACTTGTGCAATGCAAAGAATAGTTTCCCCTAACCCTATTCAAAGTTACCACATTAGGCAACCTACTTCATACAAACATTCATAATCTCATATTTCATCATAACCTGCTATATTCATATAGATCATACATAGATGAACATACATGAGTTATAATAAATACAATCACAACAGAACACTACTAGAACCATCTAATAAGATTCCACCAGTGTAATGTGCAAGCAAAATCTCATACTCTCCCTCACACAATGTAGAAAACCCCTCAATAAAATCCCTAGTTAGAATCCATACATTTTCTTTATTCATTTACTTTTACATTAGGAAACGAGGTTGGAATAATCGATATTATACCATGTGAGCTACATGGAATTCGGTGTTCAACTCCCACACAAAACAGAGAGGGTCAACACTTGACTAAGGGGTAACCTTTCCTACATATCTATCTCGGTGGATCCACTATGCGAGAGTCCTATGTGGACACCTAACTAGTATGACCTAAGGGAGGTTACTTATGATAGGTGAATGAAAAGAACCAATCTAGACATTGCACAACTAACTTCTTAGGGAGTTCTATGAAGGTATTCTAATGAATGTTTCTATATACATGTTCCTTATGCGTGGCTTTGTAGTATTTGTGTACTGGTTATGAAGATGTACATGGTATGAGTCTATATGATGTGGTCTTATTCTTATGTGCATAAGTTGGTCTTAAGAAGGTATTGTTGGCATAAATGAAGTTGTCTATATGGAACTGTTTATGTACGAAATATTGTGTGATAGCTTGTGGTCTCATGATAAGTTTCATAAATAGGTGTCAGCTTATGGCACTTCAAATTCACATTGCACTAGTAGACTTAGATTGGGATTGTGAGGAAGGTTTTATAATTTCTTATTTGAAGTAAAGTGAATAGATGTGCAAGTTGATGTAGCTTACTATAAGTGCTTTTAGAGTCTTGACTTAAATGTGTCTATGATGTATTATAGTCCTATTACGGTATATGTTTGATTATGTAGGTTGTATGTATGCTTTCTTTGTGTCCTTAAGGTGGTGTATTGTACCAAGCATCACTAGAGGGTTACTTGGGGAAATAGGAAGTAAGAAGAAAATGATTCACTATAAAGAGGAAATAGATTACTGTAAAGTGGCCCTACATGTGGCTTAAATTCGATGTGTGATTTTATATGATGTTTAACCTTTGAATATGTATATATGAAGTATGTAAATGATATTAATGCTATTGTATAGATGTTTTATGAAGATTTTCTAAAAAAATCATGAAGTATAATTTCAAGAAAATGTCTCCTTTAAATGCATGTTTTGCATGGTTGCCATACTTAGTGCATTCTTGTAATAAATCCATTCTTCTCTACTTTTTACAAAAAAGTGTAGGTTATGGATGCTTAAAAGGATG
The DNA here is from genome assembly GCF_036512215.1 of Solanum lycopersicum. NCBI lineage: Eukaryota > Viridiplantae > Streptophyta > Magnoliopsida > Solanales > Solanaceae > Solanum > Solanum lycopersicum. The sequence continues at coordinate 62,967,825 of NC_090800.1, read as the reverse complement.
TCTCTATGATTGAGGAGCTTTATATGTGATTCGCAAGCTCAAGAAAATGAATCCTTAAGTCAAATGATCTCCTACATTATGGTTTACTGTAAAGTGTAGCATTATTGTACTAATTATTTATTTTATAAGGGTCGTATCCTTAAAGTAATTTTATAATGTTGAGTCTAGGATGAGAAAAAGAGATTAGAGGCTTACCAAAGTATGAAGATATTATATATATATATATATATCTACGCATCCTTGGCGCAGTGAGAGGCGTGGAGCACCAGTCCCCAAACGTCATAGGCCAAGTTGGGGCGCTCTCGCTACGTTGACACATCATGGACCTATGTATATATAACTTCGATGGTTCTTTCCCCAAACTCTTAGAATCAATAAACCATCAATACCCAATAGATCAACTCAAAAAACAACCCGGAAACGCGAACCAAATTAACTCTAGGCATGCAACAACTCAACCAATAAGATTTCAATAATGTTCTTCAAGAACTTTACTTGTCATCATTCAATCTACTCAAAATCGTCAAATTAGAAAATTTAGTCTATGGGTGAACTTAACCAACACAAAAGATCTCACATACCTTAATAGGTATCATCCCCAACAAATTCCACTTGTAATTACTTGGCGTTCTTGGTGAAATGTTGATCTTTCTTTCTTTTTCTTCTTCTCTTTTCTATTCTCCAAGCCCTAACCGTAGAATAATTTTTCTAATATAAAATAAACAATTATTTTTACCCCAGATGAATCCTTAAAACTAATTAGGAAATAGATAGGTGAAAAAACTCGTTTGACCTTACTTAAATCCGTAATTTGACTTTCCTTAGTTGAACATTCCAACTTCCAAAAGGCATATCTTCCTCATATGATATTGAAATCGTGTAAACTCGGCACTGTTGGAAATATATTTTCAAGGGATTTCCATGTCATGAACTACCCCTAATTCATTCTATGCTAGCATTATGACAATTTGAAAATGACAAAAACTTACTTCATAAAATTAGGAAATATTTCTAGATTTACGCCTTTATTTGAAAAATGATTATTTTAAATTTCTTAGATTATCCTTAATTATTTTGAGTTACGAGATGTTACACTAATTACTTTCCTTCCTGTTTTCTACCATACTTTGCAAAAATAGGATTCACAACATAAAGACCACCACCTTTTCCTTCTTATGACTTGGGGTAGACATCTTACCTTTCTTGAGCATTGGAGTCTTAGGAGTACCTTGCTTGGGGAACCTCTTCTTGAACCTCTAATCTTGTCTTGGAATGATTTCCATATTCGGCCCTTGTCCTCTTCATATCCCTACAAAATTTCCTAAGATTTTTCTCCTCAATTTGTTTAGCATAAACCATGAGACGGGAAAAATCCATGCTAGGAATCAAAAACTCCCACCTGCATTCATTAATCACAAGGTTGGATATACCCATGACGAATTTGTTCATCTTAGAACTAGCAACCGCAGCCATAGTAGGAGCATGTTTTGATAGTTGATTGAAGTTGAGGCTATAATCCTTCACACTCATACTCCCTTGACGAATATTGATGAATTCTTGCATTTTCATCTCCCTTAATTCTAAGGGGAAGAACCTACAAAGGAAAGACGTCTTGAATGAAGACCAACTAATCGGACCTTCTCTAATAAGTCTGTCCTCCTTCCATTGTTCATACCAAACATGAGACACATCATTAAGCCGATAGGCGACTAGTTCCTCTTTTCTTTAGACGACACACCCATAGCCTCTAGCACTTTGAACACTTCATCCATCACTAATCCTCCACTTTTGAGCCAAATAAAGTAGGGGGATTCATCCTCATGAAATCCTTAATCCTAGATTCAATAGTGCTGGCATTGGTGTTCACTTGCACCCTTGAATACCTAGAAACTTTACTTACACTAGATTCAAGATATGAATAGACACTCTTATCTCAATATTAGACATATCCACTTCTTCAATAGGAACTTGAGGGTTTTAAGGAGCTTGAGGGGGAATCCCTTCATTCACATTGTCCTCTTCGGTCCATCTAGCATTGTTCCTTCTTGCATTCATTGTCTATAAGCACAAGAAAAAGATTCAAAGAGAGGACTAGATAGATTTATGACTCCCATGTACAAGACTCTACCTAAGGGTGTAATTTGTGACATCAATCCTACACTATTCTCAATCTTACACTCTCTTACCAAGTTTGTAAAACGATCGAGGAGCACCCCTTAGTCGTAACCGGAGTCTTCATCCTCGAGAGGACTTACACAAGCCCTTAGAATTTGTTAAAGCATATATCATATGATAAAAATACGGAAAATAATTATAAATTTTACTTTGGAAGTTCAACTTCACTTCATAAATGAAAATAGAATATAAATTTGTCACTCAATACCATCTTACATAGGATATATAAATTTTGGATTTATCCCTTACATCAACAAGGATTCTAGAATGAGGAAATACAATAATGTCTTCGAACATAAGCAAACAACTAAAAGCTATATCATAAAAGTCTTGTCCTCAGACATGAGGACTCACCAACTTTGAGAAGTAACTTCCAAGTATCCTTGAAAAGCGACGTTGATTACTCAATTGCCCGAACCTACTTTGTTTGAAAAAAAGGGAAGAAAATATGGGTTATTACATTAAACGTCCAAAATATGGCGTTTATGCATAAAAATCATCAATGCATGTATAAAAGGACATTTTAGTCAAAACATGTTTTTACTAAGTAAATCCAATATACACATAAAATAAGAATCATAAGCCAGCTCAACATGATATAATCCCAACATGTATACACCCTAACAATACTTGTGCAATGCAAAGAATAGTTTCCCCTAACCCTATTCAAAGTTATCACATTAAGCAACCTACTTCATACAAACATTCATAATCTCATATTTCATCATAACCTGCTATATTCATATAGACCATACATAAATGAACATACATGAGTTGTAATAAAGACAATCACAACAGAACACTACTAGAACCATCTAATAAGATTCCACCAGTGTAATGTGCAAGCAAAATCTCATACTCTCCCTCACACAATGTAGAAAACCCCTCAATAAAACCCCTAGTTAGAATCCATACATTTTCTTTATTCATTTACTTTTACATTAGGAAATGAGGTTGGAATAATCGATATTAGACCATGTGAGCTACATGGAATTCGGTATTCAACTCCCACACAAAAAAGAGAGGGTCAACACTTGACTAAGGGGTAACCTTTCCTACATATCTATCTCGGTGGATCCACTATGCTAGAGTCGTATGTGGACACCTAACTAGTATGACCTAAGGGAGGTTACTTATGATAGGTGAATGAAAAGAACCAATCTAGACATTGCACAACTAACTTCTTAGGGAGTTCTATGAAGGTATTCTAATGAATGTTTCTATATACATGTTCCTTATGCGTGGCTTTGTAGTATTTGTGTACTGGTTATAAAGATGTACATGATATGAGTCTATATGATGTGGTCTTATTCTTATGTGCATAAGTTGGTCTTAAGAAGGTATTGTTGGCATAAATGAAGTTGTCTATATGGAACTGTTTATGTATGAAATATTGTGTGATAGCTTGTGGTCTCATGATAAGTTTCATAAATAGGTGTCAACTTATGGCACTTCAAATTCACATTGCACTAGTGGACTTAGATTGGGATTGTGAGTAAGGTTTTATAATTTCTTATTTGAAGTAAAGTGAATAGATGTGCAAGTTGATGTAGCTTACTAGAAGTGCTTTCAGAGTCTTGACTTAAATGTGTCTATGATGTATTATAGTCTTATTACGGTATATGTTGGATTATGTAGGTTGTATGTATGCTTTCTTTGTGTCCTTAAGGTGGTGTATTGTACCAAGCATCACTAGAGGGTTACTTGGGGAAATAGGAAGTAAGAAGAAAAGGATTCACTATAAAGAGGAAATAGATTACTGTAAAGTGGCCCTACATGTGGCTTAAATTCGATGTGTGATTTTATATGATGTTTGGCCTTTGAATATGTATATATGAAGTATGTAAATGATATTAATGCTATTGTATAGATGTTTTATGAAGATTTTCTAAAAAAATCATGAAGTATGATTTCAATAAAATGTCTCCTTTAAATGCATGTTTTGCATGGTTGCCATACTTAGTGCATTCTTGTAATAAATCCATTCTTCTCTACTTTTTACAAAAAAGTGTAGGTTATGGATTCTTAAAAGGATGTCTCTATGATTGAGGAGCTTGATATGTGATTCGCAAGCTCAAGAAAATGAATCCTTAAGTCAAATGATCTCCTACATTATTGTACTAATTATTTATGTTATAAGGGTCGTATCCTTAAAGTAATTTTATAATATTTAGTCTAGGATGAGAAAAAGAGATTAGAGGCTTACCAAAGTATGAAGATATTATATATATATATATATATATATATATATATATATATATAAATATATATATGTATGTATGTATGTATGTATATGAAGTAATTTTAGGTATATGATGTGCTAAGAAAGTTTTAAATTTTCCGCTAAATTTACATATGACAATGCGATGAATGATTACTATGGACTTATGGTGAAAGGTGTATGAAAGAACAAGAGAGAGATGACATTTCATATTTTTCCAATTGTTAGTAATTAATAATTAGATATTTAAGCGATTTTTCGCTTTTTAAAAATATTTTCTCCCGTGATTTCTCCATTCTGATATTTAAAATTTGTATTCTTCTAATTATATAAATTGATTAAATACAAAAGTCAGTCTTATAGAAAATCATAATATTGTCATTTTAAATAAATATTAAAAGTGTTGACAAGAGATCCTATTAAATGCTAAAATTATTATTTTGAAAATTTTCCCATTTCAATTTAGAACAATAAGGATGGAAAATATGAGCTCGTTTGGTTTATAATGTTGGGCCGATTGACATGTCCATGTAATCATCAAGTTCTAATTTCAATAATTATATATTTTGTCTGAGTTGCCTTTTGATAGACTATATCTAGTTAGTGTATATCACCTCTTTCCTCTTTCTCGCACCTCTCTTGCCCCTCTACTTCTTTATATATGTGCTCCGGAATTTCATGTATCTATGTATCTAGCATGCACCGATATATTTAATATATTTGTGTGAATCAGTTTCATCTAGTGTGCTCGATATCTAATATTTAGTGTATCCAAGAAATTTTGCAGCTACCTGCCAGATATTTTTCTACGATTTCACATACTGGAAATTTTCAGCTACGTAAAAGTTAAATAATCACAAATGTATTATGCATACCAACATTGTAATTTAGTATTTTGTCCGTGAGCAAACTAATAAAATAATTAAACTACTGTATCCTTTTCCCTATATACGATGTGTTTCAGAAACTCTTGTTCAGAAAGGTCAAGGTAGAGTAGCGTACGGGTTATATGTGATGGACCAGAAAACAAAGCCACAACAAGACAAGGTTAAAATAATGTTTGTAACCAAAAAAGGGAATGAAGGCCTATAACTTCGGGACAAAAGACTAGGGCATGTTCCTATGGTGTTCTTAGAAAAATAAAAGATTTTAGACTTGTAGTAACTTTACTATTGATCAATGTATCATATGTCCTCAAGCTAGATAGACCAGCATTAAATTTCCTATAATTCACACTACAGTAGATCATGTGTCTTATTTAGTGAATATGGATGTATTGGGCCCATATAAGGTGACTACTCATAACGGAATGAAATTTTTTTCTCACTTTAGTGAATGTCAATCTAGATTGACATGTACTTTCTTAATTGCTTTAAAGTATGATAAAAATATATTTCTGAAATAATTTTCAAAAAATCACTCCACATACACATTTAAATGATGATATTACAGGTTTTACACATACTTTTAAAAATCTCGCTTATAAAGATTTAATTACGGGTTATAACATATCATTATTTATTTATAAATTAATTAAATTTTACTTTATTAAATAATTAATATTTTTATATTATTATTAGATGATTAAAATAAAGAAGACACCATAATTATCTCTTACACAATTATAGAGATTTACATTGATTCATGTTACTTTTTTATAGTCACATGTCGGATTGACATTGATTCATCTTCTTTTTTTTTACATTGTCACCATTTTAGGGATAGCATTAATATTAGAGAATCAATTGTCATTATCTCTTACACTATTTTAGGAATTTTTTCTTCCAGCTTTAACACCCCTATTCTTTCTCAAAACGAATTGTTTGTTTTGAATGAAAGAGTTTTTCCAATTAAAGTGACATTTCAAAAAGGAATTATTTTTTTATTCAAAGTCGCCACTTGAATTGAGTTATGGTGTTCCAAGTCACCTTTTGTTTAATCCCTAATCAAAAGGAAATAATTCTTTGTTTGGTCTGCAACCAGAAATTAACATAAGAAATTCTTTTGACCGAGGGGAAGGTATTAGGCATTTCTCGAGTCTCGTTGTTCTAGCACGGTCTCTTTAATTGACTTATACTTATTTTTATTATTTTTGAATATATTTTATAGGTCATGACTTATTTGTTTTATATTGATGAACATTCATTTGGTCTCAACCTAGATACGTAATTGCATTCTTGGTCATGACGCTAAGAGGAATAACTGTCTTCTTCTCTCGAGTACCTCACACCTAATAATTCCAATGTACACCTCTTGATTTAAATTAATGAAAGTTTAATTATTAAAACAATTTAGCCAAGGAGCGTAACCACATCCTTGAAATTATCTTAGTGTCTCAAAAAAGATGTGTAACCACATTCTTAAGTGAAACATATATATTTAACGTGCCAAAGTGTTCGATCTAACGTTAAACATATATATTATTTCCTTATTAAGACAAAACAAATAAAGTAAAATACTAAACTTCTAAATTAAATTTTAGACCAATTTTATGTCATTTTTGTTTTTTACTATTGTTAAAGTTGATGCAAAAATTAAACATAACTTTCTAACTCAACAAAACAATACTGAATCGTAAAAATAAATATCATTGTTTTGATTGATAAAATAAAATCAAATAATTTTAATCTATTTAATTATTTCAATATCATTTTTATCTTTTACTATTCTTAAGGTTTACGTCAAAATTAAACATAAATTTTCTAATAAAACAAAATAATACTGAATCATAAAAACAAATCTCATTTTTTATTGATAAAATAAAATAAAATAAAATAAATCTATTTAACTTATTTTAGCCTAACAATTCTTATTTTATTATTATTGTCTGAATATAGAAAAGAACAATGTCATCACATTTTATTTTAATAGGTTACAACTAATTAATAGAAGTAAATAAATAGAAAATAATCGTCAATTAATGCTACATTCATTAAATAAACAATGATATAACTCTTTAACCCCATATTCATTTTAATCAAATAATAAATAAAACAAAATAATAATTTAACTAATCATAAAAATTACAACAAATTTCATAAATAAATTAATGATTTAAGGCAAAGTTGTTCCTAAAAAAAAAGTTTTGCAAAACCTTGACCGAATGTTGATTAAAAATATCCATAAATTTTTGTAGATTGTATGGGGTGATATATGTATTGTATTGATATGAAAATAAACAAAATTTAGGAAAAGATATGAATGTGTTAGGCAAATTTTTGAAAGAAAATAAAAAGGAAATGAAGTTTTTTTAAAAAAATTCTCGAGCAGATTTTTTTTTATGTTGCTCATCTATTTTATGTTTTCTCTCCTTTTTCCATTCTATTATGTATGTATTAGTATGTATATATTAATAGTAGTGTACTAGTGTAGGTGATGTGGGGGAAGATGTGAGAAGTTGTGTGTAGTGGGTTGAGGGTAATGGACAGTAATGGAGTTAAGTAAGGTTGTTATTAATAATTAATATAAAAATTATAATAAGAAGAATATGAACTAATTATTAAAATAAAATAGTAATTGAATAGCTAATATAAAATTATAATTAAGAAATATTAGTCTAAACAAATATTAAAATATATATTTTTTTGGTTTCAAAATTTTAAAATAAACTAATTAAAATAAGTCAAAACTATAATATCTAAAAGAAATATTTAAGGAATAAAAAAAATAGTGTAAAACCTTATCTTCAACCAAATATTATGTGTCTACAGTTTGCCTCTCTATGACTTGAAATACGAAGTGTTTTTAGACAAAGAAGTTGACAAAACGACAAGTTTTGAACGAACACTTATCTTAAAGAAAAATATGCGACTGAGTCCTTGTTTTGGACTGCCTACATATCCCGGGTTATTAGGGAATCAAGTCATGTGCAGTTCAAGGAGATGAGGTGATAAATTGAAAGTTAAGTGAGGTTCCATTGAGGCTCCAGATCGCGGATCTTATCCTTATTTACATAAAAATGAAAAATAATAGTCGAAAGGAAAATAAATGTTCAAGCTCCTATCTATGCAACGTTTTCTTGAGTCTTCACTTGAATATTGACTTTAAGATATCACCTTGATTTTTGGGTGAGTATCCTAACCTTGAATTGGATTTGAGGTTGAACTTGCCACTTAAACTGAGCTTTTGACACTATTCATTGAAGATGTGAAGAAGTCAGCTTTTGACACTATTTATTGATCGGAACCTCACTAGTAAAAGATGTGAAGAAGTAAGGTTGTTGCATGCATTGAGAAGTTGATTCTGACCATCATGAGATTGATTATTCTAAAAAAGATTTGAAACTTTGTTCTTGAGTTTCAAATTCATGTTTCGCTAGAGGAAACCTATAAACCATCACCAATAAAAGAAATAAACAAAAATTTTGCCCAGTTTTCATTGGGAAAAACTTGTAAGTTATTATGTGGGAAGGTCCTACTAATCTCATTATCCAGGAGGGTCCTTCTAGTCCCATTATTCAAGATTGTCATTGCTATACTTTGTCCCATTATCAAGGAGAGTCCTACTAATCACATTATGAGGAGCGTTCTGCTAATCCCATTATTCAGGAGAGTCCTCCTAATCACATTATGAGAAGGGTTCTGCTAGTCCCATTATCTAGAAGAGTCCAACTAATCACATTATGAGGAGGGTTCTGCTAGTCCCATTATCATGATTATCATGCAAATTTAATTATGTAGGAGGGTCTTTCTAGTCCAATGATTCAGGAGGGTCCTTCTAATCCCATTATCCAGGTGGGTCCTGCTCCTATTATCCAGAAGGTCCTGCTACTTTCATTATTAGGAGGGTACTTCTAGTACCGTTATCCAAGAGGGTCCGGCTAATCTCATTATCCAGGAGGGTACTGCTAGCCCCATTATCCATGTAGATTCTGCTAATCTTATTATGAGAAGGGTCCTGCTAGTCTCATTATACAAGAGGGTCTTGCTAATCCCATTATCCAAGTGGGTCCTGCTATTCCCTTTATAATAGGGTCCTGCTAGTCTCATTATCTAGGAGGGTCCTGCTAATCCTATTATAAGGAGGGTCCTTTTATTCCCATTATCTAGGAGGGGCCATCTAATCCCATAATCTATGAGGGTCTTGCTAGTCCCATTATCCAGGTGGGTCTTGTTAATCTAATTATGAGGAGGGTCCTGCTAGTCCCATTATCCAAGAGGGTTCTGCTAATCCCATTATCTAGGTGGGTCCAGTTAATCTCATTTCTGAATCAACATGCTTAATTAAGACGAGATAGATGAAAAACCTTCAACAGACATTCTATATGAGCTATCCAAGCCCAAGAAACTCTTAATATTAGTTGGACACATGGGTTTAGGCCAACTTTCAATTTCTTTTATCATTTGGGTATCCACTATTATTCCATCACCAGAAACTATTTGGCTTAAGAAGGCCACACACTCAATCGAAAAACTCACACTTGGAGAACTTGGCATACAACTCCTTATCGTTTAATGTGTGAAGGACTATTCTTAGGTGACTAACATGATATTCTACATTCCTTGAACTGAATAATATGTCATCAATGAAGAAGATAACAAATATATCTAATGAAGGTTTAAAGACTTTGTTCATAAGATCTATAAACATAGCTAGTGCATTAGTCAAATCGAAGGATATGAAAAAAAAACTGATGGCAGCCTGATCTAAGATCAAATTTTATCTCATATATTGTTCTCATACATTTTTCTAATATTTGTCTTTGGAATATCACATTCCCTAACTTTCAACTGATGCCAGGCTGATCTGAGATTAAATTTTGAGAAGTAAGAAGCACCATGATGTTGGTCGAAAATATCATCTATCTTTGGAAGAGGATACTTATTCTTGATGGTAACCTTATTTGATTTGTGGTAGTCTATACATATACTAAGGAAACCATCCTTCTTTCTCACAAATTAGACCGGAGCACCCCAAACTGAGTCACTTGATCAAATAAAACCCTTATCTAACAGTTCTTTCAATTGTTCCTTCAACTCCTATAGCTCTACCGGTGTCATTCTATATGGCTGAATATAGATAGGACGAGTATCTGGGATGATGTCTCTATCGAAGTATATTTCTCTCTAAGGAGGGACTCCGCAAAGATCAGTAGGAAAGGCTTGTGTAATCTCTTTTACTATAGCAACTGATAGAAGGGAAGGTACCGCAACACTTGAGTTATCAACTAAGACTAAGTATTGAATACATCCTTTTAAAACTAACTTAGTCTCCTTAATATACAAAATTAAATGACCCTTAGGCACAGATTAACTACGACTCCACTCTATGACTGGCTCATTAGGAATCTAAAACGTGACAACTCGAGTTCTACAATCTATTGATGCATAACATGAATGAAGCCAGTCTATATCTAGAATGACATCAAAATCTACAATTTCAAACTTTACTAGATCAGTGATTGTATTCTTCTGATTGATAAAAATAGGACAATCAGGATAGACTATTTCAGCTAGAATAGACTCTCTGACAGAGGTAGAAATATCAAAAGGTTCAGAATGTTTTTGAGGAAAAACCTCAAAGTGATTTGTAACATAAGGAGTTACGAAAGATAAATGTGCTCCTGGGTCTAGCGAAGAATAAATATCAAAAGCATAGACTTTGATCTTACCAATGACAACATCTAGATGGTTCTCTTGTTCTTGGAGTCTAGTGATTGCATAGATGCGGTTTTCCCCTCCTCCAGTAATAGAAGTTGCACCTCTATGTGCATCCTTGTTTGGTGGAGCAACTGATGAAGATTGAGCTCTCTTACTCTCATTTCCAGTACCTTACCTGTTCTTAGGGCACTCCTTCATGAATTAACCCACTTGACTACACATAAAGCAACATTTTTGGATATCACGACATTACCTAGGTTGTAAATACCATACCTAGACATGCACGAGCCCATCTATCTCCTTGTGCAACACTTTCTTGAGACATCATAGTCTAGATCTGTAGTTCTGCGAATTCAAGGCATGATGCTCACCTTTATTTCTAGGTGCACGAGCACTAGACAATGATGGTGCAGGGCCCATTTGTTTCTTGAACTGTGACCGATTCGAAACCATCCTTCTGCTACCTCGACTCATTACTAGTCTAAGCTTTCTTGATTTATACGCTTCTCTTAGCTTCTCCTCTTCAACTTTCTGCATATAAACCTTAAATTTGGATACGTCCATATCACCGATAAATGTTACAACTCTTCCCTTTTTGCTTGATGCACGACCCAAGCCAGCGACAAACAAGCTCATTATTCTTCTTATATCCTTAATTATTTCAGGAGCATAGACGGATAGCTAGGTGAACTTTGATGCGTATTCATGTACACTGAAGGTGTCCTATTTCAGTGTAAGGAACTCTTCTACCTTAACTTCTTTCAGTTCTCGAGGAATGAAATGCCCCAAGAAAGATTCTTCAAAGCAAGCCTAACTCGGATGTGGTGCATTGTCATCTCTGCCTCCATTCCACTGATCGAACCAAATCCTAACCTTATTCTTCAGTTGTTATGTAACTAACTCGATTGTTTCAACATCTACAACATAAATCAGATCAAAAGTTTTCTTGTACTCCTGTAGAATGTTTTCTCAATCCTCAGTAGTGCTCTAACTAGTGAAACTGGGAGGATTCATTCTCAAGAACTCCCAAATCCTCGAAGTGTCAACCCCTTCTTGTTGAGATCCTCTTTCTTGACAAACCTAGTAAGTCACAGCCTGACTCTACATCCTAATGACCTCATGGAACTCAGCGTTGGTAACTTCCCCTTGAGGTTTAATTTCATATGCATTGGGTAACTCTTGTTCACGAGGTTCAAGATTTCTACTATCTGGGTGACCTCGTGCTGCTCTTCATGCAGTAATGGTTATTGGAAATACGTGCAAGAAGGAACATAGAGAGACTTTTAGAGATAAACTCTAATAAAGAAAATGATTATGAAAGAAGCGAGGAATTCCTAAATATTGTAGCCTCCTAATTAGAGATGTTGCGCGCTTCACACTGATGACTAGGACTGTACAGATATGCCTTCATAGACTCTCATAAACACTTGAACTATGTGCTATGATACCATGTTTTTCACCCCTCAAGACAACATCTTGGACGTGGCACCCAATGACAATTGCTTGCCTTGAGCAAACCCTTGGCCTGACTTTCTTAACATAGCAGAATACTTACCTGAATAGTAAAATAGAATTGTTCTCACAAGGATAAGTTTACAAAAATATCTTGTCCAAAATAGCACTTAATTCTAAAAATAAAATATCTGAAATGCGAGATGAAGAGAAACTCAAAACTGATTATATGATTGACTATCCTCCTATGAGGCCTCTATAATACTAAGATGAATGTAGGGAAAACCGCCAAAATATTCTATAAGTAAAAAGACGGAAACAATTAAAGAGTCCTCTAGAATGCAAAGAGGTTCACCAGTGACTCTATGTGCTCACAAGAGATTAAAAGGGCACTAGATGCTGATCGTGGTTACCTGCATCTGCATCATAAGAAGATGAAGGTGAACTTGCATCTGTACATTGCATGTACGAGTATGAGATTTGGAATGCTAACAAAACATAAGCTCGGAAAGAATAACAAGAAAACTTACCTTTGGTCTTCTTAACTCATAATATATTGAACTTAATATAAAGAAATAAAGACACCTATAATATATATATATATATATATAATAGAATAGAATATAATTTATGTGGGAGATTCTCTAAATGACAACCATAACTGTGAGACTAATAAATGGTACAACGTCTTACCTCATGTTGGAAGAGAACCATCCTATATCTGCCGCCAATACAATTACTTTACTACGAAGTGGATCCACTAGTCTATGCAAAAAAGCAATAAGGAATCATCTAAAAAGTATGATCCTTCTTATGTCCATGTTGGCTACATGGTTATGGGGGCTTGATTTAATATGAACTCGCGTCCCCATATCGCTGCTTAATACTACACCTCATATAAATAGCTCATCTGTTTTTAAAACAATTTCTTCTATGGTTTGAGGTAATTTCTCAAACATATCTTTCAAATCTCTCTCGAAAATGATAGTTTCCTCTTTACTAAACTAGCCAAAACACTATTGGAACCCTAGCTTCTTTTCTTGCTCAAAATGCAAGTGCATTTGTAATTCTTAGGGAATACTTAGTTCCCTTATAACTTTGAGAGATTAACTCAACTCTTTACTCTTTCCGTATCTTGCAACTTGAGCCTTAAAACAAAGGTAAAACGTTTGTTAAAGACTCTTGGAAACTTTAAGAATTTACTTTTAATTATTCTTAACTTTTAGACTTGACTCTCAATTTTCTTGACTTTGATCTTAACGTTCCTTGAATTTGATTATGTATTCAATGTTTATGATATCATGTTGATGGATGATTTCATGAATTTTAGATGTACGATAGTGTATTAGAATCAACTAAGAAACATTGGTTCATCACTTAGAAACTAGTATGAAAAGATGGGGAATCAATGGGGTATCTAGGCGTCGTTGGCGCTGTGAGAGGCGTGGAGAACCAATCCCCAAACGTCATAAGCCATATTGGAGCGCTCTCTCTACCTTGACACTTCATGGACCTACGTATAGATACTGTCATGTGGGCTATGGGAATTGTAGTGCCCCTGTGCCCTATAAAGCCTCTAACTTCCATGGTTCTTTCCCCAAACACTTAGAATTAATAAAACATGAATACCCAATATATCAACTCAAAAAACAACCCCAAAACACTAATAAAATTAACTCTAGGCATGCAATAACTCAACCCATAAAAATTCAACAATGTTCTTCAAGAACATGACTTTTCATCATGCAATCTACTCAAACTCGTTGAATTAGAAAATTTAGTCTATGGGTGAACTGAACCAACACAAAAGATCTCACATACCTTAAAAGGCATCATCCCCAACAAATTCCACTTGCAATTACTTGGCGTTCTTGGTGAAAAGCTGATCTTTCTTTCTTTTCCTTCCTCTTTTTTCTCTTCTCTAAGCCCTAACCGTAGATTAATTTTTCTAATATGAAATAAACACTTATTTTTATCCCAAATGAATCTTTAAAACTAATTAGCAAAAAGATAGCTGAAGAATCTCATTTGACCTTACTTAAATCCGTAATTGGACTTTCCTCAGTTCAATAATCCAACTTCCGAAAGGCATATCTTCCTCATATAATATTGAAATCGTGTAAACTCGGCACTATTGGAAATATATTTTCAAGGGAATTGCATGTCAAGAAATACCCCTAACTCATTTTATGCTAGAATTATGGCTATCTGAAAATGAACAAAATCACTTCATAAAATTAGAAAATATTTCTAGATTTTCGCCTTTATTTAGAAAAGTGATTATTTTAAATTTCTTATATTATCCTTAATTATTTTGAGTTACTAGATGTTACACTAACTACTGTCCTTCTTGTTTTCTACCATACATTGCAGAAATAGGATTCACAACATAAAGACCACCACCTTTTCCTTCATGAGACTCGGGGTAGACATATTACCTTTGTTGAGCCTTGGAGTCTTAGGAGTACCTTTCTTGGGGAACCTCTTCTTAAAACTCTAATCCTGTCTTGGAATGATTTCCATTTTCCGCCCTTGTCCTCTTCAAATCCCTACAAACTTGCTTATGATTTTTCTCCTCAATTTGTTTATCATGGACCATGAGAGGGTAGATATTTATGCTAGGAATCAAGAAATCCCACCTGCATTAATTGATAACAAGGTTGGATATACCCATGACGAATTTATTCATGTTAGAAATAGCATCCGCAGCCATAGTAGTAACATGTTTTGATAGTTTAGTGAACTTGAGTCTATAATCCTTCACACTCATACTCCCTTGAGAAATATTGATGAATTCTTGCATTTTCCTCTCCCTTAATTCTAAGGGGAAGAACCTACAAAGGAAAGATGTCTTGAATGAAGACCAACTAATCGGACCTTCTCTAACAAGTCTTTCCTCCTTCCATTGTTCATAGCAAACATGATCCTGATCATTAAGTTGATAGGTGGCTAGTTCCTCCTTTTCTTTAGATGACACACCCATAGCCTCTAGCACTTTGAACACTTCATCCATGAGTAATCCTTCACTTTCGAGCCAAAGAAAGTAGGGGGATTCATCCTCATCAAATCCTTAATCCTAGATTCGATAGTACTAGCATTGGTGTTCACTTGCACCCTTGAATACCTAGCAACTTTACTTACACTAGAGTCAAGATATGAATAGCCCTCTCTTATTTCAATATTAGACATATTCCCTTCTTCAATAGGAACTTGAGGTTTTTCAGGATCTTGAGGGGGAATCCCCTTATTCACATTTTCCTCTTAGGCCCATCTAGCATTGTTCCTTGTTGCATTCATTGTCTATAAGCACAAGAAATGGATTAAAAGAAAGGATTAGAAAGAGTTATGACTCTCATGTACAAGACTCTACCTAAGGGTGTAATTTGTGACATCAATCCTACACTATTCTCAACCTTACACTCTATTACCAAGTTTGTAATGATCGAGGAGCACCCCTTAGTCGTAACCGGCGTCTTCATCTTCGAGAGACTTAGACAAGCCCTTAGCATTTGTCAAAGCATATATCATATAATAAAAATACGGAAAAAAATTATAAATTTTACTTTGGAAGTTTAACTTCACTTCCTAAATGAATATAGAATATAAATTCGTCACTCAATACCATCTAACATCGGATATATAAATTTTTTATTTATCCCTTACATTAACAAGGATTCTAGAATGAGGAAATACAATAATGTCTTCGAACATAAGCAAAGAACTAAAAGCTATATCATAAAGTCTTGTCCTCAGACATGAGTACTCACCAACTTTGAGAAGCAACTTCCAAGTATCCTTGAAAAGCGACGTTGATTAAAAAATGGCCCGAACCTACTTTGTTTGAAAAAAAGTGAAGAAAATATGGGTTATTACATTAAACGTCCTAAATATGGCATTTATGCATAAAATCATCAATGCATGTATAAAGGACATGTTAGTGAAAACATACTTTTTTACCAAGTAAATCCAATATACACATAAAGTGAGAATCATAATCCAACTCAACATGATATAATCCCGACATGTATACAACCCTAGCAATACTTGTCCAATGCAAAGAATAGAATCCCCTAACCCTATTCAATGTTATCACATTAAGCAACCTCCTTTATACATAAATTCATAATGTCATATTTCATCATAACCTGCTATATTCATATAGATCATACATCAATGAACATACATGAGTTATATAATAAACACAATCACAACAGAACACTACTAGAACCATCCCATAAGATTCCACCAGGGTAATGTGCAAGAGAAGTCTCATACCCTCCCTCACACAATGTAGAAAACCCCTCAATAAAACCCCTAGTTAGAATCCATACATTTCCTTTATTCATTTACTTTTACATTGGGTGAAGAGGTTGCAATAGTTTACATTAGACCATGTGAGCTACATGGAATTCGGTGTTCTACTCCCACACCAAAAAAAGGGTTAACACTTGACTAAGGGGTAACCTTTCGTGTATATCTATCTCGATGTATCCATTAAGCTAGAGTCCTATGTGGACACCTAACTAGGATGACCTAAGGGAGGTTACTTATGATAGGTGAATGAAATGAACCCATCTAGACATTGCACAACTAGCTTCTTAGGGAGTTCTATAAAGTTATTCTAATGAATGTTTCTATATACATGTTCCTTATGCATGGCTTTGTAGTATTTGTGTACTGATTATGAAGATGTGCATGGTATGAGTCTATATGATGTGGTCTTATTCTTATGTGCATAAGTTGGTCTTAATGATGATATGATGAAGGTATTGTTGGCATAAATAAAGTTGTCTATATGGAACTGTTGATTTATGAAATATTGTGTTAAGGCTTGTGGTCTCATGATAGGTTTAATAAATATGTGTCAGCTTATGGGGCTTCAAATGTACATTGCACTAGTGGACTTAGATTGGGATTGTGAGTAAGGTTTTATAATTCTTTATTTGAAGTGAAGTGAATAGATGTGCAAGTTTATGTAGCTTACTATAAATGTCATTAGAGTCTTGACTTAAGAGTGTCTATGATGTATTATAATTTTGTTACGGTATGTGTTGGATTATGTAGGTTGTATATATGCTTTCTTTGTGGCCTTAAGGTTTTGCATTGTACCAAACATCACTAGAGGGTTACTTGGGGAAATACGAAGTAAGAAAAAAATGATTAACTGTAAAGAGAAAATAGATTACTGTAACGTGACCCTAAATGTTGCTTAAATTCTATGTGTGATTTTATATGATGTTTGGCCTTTGAATATGTCTATATGAAGTATCTGAATGATATAAATGCAATTGTATATATGTTTTATGAAGATTTTCTCAAAAAATCATGAAGTATGATTTCAAGAAAATGTCTCCTTTAAATGAATGGTTTGCATGGTTACCATACTTAGTGCCTTTTGTTACTAACTCCATTCTTCTCTGCTTTTTACAAAAAAAAGTGTAGGTTATGGATGCTTAAAAGGATGTCTCTATGATTGAGGAGCTTGATATGTGATTCGCAAGCTCAAGTAAATGAATCCTTAAGTCAAATGATCTCCTACATTATGGTTTACTGTAAAGTGTATCATTATTGTACTAATGATTTATGTTGTAAGGGTCGTTTCCTTAAAGTACTTCTACAATGTTGAGTCTAGGATGAGAAAAAGAGAGTAGAGGCTTAACTAAGTATGATATATATATATATATATATATATGCAGTAATTTTCAATATATGATGTGCTAAGAAAGGTTCTGCTAAATTTACTTATGACAATGCGATGAATGATTACTATGGGCTTATATAAGACCTCTAAGAGGAAAGTACGCCATGTTACTTCTAGGGGGTACTCCTCCAATGTGAAAAACGTAGAGAATGAGGTTTATGAAAGTGGTTTTAGGTTCTAAAAGTCTCATATTGCAACATCAAGTAGAGTCTCGATCATCTGTGGTGAGTCGCGACAAATCTATGAGATAGAGGATATAGGTCGATAGAGTTTCCCTTCTTCATCATTCTCATATCGTGCCATAGAACTTAACTCTATAAGATCTCTGTATTATGTTTTGTTGTCTGGTAGTGTTTTAGATATGATTGCTCGGATAAGATGGTACTCTATGCTTGAGGGAGAAAAGGTGAATTTTGATGCTTATTTTCGTTTTATTGTTTGATGAGTATGTGTGAAAGTGAATTTGGAATGTTTTGATAATGTGATGCCAATTATGGCTATGTATGCGAAATATGAGAAATTATATGTTATGTTGATATGATGTCCCTTTGGATATACATGTGACCTGTAACAATCCTAAAAATATTGAATAGATAAATATTTAAGGTGATTTTATTATTATTTAAAAATCTGAAATTTTAAGGGCATGATGGTTCTTTCAGGTATTAATTAAAATAAATCAGATTTGTATTAATTTAATTAAATCCTATGTTGACTAAGTCTTGAATTAAGATCTTAAACCTATGCTAACACTCTCCTAATCACATTTATCACCTCTCCACGTTCAAAAAAACCATTCTTGTTCTCTCTGCCAATTAACGTGAAGAAACAGAAAATTAGAAAAAAAAAGATTCTTCACACTTGAAGAACTCACTAAAAGGTCTAAGGAAGCAAGTTAATCAAAAACGTTAAGGCAAGGGAGATTTTCGTCGAGTTGGTGGTGGAACTTTAGGTGAATTGGGTGTGGTTTTGGAGACAAGTTTGGGGAGAAACTTCAATCTTAACCAACACTCAAAAGATATGGGTTTCTCTCGTGGAATTCGTTCTCCAAGAGTTTTTTCTTACGAACGATTCTCAACTCTTGAAAACTAAGGTTGTTCCCCTTTGTATGTCCTTGTCATTAGCTCCCAAATGAATTGGTAGGATGGGTATGTTGTGATCCTAGATTTAGAAATGATTGATGTATTTATATTAATTATGAAAATGTTTTATGTAAGGGAAATTACAAAAACGATATTCGAAATGTAACAAAAAATTTGGTTTTGTGTGTGCATTGTGGGCAGTAGGTTTAGCCACTTTTTCGGGTCAAATGTTCATGTTTTTTTGGAGTATTTGATGTGTGTAATGTGGTGTTTATTCTAATAAAAAATGTTGGGTTGTATGCCACTCTTTTAGCTAAGTAAAAATGGAACAGGTGACTAAAAATGAGTGACGAATATAAAAAAATTCCAGATTTCGTACCTTCCCATAAGGTTAAATTCTATGTTTAAAAAAAAAAGAAATAAATAAGTGAGGTCAATGGGGATTGAAACCAAGACCTCACATGTTGATAAGGCTGAAGAAAAAAAGAGGGGCTAAGGGGAATTGAACCCCTTAGGTGCTGGTTATCGCGAGGGAGAAAAGAAAAAAGGGAAAAGAAAAAAGGCTAGGGGGAGTCGAACCCCCGTCCAATTCTTTTCGCATGAAAGAAAAAAAATGGGGCTGGGGGAATCGAACTCGAAACCTTTGGGAGGAGAAGAAGAAAAATCAAATAAACAAATAAGTGGGAGACGTGAGTTTTGAACCCACGACCTCCCTGTACGCGCGAGGAAGAGGGAAAAAAAGGGTGATGGAAGCGTGGCGATCGAACCCACGACCACAGCGATGAAGGGGGGTGCGAAAAAAATAAGGATATAAAGTGAGGCTGTGGGGATTCGATCCCACAACCTCACTGCCACTCATTTTTTAAAAAAAAAAGAAAGAAAGGAGATAGAGGGGCTATG
Source organism: Solanum lycopersicum (assembly GCF_036512215.1). Lineage (NCBI taxonomy): Eukaryota > Viridiplantae > Streptophyta > Magnoliopsida > Solanales > Solanaceae > Solanum > Solanum lycopersicum. Next base: position 62,947,695 of record NC_090800.1, on the reverse strand, counting down.
GGGGTTCGAACCCACCACCTCACAGCCTCCTCCTTAGCAAAACTAAAAGAAAAATAAGGGGGCTGTGAGGGTTCGAACCTACAACCTCCCTATTGTAGCGAATTTAATTCTAAAAATCAGAGGGGTTGTGGGGGCTCGAACCCCCAATTCTTCGGTTAACTAAGAGTAAAATTAAAATAGAAAATTAAATCTTTCATATAAATGTTGATATTTAATTTAGAATTCTAATTAAAATTGAATATTAATTCTTACATGTAACTGTTGAGATTGAATTTAGAATTCTAATTAAAATAGGAAATTAATTCTTTCATGTAAATGTTGAGTTTTAATTTAGATTTATAATTAAAATAGAAAAGTTGTTCTTTCATGTAAATGTTGAGGATTAATTTAGAATTCTAAGTAAAACAGAAAATTAATCCTTTCATGTAAATGTTGAGATTTAATTTAGAAATTTAATTAAAATAGAAAATTAATCCTTTCATATAAATATTGAGATTTGATTTATAATTTCAATTAAAATAGAAAATTAATCATTTCATGTAAATGTTGAGATTTAATTTAGAGTTATAATGTTATGAATATTAGAAATAAAATAAATGAAAAATATAAATGATATCCAAGTGATTAAAGATTTGGTTCCCGTGCCCAAACTTCCATATTGATACATAAGTCATACGTGACTAAAATATTCAAGAGTTATGCCATCTACTTTGATAAAAAATCAAGATCTTGGCATCTATACAAGGTACATAAGTCTTGTAATAATAATCTTAGGAAAGTAAGAATAACTTAGTGAACTATGGATGAAGTACGATGACTTGTATGTGCAAACACATAAGTCTAACATACATTCAAAAATTAAGTGAAGCTAAGCTGTACGTAACGAAATGATGAACCTCAGGAGGGTTAAGTACGTGTGTAAGATACACTAAATGGCCAAGTACATTGGCATATGATGAGATGAACTATGAAATAAAGAAATGAACATTCACGTAATAAGAGGTGAGTAACTATGAAAAACAAATGTGCTAATAATGAAGAATGTGGTGAAAATCATGATGTGAGGCTTCACCAATGAGAGTGTAAGTTAATGAAAAGACTAGTGTCTACGAACACTCTAATGTAAATATTGATTTTACACTCAATACTAATGATGAGAACAGAAATCATCTAATGAGCTATGTTGTTCTCATACTAGAAGCCAACTTCCATAATGTATGATTTGAATGTAATAGAAGTTTATACAAAGCACCGATAGGCTAGCTATGAGTAGTGATGCCTTCTTTCAGGAAGGGGGAAAGTTCACTTAAATCTTATGAGATGAGACTGTCCGGCTTGCCGGGTATGGGTATCCATGCATCTCCTAGTCTTTGAACCTATACTGCTAATTTAGGGATTTGGCAGGATTAAATTCCCATTTATGCTAGAATGTTATTGAGTAACTTTGGCCTTTACCTCTTTTTGGTGTGGGGGAGCTTGATTTCACGTCATGATCTATGTAGGTTAAAATTAAAGTTCCCAATGAATAAATGAGGCCAGCCTCAAATGGATCATATAAAGACATTAATGATACCAAAGGTGTTAGGATAGGATAATCAGGAGGTGAGCTAGATCAAGGTAATGACATTAGGTTATTTCTGATCACTGCACAGCAAACACGATTAAAGTCTTAAACTACATCCTAGGTATAGCTGGTGTTCACACTGGCCTATAAATAAAATGAAATGAGTTATGTATGATCCTGGGTGTACGCTTTCTTTGTGACTCCTCTACTTTCCCTTACTTTTGAAATACTACCTGAAGATTTGCATGATCCTATAGTTTTTAGTATACCATTATGAGAAAATGTAAGAACTGGTAGGGTATACAAGGATTGCCCCATAGTTGTAAATGGTAAGATTATGTGTGAAAACTTGATTGAGTTACCCATGCATGATTTTGATATTATTCATGGCATGTACTATCTTCACAGTTGTTATGCTTGCTTGGACTGTCGTAGTAGAGTGCTGAGATTTTGCTTCCCTGATGAAGAAGACTTAGTCTGGGAGGGGTACAATTCGATCGATCCTAATCCCTTGATTATAAATATTAAGGCTAACAAAATGATTTCGAAGGGTTTATTATGTCATCTTGTAAGTGTTAATGATTTAAATCATGACATTCCTTCCATAGACTTAGTTCCCGTAGTGAATGAGTTCCTAGATGTGTTTCCTGAAGATTTGCCTAGAGTCCCTCCCCTTCTAGAGATTGTCTTTGGTACCGACATAGAACCCGATACTAAACCAATCTCAATTACTCCTTATTGAATGGTTCCAGCTGAACTCAAAGAGTTGAAGCAGCAGTTACAAGATTTCACTGATAAGGGTTTTATTCATCCAAGCATATCCCTTTGGGGCGCTCCAGTGTTGTTTGTAAAGAAGAAAGATGGGACCCTTAGAATGTGTTCAATTATCGGTAGCTCACCAAAGTCATTGTAAAGAATAAGTATCCACTTCCCAAAATTGATGATTTGTTCGATCAGCTCCAAGGGTCTAGTTTCTTATCTAAGGTTGATCTTCATTCAAGGTATCATTAGCTTAGGTTTAGGGATGGAGATGTTCCAAAAACAGCCTTTCGTTCCCATTATGGTCATTATGAGTTATTGGTTATGTCGTTTGGTCTCACGAATGCACCTGCTACATTTATGGATCTCATGAACTAAGTCTTCCGTGAATACCTTGACTCTTTCATCATAGTATTCATTGATTACATTCTCGTCTACTCTAAGATCAAGGAAGAGCATGAACAACACTTGAGACTATCCATGCAGGTACTTATATAGCATCAACTGCATGCCAAATTCAGCAAGTGTGAATTCTGCTGAGACCAGTGACCTTCCTGGGCCATGTTTTGTCCAATCAAGGTGTAGAAGTGGACCCCAGGAAGACTGAAGCTGTTAAGAACTGGACAAAGCCTCTAAGTCCCACCTATATCCGTAGCTTTCAGGTATTGGCTTGTTGGTTACTACCACATGTTTGTGGAGGGCTTTTCTTCTATTGCAACCCCACTTACAGCTTTGACGAAGAAGAAATCTAAGTTTGAATGGACGGAGACTTCTGAGAAGAGTTTCCAGAAGCTCAAGGACAGGCTCACTTTAGCCCCGGTTTTTACACTACCTAAGAGTGGAGAGATTACACTGTCTACTATGATGCATCTATGGTTGGTTTGGGATGTGTTCTTATGCAAGCTGGTAATGTGATAGCCTATGATTCCAGACAACTCAAGGTTCATGAAAAGAATTATCCCACTAATGACTTGGAGTAGGCAGCTGTGGTGTTTGCATTGAAGTTGTGGAGGCATTATCTATATGGAGTGAATGTGGATGTGTTCACAGATCATAAAAGTCTCCATTACATGTTCACACAAAGGGAGTTGAATTTACATATGCATAGATGGTTGGAGCTGTTGAAGGATTATGACATGAATGTGCACTACCATCCAGGTAAGGCTTATGTTGTGGCTGATTTATTTAGCAATATGATTATGCGGAGTACAACCCACATTAATGATGACAAGAAGGAGTTGGCAAAAGAGGTACACACACTGGCTACAATGGTGGTGCGATTGGTTGACTCTACTAGTGGGGATGTTCAGTTCACCCTAGTTCTAAATCATCCCTGCTAGTTGAAGTCAAGTAGGTTCAACATCTTGATCCTATGTTGATGGAGCTGAAGGACTCAGTGTTGTTAAAAAGGAATGAGTCTTTATCTTTAAGGGATGATGTCATACTTAGTTACCAGGACAGGCTGTGTGTACTAGGTTTGGATGATTTACGGATCTGGATTGTGGCAGAGTCCCATGGTTCTAGATATTCCATACATCCACGTTCCACCAAAATGTATCATGATCTTAAGCAGATTTATTGGCGGGATGGCATGAAGAAGGACATTGCAGAAAATGTGGCTAAGTGTCCTAATTGTCAGCAGGTTAAGGATGAGCATCTTAAATCTGGTGGTCTGTCTCAAATTATTGAGGTTCCGACTTTGAATTGGGAGGCCATTAATATGGACTTCGTGGTTGGTCTTCCGAGGACTAGGAGGCAGCATGACTCCAAATGGGTTATTGAGGACAGATTGACTAAGTCTGCCCACTTTATCCTTGTGAAGTCTACTTACAGATCTGAGGATTATGCGAGACTTTACATTGATGAGATCGTGAGATGACATGGGACTCCTTCATCTATCATTTTAGATAGAGGATCTCAGTTTACATCACATTTTTGGAGATCTTTCCTGAAAATCTTGGGCATGCAGGTAAAGTTTAGCACTGCATTTAATCCTCAGACTAATAGGAAATAAGATCGCACCATTTAGACATTGGAGGACATGTTGAGAGCGTGTGTGATTGTCTTCAGAGGTAACTGAGATGACCATCTGCCTTTGATAGAGTTCTCGTATAATAATAGTTATCACTCCAGTATAGGGATGGCACCATTTGAGGCATTGTATGGTAGGAGGTGTAGATCTCCAGTTGGATGGTTCGAGGTTTGAGAGTCATCAATTTTTGGTCCAGAGATCATTCATGAGGCCTTGGAGAAAGTTAGAGTGATTAGGGACTGTCACAAAAATCATATGTAGACAATAGAATTTAATGTTGGTGTCCAAGTTTACTTGAAGATATCACCTATGAAAGGGGTGATGAGATTTGGTAAAAAGAGGAAGCTGAGTCCGAGGTATGTGGGGACATTTGATCTTACAACGTGTGGGTGAGGTCGCCTATGAGTTAGCATTGCCTGCGGAGCTAGCGTTTGTTCATCCAGTCTTTCATGTCTCTATGTTGAAGAAGTTCCTAGGTGATCCAGCATCAATACTACCTTTTGGAGGTTTAGGGGTTGGTGAAGACTTGTCCTATGAGGAGGTACCTGCTGAGATCTTAGACAGACACTTCAAGTGGCTAAGGAACAAAGAGATTGCCATAGTGAAGGTATTATGGAAAATCATCTTGTTAAGGGTGCTACATGGGAGGCTAAGGACGATATGAGATCCCACTATCCTCATCTTTTAATCTCTTAAGGTTAGACTTCCCACTCTTAAGCCCATGCTTCCTGATCTCTTCATATTTTTTGTTATTGGTTTATTGTGCATAGTGATTATGTTATGGTCTAATTGGCATTACGATGTGTAATGGTAGTGTTATTCGAGGATGAATGTTCCTGGGGGGGATAATATAACAATCCTAAAAAAATTGAATAGATAAATACTTAAGGTGATTTAATTATTATTTAAAAATCTGCAAATTTAAGGACATAATGGTCCTTTCATATATTAATTAAAATAAATCGGATTTGTATTAATTTAATTAAATCCTGTGTTGACTAAGTCTTGAATGAAGACTCCGAAACATATGCTTACACTCTTCTAATCACGTTTATCACCTCTCCACATTCAAAAGAAAACTCTCTTTTTCTCTCTGCCAATTAATGTGAAGAAATAGAAACTTTGGAAAAAAAGATTCTTCACACTTGAAGAACTCACTAAAAATTCTATGGAAGCAAGTTAATCAAAACCGTTAAGGCAAGGGAGATTTTCGTCAAGTTGGTGGCGGAAATTTAGGTGAATTGGGCGTGGTTTTAGAGTCATGTTTGAGAAGCAACTTCAAGCTTGAACAATGTTAAAAGGTATGGGTTTCTATCCTTGTATTCTTTCTCCTATAGTATTTTCCTTCGAACGATTCTCAAGTCTTGATAATAAGGTTGTTCACATTTGTATGTTCTTGTCATTAGCTCCCATACGAATTCGTAGGATAGGTATGTTGTGCTGCTAGATTTAGGCATGAATGATGTATTTATATTAATTGTGAACATGTTTTATGTGTGTAATTTTGTGTTCATTCTAATGAAAACGATATTCGAAGTGTAACATACCACTGTTTTGGGGTCGAATGTTCAAGTGTTTTTGGTGTATTTTATGTCTGTAATGTTGTGTTTATTCTAATGAAAAATGTTTGGTTGAATACCACTCTATTAGCTAAGTAAACTCATGAAAGAGGTTACTAAAAATGAGTGATGAATAAAAAATATTCCAGATTTCATACCCTCTCATAAGTCTAAATTCTGAGTTTTAAAAAAAGGAAATAAATAAGTGAGGTCAATGGGAATTGAACCCAAGACCTCATATGTTGAGAAGGCTGAAGGAAAAAAATAGGGGCTAAGGGGAATCGAACCCCTTAGCTTCTGGTTATCGCGAGGGAGAAAAGAAAAAAAGGGAAAAAAAGAGGCTAGAGGGAATCGAACCCATGGCAACTGCTTTTCGTGCAAAATGAAAAAAAAATGGGGCTGGGGGGGATCGAACTCGCAACCTATAGGGATGAGAAGGAGAAAAATCAAGTAAACAAATAAATAGGAGGCGTGGGATTCGAACCCACGACCTCCCAGTACGCGCGATGAAAACGAAAAAAAGGGGAGATGCGAGGCGTGGGGATCGAACCCACGACCTCAGCGATGAAGGGGGAGGCAGAAAAAAATATAAGGATATAAAGTGAGGCTGTGGGGATTCAATCCAACAACCTCACTGCCACTCAGATTTTTTAAAAAAAGAATGAAGATAGAGGGGTTGTGGGGGTTCGAACCCACCACCTCGCAACCTCCTCCTTAGCAAAATTAAAAGAAAAATAAGGGCGTTGTGGTGGTTTGAACCCACAACCTCCCTATTGTAGCTAATTAAATTCTAAAAATCAAAGGGGTTGTGGGGGCTCGAAACCCCAACCCTTCTATTAACTAAGAGTAAAATTAAAATAGAAAATTAACTCTTTCATGTAAATGTTGAGATTTAATTTAGAATTCACATTAAAATAAAAAATTAATTCTTTCATGTAACTATAGAGATTTATTTTAGAATTCTAATTAAAATAGGAAATTAATTCTTTCATGTAAATGTTGAGATTAAATTTAGAATTCTAATTAAAATAGAAAATTTATTCTTTCATGTAAATGTTGAGATTTAATTTAGAATTTTAATAAAATCGAAAATTAATTTTTTGATGTAATTTTGAGATTTGATTTAGAAATTTAATTAAAATAGAAATTAATCCTTTCATGTAAATATTGAGATTTAATTTAGAATTCTAATTAAAATAGAAAATTAATCATTTCATGTAAATGTTGATGTTTAAATTAGAGTTCTAATGTTATGAATATTAGAAATAAAATAAATGAAAAATATAAATGATATCCAAGTGATTCAAGATATGGGTTCGCGTGCTTAAACTTATGTACTGATACATAAGTCATACGTGACTAAAATATTCAAGAATAATGCCATCTACTTTGATCAAAAATCAAGATCTTTGAAAAATCTTGGCATATATACAAGGTACATAAGTCTTGTAATACATAATCTTAGGAAAGTAAGAATCACTTAGTGAACTATGAATGAAGCCCCATTGCTTGTATGTGCAAACACATAAGTCTAACATACGTTCAAAAATTAAGTGAACCTGAGATGTACGTAATGAAATGATGAACCTTAGGAGGGTTAAGCACGAGTGTAAGATACACTAAATAGCCAAGAGTATTGGCATACGACGAGATGAACTATGAAATAAAGAAATGAACATTCAGGTAATAAGAGGTGAGTAACTATGAAAGACAAATGTGCTAATAATGAAGAATGTGGTGATAATCATGATGTGAGGCTAATGTATATGATGAGAGCAATCTCAAATGAGCCTAAGTAACTGTTACCAATACGTATTCACCAATGAGAGTGTAAATTAATGAAGAGACTAGTGGCTACGAACACTCTAATGAAAATATTGAGTTTAAAACACTGAAAACTAATGATGAGATGAGAAATCATCTAATGAGCTATTTTGTCCTCATACTAGAAGCCAACTTTCATGATGTGTGATATGAATGTAATGAAACTTTATACTAAGTACCGATAGGATAGCTATGAGCAGTGATGCCTTCTTTTCGGAAGGGCGAAGGTTCACATAACTCTCATGAGATGAGACTGTCCATCTTGCCGGGTATGGGTCTCCATACATCTCCTAGTTTTTTAACCTATACTTCTAATATAGGGATCTAGCGGGATTAAATTCCCATATACACTAGCATGTTATTGAGTCACTTTGGCCGGTGATTCCACCTCTTTTCGGTGTGGGGGAGCTGCATTTCATGTCACATGATCTATATCGGTTAAAACTAAAGTTCCTAACGAATAAATGAGGCCAGCCTCAAATGGATCATATAAAGAGATGAATGATACCGAAGGTGTTAGGATAGGATATTCGGGAGGTGATCTTGATCAAGGTAATGACATTAGGTTATTCCTGATCATTGCACAGCAAACCCGATGAAAGTCTTAAACTACATCCTACGTATAGCTGGTGCTCACACTGGCCTATGAATGAAATGAAAGGAATTAGGTATGAATGAATGAAGCAAACTCTGTGTTTGCTAATGAAGACTCCCTGGTTGGGGTCCCTTATGTTGAGCCCTCATTTTGGAAATTCTTAATGTCAAGTCCATGATAACAAGATCTTATGGAAGATGAATGAATAATATGAATGAAGCTATATGTTATATGTTATGTGTTATGATATGTGTTATATGAAGATGTTATGTGTTGTGCGCCATACAATAATCGTAATGATGCATGTTACTCTCATGGCATAACTTTCCGAATCTCAATTTTGCAAGTCTACTAACTTGACTTCCAAAAACCATGTCTTTAGGAAGACTTAGTCCATGTGTGCTTTCATATACCCATACTTAGTCCAAGTGTGTACTAATTCCATACAAACATCTACTTTTAGGTGCAAGATAGGTGGGCAGTAGCGCTACAGGTTCGTTGTTGCAGCTATCCGGACATAAGCATTCATCCGGAGTACGGTAGGTCCTCATGCTTTCGAGGATGCTACTGTTTTACATTCTAGCGTAATTTAAGATTTGAGATAGTAGAGCATATTCCACTAGCGTTTCTTTCTTGTTTTGGTTCAGACTTTGTATTGGTGCTATTTTATCCATTATACAATTAATACATAATGAATTATTTCTTTCAGTTGCTTATATGTTTAATGTTAGATGGTTGATTATGAGTGATTATGAAATGTTAAGAATGTCTAGAAAGTATGTTTAATGAATAAAATGTTTCAAATTTTTCTGCAAAAAATAACCTATTTTTGCGACCTCTGAGAAGTCAACGACACCGGTCTCATCTGGGTCTAGATTTCATTCGTGAAAAGACCTTCCTGCATTATAATAATTTATCAACCCACACTAAAACCCATGATCCTAATATTCAACTAGGGCTTTTACCACCATTAATCTTAAGGCCAAAATCCTCCCTAAATTATAATCAACGAGGATTCTAAGTCGTAGGAATCAAAATACGTATTAGGAGAGTAATCAATTTACGTTTAGCGAGAGAAATTGTTAAAGTCTAATACAAAATGTCTTGGATCTTTGATTAGCTCTCAAGAATGAATTTTTTCATAAAATAACGATTTTGGGTGTTTCGTTGATTAATTCGCGATTAGCCCACCAAAGTGGGCCCTATACAACCACACCGGTCTAATCCTGGTAATATTAATCGCTCCTCAAAATTTCAGTTCCAAGATATCATTTCGCAACACACTTTCAAACAAGGAAGTTCTAAAACTATCCTGTCACGCCAATATAAATTACGAAAATTTTACTCACCCAAATTTTATTATGTAAAGTCATAAAGGCTCGTTAAAGCCTTAGATATGCACTCACGTGATTAAACTCACGATTAAATCCCTCTTCAATTACCAAATGGCCCTACACCTCACCAGAATCACATTTCATCAAAGTCTATCCTAGGCTAGAAATTTCTAAGATAATACTCAAAAGTTTTCTAGCACATGTTTCTTCCCCCATTGACTTTTCCATAATGAAAGAAACGGGCCGTGACACACATAAGAAATAGAATGAACACTAGTCATTGAATACCCTACCCCCTTCCATTCTAGTTATTCATCAAAAATCAACAACATTAATGAAAATGTATCATAATAATAAGTCTAAGTCACACAAGTATTTTAGCATGAAAAATTGTGTGACCCTACATTAAAATGGACAATCTAGTTTTCGTAAACAATGGTCTTAATATCAACCATTGATGTTTAATAAATAACTCAAAAAGGTTATTTTACGTATATACATGAGCTACAACATATTCAATTTTTATCTATTTAATATGGAATAATCTTTTAAAACATGGGATGAAAGCTTCCAATGTTATCAAGGCAAAAAAAGTATATGTTATTACCAGACTATACTTATAATCTTCATATTTATCCCAATAATTTTTCAAGAGACGAATTATAAAATGACAATATCCATACATGTGACCATCAAGAAGAAGCACCTATTAAGATCATAAAGTGCTGGAACGATCCACCACGTGGATGAATAAGAACATAAATAACAGCATGTATACATTATAAAATGTAGGGGGGGCTCAATCACAACTTTTATTGGTGAAATTCTCGAATTAACTTGTGTAGATAACAAATAAAAATTCTATATTTAAAAGAATCTTTATGTTATGAATGTCCGATTGATTTTATTATAATCAATCTCAATATTATAAATTAAGGTTGTCACATAAAATAATTCCAAGCTACAAAAGTATTGGGATTAGTAAATATATTATTTATTATAAAATGTGCCTAAATTTCACTAATAATTGTACAATACAAGCTAAAAGCTAAAGAAGGGAACTTATCTATAAAAAATGTTTTCTCATAGACATTGTTGGTAATACGAAAATATCACGATTCATTTCTTCCATTTTCTTGATATGATAATCAATTTTATGAATATCGTTAAAAATAATAAGTTTCTCCGAAACATTGGAGAAAATATAATATTATCTATGATGACTTTATCTCTCCTAGGAAAAATTAAATCTTTTTTTGAGCCCTCTATCATATTGGTAAAATATCAAAACTTATTGTACACTGATAATTTGTCATTAAAGAATAAGAGGAAGAAGAGAAGCGAGAAAAGGAGGAGGAAGAAGTTGAATCAATATTTAAAAAAGTTTTGATATCTTTTACTGTGCTAATATGAACAATACTATTAGGACAAAAATAGTATAATAAACTTTTTGAAATCACATTCTTAGTCTTAAAAATGGTAAAATCAAACTTTAAATATAATTTACATTACAAAGTCTAAAGTCAATAGTTCTCTTTAATAATCTAAGAAAAATAACTTTAAAAAATATTTAGTTTAATAACTAATATAATAATAATTTTTCTAAGAAATATTTTCATTGTGTGCCTCGGGTACCAGCTCAAAATCCCAAAGGTAAAGAAAAGATTGTAGTGGAGGACTGAATGTAGTATCTCCTGAATAGACAAGTATTGCATCATCTCCTAAGTTCACTTGTTGATGCCCATATAAATCTTCATTTCCTCTTTTTCTCTTTTTTTCTGGCCTTAAAAAGATTACAAAATAATAAAAATAAACAAATGCAAAGATAATAAGCGTGAAAAGAACAACAATAATACAAATATATATATATATATATATATATATATATATAGTAACTAGCTTACCAATGTTTGAAGGGATGTCACGTTGAGATAAGTACTTAACTTCTCCCCGATTCTTAACGTATACCCCATCATAAGATTTAGTACATGTTCCAACTACAATGTTTTTTATCATTTTTTTACCGCGCACAAGTTGTTTACGCTTTGGTGTCGCTTGCAAATTAAATTATTGATGATAGTTTAGAAAAGAGTCAATAACATTATGTATTCTAATATAATAATTTTGAGCTAACCTGAAATGTTTCTTCATTTTCTCTTGATTTCTTTGCTATTTCAGGAACTTCCCCATATACCTCAAATTTATACACTTCTATCAAAGATCGAAACTTTTTTTTTGTCTCCAAATGAAGGTAGACCTATATATCAATAATTAATATTCTTATCACAAACTCATCAAAGAAAATATACATAATCATTTTTGTTGGTAGGGAAACATGAAAATTATTCAAAAGGAAACTTACATAATCTATTATTAAACTACTTGGACGAGAAATATTATTGATGATCCAATTTTGCCTTCTTTGTTCAAATGTATGAGTATGCATGTAGTGCATATTTTTTGGTACAATCTCATTCTGCCACCAAAACAACATGCATAGAATTCAAAATTTTCCAATATCAATTCTCAAAAGAAAATTATCTATACAAAGTGGGGAGTATCAACATTTTGTGATTAAGTGGTACACATATATTGGAGCATCGATATTTGATATTCTAAAAGATCAACACAATACGATGAAGTGTGTTTCTTATACTTCTATCTAAAAGGATAGCTCACACCTAGTTATAATTTTTTCTGACCTGTTTGTACAGTAAATTTTGAATGAAACAGTAGAATTCTCTTACTAGGCGACCTTTATAAGTATTTTGTATGCATCTACCCAACATACACACACATTTCTTTGTACTATTTTTTGGTTGTGCTAAGGATTTATCAGAAACAACAACTCTACCTCAAAGGTAATAATGATAAGGTTTGTGTGCATTTATTCTTTACATATCCCATTTTGTCTGATTACACTAGGTTGGTTGTTTATTATTATTATTATTGTTATTATTATTAATACTATTACTATTCACACGAAGTATTTAAATATTGTTGTGATACAGATCACATCTTTAAACTTTTGAAAAGAACATTTTCTTGTTATAAAAAAGAAATATAATTAAAATTTTGTTTATGTATTAATCAAAATATTATCATACATGTATCAAAAGAAAAAACAAACAACTTACAATTGGAGGAACTTTTGCAAAGCGAACCTGAAAAATATACATGTTAGCTTTTTTGAGGGCAATAAAAGATATCGGAACATCAATCAATGTTGCATCCTCATCACCATCAACTTCGTACTGCTTATCCATATTCTATTCAAAAGTATGAAAAAAAATAATTAGATATTTATAAAAATGAATAACTGTGTGGAGTAATTGAGAGGAAGATCAAAAACAAATTGATCGCTTGCTAGGAATTTACATACACAAACGGGTGCGCATACACATGCACACGCACAGACAAAGACAAATTATATATATATATACACACAAACACAGTTCTTTGGAGAATTTCTTTTTGGAGCTAAGGGTTTATCAAAAATAAGTACTTTACCTCAAAGGTGCTGATAAGGATTGTGTACACTTTATTCTTTTAATACCTCATTTCGTCAAATTACACTAGGTTACTTGTCGTTTATATTATTATTATAGGCATGACATATTTAAATATTGTTGTCATACAGATCATATGTTTTAACTTTATAGAAGAACATTTTCTTCTTTCAAAAAGAAATTAACATTAAAATTTTTCTTAGGAATTCTTCAAAATATTGTTGTATATGCATTAATAGAATTAAAAAACAAGCAACTTATCATTAGAGAAAAATTCGATGCTTGCTTTTTCCAGTGCAATAAAAGATATCGAAACGTCCATTAATCTTGCATCCTCATCACCATCAACTTGGTTCTGCTTATCCATATTCTAGTTGAAAGCATAAAAAAATAGTTAGATATTTTTGCAAAATCGTAGATTTTGTGGAGTAATGGATGAGAAGACTTTAAAAAAATTAAAATTTCTCACTTGCTGGGAATTTATATACACGTAGGTGCACACACACACGCACACATACACAAATTTTATATCACTATATATATACATATATATATATATATATCAATGATGGTTGTGGTTATACATCTATTAAGATTTGACGACTAATTTTATGTGATATGAAAGTTTCATCCCAAATTAAAATTTTATTCTATATAAATTAATATTTTTGATGAAAATTAAATTAAAAAGATTCTATTTCTAAGGAAAATGTTAACTCGAAAGATGTACTATTATAAACAGGCTTATATTTTAGCATTAAAATCATATTAGATAATCATAATACAGAGGTGTTTATTCAAAGATTGATGAACAATTTATCATTTATTTTTCCATTCAAACTTTGATGTCTTAGTTATAATCATAAAAATTAAACGAGACGTACATGTTAGAGAACTTCTAATACTTCTACTAGTAGTACTATTATCTATATGTATTTAAATTACTACTTTACTTTTTTTTTTTTATTATTTATGACACTATAGGCCAATTCCTTTAGTTCAAATACAGAAGTGAGGGTTAACATAGCCTCTTTTATTTTAAATTTGATTGAGATATAGTTAAATGTTGTGATTGTTGTTATGCGACTTAGATTTTTAGCTGAGGGATTTTTTTGTCATCCTTCCATAAGATAACTAATATTTAAAAATTTATTACCAATTAAATCAAAGGATTTGTGTACATGTCTTACTAGAAAAAAATTAAATACCTTATAATAAGTATATTAAAGAGTAAAGAATTTTTTTAAAGCTTACCAATGAGACACCAGTTTGTGGTGCAATAGAAGATAGAGGAACTGCCATTATTGCATCTATACGAACAACTTTGTGATGCTTATCCATTTTCTAGAAGAAAATATGAATTAAATAGTTATCACCGAATAGATCAAAACATTTATGTACATCTCTTAATTGAAAAAAACTAAACACCTTATAATAAGTTTGTTAAATAATCGAGAAAATTTTTCAAAGCTTACCAATGAGACACCACCTTGTGGTGCAATAGAAGATATGGGGATAGCCATTATTGCATTTCTGCGATCAATTTCATGGTGCCTGTCCATTCTCTAGTAGAAAATATGAAATTTATCAAAGTTGTAATAGAATATCAAAGAGAAAGAAATACTTTTTTTCCCCATAAGTCTTATGATTTCAAATACAAGGGCAATGTTTTTCATGAGAAACTCAAACTTCTTAGAAACTTTTCTAGCATCTTCACATTAATTTTGTTTTTACTTTCAATTCTTGTAAAGATATTATACTTTCAATGGTCACACAAACTATTTTATATTTTACTATATTTATTTATAACATAGTTTTAGGAGAGTAATAATAGTAAGTCAAGTGCTCTATGTTAATTCAAAGTTTGTTCAATTTTCATCAAATTTACCATGTTTAGTTAGTAGGCATTTAGATGAAAATTGGATAAGTGTTTTGATCGCGTGATTTAAAATTATGAGATGAAATCTCAAATTCTCCAAAAAAAATGATTTGAGAATTTCATATTTGGATTTCCAATTTTTCGAATACAAATATTGACCCACAAATTTATATTTCATATATAAAAATAATGATACAACTAAAGAATTTTTTTCAAGGATACGAAAGGACTAATGAAATATATACAAAAAGTGAACATGTTAATATATTTACTAATTATATTAACCACGGTCAATTTTATTAAAGAGTAACAAAATTAAAGTTAACTACAACTCATTTTTAATATTACCTTTTCATTGAACAAAATAAACTTTGAACAATAAATATTGTATTTTTTTTAAATAACTTTTTATATTGTATTGTTGTTTTAAGTTTTGTCCGGAAGTTTGTTTTATTCGGTATGATTGCAAAAATAAAAATTTGGGATACATTTGATAGTTTTCATAACTTATGGGAGTATTATATTATATGCCAAAAATACAATTTAAAAAACCAAATTGCAGGTAGAGACAAAGCTTGAACTTGACTTCATATTATCACTTCATCTCACATGGTTGTCAATTAATCTATTATTTATTGTATGGATATAAATAGTTCAAAAGATTTTCATATGTGGTGAGTTTAATTAAAGATATATGTTTTAATTTTTTTCATAACAACACGGGTTTTGTACCATGGTCATACCATACTAATTTTCGAAGTAATCTATGGTTTGAATTTGAAAAAAATATATATTTATCACGCATCATAGGCATCAATTCTATAATAACTGTTCATTGTGTTATGAATTTTTTTGGTATATTTTAGAATACTCATAATCCCTTTTGGTTTAGAAAACCTTTTGACCAAATAGATTTGGAACTTAATATATTTTCCTACTTGGATTTGGAGAACTTTTTCCTTATAGGTCTTGGACAACTGAAATTTATATATAGAGATATAGTTGGGGATTATAAAAGCATGGTACATGACACAATGTAGTCCTAATGGCTTGAGAAAATTGTAAGGAAAATACTTCATCTTTTATTTCATAGTGGAGAACTCCCTTGCTTTCTTCTTAGAGGACTAGGCCTCGTTGAACTTCATTAAATCCTTATATTATTTTTTTTGTTCCCTGTTATTTGTTTGTGTTGTTTTCTAGTTAGTCCTCTATATTCTTACAAAAATAAATAATGTTATATGGATTAAAATTATCTTGAAAAACTTATCAATGTTTACATGAATTTAGGGCTTAACTAAGAGATGACATAATTGTAAAATAGAACTTAGGCTTATTAACTAACCTTTAAAAGTATTATTTAAAATATTATTAGTCATATACTTGGCGAGTCCTCAAATTAGACTCATCTAGGGTATTATTTTAATACAAATATTATCCTTGATTTTTTATTTTATCTCGATATCTTATAAAACCCCTACGTTTTACTTAAGGACACTTAAGCGCAAAATGAAGGAATAATGGAGAAAAAGAGTTGAAGATGCAAAGGTGCGCACCAAGCACACTTGGTGATCCGTCGAATAGCAAAGTTTCGACTTATGTTAGAGCAAGTGAGCGATGAATTGGGGCTTCACTGATCAGTTCGGCGAAATAGAAGATTATCGCCCACCGATCAAGAACACAAGGACATGGAAGGCATCATGCAATTGGTGACGAACTGAACGAAGGGCGATTCACTGAATCTTTGGACGAATCACGACAAACTATGCTGAAAATATTCGCCAGCAAAATTTTAAAGTCTATAAATATTGAACGCCTTAATTACGATAAATAAAATTAGAGAGTAAAACAATTTTACACTTGATATTTTATTTTAGAAACTTTTTTCTTATGTTTCCTCTTAAGTTTGAAGGGGTTTTGTGGAAGCTTGAAGAAAGAAGTTCTTCTTCCAATTTTTGAAGTGGATCTTCTTCATTTACCTTTTTTCTATTTTTAATATTAAATGTATTATACCCACTTGATATCTTTATAATTTTTAAGTTTATTTTCTTATTGCTTGATGTCTGGCTCAAAAACCTCATTTTTGGGGTGTCATTTATAAATTATGGGTTGATTAATTTGTTGGAACCTGCTGGATTGTATCTTAGATGGCATTTTAATTTTGATTTCACGTAGTGGTTCTGGTTTAACCTAATAGTTTTGTAATTATAAATACAAAACTTCCCATGTTTTTTCGTCTTACTCAAACAGAGAGATCGTGAAACTAAGATCACTAGACTGATATCCAATGTAGTGGGTTGACATGTGGTTTAGTGAGGCGTACGATTGATAGTTTAGACGAGTGGGTCTCTGAGAGAAACCCATTTGATATGGGCTAAATTTCCTCAGAAGGAACTTCCTTTCACCTAAAGCATAGCCTAATCACCATTGCCTTGCGAAATTAGCTACCTAAAGCATACGCCCACCACTTTATCTCCACAGATAGCGATCATACCCCAGAACTCTCTTTCATATTTTATTTTCCTTTTTATTGTTTGCTATTCTATTACTTGTGAAAAAACCCCTTATCAATATTTGACACATTGGTGTCACAAATTAAATTTGTTTGTTTTTCTATTCAAAAATGTCCTAATTTATCACTATTTAGAACGAAACTCTAAGAAGTTACTACTTTCACTACCACTCCATGGGACACGACCCCAACCCTTGGTTGGGTTGCTATACTAGCTTCCATTCGCAGACACTTAGACTATACACTAGTGTCATTGATCACGAGCTAAAACTAAAAGTAAAAACAAAGCATCAAAGAATAAAATTGCAGCCACTGCCAGGGAGTGTTGTTACGTAAAAATGTAGTTACTTATAGTATTTATTTCTTTGTAACATAGCTTTTACTATTTTTTTTAATCTTTTGGTTCAATGTTTTGTGTGATTGTGTATTTATGCAGAGTAACAAGAATGGAAAACAACTGCAAACTTCACACAGACCATCCCTCTTGAATGTGTTAACCCTCAAGGAATACCTCATACCTTTAAGAATGTAGAGGATGAGACTCTTGAGGAAATGTGGTTGTAATTTCACAAAGTATTAGAACCATGCCCATTTCAGGGGATGACCAACAAGGCTTTACTAGAATGCTTATACAGAGGTATTAGGACCAAAACTAGAAGTATCATCGATCTACGCTTATCGAGCGGTATACTCCTTCACCCCAACGAAGTAGTAGCCCAAAACCTTGATAATATAGCTATAACTTATAAAGGAAATGAAGAAAACTACGAGTGGGATTCAGTGGTAGCTTAAGTAGACAATCTATCCAAGCGACTAAAAGAGATAGAAGCACAAGATAAAATAGTGAAGAAGCTCAAAAATAACATAGAAATGTTGTATGACACAACAACCCAAAAACTATAATCATTCAACATCAAGATGATCAAATTATTATGTTGATACCAGTATCATCATCCACCATTCGCGAGAGTCTCGCCTTACTACACCATGGGTGGACTTGAAGAAGAAAAATAAAGGTTGACTGGTGTCGTGCCATAACGTTAACTAAGGCGCTGTTTGGGAGGAAACCCAAAACCCTATAAGTATTTTTAATATCTTATTTAAATTAAGGGTGTTTTGATTTTGTAGATTCATGAGTGGAGGGATTATGAAGGAAACGGTTTGAGGCACACAAATTATGTTGGCAAAGAGCCAACTTGATTGTTTATTGAGATAATGTCGGATTTTAACTCTTCAAATAAGCTGGAGGTTCTGTACGACTCAGCGAAAAAAGAAAATCGCTTGGCGTATTGCCATGTAGCTGAGCAGAGATTCAAATTACGTCACCAATGGAGCGAGATATGAAAATGTTGTATAAATCGCTGCCTTTAATTCTCCACAATTTTTAAATTACTCCCATTCTGGATTTTAGTCTTTACAAAACTGTGGTATCTCATAAGTATTTGAAGTTGAGTTATTATTGCTTGAATCTACATCTATCTGCCGCTTATCGCCTAAATTTTCATTAGATCACTAGCAAAGATTTGTTCTACATGAACCTCCTTTAATTATGATATTTTATATCTGGAGATATGTTTTTCCCAAGTAAGGTATGCTAAACTTCTTTATATGGGAACGATATAAATATGAATACCCTAGGCGACAGTTATGTGGACACAACTAGCAATTGAGAAAAGAATATTGTAAATTCTCCTTGAAGGGTTACAAAGTCAATTTTTTTGAAACTAGAATTACAAATAGAGCATCATCTAGTCTGGCGAACAAGATATGGCCCACCAGGACACTGGGTTGTAATTAATACTGACTGGGTCATAAATGGCCCCAGTCTGCACATAGAATGCGTTTCATAGTCGGCATAGAGAGTTTGAGTCGCTGAATATTATATATAGTTTCCCTAAAAGATTATGTTTACATATCAACCAAACCCGAGTTGAATCCAACAAACAACATTTGAATCTTATTATGATTGCAATTACAGCCAGATCTAAAGTTATAGAAAAACTAACACCTCCTTAAGGAAAAGCAACTGGGGGTACATAGAATGCACGGATATGCACAGAAAGAGGCTAAATGAAGATACTTACTTCAAATAGTAATGGCAAAGATGTCCCGATTCCCCAACCATAATCATTAAATAGGTCAAAGGATGTTGGGTTCAGAATTATTCTTGAAGAAAAGCTCTTATCCATAAATGGGGTGATTGATATATTTCCTGAAATTATGAGCACACAGAGGTGTCATCACTTCCTTGTTTTCACTAAGCCGCGTTGCTCATACATTCCATGTCTAGTTAGGGAGCGTAACACATCATATAATCTCTGATGCAATTGGGAATGAAACATGTAGCAATATTTAAGACAATCAATTTGGTATTAGTACAGGGGACGACTGTCCAGTATGATCCCGACAGTATTAATCTTACCTTAGGTCGTCCTAAACACATGGAGGAAGCATGCAAACACCTATGTAAAGCAATATCACTGGATAACATGAAAAATTGATTAGCTCCCCTAATTTTATATGATGCCCTAAATTGATTAAGGGCTTGCACAACAATTGAAAAGAAAAGACAAAATGTAGTAGCTCGATATTGATTTTGATTTTATAAGTAGCTCTATCATACCTTCAGAAAATGAATCTATCATACAGCCTGCAAGGGCCGCATGCCTAGGATGCTTTATTGACAGAATTAAATTAAATTTGGGAGAGATCATAAATTTCGAGATCCTCATGATCTTAAAATGATGCGAAACATCACTTTCTTTCCCGAAACTGATCACTAAATTGTGAAAACATCTCAAGTAACTAAAGAAGCTTAAAGGAATATGTTAATCACTCCTACATCATCCACCGACATTACAAGAATTAAAGCAGAATACCTTAAGGATCTGTAGGAGAACAGGTTAAAGGGAAAGTTTTCAAAAGTCCATCAAACTAATACAACATGGAAATTTCCTACTATGATTAGAAATAACCTTACCACTATCATCGCACGTTAGGTTTACGTCACACAAGCTATGCTTTACAGAATAATAGAACTTGATCAGAGTGCATATCATCAAATAGTTGCCCTAGAAGCCTCTATTGTAGGAATGATCGAGATTTCTCTTACTACTGTTGTTATACCACTAAAAACAACTATTGATGAACTTCAGGAAAGAATGGGTGTGTGCGAAATTAACCAAAGAACCATTGATAAGATGCAACATAAAAGGATGGGATCACGATAATGAAAACGTAAGTACAGTAAGTGAAGTCCATTCTTATATCCGACGAGTGACTAAACATAAAGATGTACTCTGACCAAAAGCTACATCCCTAAGGACACACCTGATACTGCTAACAAGGAACCAATGAGATAGAACAAATCTTGATGGGGGCAGCAGTACTAGTTTCTATCAGGAGTAAACACCCTGCTACTTCAATAGGGGGGAAACACACCAACACACGGAAAAACAACTTGAACAGGATTTCTTTCCTAAATCTCTTCTATATAAGTTTGCATTAACTTCTGTGTATCATATGAACTGCACTTGAGGAAAAATACTTTTTATTGTTGTAGGGTGAGGCCCACTTTGTTTTGTTAAGCTGAATGTTTGCATGTTTGAGATGGGTTTTCTTTTTCAAATTGTGTTTTAAAATCTTATTTTTGTGGATTGTTGAGCTTATGGCTCGATTTTCGGGGTCCTAATTTCAAAATAATTTTGATTCTTCCAAAAAGTTCACTTTCAAAAATGTCACGATCGAAATCTAGACCCCAGATGAGACCGCCGTCGTTGACCTCTAGGAGGTCGCAGACAAGCCTACTTACGTCATTTTTACTTTACATAGGTTAATTTTAAGCGGAAAATTTGAAATTTTTTATTCCTTAATCATAGTTGTTAAACATTCTTAATACTTCGTAATCGTTCATCATCAACCATCTAACATTTAAGAGATAAGCAACTGAAAGAAATAATTCATTAAGTATTAATTGTATATCGGCCAAAATAGCACCTACACAAAGTCTGAACCAAAACAGGAAAGAAACGCTAGTGGAACATGCTCCACTAGCTCAACTCTAAAACTACGCTAGAATGTAAAATAGTAGAATCCTCAAAAGCATGAGGACCTACCAAACTCCGGATGAATGCTGACGTTCGAATAGCTGCAACAACAAACCTGTAGCTCTACCGTCCACCTGTGCCTGCACCTAAAAATAGATGTTTGTATGGGATTAGTACACACTTGTACTAAGTATGAGTATATGCAAGCACACACCAGGGACATGCATGAGGAAGAAGAGCACTTTCCTAACAACATGATGTTTGGAAGTCAAGTCAGTGGACTTGCTAAATTAGGATTGGGAAAGTTATGCCATGAGAGTGACATGCATCATTATAATTATCGTATGACACACAAAACATAACCTATTCATATAGCACATAACGTATAACACATACTTTCATTCATATTATTCATTCATATACCATGAGACCTTATTATTATAGACTTAACTTTAAGACTTTTCAAAATGAGGGCTCAACATATGGGACCTCAACTAGGGAGCCTTCTTTAGCAAACACAGAGTCTGCTTCATTCATTCATACGTATTTCATTTCAATTCATTCATAGGCCAGTGCAAACACAAGCTATACCTAGGATGTAGTTTAAGACTTTTATCAGGTTTTCTGTGCAATGATCAAGAATAACCTAATGTCATTACCTGAATCTAGCTCACCTCTTGATTATCCTATCCTAACACCTTCGGTATCATTCATTTCTTTATATGATTCGTTTGAGGCTGGCCTCATTCATTCATTGGGAACTTTAACTTTAACCGACATAGATCATGTGAGCATCATGAAATCCAGTGTCTCCCCCACACCAAAAAGAGGTGGAATCACCGGCCAAAGCGATTCAATAACATGCTAGCGTATATGTGAATTTAACCCCGCCAGATCCCTATAGTGGCAATATAGGTTCAAAGACGAGGAGATGTATGGAGACCCATACCCGGCGAGCCGGACAGTCTCATCTCATGAGAGTTACGTGAACCTCCGCCCTTCCCGAAAGAAGGCATCACCGCTCATAGCTAGCCTATCGGTGCTCAGTATAAAGTTTCATTACATTCAACTTATACATCATGGAAGCTGGCTTCTAGTATGAGGACATCATAGCTCAATAGATGATTTCTCATCTCATCATTAGTATTAAGTGTTTTAAACTCAATATTTTCATTTAGAGTGTTCATAGAGACTGGTCTCTTCATTATCTTACACTCTCATTGGTGAGTACGTATTGGTAACATTTACATAGGCTCATTTGAGATTGCTCTCATCATATACATTCGCCTCGCGTCATGTTGTCACTACATTCTTCATTATTAGCACCTTTATTTTCATAGTTACTCACCTCTTGTTACGTGAATGTTCATTTCTTTATTTCATTACGTACATCTTAGGTTCACTTTTTTTTGAACGTATGTTAAACTTATGTGTCTATACATACAAGCCATGGGGCTTCATTTATTGTTTGTTAAGTGATTCTTATTTTCCTAAGATTATGTATTACAAGACTCATGTTTCTTGTATGTATACCAAGATCTTGATATTTTTATCTGAGTAGTTGGCATTATTCTTGAATATTTTACTCACGTATGACTTATGTATCAATACAGAGGTTTTGGTATGGGAACCCAAATCTTGAATCACTTGGATATCATTTATATTTTTCATTGATTTTATTTCTAATATTCATAATATTAGAACTCTAAATTAAATCTCAACATCTTCATGAAATGATTTATTTTCTATTTTAATTAAAATTCCAACTTAAATCTCAACATCTTCATGAAATAATGAATTTTCTATATTAATTAGAATTCTAACTTAAATCTCAACATTTACATGAAAGAAATAAATTATCTATTTTAAATAGAATTCTAGATTAAATTCCAACATTTACATGAAAGAATTAATATTCTATTTTATTTAGAATTCTAATTTAAATCACAATATTCACATGATGGGATAAAGTTTCTATTTTAATTTTTACTATTAATTAACTGAAAGGTTGGGGGTTCAAGCCCCAGCAACCCCTTTGATTTTTAGAACTAAGTTTACTACAATAGGGCGGTTGTGGGTTCGAACCCCCACAATCCCTCTATTTTTTTTATTTTACGCTTCCATAGTCCCTGAGGTCGTGGGTTCGATTTCCACGTCTCACATTTTATTCCTTCCCATTTTTCCCTCTCTCGCGCGCACTTGGAGGTCGTGGGTTCGAATCCCACGCCTCCCATTTAATTTACTGATTAATTTCCTTCCCCTCTTTCCCCCCAGGTCGCGTGTTCAATTCCCTTTAGTCCCATTTCTTTTCTTTTTATCGCAAATTCAGTGGCCAGGGGTTCGATTCCCCCCCAGCCTCGTTTCCTTTTTTTTTTGTCTGCGTAGCTGGGGGTCGCGAGTTCGATTCCTCCAGCCCCCCTTTCTTTTCCCCTTTTCTGCGCAAGACAGGGCGATGTTCATCCCTGCTAGCCCCATTTTTTTTAGCGAATTTCGCTGGTCCCCCAGCCCCAGGTTTGAGCCCCATCTGGCCCATTCCTTTATTAAGGCTTACTTTGGTGAAGTCTCGGGTTCGATCCCTGCAGACCTCACCTATTTTTATTTACTTTTTTTTGTTCAAAATTTTCAGAATTCCTCTACAACTTGTTTCCAGGTTCTAGGACATTACTCCAAATTTTGTACATCATTTTTACGGGTTAATTTAGCATTTGTTTCTTATACATTTGTTAAAGTTCTTAAGACAAGTTTAGAGGAATGGTTTAATCATTTGTTTTAACTAGAATTTATAGTCTTTCAACCATGTGAATATACGATTTTAAGAGCATCTAATTGCACACAAAACACAAATAACCTCTATACTATTAGCATGCTAAAGAAAAAATCAAATTCTTGATCACAATCTTGCATAAATACATACGTATTTACATACATATTCCCAAAAGACACAAAATATAAACGCATAGTCATAAATACATACTTGAAACGAGATCATCACCACAAACAAGTATTCCTAAATTCTACCAACAAGAATACCCAACCTA
Source organism: Solanum lycopersicum (assembly GCF_036512215.1). Taxonomy (NCBI): domain Eukaryota; kingdom Viridiplantae; phylum Streptophyta; class Magnoliopsida; order Solanales; family Solanaceae; genus Solanum; species Solanum lycopersicum. The sequence goes on along the minus strand of NC_090800.1, from coordinate 62,923,047 downwards.
AGATCATAGGGAGCTAGTGACAGGGGCATGCAACGGGGATCAACCTTAGTTTCGAGATGAATAGTTTGAATCGTAAGGGTCCTCTTGGGAAAGGAGTTAAGAGAGAAGAAAACCCATACCTTTATTGATTTTCAAACGAATAATTGACTACCCAAAACTCTCTCCAAAATCAGTCCAAGTTACTTCGACGTCCACACCACTCAACGAACAACTTCTATTTGCCTTAATATTTTTTTGATTGCTTTGTTTTTCTTAAAATTTTATGTGAGTTCTTCAAGCATGAAGAATTGTTGATATTTGGCAGAAATAATTTGAGGAAGATGGAGAACGTGAGAGAGAGTTAAGAAGCGTGAAAGAGAGAAAACTATTAGGATTAGGAGACTAATTAAAGAATTAGTCAAATAACATTTAAAATAAATAAATACAAATCTGTTTTTGATTTATTTATTTATTTATTCATTTAAAACGTGAAAGGACCATTATGCCCTTAAATACCTATTTATTCTTATTTATTAAAATTTTTTTTGAATCGTTACATTATCCCCCCTAGGAACATTCGTCCCTGAATGCCACTACCATTACACTTCGTAATGCCAATCAGGTCATAACTTAATCGCTATGAACACTTAGCCAATAGCAACAAAATACAAAGAGATAAGGAACTATAGCCTTACGAGTAGGAAGTCTAACCTCATACTAGTGCATACACATCACACAGTCAAATACATGAAGGACTAATTAAGGTTACTCACCTGTTACTTCACCAGAAGTGCCTTCCTCTGCATCCTTAGACTTGAGTGCGAAGAATCGTTGCCTCCTTGGAGCCTCTTCACTTGGATCATTAGACTGAACTCTCTCCTTTCCTTGTTGTTGACTTCTCCTAATCGGACAATCCTTCACCATGTGACCTGGTTTGCCACAAATATAACAAGCATTAGTGCCCCTCATACACTCTCATCCATGTAGTTTGCCACACTTCCTGCAAGGTGGTCTCTCCTGAGGTGTATCTACTTCATTGTTTCTCTCAACTCTGGACTCAGAATTTCTATCATGGCGACCCTTGGATGAACTTGACTCCCCTTGGTGGGAGAGTCCCTTCTTAAACCTGGGCTTATCCCTGATTTCTGTACTACTCTTCCTTTAAAAATTCGCATTAGCTTGCCTTGACTTGTTACCTACCATAGTTTATTTCCTCTTTCTGCTTTCCTCCACTTGCTGGACATGGACCATAAGTCTTGAAAGGTCCATGTTGTCATGAAGCATAGCTGCCCTACACTCCTCTTCGTGATCTTCAGCAATTCGTGTCAAGAATCTACTCATCTCGTCTCTGGTGTTAGACACAAGAGAAGTGGCATACCTTGATAGTTTCACAAACTTCAGGGAATACTCTCTGACCGTCATAGATCCTTGTTTAAGGTTGATGAACTCCTCAACCTTGGCCTCCTTCATCTCTCTAGGGAAAAACCTTTCCAAAAATGCTGTCTTGAACAACTCCCATGTGACTGTCACTTCACCTAGAACACGACTATCTTGCCACATTTTGCACCAAGTCTGTGCAACATCTTTGAGCTGGTAGGAAGACAGCTCAGCCTTCTCAATATCAGTGGCCCCCATGGCCACCAAGATCTTATGCAACTCCTCTATAAATTCCTGAGGATCTTCTGAAGTCTTAGCCCCTGTGAAAATTGGAGGATTCATCCTCGTGAAATCACGCAGTCTGTCAGCCATGTTGCGAACCAGTGGGTTTTCCCTCTGAACATTCTGTCGGTTGACTTGGGCAGTCATAGCCTGAGCCTGCATCGTGATGGCCTGTGCCATCTGGGATAAAGATGCCCTTACCTCAGCATCAGTCAACCTAGCTGGGTTAACTGGCATGGCCACTCCTTCAACTGGAGCCTGGGGTGGATTTTGATTACCCCTAGCTGCAGGTTCTCCCGTCCTCAAACCCTTAGTTCTCCAAGTGTTCAATCTCTGAAAACAACAAGGATTGATGTTAGACGCGTTCATAACACCAAGAATTCAAACATTAGGAAAAGCACGATAAGATCAGAAAAAGGGAAATTTTTCCTACGCATCATGCACTCTCTAATCCAGGATAGTGGTGCACTTCACTACCATGACTTAGAAGCTACTCAATGTGGTTGATGTGAACTCATTATTCTAGGAATTTAACCTAGCGCTCTGATACCAACGTTGTCATTATCGGAATCTAGACCCCAGACGAGACCGGCGTCTTTGACCTCTCAAAGGTCGCAGACAAGCCTACTTACGTCATTCTTACTTTACATAGGTTAATTTTTAGCGGAAAATTTGAAATTTTCTTATTCCTTAATCATACTTGTTAAACATTCATAATACTTCGTAATCGTTCATCATCAACCATCTAACATTTAAGAGATAAGCAACTGAAAGAAATAATTCATTAAGTATTAATTGTATATCGGCCAAAATAACACCTATACAAAGTCTGAACCAAAACAGGAAAGAAACGCTAGTGGAACATGCTCCACTAGTTCAACTCTAAAACTACGCTAGAATGTAAAATAGTAAAATCCTCGAAAGCATGAGGACCTACCAAACTCCAGATGAATGCTGACGTCCGAATAGCTGCAACAACGAACCTGTAGCTCTACCGTCCACCTGTGCCTGCACCTAAAAATAGATGTTTGTATGGGATTAGTACACACTTGTACTAAGTATAGGTGTATGCAAGCACACACCGGGGACATGCATGAGGAAGAAGAGCACTTTCCTAACAACATGATGTTTGGAAGTCAAGTCAGTGGACTTGCTAAATTAAGATTGGGAAAGTTATGCCATGAGAGTGACATGCTTCATTATAATTATCGTATGACACACAACACATAACCTATTCATATAGAACATAACATATAACTCATACTTTCTTTCATATTATTCATTCATATACCATGAGACTTTATTATCATAGACTTAACTTTAAGACTTTCCAAAATGAGGGCTCAACATATGGGACCTCAACTAGGGAGCCTCCTTTAGCAAACACAGAGACTGCTTCATTCATTCATACTTATTTCATTTCAATTCATTCATAGGCCAGTGCGAACACAAGCTATACCTAGGATGTATTTTAAGACTTTTATCAGGTTTTCTGTGCAATGATCATGAATAACCTAATGTCATTACCTGAATCTAGCTCACCTCTTGATTATCCTATCCTAACACCTTCGGTATCATTCATTTCTTTATATGATTCGTTTGAGGCTGGCCTCATTCATTCATTGGGAACTTTAACTTTAACCGACATACATCATGTGAGCATCATGAAATCCAGTGTCTCCCCCACACCGAAAAGAGGTGGAATCACCGGCCAAAGCGATTCAATAACATGCTAGAGTATATGGGAGTTTAACCCCGCCAGATCCCTATAGTGGCAATATAGGTTCAAAGACGAGGAGATGTATGGAGACCCATACCCGGCAAGCCGGACAGTCTCATCTCATGAGAGTTACGTGAACCTCCGCCCTTCTCGAAAGATCGCCGCTCATAGCTAGCCTATCGGTGCTCAGTATAAAGTTTCATTACATTCAACTCATACATCATGGAAGCTGGCTTCTAGTATGAGGACATCATAGCTCAATAGATGATTTCTCATCTCCTCATTAGTATTAAGTATTTTAAACTCAATATTTTCATTTAGAGTGTTCATAGAGACTGGTCTCTTCATTATCTTACATTCTCATTGGTGAGTACGTATTGGTAACATTTACTTAGGCTCATTTGAGATTGCTCTCATCATATACATTCGCCTCGCGTCATGTTGTCACTACATTCTTCATTATTAGCACCTTTATTTTCATAGTTACACACCTCTTGTTACGTGAATGTTCATTTCTTCATTTCATTATGTAGATCTTAGGTTCACTTGTTTTTGAACGTATGTTAAACTTATGTGTCTATACATACAAGCCATGGGGCTTCATTTATAGTTCGTTAAGTGATTCTTATTTTCCTAAGATTATGTATTACAAAACTCATGTTTCTTGTATGTATACCAAGATCTAGATTTTTTTATCTGAGTAGTTGGCATTATTCTTGAATATTTTACTCACGTATGACTTATGTATCAATACAGAGGTTTTGGTACGGGAACCCAAATCTTGAATCACTTGGATATCATTTATATTTTTCATTGATTTTATTTCTAATATTCATAGCATTAGAACTCTAAATTAAATCTCAACATCTTCATGAAATGATTTATTTTCTATTTTAATTAAATTTCCAACTTAAATCTCAACATCTTCATGAAATAATGAATTTTCTATATTAATTAGAATTCTAACTTAAATCTCAACATTTACATGAAAGAAATAAATTTTCTAGTTTAAATAGAATTCTAGATTAAATTTCAACATTTACATGAAAGAATTAATATTCTATTTTATTTAGAATTCTAATTTAAATCACAATATTCACATGATGGGATAAAGTTTCTATTTTAATTTACTATTAATTAACCGAAAGGTTGGGGATTCAAGCCCCAACAACCCCTTTGATTTTTAGAACTAAGTTTACTACAATAGGGAGGTTGTGGGTTCGAACCCCCACAACCCCTCTATTTTTTTTTTATTTTACGCTGCCATAGTCCCTGAGGTCGTGGGTTCGATTCCCACGTCACACATTTTATTCCTTCCCATTTTTCCCTTTCTCGCGCGCACTTGGAGGTCGTGGGTTCGAATCCCACGCCTCCCATTTAATTTACTGATTAATTCCCTTCCCCTCTTTCCCCTAGGTCGCGTGTTCGATTCCTTTCAGTCCCATTTCTTTTCTTTTTATCGCAAATTCAGTGGCCAGGGGTTCGATTCCCCCCAGCCTCTTTTCTTTTGTTTTTGTGCGCGTAGCTGGGGGTCGCGAGTTCGATTCCCCCAGCCCCTCTTTCTTTTCCCCTTTTTTGCGCATGACAGGGCGAGGGTTCGATCCCTGCTAGCCCAATTTTTTTTAATTTTTTTTAGCGAATTTCGCTGGTCCCCCAGCCCCAGGTTCGAGCCCCATCTGGCACATTCCTTTATTAAGGCTTACTTTGGTGAGGTCTCAGGTTCGATCCCTGTAGACCTCACCTATTTTTATTTATTTATTTTTTTTGTTCAAAATTTCCAGAATTCCTCTACAACTTGTTTCCAGGTTCTAGGACATTACTCCACAATTTTGTACATCATTTTTACGGGTTAATTTAGCATTTGTTTCTTATAAATTTGTTAAAGTTCTTAAGAAAAGTTTAGAGAGATGGTTTGATCATTTGTTTTAACTCGAATTTATAGTCTTTCAACCATGTGAATATACGATTTTAAGAGCATCTAATCACACACAAAACACGAATAACCTCTATACTATTAGCATGCGAAAGAAAAACTCAAATTCATGATCACAATCTTGCATAAATACATACATATTAACATACATATTCCCAAAAGGCACAAAATATAAACACATAGTCATAAATGCATACTTGAAACGAGATCATCACGACAAGCAAGTATTCCTAAATTCTGCCAACAAGAATACCCAACCTAAGATCATAGGGAGCTAGTGACAGGGGCATGCAACGGGGAACAACCTTAGTTTCGAGATGAATAGTTAGAATCCTAAGGGGTCTCTTGGGAAAGGAGTCAAGAGAGAAGAATACCCATACCTTTATTGATGTTCAAACGAAGAATTCACTACCTAAAACTCTCTCCAAAATCAGTCCAAGTTACTTCGACGTCCACACCACTCAACGAGCAACTTCTCTTTGCCTTAATTATTTTTTTATTTGCTTTGTTTTTCTTAAAATTTAATGTGAGTTCTTCAAGCATGAAGAATTGTTGATATTTGGCAGAAATAATGTGAGGAAGAAGGAGAACGTGAGAGAGAGAGTTAAGAAGCGTGAAAAAGTGAAAACTATTAGGATTAGGAGACTAATTAAAGAATTAGTCAAATAACATTTAAAATAAATAAATACAAATCTATTTTTGATTTATTTATTTATTTATTTATTCATTTAAAACGTTAAAGGACCATTATGCCCTTAAATACCTATTTATTCTTATTTATTAAATTTTTTTAATCGTTACAGAAAATTTTGCCCCCTCTTGTGATGAAAGTGATTGTTCTTGTACAAAATTAAGTCTTGGTTTAAATCATACCGATAACTTAAAAGGTGCTCTCAATCGAACAAATATAAATGTACGGGTACCACAAAAATGAATGTGTAGGTACCACAAAAATGAATGAAGTTACATAGCCAATATGTGAACTCTTAGCATCTCGCAATCATTAACCAATTATTGAATTAATTCTTTTGCAACGACCATTGAACACCAGCAAAAGTGTGTTGTCTTATTTTACCTATGTGTCAATGTCTTGTGTGATGAGCTTACTTTGAACCATGGATGAATAAACATAGAATTTGCACAATTAGTTAGTTTGATTGATTTAGAAAGGTGTCCTCTTGAGATGATCTTATATTTATAATCAAATAGTCTAAGCCAATTTTGACATATCCCTCTTCTGTGGCATACACTGTGAGCGCGTGAAACTTAGTTGAACACCCTTACCTCTTCTTTGGAATAAATTTATGAAACCAAGACCTTATGGTATCCATCACGTATAATCCACTTGATATGTGATATAAGTGAATAGCCAACATAGGCCAAAGCCTATGTTGGGGGTGTGGTAAGAAGGGAAAGGAGAAGTCAAGAAGTGTAGGAAAAGTCTCACAAACCCATGGAATTGCATAGAAATGGAAACCCTTCATACGTTAAAAAAGGAAACAAAAAGAGAAGAATGAATAAGAAGGTTGTGGAATAAAAGAACAAAAATAAATCAAATTTCCAAGCAATCCATGGAGAAGAATGAAACAATGACTTAAAGGCACTTCACTAAGGATTTATCAATTAAGAAAGGAGATGTGTTGAAAAATTCATATCTCATTGTGAAAAAATTCACCAAGCCTAAATGACCATACCTTTGTACTAAGCCCCCATTAAATTTCTTAGAAAAATAATTTTTATCTTGAGTGAACGAAACAAAAGTCAATTGGAAAATAAAGGCAAACCTATGGTTGAAAACATGCATTGTGCCCCCTCTTTGTGAGTGTTATTATTGCATCATATTCATGACCTTAAGTTAATAAATCTACATGTATGAAAAGGGAATCATTCTTTGTGTAAGGGCATGTAGATACTTTGGTTGAGCATGAACTTTCATTAGTAGACAGTATTGTGATCTCAAGAATCTTTGGTAATGGTGTGTCACAACTTGAATCTTTAAATATACAACTGAGGCATGCATAGTAATTTGAGTCTTGTTGTGCGTATTAAAGATTGAGTCTTGTGTAGCACTATTTGAGACATCTTACTTAAATGGATGAACTTAATTTTATCTCAGGACAAGAAAAAGATTAAGTTGGGGGTGTTCATGAGTCCTGAAATTTGACCTAACTATGGCCTTATTTAATTCATATAAGGTCCTTGATTACTTATTTGTGGATTTGGTAGGAGCGTGGACACTTAGGCATAAAAAGGAAACAAAATACACAACAAGTGGTGATGATACAAAGGTGTGCATCGCCAAGCACACTTGGCGGTCTGCCAAATAGAAAAGTTTTTTCCTTCTGTCCTAGCACGTGAGCCCTGAAGAAAATGGATCAAAAGGTGACAAAAAGAAGCAGCCGAATTTTCGCCGACAGTTCCACGAAGCAGAATATTACCGCCGATCGATCCAGAACACATAGATAAAGAAGTCATCGTGCAAATGGCAATGGACTCAAAAGAGGGAGATTAAGCGAATAATGACTAATTGCTCCGAAAAGATTTTCCAGTACAATTAGGAAGTCTATAAATATTGACCTCTTTTATTATTTAGATATAGTATATTACAGAGTAAAACAATTTTTAAACTTGATATTTTATTTTAGAAATTTTTTTCATAAGTTCTCTTTAAATTTGGAGAGGGATTTGTAGAAGCTTGCCGAATGAAGTTCATCTTCTAATTTTGAAAGTGGATATACTCCATTTACCTACATTTGCTACTTCTAAGGTGTAATCTCTAATACCCACTTGATTTCATTATCATTTTTAGCATATTTGATTATTACTTGATATGTGGCTAATAATCCCCTATTCTTGGTGTGTGATTTAGCAATTATGGGTTTATAGTTTCAAAAACAAACTAACCAATGTCTTTTGTCTTTCTCGAGGAAGAAGTCGTGAAACTAAGACCACTAGATTGATCTCCAAAGGAGTGAGTCGATATGCCCGAGAGGGTGACCCCTAGTCCCATACCCAAGCACCCTTATTGAAAGAGCGAGTTTGGATAAGGTGTAGGCTAGATAGTTTAGACGAGTGAGTGTCCGAGAGGAAACCATTTTAAAATGGGGTAAGTTTCTCATGAAGGAACATGCATTCAGCTAAAGCTTAGCCTAGTAAAAATTATCCTGCCAAATTAGCTACCAAAATCATGTTCCCACCAGTTTTATCTTTACATATAGAGATCACACCCCAAGAACTCTCTACCATACTTGATTTCCTTTATATTTTTTCAATTCTACTACTTGTGACAAAACACCTTTCAATAATTGTCAAGTTGGTGTCACAAATTAATTGTGTTAATATTTGAAAATGTCTTAAACTATCACTATATAGAACGGAATACTAAGTAGCTACTTCTTTCACTACTACTCCCTTGGGACACGACCATAACCCTTGGTTGGGTTACTATAATAGCTTCAATTCGTAGACACTCAGACTGTAGGCTAGTGTCGTTGGTCATGATCTAAATCTAAAAACAAAAATTAAGCATCAAAAAATCAATTTTCCATGTGTTGCATTTTATATGGAACACTTTGTTAAATCAATTTTAAAATATAACATATGTCCTTAATTTGAAAATGTTTAGTTGGACTATTTACCATTTACCATGTTGGTTTTACCTTATTTGGCAAAATATTCATAAAGTTACTATTATGTATAAAACTTCATGTTTTTAAGGATGATTTTGGAACATAAATATCAAAGCCTTTCCATAATTGTTTTTACTGAAACTAAATCATATAAATTAAAATGGAAGAAGTACATATTTAAATTATTATTAGATGTATGACAAGTTTTAATAATGTTGTTGGAATACAACTCATATGTTTTAGATATAGAGATAAATGTTGTTCTTTATTTTATCACACAATTCTTATTAAAAGTTACTCAAGAATCCATCAAAATATTTTTGTAAATGACTTGTAAGAAAATAAACTAAAACTTTATAATTGGAGAAACTCTTAAAAATCTTACCTCTAAAACATCGGCTATTGATTCATCATGTGTCATAAAATATGTGGGAACTTCCATTAATATTGCATCCGTATCATCACCATTTTTTTGTTGCTTATCCATGTTCTAGAAGAGAATAAGAAAAAATTAGTTAGATATTTAGTAAAACAAAAAATTGTGTGAAATAGTTCATGGTTTTCTAAAAGAGATAAAAATTGCTCACTTGCTACATGTTTGTGTGGATATATCAAGTAACATTTAAGAAGATAATATAAGAGATATAATACCTAATATATATAAAAAATGAATATTGATCAATCTTATGCACTTTTTAAGAAGATACATGATGGTCGTGGTCATGCAAGTCTTAAGATTACTAAATTCGTAATAAATAGTTTCATCCTATTGGAACATATAGCTCGTCTCTTGCTTTGACTACAATTCCTTATCTACCTAGTAATCCTAAGGAAAAGGGATACCTTATTTAGTGATTCCATCTAAATAATTTGTGCATATATGAAAAGGACGAAAACTAACACCTTGTAATTGGATTTCTAAGGCTTACCTCAACAACATTAGCTTTTGTTTCTTGAGATTCAAGTAAATATATGGGAACTTCCATCAATGTCGCATCTGGACCATCAACTTTTTCCTGCTTAGCCATATTCATCTTCCAAATATGAAAAAGTTAGTTAAAAATTTTCTAAATTTAAAACATGTATGAAGTGATGAAGAATGTTTTAAAAAAATATATGAACTATTCGCTTACTATGTTTCAATTAATATTTTAAGAACGTGAACAAAGTGATACAAAAATAAATAAATAAAAAGGCTTTAAAATGTGTATTCATCAATAGAATATAGTATGTAACTAGATCATCGATAGTTGTTGTCATTTGAGATAGTTTGGTCATGTCATAGCTTGAGACTATGGAAAATCAAGGCATTAAATATATAAGAAAAAGGTTGTCTATGAAGACTTATCATTTTTGACATAATGCATATTTAACTAATGATATTGCACTAGACAGAAAAATATGTACATGTGTGTAGCTACTAGTAAGTATTATTTTTTATGTCTCATATGTTTGCATTAATAAAGATATAACATTAATTATTCATATATAAACTATTAAATCTCTATGTTTTAAGGTTTGCACCTAAGTCATTAACTATTTTTTTTTGATGCAACCATCTATTGAGTCTTGATAGTTATAAATGATTAGATAACAAAATCTCATATAATTAACATGTCTATTCAAACGTTTCTGAAATATTATAGTTCATTAATTCAATTCATTCACTGCATACTACATCTTTATCAATCATCATCATCATTGTTCACCATTCCCAACTATTACAATCAATACCCTATAACTACCATCATCTACTACCATCAGTATCAATCACTACAATCAACGACAAAACTTAACATCAAATATTTAACCTCTTTTAATTTTTATGAGTATATATATATTGTTGTCATGAAATGATTAAATTATTTTAGCTCTAGAGAAGAACATTATTTTTCATTCATAACACAATATCATAAAAAAGTTGTTCAAGTATCTATCAAAAAAGATTGCATATTGCTTATAAGAAAAAAATTAAGCACCTTATAAGTAGACATGTTTTTGAAAAGCATACCTCTATATCATCCATCAACATTGCATCTTTGTCCATACAAATTTGGTGCTGGTTATTCATATCCTAGTAGAAAATAAAAACCAAGTAAAAAGATCTTTTTAAGATGAAAATAGAAAAGATTTTTTTAAAAAAAATATATAAAAACATCAAGCTTGCTAGTAATGATATTTATGTGTCAAGTAATATCATAAGAACTTAATCAAAGTGCTAGAATACATACAAATAAAAAGTCAAAATAAAAGATGTTTGTCCATCAATTTATACATTCAAGAACAAGAATAGTTATTGTTGTAGTGATGAAGCTCTAACGATTTACCAAGTACATTGAATGTATGACTAAAAATAGACTTAATCAAACTTTCTTTTGAAAAAAATTATAAATTTTGGGGAAAAAATCAATTTTTGAAGTCATTTTTTTAAGAAACTTTTTTAAGGCGCCCACAACCTCTAGATCTATAATAATTTAAATTAATTTTACCCATAAAAAGAATTATTTCTCTTTTAATGGTAAAACCTACGATAATAAAATCACTTTTATTAGAACTTTAATTCTTAAAATAAAAATATATTGTAGGTAAAAAGAGAGAAAAAATATGTAAATCTTAGATCCATAAAAAAATTGAAATTCAATCTATTGTAATCATGCATCTTTCAAAATTCATTACATTTAGTGATAAAAAAATTATATTAAATTTGAATTTATTTTAAACCAAATTAATGAAATTTTAAGAAAATTAATTTAAAAAACTTCTCAGTCCAAGAAAATTGTTAAAAGTGGCTACTACCTTTAGATCTATAACAAGTAAAATTTATTCCCACCATATCAATAATTATTTCTTTTAAAATTTTGTCAAACTCAAAATGATCGATCTTCTCTCGTTCTCCCTAAATGTCCTAGAACTTGAATCACGTAAAATTGTAAGAGAATATTAATAACATCAAAGAAAACGAAAAAACAAAAAGATCGTAGATAATTTTATAAGAGAAGATATATATATATATATATGTATATATATGTATATGTATAAACACAGATAGATCAATGAAATTAACAAGGCATTAGTGTAAACCTCAAACTTTTTCTGTAGCCGATTAACTGGATTAAGAATCTTGTTATGATAAAATGAACACAAAAGGCGGAGAAGGCAAAGTTAGGGTAAAAAGAAACTACATATATATGTATACTTAGTATCTTTACTTTTTTTTTTCTTTGAACACTTTTTTGGTTGGTAGCATTAAAGGCAAATTTATGTAATCTTCCTTTTGAATGTTTTTTTTCACTAAATATTTTTTAATTGTTTTTCATTTTAAGTCATCAAACTATAGCTTTATTCCCTAGAAACAAATTATTTTTCTCGATAGATTTCTTAGTTGGCATACCATGTCGTATTAATTTATTTTCCTCTTATAATGTACGATAAAATAAATTTTAGTAGCAAATATTAAATGTAGTTTTTTAATTTTAGATGGATAAATAAATTTAATTTCATAACTATGTTGAAATTAAATGATATCATCCTAACGAGGATTTTATTCTCACGAGTCAAATCACCGTGAGTGGCACCAAAACTAATCAACCTTGTGGGAGAATTTAAGACTAACCCGGACTAACCAACACTGTATAAATAAAACCAACTCTTGGCAAGAAAATATAGAAAACCATTAAGTTACTAAAGAATTTAATCCACATAAACTAAATTAGATAATTAAAACAATAATGATGCAAAAATTACCCTATAACTTAAAATCATCATACCAAAACTCTAAATGGTTGAATTTGAGACGCAACCTCCAAACTGGACATCAACTAAAACATATAAGCCTGTGCCTACATAAATGGATAAGAAGATTTAGAAGAATCCATGGTATCCTGAAAGATGGAGCTCACCCTTGGACTAGAAATTAGATATCTCTCAACAGAGGTCTTGAAATAACCGCCGAAAGAGGTCTTTTACTCAACATGAAAAAGAACATGGATACCAGTACACAAACCATAGAGTACTAGTGGGATCGCATGAAGAGACAAATATATGGATATAAACAGTCAATACAATATAGTAACATAGAACAATGTATAACATAACAACAATTATCAACCACATAGACTCTGAGTCACGTGTCTTAAAACAACAATACTTGGGTCAAATAATGTATAAGTGCATATCTTACATGATAACATTGAAAATATTGGGTCCTCTCAATGAACTAAAAATCACATACCTGAAACTCTCACCGAAATCGAACTCTGGCTGTTAGTGTGCCGACATAATACCTGAGCATACATAATTAGTTTGCCAATATGGTATCCAATTCATTCACTGTTAGTCCACCAGTATTGTATCCAAGCCAACAAGTAAATACAAACATTCATTAACAACCACATGACTTAATGAACAAGGCCAATTGAAAATCACAACTTCATTAAATGAGGTTATAACCTATATGATGTCATTTCATGTGTCCCTACCATGAATTAAAAAATGATAATACGAAATATTCGACATGCATTCCTACATAGTTGGAAACATTGTCACGAACTGAAAAATGTGTTTGATATCATTCTTTTTATCCCACTAAGACAAGTAAACCTAAAACCCAAAGATAACGATAAAAAATGGAAATAAAGAAAGAATAAAGTATATCACCCTAATGTAATGTAAAAATCATAATAAACTTAACTAAACTATAATACCTTAGACTGAACAAGAGGAAAACGGTGGACCCCATACCAGGGCATATGCCGTGAATAAGACCATGACGCATCACCTTCATTGTGTCTCACACCGAATAACAATATGGTGGAACATGTACACTACAAGGTCCATGGAACTCAAGACGAGCAGCCAAGTTGGCATTGAAAACAAATAAAACCACCAAATGACTTGTTAGGGACCACAGACCACTAGAATGTCCGTAAAACCCCACATGGTCCGTTAAGTGGCCTTTGAAAAATGACCCTGTGCCACCCCAAATTCTATGAGAAACTACGGTTTCCCATACGACCCATGGTGCTTCATAAAGTCCATTAATGGGCATGTGAAAGAGGACTATAATCTTTTTAAGTCACAGTAGTTTTTTTCTTTTCCCCTATAAGTTATGCAGTTAAACTATGTTATTTTATGCCTAATTACATTTGTTTACTCACTCTAATCCTTATAATCGAGTTAGAAATAACCTAGGACCCTCATTTTCCTAATATCATCCAACTTGAAAAGAAAAGCTTACAAAGAGGATATAATTTCTCCCAACAACAAGTAGATGTTTTCCTCAAGTTCAGCCACAAAATCCAAAGAATTTATGATAAGTTTTCATCAGCATTTATGTTCGATTTTACTTTTTGTTTTCTTTGACTTATAAGGTCCCTTAAATTAAGTTAGTTCTTTTATATCTCATAAACTTTTCAGAACTATGGTTTCTAGATTTTGAAGATTTGTTCATGAATAAGTATAGTCACATCAATAGAACCCAGAACCCTAGGTTGTGTAAATTTATAAAATATCACAAATTATACATGCAATGAATATATGATTAAATCTTTCCTCAAAGTTTTAAATGTGAATCTTCAGTATATATATATATATATTGAATTTTCAGTTAGCATATTAGTTCTTTGAGTTGCTCATTATTTCACTCCATTTAACCTTCTCGTATTCATCTGGGAATTGACTTAGAACTGAGTTTGATTAGAGTTCAAGTACCCTAAAGTCCCAAAACTACGTGCCTACATAGGTTAATAAGTCCTATTATTTGGGCACTTGTTAAAGTGACCACACCATAGTCAACCCTATACCCATAAAAAGGTCTCACATGGTTTATGTTGGTTAACCGAACCTCCCACAGTCAGATTGTTATTGCATTCATATATTTTTAGCACTTACATCACTATACAATTTAGCCAGTCAGCTTATTCATTAGTACTTGTTCGTTCCATCCAGTTTAGTTTAATTTTTCTTCAAAACAATATATTGCTTTGTTTAGCTTATATATATACACATCCTACATGCTCTGTTCATTCAAAGTACTGACACATACTTTTGTACTACATTATTTTATGATATAGGTTTAGGAATTAAGCATCCATATCACTCTTAGTCAACTCCCATTTTGAATTCATCAATTTTAGTGGTGATTTCTCATACTTCAAGGACAATACAGTTTTTTTACTTTTAAGTCTTAATTTCAGTTGTTAGTCTTGAGAGAGTTAGCTAGGGGCTTGTCCCAGAAACTCAATTCATTTAGACGCTTTTTAGAGAATATATTAGTTTCAACTCAAGTTTTTAAGTGTTGTTTTAGTCATAAAAAATATCTTATGATATATCAAAAAGTTAGACTAATTGGGTTTTCCATATTCAAAATATCCACTTCTTTTAGCTTCCACATAGTACATGATTTACTTAGTTATTTTTTTAGTATGCTTTTTATCTTCCAGATTCAAGGTTAGCTTGGGGTCACTCATAATCATATTTATCATCATACGTTTATGGGGTAGCTGTGGGATGTGAAAAGCTTCATATGAGAGAATCAGTTCAACAGTCTTAGGGTGTCTGAGATACGCACTAGACACTACTTCTTGCATGGGTGTGTAGCGCACTACACCTATACCGGAGAGGTTACTAGGTTTTCTAAGAAATTTCTCTTATTTAGTTATTTTTATTGTGCACAATGTATAATTCAAATTCTCCTTTGTAATCCATTGTTCTGCATTTTATATCATGCCTCCTGGTAGAAATAATACATATAATGCTAACACAGTTCCTCCAGTCCTGAAACATGAGGTTACAAATGAAGAATTCTAGAATGCAACCTAGCTTTTGTCTCAAATGTATCCATCTAAAACAATCAACATACATTAGTTTAGGCAAGCCTTGACGGTTGATTAGCTATAACAATAGTTCGAGATTTTATGCTTATGAATCCTCCTAAGTTTCTAGGGTCGCAGGTAGGTGAGTAACCACATACCTTCATTAATGTGTTCAAGAAGATCCTTTTTGTAATGTAAGTGGCAGTACTGATAAGGTGCACTTGGAATCCTACAATTTTAAGGATGTGGTCATATTTTGTTTGCGTAATGGAAAGACAACTGGGGTGCGCATGCAGATCCTGTGACATAAGAATACTTTGCTTGAACTTTTTTGGATAGGTTGTTCTCAAGAGTGTTTAGGGATACTAAGTATTAATTAGTCATAAACATGAAGTAGGGTTTCTATTGTAGTCCAACAATACAAGGTGAAGGTCACGCAAATCTCTAGGTATGCTCCACATATGGTTGACGATTTAAAAAGCACAAATGAGCAGGTTCTTGTTTGAAGTATCCGATCTAGTGAATACTGAGTGAGGAAAGGCCATATTTACAGATATGAATATTTCCAAACTAATGATTCATTCTAAAGAGGTTAAGGGAGATACGGGTAGGTAAATGGACAAGGATACAAATAAGGCTAGGATCGATAACTATGAGTAATCTCAAAAGATATCAGGTAGTAGAAATCGCTCAATATTTCTGTAGAGGTCTACAACCATTACACATTCATATGCTAGCACTTTGTTCGCCATGTTTCAACATGATCAAAAAGGGGGAAGGGAGAGCATTAGACTCTAAGTCACAAAAGAGTGCTTCACGTAACAAAAATTTCCCAACTTGTCAAATGTGTTGTAAGAATCATCCAAGAAAGAGTCATGCAGTCATAGATGGTTTCTTTGGGTGTGGTTATTCAATTCATAGGTTGAAGGATTTCTCCTCTTCAAGTAAAATAAAAGAGGTAACATGTGTCTATCTAAAACTTCAGCAGCTTAAACTGGTCGCCCTAGTCAGCAAGGTGCTTCATCTAGTTGAGATGGTGGTCATTGTCATATAACATTGTATGCTCTTCAAGAATTCGAGGCAAAAGAAGATTCTCCATGAGCTAAACTTTTCTTTTTTTCACTCCTTACATAGAATTAAACATTTTTTTTCAGTCCCAAAACTATCTCAGAATCCTTATGAGTCTCTACTCTAGGTTGTGACCCAGTTATAGGTAGATGGACATTCAAAAATTGCACTATCACTATTTATGAGAAAGTTACCTCACCAAACATTGTAGAGTAACAAATAATAGATTTCAATATCATTTTGGAATGGTTATGTTACATTCTTATTATGAATCAGTCGATTACAGAACTAGGATATCAATTTTAGATTCCGAGTGAGATAGTCTAAGAGTGGAAGAACAGTAAATATTTTCTTGTTGGTCATGTTATCTATTACCTTAATGTTATGAAAATGATTTCTAATGGGTATATATATTTTCTTAATCTTGTTAATGATTATTACTTTGAAACCCAAATTCTTGATTCAGTCATAGTCGTAAATGATTTTCTAGAAGTGTTGCCAGAAGTTTTTTCAAAAGATCTTCCCTGAGTCCCGAAAGGGTAATAACATCATAATAAATATGCTTCCATATACCAAGACTATATTGATTACTCCTTACATAATATCTCAATATAATCTAAAGAAATTTAAATAATAGTATAAAGAACTTTTATAAAAGGTCTTCATATGACCCACTATCTCCCTGTGTGGTGCTCTATATTGTTCATAAGAAGGAAATATGATTCTCTCATAATATGCAATGATTATAGTCATATGAACATAGTCAAAATGAAGAATAAGTATCTCATCCTAGGGTGCTAGTTTATTTTCTAAAATAGACATCAGATTCAACTGTAATAACAGAGTCAATGATAATAAATTCCCAAAGATAACCTTCAGTACTAGATACAGTCAATATGAATTTTGTATTTATGTCTTTAAGACAAATAAATGATCTTGCAGTTTTCATGGACTTAATGAATAGGGTTTTCAAACACTAGTTGGACTTTAAATCACCGTCTTTATCGATGATATCCTTATGTATTCTTGGAGTAAGGAAGGGCATGTGACTCATCTGATAGTTGTTCAAAAAATTCTCAAAGATCGCCAAATATTTGCTAAGTTCATCAAATTTGAATTTTGATAACAATTTGTATCTTTCCTTAGTCATGTGGTATATTGCAAAGGGATCCGAGTGGGTTCTCACAAAGTGAGACAGTACAACATTATATCAGACCCACCACTCAAACTAATATTAGAAGTTTTTATGAATTGGCTGATTAATACCAAAGGTTTGTTGAAGGATTTTTATCCATAGCTTCACCATTAACAAAGTTGATTGATAATAAGGTGAAGTTTTAGTGGTCCGATGAGCATGAGAAAATCTTGTCATAACTGAAGACCATGTTGACTACAACTCTTGTCTTGACTCTATGAAATTGTTTAAATGCTATTTTGGTTTATTGTGATCAATCTAGGGTCAGCCAGGTTATGTGTTGATGCAGTAAGGTAAGGTCATAGCTAATTCTTAGAAACATAAAGTCCACGAGAAGAACTACCCGACTCATGACCTTGACCTTGAAATTGTAGTGTTATCCCTAATAATTTGGAGACCCTACTTGTTTGGTGTTAATGTTGATCTATTCACATATCATAAGACCCTCTAGTATGTGTTCAACAAGAAACGTTCTATATTCATATGAGGAGATGGAATGAATTTCCATAACACTATGACATGAATATGTTCTATCATTCGAGTATATGTTCTATCAGATAGATTTTGTGGTTAAGTGTCCTAACTGTCAAAAAGTTGAAGTAGAACATCAAAAATGAGTAGGTGTGACTTAAGATATTAACATTCCTATATCAAAGTAGGAAGTTATAAACATGGATTTTTATGGGTTCACATCTTACTCGCAAAAATATGACTCTATTTGTGTGATAGTGGACAAAGTGAATAAGTCAACTCACTTCTTGGCTGTCAATACTATAAATTAAGCTGAGGATTTTACCAGACTTTAAATCAGTGATATACTAAGGTTGCATAGGTTCCCTTTTCTTTATCATTACATATAGGGGGTCCTCCATTTACCTCTAGTTTCTGGAAATAATTTCAAAAAGGGTTTGTTAATCAAGTAAAACCCAGTACAACATTTTAACCGTAGATACACAGACCTTAGAGGACATGTCGAGAGTATTTGTTTTAGATTTAAAGAGCATTTAGGATTATAACCTACCTCTTATAGAATTCACCTTTAATAATATCTTTTATTCCAGTATTCAGATGGGCAATTCTGATGTATGGGCATAGATACAAGTCCTTTGTTTGGTCATTCAAAGTGGGAAATGCAACTTTATAAAGGTGAGATTTGGATCATAGTCGATGGAGGAAGTTCATTTTAGCAAATATATACTAAAACAAACTCAAAGCCATCAGAAGTACTATGCACATATAAATAGAAGAGACTTAGAGTTGGAAATTACTAATTGGGTTTCTAAATTTGTTACCCATGGAGAGAGGTGATGATATTTTTTAAGAAAGGGAAGCCCAATCCAAAGTATGTAGGTCCGTAGAGATTCATGAAAAGGGTTGGTAATGTTGCTTATGAGTTATAGCTAGCAGCAACATTAGTAGTTGTTTACCCACTCTTTCACATTCCCTTATTGAAGGATTGTGTTAGTAATCCAGCTTCGATAATACCTTTGGATAATGTGGGTGATATGGATTTGATAATACCTTTAGAGAGTGTTGTTGTGAAGGATAGCCTCACCGATGAAGAGCCTAAGTGTATGACTTAAAATCATAAAAATGACTCCCCGAATGTTAATTAGACATTTACGAATGATATGTGGTCAAAGTGAGTCTAATCCCAGAGGAAAGTGACAAGCGAAAGGGATCAAACTAAGGCCAAAGGCCAAGACTACCACTAGCCAAGAGAACAGTGCCTCACCTTGTAACGACCCGAGAGAACAGTGCCACTAAGTAACTCATTTAATCAATATAGGAGAAACATACATCACATTATAGAGAAAATAAATAAACCATTCATTATTAACTTCATTTAGAGGACCTTCACATTAGTCATGAACACTAAAGGAACTCACTCAAGCACCTTTAAAGCATACTCGTGCCGTGTGTATATAACATCTCATACTACTACCTACACCTTGTAGTTCCTATCAAGTAACTAGATTGCACATCCCACATGATGGGAATAGGAATTAAACGACAGGGTCCATGAATGCTAGACATGGAATCCAGTGTTCTATCCCCACACACCCTAAAGAGATTTTCTACTTTGCAAGCGTAGAACTAGTACACATCACATGTTTGTTTAGAGGATATCCAAAGACATATATTGTTATGTAGCCTCTCACTCGGATAGAGCCACCATCTTAACCACATCCACTCAGTGCTTACCCTTATTTCCCATAGATAAGTTTCATTCACATTTGTGAAAAAATTAAAGCACCAACATTTGGTCTACCAACTCATAGTACTTCTACCTAGAAGGGTTACAATAAATAGGTCAACCGATCGAGGTTCATTAAGGATAGATCATTGACTTTAAAAGAGGGTTGCCTTACATATTGGACCTATCAATACAAAGTTCATCATTCACATAGGATACTAGACTCATCATAAAGGGGAACCAAGCTTAGGTATGAATGTACAATACATAGTCTAGAAATCATTTATTCATTTACTCAAAGGGAACCATATCTAGATTTATTCGATACTAGACATTCATTAATTCATTCATTTAGACATCTAAATCAAAATATATTCCAGTATCGAAGAGGATGCACTAACCTACTAATTCAAGACACATATAACTTTACATTCATTTATACAAGAATAAGATGCATAAGCCTACGAATTCAACAATATTAGGTAAGAGTATACTTTCAATCACAATGCATTCACCTTCTATATTAGTTGATCATTTTGTCCCTTTTTTCACACGCATGCTTTAATTCACATTCCTCAATACAATCTCATGATAATGCTTTAATCCCACACCATATGCCTTCATGGACATAATCACAATGTACAAAGCAAGTAAAAACCTCCACCATAAGTGGATCACACATCAATCTATCCCAATTCTATATCAATTTTACATTCACATGAAATGAGGTCAAACTTTCCCCTTTCAAGGCTATAATCACAATTCCTCTATTCACCAACACTTCACCATGATTAGATATAGATAATGATAAAAATCAAAAATCTAAATTATTCTACGCATCAATCCATCATCATTTATTCATATTAAACAAACCCACTTCATAAGGTCAAATTTAGGAATTTAGAGAAATATGGGTTCATATATTTTTCCATCATAAGCCATCTAGTAAACATCAATATCATCATGGTTTATCGTTTGAACACGTTTGATGCAAGAACCAATGAGTTTCTATGAAATCTAATTTGTTAGTTAAAAAACAAAAGCATGAAAACATCTTTGAAATCAACTATAGGGTGAGAACTAAATCTACACGAAGGATCACCATACCTTCACTAGAAATCCTTGATAAATTTGAGGAAGAACCACCGTGAAATCATCAAACCCTAGTTCCAATGGCTCTTTTCTTCTTCTTCTTCTTCTGTAATTGAGCAATTCTAGTGATACAAATATTTGAGAGGGTGTGGGTTTCTTTTAATTCTAATATGAGTGACTTAATTTAAAGGAATTAGGTCATCAAAAGTATAAATACTTGTTAGGAAAAGAGTGGGAAAGTGTTGGTTCACGTTTCGGAAAGACTACTTAAAGAACCCAACTTAATACTTAAAACATACATTCCCTACTATGTAGATCACCCTTTGACACCCCTTTACTCGCCAATGGAACTATGAGATTCTCCTAATTCACCTTAATTATGCCCATTATAGAAGAAGATCCAAGAATTGACAGTGCTTCACTATTTCGGGCATAAATTTTTACCCTGATATCATATTTCGACAAAGTTGATTGCGATAGAAAGAGGACTCTGGTACGTTTAATGTGATAGGTAATGTTCAAGCTAATTAGTCGTTATCTAAGATATATCACCATTTTAAGTTTACCTTACATGTTCTAACTGAAATTTAAGCACATCCCTTTTTTTAGTTTGCCCATTGGACAATCGGTCTCCAAGTGCACTAAGCGACTCATTAAGTGCACCCTTTGCTCGCCCTTTGTTGTAGTAACCTTGCACAAAGAATTGTCCATTGGGAGATTAGAGGGGAGAAGGGAGACCTTCCAAGGTGTTTGGTGATCATGTACCTAGTTCTCCCTTTGGAACCTTGGGCATGCCAAGTGAACTGAGAAACTAGCCAAATGCACACTTGGTTCCCACAATTTTCCAAAAGGCTTACAAAATGGGAAGTCCACTAGGCGAGGTGGGGATTCATTGGGCGACTCACCCATCCCAATTGGTGACCAAGGCTGCCCATTGCCAAAAGCCCCACCAAGAACATGATTTCCATCACCCTATCTTTCTAGTCTAGGTCCTTGCTAGCACCTCAGGTTTCTCTATCAAATAAGTCCCAAAACAGTCTAGTAATAAACTTAAAGACACATTAACTCACATGTAAGGGGTAGTTCATCCTATAATTTTCCGAGTCGTTACATTATCCCCCACATAGGAACATTCGTCCTCAAAGGAAACTCAAAACACATTAAGAGTTAAAACTCAAGAATATCATCCCACCCTCAATAATGAAACATCAGTATAAAATCACAGAATTAGGAGAAAACATCAACTCCACATCAACAAGTTCAAAACAGAACAAGCAAGTAGGAACTACATAAACAACTCATTATGTATTTAAACTTAAACATTCTTCATTTTATTGGACGAACTTCCCACTCTAAATCACGTTAGGCTCATTACAGAAACATTAGGAAACTTATGCAACTCTTTTAAGAACTCATTTAGGCATGTTCAACATTTAAACTCATAAAGCAATTTAGCAAATCATACTATACGCATACTTACATGAGGAACACAATAATGAAAGCTCATTTTCCTGCAGTAAAAAACAATTCAACTAGGACATGTATACCATAAAGAAACCATGGAATAAATCATTAATACTCATGACTCCAAAACATAAGACAAGGTACAAGAAATTTTAGATCTCAATCTCGAGTAAGAGTAGAAGGGAAAGAGATAAGTCTAAGGAACCCTCATAACCTTTCTATTCATCATGTCATCCCCTAGTTAAGGGAAAATCCATCTAAGGCTATCATAGATCCACATACGGTCTTCAACACAATGATACGCCCAAACTTACTTCTAAAATAAGAAGTAAAGCGGTCGTGTCAAGTAAATAATCCAACTAATGAGGTTGGGATCGTTCCCACGAGGAAAATAGTTTAGACTTAACTTCATTCTATTATTACTATTGTTCAGTCAATTAGTTTCTTGGAAAGCAAAAATGATAAAAAGGGGTTTTCTATTTCTATGTAAATTAAAATAACTAGGGAAACTGATGGAGACAACTAACATCTTCAAATGTTGGAGTTTAATCAATTAATAAAAGTAACTAGGTTTACGTGTTCCCCACAGGTTCATAACTTGATAATTCTAACTATTACAATTATTTCCTAGTATCTTGCATGCAAAGTGATAAGTTATGTATTTCTAAATCCTTTGTCTGGCATGTAGAAAATTTCATTCCGCACCTTGGTCCGGCTATGTGTGTTTCTATACTAACCCTTATTTTTAACTCATATTAAGCATCATATTCAATATTTGACTAAGTTATTACCTCGTACATATCAATACAAGCCTATTAGATAGCATACACTAAATCTATGTTGATAATTCTTTTCCTATTATCTACCTCCTTGGTCTGACAAGTAGCATTAAGGCGAGTTCTAACGTTGGCCATCCGTTAAAAAGACTTCTAAGCGAAAGAATTATAAATAAATGCAAGACAGTATTCTAGAATTATTATTTTAGTTAGATTTTACCTTTTTACTCGTCTATGGTTCCCACAACCCTAGTTATGGAGTTTAGTTACCCATAGTCATAATCAAAATATTCAAATATATGATATAACAATTCATGGACTTACTTCAATGACAAAAAGTACAATCCAAAATTTTGCTTAAGTAATCAACAATAATCACCAACAATCAATTACAGAAATTAATAGAAGAACAAAGATTCTCCAAAAGTGTAACAATAATCCTCAAGTCTAATCCGCAAAAGAAGCTCAAAATCAAGAATCTAAAAAAGATTCTAAAAATAATAAAGGGTCTAACCTCAAAAACGAGGTTTTTTGAACTATTTATAAAAAATAAAAACCTAATTAAATAAGGACTCTATTTGATGGAAATCTGTCAAAACGCGGCTGGATCGACGGACCTCGCGACGGATTGTCGTGGTCATGAAGGAATGTCATGGACCCCGTCGTCCCATAATTGTTCAATATATTTTACTCCTCTCTTCATTACCCTCGACGACAGGTATGACGGATCCTCACAGGCACAACGGTCCGTCGAGAGTCTCCGTTCTATAACACTTGAACTCTTTTAATTTGGGTACTGAAACTACTGTTGTGATCTTCATGACGAACCAGCAGGAAGGACCGTCATGGCTACGATGGTATATCACGCACTCCGTAACCCCACACTTGTTCATACCTCTTCATCTTCCTTCAGAAGCTGCAATACGATGCCACCTACGGACCGTCATGGGCAAGACGAACTGTCACAAGCTCTGTGGGTGGTACTTTTCTGTATTTCTCTCTCAAAAACCTCAGCATTCATCTTTTCTACAAATTACCTACAAATAAAGAGAAACTTACATAAAAATTAGTACAAAAAGGCTTTTGGACCCACTAAACATAAGTAAAAAGCATTAAAAATACCGTGAAACCACGGTATATCACACAACATTCACTATCTATAAGGAATCATTAACTTACCGGAGTTTTCATACTAGGAAGGTTCTCATTAAGAAACTATTGCCCACACAACCTGACCAACTCCACTCAAGATGTTATACTTACTAAACATGGCAAACAACTCATAAGGTGAGAATTTAAGTAAACTTAAAACATGCACATGGAGAACACTGATCAACCTTACTAGCTAAGCACATCATCTCTACTCTTAGGAACAAGTGTAAGACCCCCCAAAATGAGTTCGGGTCTCTAAATTTGAACATATTTTTAATTATTTTATAAGTTCCTAAAATGATTTCTAATGTGTTATTGAGGAAGTTTCTAAAGTTTGAGGTGAATTCGAAGTCAAACGTCAAGGGAAGACCATGACATTCGACGACTAGTTACCAAATTAGCCGCCTTATGTGTTTTTATGTGCGTATATATATGTCATAGGCCTACAAAGTCTTAAAATGAGTAATAATGATTTTTATAAGCAGTTTATGAAGTTTCAAGAAGTTTGGAGGTCAAACATCCAAGTACATATAAGACATTCAAAAGTTAGTTATTGAGACGTTCATGTGAGTCTTGAGTGTGCCTTGCATGTTTGGATGTGTTTCATGTGTTCATTTAGGGTGAAAATTTCATGGAAGGTTTTAAACATGTTAAGGTTTTTATTTGTGTTGGAAACGTCCGAGTATGACTCCCTAAGGGCCCCACAAGAGGCCCACAAGAAGGACATAAAGGCTGTCGAGACACGCCTTGGAAGTGTCAATCGACGAGCCAAGTTGACGCCCCATTTCCCAATCGACGCCCCGTCGATGGGAGGCGTATCTCAAAACTTGTCTTGGTGATACTTGTGTATCAAACAATGATCTGCAGTCACCAACGATGGAGCAGCAAGACGCCTCATAGTCTTGTCGATGCTGTCCATCAATGGTTGCCCGCAACTGCATGTCTGCGCACTGTTTGTTTAATGGGATGAATGGGAAATTCATCCCACGATCTAAAATGACCATACTTTGTTTATTTTATTATTTTGGGTGTATTTAAGTGATAAAAAACGTGAACAACCTATTCCCAATCCATTCTACATAAATTACACTTTCCCTCCAAAACCAATTCTCTCTAGAAACCTCCATTGAAGGTGAATCTCAAGAACATCTTGGAGATTTTAATCCCATGGATTATTCATCATTTTTTAGAGGTTTTCTTATAAATAAAAGTATGTTGATCCTTCATCTCTAGTTAGTCTTCCATCTAGAGAGTTCTTCTCAAAGTTTTCAAAAGAGATTCATGATCAAACTTCATCTCTTCAATCTATACATGGGTTCTTTCTCAAAAAAAATTCAAAGTCTTAATCATGATGAATTTATGATAATGTATTGGTTTTAACTTGAATTTCAATCCAATTGCATTTGGAATCCATGTCCCTTATCAAACTCGATTTAGCCTATGAATGGGCATTGTGATCATGATTTATTATTGGTGTATTTGTGATTCTATTATATTAAATTTCTTATTTCTACTGTTTATTATGTATATTTATTGTAAATTGTGGATTAATGATCCATATAGAACAATACATGAAGATTTGAATATGTTTTGCCTATGTCTGTATGTGTTCACTGTAACATTGACTTTATAATGTATGAATGTGGAATTTGATTATGTTAAGATTATTGTAGATACTTACATAGGTTAATATAATTTTTATATTTTCGGTATGAATATTGTATGATCAAAGTAAAAAAGGCTTGGGATGGATTGATCTAGGTTTTTCTAGTCTATTGATTGATAATGTTATGTATGTGATGTGATCTCAATTTTAGGTTAGATGAAGCATGATTCCTTTTGAGTAATGATCTCTTTATCTACTGACTAACATTTAAATTAATTATAAAATATTATTGATGATCAAGGTTTTGGGGAATTAGTAGGATTACCTATTTCCTCTACTCTCTATTGATTTGGTAGTTTAGTACCTATGTTGGTATCTTGATATTGTAGGGATTTAAGTGTGATTTCATTATGTTAAGTGTATATTAAGGAAATTAACTTTCATTTATTGTTTATAAAATGGGTGTATTGATCAATGATGATCAAAGGATTTTAAATTGGTAGGGATGACTTTTTCCCTCTACTTTTCTATAGTATTGTTAATTGATGAAGCCTTGTATGACATTGAGTGGTATGGTCCACTTATATTAGAGATGTTCACTTTATTATAATATATATGTGATTTGAACATTTCCTTGAAGGAAGTCATACTATTAATGTGTGTTGATGATGATCACCCTATGTGAAGCCTATGCCTAGTTTACTATTCTAGCTATAATCTAGGTTGTGTTGCTATTGTCACGAACATGTAAATGGTTATGTTTAGTTTATGTGTACTTTCTGCCTATGATGATATCCTAAAATGTTATATGTGATGTAAAGCTAAGATAGGTTCATAAATACTAGATCTTACTGTAAGATGTTGTAAGTTTTGAATAAATCAATCTTGTGATGTGCTATCTATCCTATGATGTTGTGTGATGTAGCATTCAGTAGGATGACTTGATATATGTATTAGTATGGGTAGAAGTATGGAAACTTTTTCTATGCATTGAACATTTTTTACCTTGGTAGGATAGTTCCTTGGTTGGTCTTCTAAGTACATGCATAGGATTGTATGAACATGCTATGAATATGTTGTACATGCTATGATTTTAAGTAAATGATATGATGAAATATGAATGTGCATAGTATCTCAAAGTGTTGATATGAAAGGATTGCTTATTTAGTTACAGCTATAGACTTATGCATTGCAATATGAACATGTGTGACAATCTGTTAGGTGAAAGGTTTGCTCACCTATAAGTATAGACACACATGTGCTACAGAGTATCCTAAAAATAGATAGGTTCTTGAATATGATATAAGCATATAAGGAGTCAATATCCTAGGCCTAAGTTTTATAAAGAAATGTAATAAGGCATTTTAATAAAGTTAACTTAGTTTAGCACCGAGTGAACTTGACAATGAGATGTGTTGGCTTCCCTTGGAGGAAGATTCACCATTGGTTCCTCATAAGGTTTTTACTTCCCTTGGAGAAACATTCACCTACGGTTACACATGAGGTGTTGACTTTAATTGCGGAAGATGCACCTATGGTTATCTCATGAGATGAGGCTCCATTTCTAATGAGCATGTAGATGGTCATGTATATCTCTTAGTTCCATAAAATATGCTTGCCACATAGCATCTCGCAAGTGACTTCACTAGTATGATAGCATGTGTTAATGTTCTACCTTAGCTAGGTTAGAACACCTTCCATTGGTGTAAGTCTCTACAACACGAAATTCCATGTAGCACCCCTAGTCTCAGTGTCATTTAAGGCTATAGTTTCCCTAAATTAAAATGGACAATTAAAGTAAATGACTAGGACCCTAACTAGGATGACCTAAGGGAGGTTACTTAGGATAGGTGGAAGTAATTAACCCATATAAACATTGCAAAAGCAGCTTCTTAGGGAGTTCTAGAAAGGTGCTATAATGCATATGTCTATGTACATGTTCCTTATGCGTGACTTTTTAGTATTTGCCTACTTATTATGAAGATGTGCATGATATGAGTCTTTATGATGTGGTCTTATACTTATGCGCATACGTTAGTATTAATGACTATATGATGAAGGTCTTCTTGTCATAAATGAAGTTTCCTATATGCCTTTGATGATGTATGAAATAGGGTGTTAACGCTTGTGGTCTCAGGATAGGTTTATTAAGCATGTGTGATATTATGGGGATTTACATTTACATTGCACTACTGAACATAGATTGGGATTGTGAGTAATGTTTTATAATGCTTTATGTGAAGGGAAGTGAATAGATGTGCAAGTTGATGTATCTTACTGTAAATAACATTAGAATCTTGACTTAAAAGTGTCTAGATGTATTATGATCCTATAATGATATGTGTTGGTTTATGTAGGTTTTATGTATGTTTTATTTGTGGCCTTAAGTTGGTGCATTGCGCTAAGAATCACTAGAGGGTTACTTGGGGGAAGTAGGAAGTAAAAAGAACAGGATTCACTGTAAAGAGGAAATAGGTTACTACAAAAGTGACCCTAATTCCGTCTTAAATGTATGTGTCATTTTATATGATGTTTTGCCTTTGAATATGTCTATATGAAGTATGTGAATGATGTAAATTCTACCGTATAAATGTTTCATGAAGATTTTTTTAAAAAAGCATGAAGTATGATTTCAATAAAATGTCCCTTTTGAATGCATATTTTGCATGGTTTTCATATTTAGTGCATTCTTGTACTAACTCCATTCTTCTCTAACTTTCACACAAAGTGTATTTATGGATTCTTAAAAGGATGTCTATATGATTGAGGGGCTTGATATGTGATTCCTAAGCTCAAAGAAAGGAATTCTTAAGTCCAAGGATGTCCTACATTATGGTCAACTGTAAAGTGTAGAATTATTGTATTAATGATTTATGTTATAAGGGTCGTGTCCCTGAAGTACTCTTATGATGTTGACTCGAGGATGACAAAAAGAGACTGGAGTCTTTAACTATATATGACGATATTATATATATATATATATATATATATATAATTTTCCGTTAAATTTACCTTTGACAATGCGATGAATAATGAATATGGACTTGTATAAGACCTTCGAGAGGTCAAGTACGTCATTTTTCTTCTATGGTTACTCCCCATATCTGAGGGATGTGGTATCAAAGCATGAGGTATATGAAAATCGTTTTAGGTTCCAAAATTCTCATATTGCCACGTCTTGTAGATTCTCAATCATATGTGGTGAGTCGCGATACATGTATGAGCGACAACCTATAAGACGATAGAGTTTTCGTTCTTCATCATTCTCATATCGTGTCATAGAACTTAACTCTATAAGATCTCTCTCTTATGTTTTCTTATCCGGTAGTCTTTTAGATATGATGGTTTGGATGAGATGGTACTCTATGCTTGAGAGACAAAAGGTGAGTTTTGATGCTTATGTTGGTTTTATTTATCGATTAGTATGTGTGAAGGTGAATTTGGCATGCATTAATAATGTGATGCTAATTATTGCTATGTATGCGAAATATGAGAAATGATATGTTACGTTGATATGATATCCCTTGTGGGTATATATGAGACCTACATGTATTATACAAATATATCAACCCAAGTCTAAACTCATTATCCTAGTATTCAAATACGACTTTTACCACCATTAATCAAAAGGCCAAAATCCTCCCCAAATTATAATTAACGAGCATTCTAAGTTGTAGGAATGAAAATGCATATTAGGAGAGTAATTAACTTAGCTTTAGCGAGAGAAATTGTCAAAATCTATTTGAAAATGTCATGGATCGTCGCCTAGCTCTCAAGAATGAATTTTTTCATAAAATAACGATTTTGGGTGCTTCATTAATTAAAGCGCGACTAGACCGCCAAGGTGGGCCCAACCCCACCACAACTGCCCAACCCTGGTGACATTAATCCCTCAGATGCTTGGAATGAGACAGACCTCACAATTTCAGTTCCAAGATATCAGTTCGCGATACACCTTCAAACTAGGAAGTTCTTAAACAACCTTGTCACGCCAAAATCAGTTTCGTAAATTTTACTCGCCCAAATTATTTTATGTATAGCCGTAAATTCTCCTTAACGCCTCAGATATGCACTCACGTGATGAAGCTCACATTCAAAACCCTCTTCCATTACAAGATTTTACTAGACCTCACCAGAATCACATTTAGTCAAAGTCTTTCCTAGGCTAGAAGTTTCTAAGTTAAAACTCAAAAGTTTTCTAGCACAAGTTTGTTGCCAATTGACTTTTCCATAATGATAGGAACAGGTTATGACATATAAGAAATAAATTTACTTCTAGTCATTGAAAACCCTCCCCCTTCCATTCTAGTTATTTATCCAAAATCAACAACGTTAATAAAAATGTATCACAATAATTAGTCTAAGACAAACAAGTATTTTAGTATGTAGAATGTGTGACCCTTCATTAAAATGGACAATCTAGTTTTCGTAAACAATGTTCTTGATATCAACCGTTGATGTTTAATTAATAACTCAATAAGGCCATTTTACGTGCGTATATGAGCTACAACATATTCAATTTTTATTTGTTTAATAGGGAATAATATTTTAAAACATGGGATAAAAGCTTCACAATGTTATCAAGACAAATAAACCATATCTTATACAAAACTTTATTATAATCTTCATATTTATCCCAATAATTTTTCATACATGCGACCATGTAGAAGAAGCACCTATCAAGATCATAAAGTATTCAAACGATCCACCGCGTGGATGAATAAGTCCATAAATAACCGCATGTATACATTATAAAAATGTAGGGGGGTCAATCACATCTTTTATTGCTGAATTTTTTAAATTAACTTGTGTAGATAACAAATAAGAAAACTCAACATTTAAAAGAATCTTTACGTTATGAATGTCCAATTGATTTTCTTATAATCCATCTCAATATTATAAATTAAGGATGTCACACACAATAATTCAAAACTACTAATGTATTGGGATTAGTAAATATTTTATTTAATATAAAATGTGTTTCAATTGCACTTATATTTGTACAGTACAAGCTAGAAGCCAAAAAGAACGGAACTTCTATGTAACAAATGTTTCTCATAGATATTCTTGGTAATATGAAAATATTAAGATTCATTTCTTCCATTTTCTTGATATGATAATCAGTTTTATGAATATCATTAAAAAGAATGAGTTTCTCCGAAATATTGGAGAAAAAATAATCTTATCTGTGATGACTTTATCTCTCCTAGACCAAAATAAAATGATTTTTCTGAAACTCTTTATCATATTACTAAAATATCAAAAATTATGGTACACTGATAATTGGTTATTAAAGAATAAAAGGAAGAAGAAGAGGGACAAGAGGAGGAAAAAAAGGAGGACGAAGAATTTCAATCAATATTTAAATAAATTTTATTATCTTTTATTGTGCTGATATGAACAATACTATTAGGACAAAAATAGTATAGTAAGCTTTTTGAAATTAAATTCATAGTCTTAAAAATGATTAAATCAAACATTAAATATAATGGACATTAAAAAGTCTGAATTTAATATTTTTTATAAAAAAAACCTAGGAAAGATAACTTTCAAAACTATTTAGTTTAATAACTAATATAATAATAATTTTTTTAAGAAAGATTTTCATTGTGTGTCTTGGGTATGAGCTCAAAATCTCAAAGGTAAAGAAGAGATTGCATTGGACGACTTAATGTAGCATCTCCTGAGTTGACAAGTGTTGTATCATCTCCCAAGTTCACTTGTTGATGCCCATATAAATCTTCATTTGATCTTTTTCTTGCCACAAGAAAATTAAAAAAAAATAAAAATCAACAAAGGCAAAGATAATGAGTTGAAAACAACAACAATAATACCAATATATACAGTAACTTTCTTACCAATATTTGAAGGGATGTCATGTTGCGATAAGTAGTTAGCTTCTCCCCAATTCTTAATTTATACCCCATTATAAGATTTAGTACATGTTCCAACTATATAATATTTTACCAATTTTTTATCCCGCACAAGTGGTTTACGTGTTGGTGTCACCTGAAAATTAATTTATAAATGATAATGTAGAAAATAGTCAATATCATTATGTATTTTAATAGAATAATTTTGAGCTAACCTCAGATGTTTCTTCATTTTATCATTATTTGTTTGGTAATTCATGAATTTTTCCATATACAACAAATTTATACACTCAAAGATCAAAACTCTTTATTTGTCACTAAATGAAGGTAGTCCTATTTATTAATAATTATTAAATGCTTATCACAAACTCATCAAAGAAAATATACATAATCATTTTTATTGGAAGGGAAACATGCAGATTATTCAAAAGGAAACTTACATAATCTATTATTAAGTCACCTGGACGAGAAATATTATTGATGATCAAATTTTTCCTTCTTTGATCAAATGTATGAGTATGCATGTAGTGCATATTTTTTTATTACAATCTCATTCTGCCACCAAAACAATATGTATAGAGTTCAAATTTATCCTATATCCATTCTCGAAAGGTAATTATCTATTCAAAGCGGGAGTATCAAAATTTTGTGATCAAGTGGTACACAAGATATTGGAACATCAATATTTGATATTCTAAAATATCAAAACAATACGATGAAGTGTGTTTCTTCTACTTCTATCTTAAAGAATAGCTCACACCTAGCTAAAATTGTTTCTGACCTGTTTGTACAATAAATTATGAATGAAACTGTAGAATTCTCTTACTAGATGACCCTTTATAAGTAATATATATATATATATATATATATATATATATATATATATATACACACACACATAGAGAGAGAGAGAGAGATACACACATACACACTTTTTTGGACTATTTTTTTGTTGTGCCAAGGGTTTATCAGAAACAACAACTATACCTCAAAGGTAATGATAAGGTTTCTGTGCATTTTATTCTTTGCATATCCCATTTCGTCGGATTATACTAGGTTTGTTGTCTTTATTATTATTGTTATTATTATTAGTAATATTTTTTACATGAAGTATTTAAATATTATTGAGATACATATCACATCTTTAAACTTTTGAGAAGAACATTTTTCTTGTTATAAAAAATAAATAACATTACAATTTGATTATGTATTAGTCAAAATATTTTCATATATGTATTAAAAGGAAAAAAACAAACACTTATAATTGGAGGAACTTTTTCCAAGCGAACCTTAAAAATATCAGTGTTAGCTTTTTCTACTGCAATAAAAGATATTGGAACGTCCATTAATGTTGTATCCTCATCACCATCAACTTGCTACTGCTTATCCATATTCTATTCAAAAGTATGACAAAAATAATTAGATATTTTTATAAATGAGTAAATATGTGGAGTAATTGAGAGGACGTTCAAAAAAATAAATAAAAATTAATCCCTTGCTAGGAATTTACATACACACATGCACACGCATGCAAACACAAATTGTATATAGATATATACACACAAACACACTTCTTTGGAGTATTTCTTTTTGGAGCTAAGGGTTTATCAAAAATAACTAATCTACCTCAAAGTTGTTGATAAGGTTTGTGTACATTTTATTCTTCTCATACCTCATTTCGATAAATTACACTAGGTTTCTTCTTTTTTATATTATTGTTATAGACATGACATATATAAATATTGTTGTCATACCGATCATATCTTTTCACTTTATAGAAGAACATTTTCTTCTTTCCAAAAGGAAATTAACATTAAATTTTTGTTTAGGTATTCATCAAAAGATTGTTGTATATGTATTGAAAGGAAAAAAACACAAACCAACTTATCATTAGAGAAAATTTTTCATAGCGAACCTGTGAAAATTCAATGCTTGCTTTTTTTAGTGCAATAAAAGATATCGAAATGTCCATTAGTGTTGCATCCTTATCACCATCAACTCGGTACTGCTGATCGATATTCTAGTTGAAAGTATGAAAAAAATTGTTAGATATTTTGTAAAATGGTAAATCTTGTGGAGTAATGGATGAAAAGACTTTAGAAAAACATCAAAAATTCTTGTTTGCTAGGAATTTACATACAGGTAGGCGCACGCACACGTACACATATTTTATATGGCAATATATATATCTATATATATATATATGATTTGAAACTTTCATCCTAAATTAGACATTTTGTAGTAAGATCAATGATTTATGTGATATGAAAGTTTCATCCTAAATTAGAATTTTATTGTATATAAAAAAAAAAATTTGAAAACAAAATTATAAAGATTCTATTTCTAAGGAAAATGTTAACTTTAGAGATGAACAATTATAAGCAGGCTATATTTTAACATTCAAATTTTATTACATAATCATAATACAGAGATGTTTATTCAAAGATTCATGCACAATTTATAATTTTATTATCCATGCAAACTTTGATGTCTTAGATATAATCATAAAAATGAAATGAGACGTCAAACATGTTAGACAAATTTTAAAACTACTACTAGTACTATTATCTATATGTATTTAAATTACTATTTTACTTTTATTATTATTTATGTCACTATAGGCCAATTAATTTAGTTCAAATACATAAATGAGGATTCACATAGCCTATTTTATTTTATTTTTGATTGAGATATAGTTAAATATTGTCCTGTTGTTATGCGACTTAGATTTTTAGTTTGGGGATTTTTTCATCATTCTTCATAAGATAACTAATATTTAAAAATTTATTACCAAACAAATGAAAAGATTTTTGTACATGTCTTACTAGAAAAAAAAATTAAATACCTTATAATTAGTATATTAAAGAGTAAAAGATTTTTTTAAAGCTTACAACGAGACATCAGTTTGTGGTGCAATAAAAGATAGAGGAATTTCCATTATTGCATCTATACAATCAACTTTGTGATGCTTATCCATTTTATAGAAGAAAATATGAAATAAAAAGTTATTACCGAATAGATAAAAACATTTTTGTACATTTTTTAATTGGAAAAAACTAAACACCTTATAATAAGTATGTTAAAAATAGAGAAAGAATTTTCAGACCTTACAAATGAGAAACCACCTTGTGGTGCAATAGAAGATATCGAGATAGTCATTATTGCTTCTACGATCAATTTTATGGTGTCTATCCATTCTCTAGTAGAAAATAAGAAATTAATCAAAATTGTAATAAAATATCAAAGATAAAGAAATAGTTGTTTTTCCCTAAGTCTTATGATTTCAGTAACAAGTGCAATGATTTTCATGAGAAACTCAAACTTCTTAGAAACTTTTCTAGCATCTTAGCATAATTTTTTTAAATTTCTATTCTTGTAAAGAAATTATTGTTTCAATGGTCACACAAGCTAATTTATACTATAACATAGCTTTAGATGAGTAATAAAAGTAAGTCAAGTACTCTATGTTAATTCAAAGTTTGTTCAATTTTCATCAAAATTAGCATGTTTAGTTAGTAGGCATTTAGACATGCGATTTTCCTTGTATATTTAAATCATTACATGAAAATCGGATAAGTGATTTCAGCTCATAATTTTAAATCATGAGATGAAATTCTTCAAAAAAAAAATATTTGAGAATTTCATATATAAACATGGTAATTCTGATGAAAATTGAACAAACTGTGAATTAACATGCGATTTTCCTTGTAAACTTAAATCATTACATGAAAATCGTATAAGTCATTTCAGCTCATGATTTAAAGTTATGAGATGAAATTCTTCAAAAAAAATTGATTTGAGAATTTCATATCATGATTTCATATTTTTCGAATACAAATATCAACCCACAAATTTATATTTCATATATAAAAAAAATAATGATACAACTAAAAAACATTTTGCGAGGATACGAAAGGACTAATGAAATATATACAAAAAGTGAACATGATGATATATTTACTAAATCTATTGAACACGTTCAATTTTATTAAAGAGTACTTGAACAAAACTAAAGTTTACTACAATTTATTTTTGATGTTACATTTTCATTGAACAAAATATAAACTTTGAACAATAAATATTTTGTTTTTTAGAATAACTCTTTTATAGTGTATTTTGTTTTATGTTTTGTCCTAAGTTTTGCTTATTTGGTATGATTGTAAAAATAAAGAATTGGGATACATTCGATAGTTTTCATAACATATGAGAGTTTTATATTTATGTGCCAAAAAGACAATTTGAAAAACCAAATTGCATGTAGAGACGAAGCTTGAACTTGATTTCATATTATCATTTCATCTCACATGGTTGTTACTTAATCTAATATTTATTGTATGGGCGTAAAGGGTTCAAAAGACTTCCATATCTGGTGAGTTTAATTGAGGATACATGATTTATTTCCTTCATAACCACACGGGTGTTGTACCGAGGTCATACCATAGTAATTTTCTAAGTAATGTATGATTTGAATTTGAAAAAATTTATATTTTTATATTTATAATACTTTATAAAAAATTACCCTAAAAAATAAAAATATTCCTCTAGATTCATAGGCATCAATTCTATAATAAGAGTTCATTGTGTATGAAATTTTTCTTGGTATATTTTAGGATCTTATTATCCCTTTTGGTTTAGTAAACCTTTTGTCCAAATAAATTTAGAATTTAATATATTTTCCTTCTTGGATTTGGAGAACCTTTTCCTTATAAGTCTGGGACAACTGAAATTTATACATAGAGATACAGTTGGGGATGATAAAGTATGGTACACGACACAATGTAGTCCTAAAGGCTTTAGAAAACTGTAAGGAGAAAACTTCTTTTCTTTCATAGTGTAAAATTCTTTTGCTTTCTTCTTAGTGGATTATACCTGATTGAACTTCATTAAATCCTTATATTATTTTTTGTTCTTTGTTATTTAATTGTGATTGTGTGCTAGTATCTTCTCGATATTCTCACAAAAATAAATAATGTTATATGGACTAAAATTATCTTGAAGAACTTACCATTGTTTACAAGAATTTATGGATTAACTAAGAAATGGCACAATTGGATAATTGATATTAGGCTTATTAAATAACCTTTAATTGTATTATTTAAAATATTATTAGTCATATAGTTGATGAGTCCTCAAATTGGACAAATCTAGAGCCTTATATTAATGCAAATAGTGTCCTCGATTGTTTATTTTATCTCGATATCTTATAAAACCCCTAAGTTTCACGTATTTGTTGTTTTGGTTGGAGCATGGATAGGCGAAAAATGGAAGAAAAAGGGAGAAGAAGAGTTGAAGATGCAAAGGTTTGCATTTCCAAGCACACTTGGTGATCCATCGAATAGAAAAGTTTTGACTTATGTTACAGCAAGTGATCCCTAAAGGAAGTAGATCAAAAGGCGACGAAAAAGAGCAATTGAGTCTTTGTTTATCATCTCGGCAAAGAAGAATATAATCTCCTACCTATGAAGAACACAAAAACAAGGAAGGCATTGTGCAGCCGATGACAAACTGAACAAAGGGAGATTCGCCAAATCATTCGATGAATCACGACCAACTACGCAGAAAATATTCGCTAGCACCATTCTAATGTCTATAAATAACGAACGCTTTAATTATGATAAATAAATAAGAGAGTAAAACAAATTTACACTTGATTTTTTATTTTAGAAACTTTCTTGTTACGTTTTCTCTCAAGTACGGAGAGGATTCTGTGGATGATTGAACAAAGAAGTTCTTTCAATTTTGGGAGTGGGTCTTCTCCATTTACATTTTTTTCTACTTTTAATATTTAATGTCTTATAGCCACTTGATTTCTTTATCATTTTAAGTATATCTGATTGTTGCTTGATGTATGGCTAAAAAACCCTATTCTTGTGGTGTCATTTAGAAGTTATGGGTTGATTAATTTGTTGGGTCCTTCTTTCTTGTAGCTTAGATTGCATTTTAATGATAATATCACCTAGTGGTTCTGGCTAGTGTCATGGAGACTTTGACTATAGGCTTGTGTTGTTGAGCATGAGCTAAAATAAAAATAAAAACAATGTATCAAAGAATCAAAATGACACCGCTGCCAGGGAGTGTTGTTACATAAAAATGTAGTTACTTATAGTTTTTAGTTCTTTGTAACCTACCTTTTACTAATTTTTCTTTAGTTTTGTAGTTCTTTGTTTTGTGTTATTGTGTATTGATGCAGAGTAATAAGAATGGAAGACCACTGCAGACTTTGCATAGACCATCCTCTCTTGAATGTGTTAAACCTTAGGGAATACCTCATTACCTTTAATAAAGTAGGGGATGAGACTCTTAAGTATGTGTGGTTTAAGTTTCAAAAAGTATTAGCATCATGCCCATCTCAGGGGATGATCAACAAGGCGCATCTACAATCCTTCTACAGAGGTACTAGGACCGAAAATAGAGATATCATTGATCAAAGCTTCCTTGGCGCCCTATGACGTGGTAGCCCAAGCCTTTGATAATATAGATAGAACTGAAAAAGAAAATCAAGAAAACCACGAGCGGGACTCACTTGTATCCCAAGTAGACATTCGATCCAAGAGACTGAAGGAGCTAGAAACACAAGATAAAATGTTGAATGAGCTCGAAAATAACATAGAAATGTTGTATGAGACAAAAAAAACAAAAACTATAACCATTCAACATCAAGATGATCAAATTATTGAGTTCATACCATGTATCCATCCACCATTCGTGAGAGCCTCGCCTAACTACACCATGGGTGAACTCGAAGGTGAAGAATAAGTGTTGACAGGCGTCGTTCCACAACGATAACTATTGCGTTGTTTTGGAGAAAACCCAAAACCCCTTAAGTATTTTAAAGATCTTATTTAAAATAAGGGTTTTTTGATTTGTAGATTTATGAGGCACACAAATTGTGTTGTCGAAGAGACAACTGGATTATTGATTGCGATAATGTTTGCTTTTTATCTCTTCAAATCAGCTGGAGGTTCTGTACGACTCAATGAAGAAAAGAATCGCTTGGCCTATCGCCAAGTTGCAGAGCACATATTTAATTTACGTCACCAACTGAATGAGATCTGAAAATATTGTATAAAATCACTGCCCTTAATCCTCCTCAATATTTACATTACTCCCATTCCGGATTTTAGTCTTTACAAAATTATGGTATCTCATAAGTATTTGTAGCTGAGTAATTATTGCTTGAATCTAGATCTATCTGCCGTTTGTTGCCTTAATTTTCATCAGATCAGCAGAAAAGGTTAGTTCTACATGACCCTTATTCAATTATGATATTTTCTATTCAGAGATATGTTTTTCCCTAGTAAGATATGTTGAACTTCCTAATATGGGATTGGCCAGAAATCAGAATACCCTAGGCAAGAGTTGTGAACCCAACTAGTAGTTGAGTAGAGAATTTTGTAAATTCTCTTTGAAGGGTTGTGAGGTCTATTTTAGGAAACAAGCATGACAAATAGGGCCTCATGCTGTGTGGCGAGCAAGATCAAGCCCACTAGGACACTCGACAGTCATTCAAACTGATTGAATCATAAATGGCCTAGTCTTCACCTAGAATGCATGTAACAGTCGGCAAGAGAGTTTTAGCCGCTGAATATTTGGTATAGTTTCCCAAACATATTTGGTTTACATACCAACCAAACCCTAGTTGAATCCTACTAACAACATTTGTATATTATTATGATTGCATGTATAACCAGAATTAAAGTTGTAGAAAAAC
The DNA here is from genome assembly GCF_036512215.1 of Solanum lycopersicum. Taxonomy (NCBI): domain Eukaryota; kingdom Viridiplantae; phylum Streptophyta; class Magnoliopsida; order Solanales; family Solanaceae; genus Solanum; species Solanum lycopersicum. The sequence continues at coordinate 62,883,181 of NC_090800.1, read as the reverse complement.
TAACACCTCGTTAAGGAAAAGCAAATAGGGGTACATAGAATGCACGGATATGTACAAAGGGAGGCAAAATGACTAAACTTACTTCAAGTAGTAATGGAAAAGAGAAGAAGATTCCACAACAAAAATCATCAAATAGGTCAAAGGATTATTGGTTCAAAATTATTCTTGAAAAAAACTCTTATCCATAGATAGGGTGATTTATATATATCCTGAAATTATGAGAACAATGAGGTTTCATCACTTCCAGCTTTTCACTAAGTCGTGTGGCTCATACATTCCAAGTTTTGTACGTGAGTGTTACACATCATATAAATTTCTAATTCCATCAGGAATGAAACATGTAGCAACAGTCAAGCCAATAGATACTGTATTTGTACAGGGGATGCCGGTCCGGTATGATCTCGACAATACTAATGTTAACTTAGGTCGTCCTAAACACATGGAGGAAGCATGAAAACACCTGTCCAATGAAATATCACTGGATAACATGAAATATATGTAAGCTCCCCTAATTTCAGATGATACCCCAAATTGGTTTAGAGTTGGCACGTAAAGGCAAGCTGAGGAGAGTTTGTCAAGGAAGAGTAGAACTGAAATTAGAGATAAGTCCAGGTTTATAAAGAAACTCTCCCACCAAGGGGAGTCAAGTTCATTCAAGTGTTGCTATGATAGGGATTACGAGCCCAGAGTTAAGAGAAAATGTGAAGTAGATACACCTCAGGAGAGGCCACCTTCTAGGAAGTCTGGAAAACTTCATGGAGGAGACTGTAGGAGGGGATGTAACTCTTGTTACAGTTGTAGCAAACCGGGTCACATGATGAAGGATTGTCTGTTTATGAGAGTTCAAGAAAAAGGAAAGGAGAGATTTTAACCGAATGGTTTAAGTGAAGAGGCTCCAAGGAGGCAACGATTCACCGCACTCAAGTCTAGGAAGATAGGGGATACACCTCTGGTGATGTCTCGGGTGCGTAGCCTAAATTAGTTTTTCAAGTGTATGGTTTTATCATCTAGTATGAAGTTATTGTATTGGATTCATCATGTTGGTTTCTGACTTTTGTGTTTATTTATGTTGTATGCTTTTATGAGACTAGTTTATGAAGAAGTTCCTTAGTCTTTTAATGCGAAGTTTCTAGTAGGTTTAAACGATGTGCACCAACCTACTAATATGTATATCAGGTATTCACCAACAAAAAAGCATTGAATAGCTTAGGTATGGATTTTCTCCATGAGTGTTATGCTACTATGGACTATCAAACCAGGGTAGTGAGGTTTCAGTTTTCAAATGAGATAGGGTATAAATGGGAAGGGCGTGGATCAATCCAACTAAGCCGTACAATTTCAAATCTTAATGCCAACAAGATGTTATCTAAGGGGTTAGATATACTCCTTCTAAGGCTGGTTTTCTATAAGAAACTCTAAGTTTTAGTGCAATAGTCCACTTGGTGTTGTAAGTATAAAAATCGTTTGTGTAATAATTGCACTGTGTGAGTTAAAATGAATTCATGTTGCATATCATGTTGCTGTTTTTGTATAGCGTGGACATGATTTTTTTTGTGTGTTGCATGAGTTGTGACGTGCATCAAGTTAAGTGTGGTTGAGAAGGAAGTTCTTCAAACTCAAATATGAAGCTTCAAATAAGCTTGAGTAATAGCATTATCTTGAGTAAGTGCGAAACAGAATTTTACAAAGAGTAACGTCTCAAATATGTTAAAAAAAATTCAAAAGTCACCCTCTTTATTTTAAAATGATGTGTACTGTCATTCAGGGACGAATGTTCCTAAGGGAGGGATAATGTGACAACCCCAAAAAATAGATGTGCTAATTAACGCTTAATGTGTCTAGAATGCCAACGATTGGACCGGGTTCACACGGATTGATGCACGTAGAACCAGAACTCTGAACCTCTGCAACAGCCAAGCCAACGTACTTGGTGAGTTAGTTGAGCTAGTAGAGGTTTGGTCCATCCATGTAGGGTACTATCGTAATTACCCTAAATATATAATTAATTAATTATTATTATGGCGGAGAGGCATTTTGGGGAGAAAGGGCCAAAATTGGTCTTTGAGAAAAATCTTGCTCCACCCGAGTTCGAACCTAGGTGGGAGCAATGATTTAATTTGATTATTTAATTTAGTTAATTAATTTAATAAATTAATAATTAATGGCTGATTTAATAAAAAGGAAAATCAGATTTTTACTATTAATTATTTTTTATTAATTATTTAACCTTATTTGACTAAGTCTTGCCTAAAGTCCTAGCCCTAAGGAAACACTCTCTCTCACATCTATCCACCCTCATGTTTATCTCCCTCATTTCAACACTCTCTTTCACGTTCTCTCTACTTAACAAAACAGTAACCAAAAATCAAAATAATAACCAAAACAAAAGTTTTTCATACTTGAAGAACTATAACACAAATTACAAGCAATAAAGAAATCCGAAAACGTTAAGCAAAACCTTATATTCTCGTCTGGTAAGGTGTGAGCTTCGTTGGTGGACGTTTGGTTTGGGGTGGATTTGGCAGCAAGTTGAAATGTTGAACAACATGAAATCATGTATTGGTTTTCTTCCTCTTGGTCCTTTTTCCAAGAGATTTGTAAGTCTCAGATGAATCTACTCGAAAATTCTTAAGAAACATATGTGACATCTTAATGACATTAAAAGTCATTACATCACACCTTAATAAAAATGTAACTTGGACGGATAGGTAATTAATCCCTTTTGAAACCTAACATTTTATATACATTGTATTACTCTTAATTAATATTGTAAAATTTATATTACAAACCCCCATTAATGCAATGTTAAAGAGCAAGAATAAATTTTGGGCAAAAGGAAGGAACATGTACTGAAGTGTCAATATCTTTCAGTTTGAATTAACACATAATTAAATGGGGCAACAACTCCAGATCCACAAAGTACTCTTGAACTAAAAATATAAATTGAGACCCCCATAACACATACTATATCCTTAAATTTTAAGCAACCTCTGCGATACAAACAATGTGCTTTTATGGTCATACACAAACACCTTGGGTCTTATGAGTTCTCTAGAAAGACGACCTAAGTTTTTCATAAAAGCGACCACACCTTTACACTCACATAGGTGACTCCATGAAGTCTATCTCAAATAGACCACCTTACATGTTATACTAGTCTGATATTTAAAATTTGTATTCTTCTAATTATATAAATTGAATAAATACAAAAGTCAGTCTTATATCAAATCAAAATATTGTCATTTTAAATAAATATTAAAAGTGTTGACAAGAGATCCTATTAAATACTAAAATTATTATTTTGAAAATTTTCCAATTTTAAATTAGAACAATAAGGATGGAAAATATGAGCTCATTTTGTTTATAATGTTTGGTAGATTGACATGTCCATGTAAACATCAAGTGCTAATTTCAAGAATTATATATTTTGTCTGAGTTGCCTTTTGATAGACTATATCTAGTGAGTGTATATCACCTCTTTCCTCTTTCGCGCACCTATCTTGTCCCTCTACTTCTTTATATATGTGCTCTGCAATTTCATGTATTTATGTATCTAGCATATAACGATATATTTAATATATTTGTGTGTATCAGTTTCATCTAGTGTGCTCGATATTAAATATTTAGTGTATCCAAGAAATATTGCAGCTACCTGCCAGATATTTTTCTACGATTTCACATACTGGAAATTTTCAGCTACGTAAAAGTTAAATAATCACAAATGTATTATGCATACCAACATTGTAATTTATTAATTTGTCCGTGAGCAAACTCACAAAAGAATTGAACTACTGTATCCTTTTCCCTATATACGATGTGTTTCAGAAACACTTGTTCGGAAAGGTCAAGAGGACTTGTAGAGTAGCGTACGAGTTATATGTGATGGGCCGGAAAAAAAAGTCACAACAACACAAGGTTAAAATAATGTTTGTAACCAAAAAAGGGAATGAAGGACTAAAACTTCGGGACAAGAGACTACGACATGCTCCTATGGTGTTCTTAGAAAAATAAAAGATTTTAGACTTGTAGTAACTTTACTATTGATTAATGTATCATATGTCTTCAACCTAGACAGACCAGCATTCAATTTCCTATAATTCACACTATAGTAGATCATGTATCTGATTTAGTGAATATGGATGTATTGGGCCCATATAAGGTGACTACTCATAACGGAATGAGATTTTTTTCTCAATTTAGTGAATGTCAATCTAGATGGCCATGTACTTTCTTAATTGATTTAAAGTATGATAAAATTGTTTTTCTGAAATAATTTTGGAAAAATCTCTCCATATACACGTTGAAAAGATGATATTACAGGTTTTAAACCTACTTTTAAAAATCTCGCTTATAACAATTTAATTACGGGTTATAACATATGATTATTTATTTTATAAATTAATTAAATTTTACTTTATTAAATAATTAATATTTTTATATTATTATTAGATGATTTAAATAAAGAAGACACCATAATTATCTCTTACACAATTATAGAGATTTACATTGATTCATGTTACTTTTTTATAGTCACATGTCGGATTGACAATGATTCATCTTCTTTTTTTTACATTGTCATTATCTCTTACACCATTTTAGGGATAACATTAATATTAGGGAATCAATTGTCATTATCTCTTACACTATTTTAAGAATTTTTTTTCTTCCATATTTAACAGCCCTATTCTTTCTCAAAATGAATTGTTTGTTTTGAACGAAAGAGTTTTTCCAATTAAAGTGACATTTCAAAAAGGAATTATTTTTTTATTCAGAGTCGCCACTTGAATTGAGTTGTGGTGTTCCAAGTCACCTTTTGTTTAATCTCTAATCAAAAAGAAATAATTCTTTGTTTGGTCTGCAACCAGAAATTAAGGTATGAAGTTCTGTTGACCGAGGAGATGGTATTAGGCATCTCTCGAGTCTCGTTGTTCTAGCACGGTCGCTTTAATTGACTTATACTTGTTTTTATTATTTTTGAACATATTTTATAGATCATGACTTATTTGTTTTACAATGATGAACTTTCATTTGGTCTCAACCTTGATACGTAATTGCAATCTTGGTCATGACGCTAAGACGCATAACTGTCTTCTTCTCTCGAGTACCTCACACCTAATAATTCCAATGTACACCTCTTGATTAAAATTAATGAAAGTTTAATTATTAAAACAATTTAGCCAAGGTGCGTAACTGCATCCTTGAAATTATCTTAGTGTCTCCAAAAAGATGTGTAACCACATTCTTAAGTGAAACATATATATTTAACGTGCCAAAGTGTTCGATCTAAGGTTAAACATATGTATTATTTCCTTATAAAGACAAAAAAAATAAAGTAAAATACTAACATTCTAAATTAAATTTTAGACCAATTTTATGTCATTTTTATTTTTTTACTATTCTTAAAGTTGATGCCAAAATTAAACATAACTTTCTAACTCAACAAAATAATACTGAATCGTAAAAACAAATATCAGTTTTTTGATTGATAAATAAAATAAAATAATTTTAATCTATTTAGTTATTTTAATATCATTTTTATCTTTTACTATTCTTAAGGTTTACGTTAAAATTAAACATAAATTTTCTAATAAAACAAAATAATACTGAATCATAAAAACAAATCTCATTTTTTATTGATAAAATAAAATAAAATAATATAAATCTATTAACTTATTTTAGCCTAACAATTCTTACTTTATTATCATTGTCTAAATATAGAAAAGAACAATGTCATCACATTTTATTTTTAAGAGGTTACAACTAATGAATAGAAATAAATAAATACAAAATAATCGTCAATTAATGCTACATTCATTAAATAAACAAAGATATAACTCTTTAACCCCATATTCATTTCAATCAAATAATAAATAAAATAAAATTATAATTACAGTAATCATAAAAATTACAACAAATTTCATAAAAAAATTAACGATTAAGGTAAAGTTATTCCTAAAAAAAAAGTTTTGCAAAACCTTGACCGAATGTCGATTAAAAATATCCATAATTTTTTGTAGATTGTATGGGGTGATATATGTATTTTATTGATATGAAAATAAACAAAATTTAGGAAAAGATATGAATGTTTTAGGCAAATTTTTGAAAGAAAATGAAAAGGAAATGATGTTTTTTTAAAAAAAATTCTCGTGCAGATTTTTTTTTTATGTTGCTCCTCTATTTTATGTTTTCTTCTCATTTTTCCATTCTATTTTGAATGTATTAGTATGTATATATTAATAGTAGTGTACTGGTTAGGTGATGTGGGGGAAGATGTGAGGAGTTGTGTGTAGTGGGTTGAGGGAAATGGGTAGTTATGGAGTTAAGGAAGGTTATTATTAATAATTAATATAAAAATTATAATAAGTAGAATATCATCTAATTATTAAAATAAAATAATAATTGAATAGCTAATATAAAATTATAATTAATAAATATTAGTCTAAACAAAAATTAAAAAATATTTTTTTGGTTTCAAATTTTAAAAATAAACTAATTAAAATAAGACAAAACTAAAATATCTAAAATAAATATTTATGGAATAAAAAAAATACTTTTAAACCTTATCTTCAACCAAATATTACGTGTCTACAGTTGTGCCTTCTATGACAGGAAATACGAAGTGTTTTTAGACAAAAAAGTTGACAAAACGACAAGTTTTGAACGGACACTTATTTAAAAGAAAAATATTCGCCCGAGTCCTTTTTTTGGACTGCCTACATATCCCGGGTTGTAAGGGAATCATGTCATGTGCAGTTTAAGGAGATGAGGTGATAAATTGAAAGTTAGGTGAGGTTCCATTGAGGCTCCAGATCTCGGATCTTATCTTTATTTACATAGAAATGAAAACTAATAGTCGAAAGGAAATGTACAAGCTCCTATCTATGCAACGTTTTCTTGAGTCTTCACTTGAATCTTGACGTTAAGATATCACCTTGATTTTTGGGTGAGTATCCTAACCTTGAATTGGATTTGAGGTTGAAGTTGCCACTTAGACTGAGCTTTTGACACTATTCATCGAAGATGTGAAGAAGTCAGCTTTTGACACTATTTATTGATCAGAACCTGACTACTAAAAGATGTGAAGAAGTCAGGTTGTTACATGCATTGAAGAAGTTGATTCTGACCATAATGAGATTGATTATTCTAAAAAAGATTTGAATCTTTTTTCTTGAGTTTCAAATTCATGTTTCGCTTAAGGAAACCTAAAAACCATCACTAATAAAAGAAATAAACAAATTTTTTGTCCAGTTTTCATTAGGAAAAATTTGTAAGTTATTAGCAAATGTGAATTAATATAAATAAATAAACTCAGACTAGGAAGTGTTTATTCTACAAGAAAATAACCAAATTCCATTATGTGGGAAGGTCCTACTTATCGCGTTATCTAGGAGGGTCCTTATAGTCCCATTATTGAAGAAGCTCATTGCTACACTTTGTCCCATTATCCAGGAGAGTCCTGCTAATCACATTATGAGGAGGGTTCTGCTAATCCCATAATTCAGGAGAGTCCTGCTAATCACATTATGAGGAGGGTTCTACTAGTCCCATTATCCAGGAGAGTCCTGCTAATCACATTATGAGGAGATTTCTGCTAGTCCCATTATCTAGGAGGATCCTGCTAATTTAATTATGTAGGAGGGTCTTTCTAGTCCAATTATTCAGGAGGGTCCTTCTAATCCAAATATCAAAGTGGGTCCTGCTCCCATTATCCAGAAGGTCCTATCAATTCCATTATTAGGAGGGTACTTCTAGTCCCATTATCCAAGAGGGTCCTGCTAATCTTATTATCCAGGAAGGGTACTGCTAGCCCCATTATCCATGTAGATTTTGCTTATCCCATTATGAGGAGGGTCCTGCTAGTCTTATTATACAAAAGGATCTTGCTAATCTCATTATCTAAGTAGATCCTGCTAATTCCATTATAATAGGGTCCTGCTAGTCTCATTATCTAGGAGCGTCCTGCTAATCCCATTATGAGGAGGGTCCTTTTATTCCCATTATCCAGGAGGGGAAATCTAATCCTATAATTTATGATGGTCTTGCTAGTCCCATTATCCAGGTGAGTCTTGCTAATCTAATTATGAGGAGGGTCCTGCTAGTCCCATTATCCAAGAGGGTTCTGCTAATCCCATTATCTAGGTGGGTCCTGTTAATCTCATTATCTGAGTCAACTTGCTTAATTGAGACGAGATAGATGAAAAACCCTCAACAAACATTCTATATGAGTTAGCCAAGCCCAAGAAACTCTTAATATTAGTTGGACACGTGGGTTTAGGCCAAGTTTCAACTTCTTTTATCATTTGGGTATCCACTCTTAATCCATCATCGGAAACTATTTGGCTTAAGAAAGCCACACACTCAATCAAAAAACTCACACTTGGAGAATTTGGCATACAACTCCTTATCTTTTAAAGTGTGAAGAACTATTCTGAGGTGACTAGCATGATATTCTACATTCCTTGAGCTAAATAATATGTCATCAATGAAGAAGATAACAAATATATCTAATGAAAGCTTAAAGAGTTTGATCATAAGATCAATGAACATAGCTGGTGCATTAGTCAAATTGAAGGATATGAAAAAAAACTGATGGCAGCCGATCTAAGATCAAATTTTATCTCATATATTGTTCTCATACATTGTTCTAAAATTTGTCTTTGGAATATCACATTCCCTAACTTTCAACTGATGACAGCCTGATCTGAGATTAAATTTTGAGAAGTAAGAAGCACCCTGATGTTGGTCGAAAATATAATCTATCCTTGGAAGAGGATACTTATTCTTGATGGTAACCTTATTCAATTTGTGGTAGTCTATACATATACTAAGTAAACCATCCTTCTTTCTCACAAACTAGACTGGAGCACCCCAAAGTGAGTCACTTGATCGAATAAAACCTTTATCTAACAGTTCTTTTAATTGTTCCTTCAACTCCTATAGCTCTACCGGTGTCATTCTATATGGCTGAATATAGATAGGACGAGTATCTGGGATGATGTCTCTACCGAAGTATATTTCTCTCTAAGGAGGGACTCCGGGAAGAACAGTAGGAAAGGCTTGTGAAATCTCTTTTACTATAGGAGCTGATAGAAGGGAAGGTACTGCAACACTTGAGTTATCAACTCAGACTAAGTATTAAATACATCCTATTAAAACTAACTTACTCTCCTCAATATACAAAATTAATTGACCCTTAGGCACAGAGGAACTACGACTCCGCTCTATGACTGGCTCATTAGGAATCTAAAACTTGAAAACTCGACTTCTACAATCTATTGATGCATAACATGAATGAAGCCAGTCTATATCTAGAATGACATCAAAATCTACAATGTCAAACTTTACTAGATCAGTGATGGTATATTCTGATTGATAAAAATAGGACAATCAGGATAGACTATTTCTGCTAGAATAGACTCTCCGACAGAGTTAGAAACATAAAAAGGTTCACAATGTTTTTTAGGAAAAACCTCAAAGTGATTTGCAACATAAGGAGTTACGAAAGACAAATGTGCTTCTGGGTATAGCGAAGATTTAATATCCAAGCAAAGAATTTGATCTTACCAATGACAACATCTAGATGGTTCTCTTGTTCTTGGCGTCTAGTGATTACATAGAGGCGGTTTTCCCCTCCGCTAGTAATAGAAGTTGCACCTCTATGTGCAGCCTTGTCTGGTAGAGCAACTGATGAAGATTGAGCTCTCTTACTCTGATTTCCAGTACCTTACCTATTATTAGGGACTCCTTCATGAATTAACCCACTTGACTACACTTAAAGCAACATGTTTGGCTATCACGACATTACCTGGGTGGTAAATACCATACCTAGACATGCATGAGCCCATCTATCTCCTTCTGCCACACATTTTTCAGACTTCATTGTCTAGATATGAAGTTCTGCGAATTGGAGGAATGATGCTCACCTTTATTTCTAGGTGCACGAGAACTAGACAATGATGGTGCAGGGCCCATTTGTTTCTTGAACTGTGACCGATTCGAAACAACCCTTCTTCTACCTAGACTCATTACTAGTCTAAGCTTTCTTGATTTATACTCTTCTCTCAGCTTCTCCTCTTCCACTTTCTGCACATAAATCTTCAATTTGGATACGTCCATATCACCGATCAATGTTGCAACTCTTCTCTTTTTGCTTGATGCACGACCCAAGCCAGCGACAAACAAGCTCATTATTTTCCTTATGTCCTTAATTATTTTTGGAGCATAGAGGGATAGCTAGGTGAACTTTGATGCGTACTCATGTACACTCAAGGATTCCTATTTCAGTGTAAGGAACTCTTCTACCTTAACTTCTTTCAGTTCTCGAGGAACGAAATTCCCCAAAAACGATTCATCAAAGCAAGACTAAGTCGGATGTTGTGCATTCTCGTCTCTGCCCCCATTCCACTGATTGAACAAAATCCTAACCTTATTCTTCAGTTGGTATGTAACTAACTCGACTGTTTCAACATCAACAACATAAATCACATCAAAAGCTTTCTTCTACTTCTATAGAATGTTTTTTCGATCCTCAGTAGTGCTCTTACTAGTGAAACTGGGAGGATTTATTCTCAAGAACTCCCAAATCCTCAAAGTGTCAACCCCTTCTTGTTGTGATCCTCTTTCTTGACAAACCTAGTAAGTCACAGCCAGACTCCACATCCTAATAACCTCATGGAACTCAGCGTTGGTAACTTTCCCTTGAGGTTTGATTTCATATGCATCGGGTAACTCTTGTTCACGAGGTTCAAGATTTCTACTATCTGGGTGACCTCGTGCTACTCTTCATGTAGTCATGGTTATTTGAAATACGCGCAAGAAGGAATAGAGAGAGACATTTAGAGATAAACTCTAATGCAGAAAATAGGTATGAAAGAAGCGAGGAATTCCTAAATATTGTAGACTCCTAATTAGAGATGTTGTGCGCTTCACACTGATGACTAGGACTGTACAGATATGCCTTAATAGACTATCATAAACACTTGAACTATGTGCTATGATACCATGTTTTTCACGCCTAGAGACAACACATTGGACGTGGCACCCAATGATAATTGCTTGCCTTGAGCAAACCCTTGGCCTAGCTTACTTAACATAGCAGAATACTTACCTGAATAGTAAAAACGAATTATTCTCACAAGTATAAATTTACAAATATGTCTTGTCCAAAATAGCACTTAATTCTAAAAATAAAATAACTGAAATGCGATATGAAGAGAAACTCAAAACTGATTATCGGATTGACTATCCGCCTATGAGGCCTCTATAATACTAAGATGAATGTAGGGAAAACCACAAAAATATTCTATAAGTAAAAACATGGAAAGCAATTAAAGAGTCCTCCAGAATGCAAGGAGGTTCACCAGTGACTCTATGTTCTCACACGAGATTAAAGGAGCACTAGATGCTGATCCTAGTTACCTGCATCTGCATCATAAGAAGATGAAGGTGAACTAGGATTTGTACATTGCATGTACGAGTATGCGATTTGGAATGCTAACAAAACATAAGCTTGGAAAGAATAACAATTAAACTTAGCTTTGGTCTTCTTAACTCATACTATATTGAACTTAATATAAAGCAAGAAAGACACCTACAATATATATATATACATATATATATACATACATACATATATATATATATATATAATATAATTCTTATGGGAGATTCTCTAACTGACAACAATAACTGTGAGACTAAGCAATGGTACAACGTCATACCTCACGTTGGAAGAGAACCATCCTATATATGCAGTCAATATAATTACTGAACTATGAAGTGGATCCACTAGTCTAAGCAAAAAAGCAATAAGGAATTATTTAAAAAGTATGATCCTTCTTATGTCAATGTTGACTACATGGTTATGGGTGCTTGAGTTAATATAAACTCGCGTCCCCATATCGCTGCTCAATACTACACCTTAAATAAATAGTCATGTGTTATAAAACAATTTCTTCTCTGGTTTGAGGTAATTTCTCAAACTTAGCTTTAAAATCTCTCTTGGAAATGATAGTTTCCTCTTAACTAAACTAGCCAAACACTATTGGAAGCCTAGCTTCTTTTCTTGCTCAAAATGCAAGTACATTTGTAATTCTTAGGGAATACTTAGTTCCCTTATAACTTTGGGAGATTAACTCAACTCTTTACTCTTTCCTTATCTTGCAACTTGAGTCTTAAAACAAAGGTAAAAAGTTTGTTAAAGACTCTTGGAAACTTTAAGAGTTTACTTTTAATTATTCTTAACTTTTAGACTTGACTCTCAAATTTCTTGACTTTGATCTTAACGTTCCTTGAATTTGATTATGTATTCAATGTTTATGATATCATGTTGATGGATGATTTAATGATTTTTAGATGTAGGATAGAGTATTAGAATAAACTAAGAAACATTGGTTCATCACTTAGGAACTAGTATGAAAACATGGGGAATCAATGGGGTATCTAGACGTCGTTGGCACTGTGAGAGGCGTGGAGCACCAGTCCCTAAACGTCATAGGCCATGTTGGGGCGCTCTCGCTACCTTGACACTTCAAGGACCTACGTATAGATACTGTCATGTGGGCTATGGGAGTTGCAGTGCCCCAGTGCCCTATAAAGCCTCTAACTTCCATGGTTCTTTCCCCAAACACTTAGAATCAATAAACCATCAATACCCAATATATCAACTCAAAAAACAACCCAAAAACACTAATCAAATTAACTCTAGGCATGAAATAACTCAACAAATAAAAATTTAACACTGTTCTTCATGAACTTGACTTTTCATCATTCAATCTACTCAAAATAGTTGAATTAGAAAATTTAGTCTATGGGTGAACTGAACCAACACAAAATATCTCACATACCTTAATAGGTATCATCCCCAAAAAATTCCACTTGCAATTACTTGGCCTTCTTGGTGAAACATTGATCTTTCTTTGTTTTCCTTCTTTTCTTTTCTCTTCTCTAAGCCCTAACCGTAGATTAATTTTTCTAATCTGAAATAAACACTTATTTTTACCCCAAATGAATCCTTAAAACTAATTAGCAAAAAGATAGGTGAAAAAATTCGTTTGACCTTACTTAAATCCGTAATTGGACTTTCCTCGGTTCAACAATCCAACTTCCTATAGGCATATCTTCTTCATTTAATATTGAAATCATGTAAACTCGGCACTATTGGAAATATATTTTCAAGGGAATTCCATGTCAAGAAATACCCCTAACTCATTCTATGGTAGAATAATGGCTATTTGAAAATGACCAAAATCACTTCATAAAATTAGAAAATATTTCTAGATTTTCGCCTTTATTTCGAAAAGTGAATATTTTAAATTTCTTAGATTATCCTTAATATTTTGAGTTACTAGATGTTACACTAACTACTTTCCTTCATATTTTCTACCATACATTGCACAAATATGATTCACAACATAAAGACCACCACCTTTTCCTTCTTGAGACTTGGGGTAGACATATTACCTTTGTTGAGCCTTTGAGTCTTAGGAGTACCTTTCTTGGGGAACCTCTTATTGAACCTTTTATCCTGTCTTGGAATGATTTCAATTTTCCGCCCTTGACCTCTTCAAATCCCTACAAACTTGCTTATGATTTTTCTCCTCAATTTCTTTAGCATGGACCATGAGAGGGAAGATATCCATGCTAGGAATCAAAAAATCCCACCTGCATTCATTAATAACAAGGTTGGATATACCCATGATGAATTTATTTATCTTAGAAATAGCATCTGTAGCCATAGTAGGAACATGTTTTGATAATTGTGTGAACTTGACTCTATAATCCTTCACGCTCATACTCCCTTGACGAATATTGATAAATTCTTGCATTTTCCTCTCCCTTAATTCTAAGGGGAAGAACCTACAAAGGAAAGATGTCTTGAATGAAGACCAACTAATCGGACCTTCTCTAACAAGTCTCTCCTCCTTCCATTGTTCATACCAAACATGAGCCAGATCATTAAGTTGATAGGAGACTAGTTCCACCTTTTCTTTAGACGACAAACCCATAGCCTCTAGCACTTTGACCACTTCATCCATGAGTAATCCTCCACTTTTAAGCCAGAGAAAGTAGGGGGATTCATCCTCATGAAATCCTTAATCCTAGATTCGATAGTGCTAGCATTGGTGTTCAAATTCACCCTTGAATACCTAGCAACTTTACTTACAGTAGAGTCAAGATATGAATAGCCGCTCTTATTTCAATATTAGACATATTACCTTCTTCAATAGGAACTTGAGGTTTTTAAGGATCTTGAGGGGGAATCCCCTTATTCACATTGTCCTCTTCGGCCCATCTAGAATTGTTCCTTGTTGCATTCATTGTCTATAAGCACAAGAAAAGGATTAAAAGAAAGGACTAGATAGAGTTATGACTCTCATGTACAAGACTCTATCTAAGGGCATAATTTGTGACATCAATCCTATACTAATCTCAACCTTATACTCTATTACCAAGTTTGTAACGATCGAGGAGAACCCCTTAGTCGTAACCGGCGTCTTCATCCTCGAGAGACTTAGACAAGCCCTTAGCATTTGTCAAAGCATATATCATACAATAAAAATAAAAAAAAAATTATAAATTTTACTTTGGAAGTTCAACTACATTTCATAAATGAAAATAGAATATAAATTCGTCACTCAATACCATCTAACATAGGATATATAAATTTTGGATTTATCCTTTACATCAACAAGGATTCTACAATGAGGATATACAATAATGTCTTCGAACTTAAGCAAAGAACTAAAAGCTATAACATAAAGTATTGTCCTCAGACATGAGGATTCACCAACTTTGAGAAGCAACTTACAATTATCCTTGAAAAGCGACGTTGATTACTCAATCGCCCGAACCTACTTTGTTTGAAAAAAGGGGAAGAAAATATGGGTTATTACACTAAACGTCCTAAATATGGCATTTATGCATAAAAATTATCAATGCATGTATAAAGGACATGTTAGTCAAAACATATTTTTTTACCAAGTAAATCCAATATACACATAAAATAAGAATCATAATCCGGCTCAACATGATATAATCCCGACATGTATACAACCCTAGCAATACTTGTGCAATGCAAAGAATAGAATCCCCTAACCCTATTCAAAGTTATCACATTAAGCAACCTACTTTATACATAAATTAATAATCTCATATTTCATCATAACCTGCTATATTCATATAGATCATACAGAAATGAACATACATGAGTTATAATAAACACAATCACAAAAGAACACTACTAGAACCATCCCATAAGATTCCACCAGTGTAATGTGCAAGAGAAGTCTCATACACTCGCTCACACAATGTAGAAAACCCCTCAATAAAACCCCTAGTTAGAATCCATACATTTCCTTTATTCATTTACTTTTACATTGTACTAGTGGACTTAGATTGGGATTGTGACTAAGGTTTTATAATTCTTTATTTGAAGTGAAGTGAATAGATGTGCAAGTTTATGTAGCTTACTATAAATGCCATTAGAGTCTTGACTTAAGAGTATCTATGATGTATTATACTTTTATTACGGTATGTGTTGGATTATGTAGGTTGTATGTATGCTTTCATTGTGGCCTTAAGGTTTTGTATTGTACCAAACATCACTAGAGGGTTACTTGGGGAAATTCGAAATAAGAAGAAAAGGATTCACTGTAAAGAGGAAATAGATTACTGTAAAGTGACCCTAAATGTGGCTTAAATTCTATGTGTGATTTTATATGATGTTTGACCTTTGAATATGTCTATATGAAGTATCTGAATGATATAAATGCAATTTTATATATGTTTTACGAAGATTTTCTCAAAAAATCATGAAGTATGATTTCAAGAAAATGTCTCTTTTAAATGCATGGTTTGCATGGTTGCCATACTTAGTGCATTCTTGTACTAACTACATTCTTCTCTACTTTTTTTTAAAAAAAAGTGTAGGTTATGGATGCTTAAAAGGATGTCTCTATGATTAAGGAGCTTGATATATGATTCGCAAGTTCAAGTAAATGAATCCTTAAGTCAAATGATCTCCTACATTATGCTTTACTGTAAACTGTAGCATTATTGTACTAATGATTTATGTTATAAGGGTCGTGTCCTTAAAGTACTTTTATAATGTGGAGTCTAGGATGAGAAAAAAAGAGTAAAGGCTTAACTAAGTATGATGATATTTTATATATATATATATATATATGAAGTAATTTTCAGTATATGATGTGCTAAGAAATGTTTAAATTTTCTGCTAAATTTACTTATGACAATGCGATGAATGATTACTATGGGCTTATATAAGACCTCTAAGAGGAAAGTACTCCATGTTACTTCTAGGTGGTACTCCCCGAATGTGAAAAACGTAGAGAATGAGGTTTATGAAAGTGCTTTTAGGTTCTAAAAGTCTCATATTGTCACATCAAGTAGAGTCTCGGTCATCTGTGGTGAGTCGCGACACATCTATGAGCTAGAGGATATAGGCCGATAGAGTTCCCCTACTTCATCATTCTCATATCGTGCCATAGAACTTAACTCTATAAGATCTCTATATTATGTTTTCTTGTCTGATAGTTTTTAGATATGATTGCTTGGATAAGATGGTACTCTATGCTTGAGGGAGAAAAGGTGAGTTTTTATGCTTATCTTGGTTATGGTTTGATGAGTATGTGTGAAGGTGAATTTGGAATGTTCTGATAATGTGATGCCAATTATGGCTATGTATGAGAAATATGAGAAATTATATGTTATGTTGATATGATGTCCCTTGTGGATATATATGTCACCTGTAACAATCCTAAAAAAATTGAACAGATAAATATTTAAGGTGATTTTATTATTATTTAAAAATCTGAAATTTTAAGGGCATAATGGTTCTTTCAGGTATTAATTAAAATAAATCAAATTTGTATTAATTTAATTAAATCCTATGTTGATCTGGTCTTGAATTAAGATCTTAAACCTATGCTAACACTCTCCTAATCACATTTATCACCTCTCCACATTCAAAAAAACCTCTCTTATTCTCTCTGCAAATTAACGTGAAGAAACAGAAGATTAGAAAAAAAAGATTCTTCACACTTGAAGAACTCACTAAAAAGTCTAAGGAAGCAAGTTAATCAAAAACGTTAAGGCAAGGGAGATTTCCGTCGAGTTGGTGGTGGAACTTTAGGTGAATTGGGTGTTGTTTTGGAGACAAGTTTAGGCAGCAACTTCAATCTTGACCAACATCAAAAGATATGGGTTTCTCTCTTGGAATTCTTTCTCCAAGAGTATTTTCTTTCGAACGATTCTCAACTCTTGAAAACTAAGGTTGTTACCCTTTGGATGTCATTGTCATTAGCTCCCAAATGAATTCGTAGGATGGGTATGTTTTGATCCTAGATTTAGGCATGAATGATGTATTTATATTAATTATGAAAATGTTTTATGTGAGGGAAATTACAAAAACGATATTCGAAGTGTAACAAAAAATTTTGTTTTGTGTGTGCATTGTGGGCAGTGGGTTTAGCCACTTTTTGGGGTCGAATGTTCATGTGTTTTTGGAGTATTTTATGTGTGTAATGTGATGTTCATTCTAATGAAAAATGTTGGGTTGTATGCCACTCTTTTAGCTAAGTAAACTCATGAAAGAGGTGACTAAAAATGAGTAATGAATATAAAAAAATTCCAGATTTCATACCCTCCCACAAGGTTAAATTTTGATTTTTTTTTTAAAAAAAGAAACAAATAAGTGAGGTCAATGGGGATTGAACCCCTTAGGTGTTGGTTATCGCGAGGGAGAAAAGAAAAAAGGCTAGGGGGAGTCAAACCCCTGACCACTTCTTTTCGCATGAAAGGAAAAAAAATGGGGCTGGGGGGAATCGAACTAGAAACCTATAGGGAGGAGAAGAAGAAAAATCAAATAAACAAATAAATGGGAGACGTGGGGTTTGAACCCACGACCTCCCTGTACGCACGAGGAAGAGGGACAAAAAGGAAGATGCGAAGCTTGGCGATCGAACCCACGACCTCAGCGATGAAGGGGGATGCGAAAAAAAAAGGATATAAAGTGAGGTTGTGGGGATTCGATCCCACAACCTCACTGCCACTCATTTATTTTAAAAAAAAAGAAATAAAGAAAGAAGATAGAGGGGCTATGGGGGTTCAAACCCACCACCTCACTGCCTCCTCCTTAGAAAAATTAAAAGAAAAATAAGGGGGTTGTGGGGGTTTGAACCTTTAACCTCCATATTGTTGCAAACTTAATTCTAAAAATCAAAGGGGTTGTGGGGACTCGAACCCCCAACCCTTCAGTTGACTAAGAGTAAAATTAAAATAGAAAATTAAATCTTTCATGTAAATGTTGAGATTTAATTTAGAATTCTAATTAAAATAGAATATTAATTCTTACATGTTATTGTTGAGATTTAATTTAGAATTCTAATTAAAATAGAAAATTAATTCTTTCATGTAAATGGTGAGTTTTAATTTAGGTTTCTAATTAAAATAGAAAAGTTATTCTTTCATGTAAATGTTGAGATTTAATTTAGAATTCTAAGTAAAATAGAAAATTAATTCTTTCATGTAAATGCTGAGATTTAATTTATAAATTTGATTAAAATAGAAAATTAATCCTTTCATATAAATATTGAGATTTGATTTAGAATTCTAATTAAAATAGAAAATTAATCATTTCATGTAAATGTTGAGATTTAATTTAGAGTTCTAATGTTATGAATATTAGAAATAAAATCAATGAAAAATATAAATGATATCCAAGTGATTCGAGATTTGGTTCACGTGCCCAAACTTCCGTATTGATACATAAGTCATACGTGACTATATATCAAGAATTATGCCATCTACTTTGATCAAAAATCAAGATCTTGGCATATATATAAGGTACATAAGTCTTGTAATACATCATCTTAGGAAAGTAAGAATCACTTAGTGAACTATGAATGAAGTCCGATGGCTTGTACGTGCAAACACATAAGTCTAACATACGTTCAAAAATTAAGTGAACCTAAGATGTACGTAATGAAATGAGGAACCTTAGGAGGGTTAAGTACTAGTGTAAGATACACTAAATGGCCAAGTACATTGGCATATGATGAGATGAACTATGAAATAAAGAAATGAACATTCACGTAATAAGAGGTGAGTAACTATGAAAAACAAATGGGCTAATAATGAAGAATGTGGTGACAATCATGATGTGAGGCTATTGTATATGATGAGAGCAATCTCAAATAAGCCTAAGTAAATGTTACCAATACGTATTCACCAATGAGAGTGTAAGTTAATGAACTAATCATGAGATGAGAAATCATCTAATGAGCTATGTTGTCCTCATACTAGAAGCCAGCTACCATGATGTATGATTTGAATGTAATGGAACTCTATACAGAGCACCGATAGCCTAGCTATGATTACTGATGCCTTCTTTCGGGAAGGGCGAAGGTTCATGTAACTCTTATGAGATGAGTCTGTCCGGCTTGCCGGGTATGGGTATCCATACATCTCCTAGTCTTTGAACCTATACTTCTAATATAGGAATCTGGCGAAATTAAATTCTCATATACGCTAGCATGTTATTGAGTCACTTTGGCCGGTAATTTTACCTCTTTTCGGTGTGGGGGAGCTTGATTTCACGTCACATGATCTATGTCGGTTAAAATTAAAGTTCCCAATGAATAAATGAGGTCAGCCTCAAATGGATCATATAAAGAGATGAATGATACGAAAGGTGTTAGGATAGAATAATCATGAGGTGAGCTAGATCAAGGTAATGACATTAGGTTATTTCTGATCACTGCACAGCAAACCCGATGAAAGTCTTAAACTACATCCTAGGTATAGCAGGTGTTCACACTGGCCTATGAATAAAATGAAATGAATTATGTATGAATGAATGAAGCAGACTCTGTGTTTGCTAATGAAGACTCCCTGGTTGAGGTCCCTTATGTTGAGCCCTCATTTTGGAATTTCTTAATGTCAAGTCCATGATAACAAGATCTCAGGCATATGAATGAATAATATGAAAGAAGCTATGTCTTATATGTTATGTGCTATGATATATGCTATATGAAGTTGTTATTGATTGTGTGCAATACAATAATCATAATGATGGATTTTACACTCATGGCATAACTTTCCCAGTCTCAAGTTGGCAAGTCTACTGACTTGACTTCCAAAAATCATGTTGTTAGGAAAGAGCTATTCTTTCTCATGCATATCCTTGGTATGTGCTTTCATATACCCATACTTTGTCCAAGTGTGTACTAATTCCATACAAACATCTACTTTAAGGTGCAGGAACAGGTGGGCAGTAGAGCTACATGTTCGTTGCTAAAGCAATCCAGACGTCAGCATTCATCCGGAGTTTTGTAGGTCCTCATTCATTCGAGTATGCTAGTGTTTTACATTCTAGCGGAGTTTAAGAGTTGAGCTAGTGGGGAATGTTCCACTAGCGTTTCTTTCTTGGTTTTGTTCAGACTTTGTATTGGTTCTATTTTAGCCATTATACAATTAATACTTAATTAATTATTTCTTTCAGTTGCTTATCTCTTTAATGTTAGATGGTTGATGATGAACTATTATGAAATGTTAAAAATGTCTAGAAAGTATGTTTAAAGAATTAAAATTTTCAAATTTTCCGCTAAAATTAACCTATGTAAACTAAGGATGACGTAGTAGGCTTGTTTGTGACCTCTGAGAGGTCAACGACGTCGGTCTCGTCTGGGGTCTAGATTTTAGTCGTGACAAAGTTGGTATCATAGCACTCGTTTAAATTCAAAGAATAATAAGTTAAAATCAACCACGTTGAGTACTTTCTATGTCATGGTAGTGAAGTTCACTAGTATCCACGATTGGAGACTGCATGATGCGTACGAAAAATTTTCCTTCTTCTAATCTTATCGCGCTTTTTTTAATGTCTGAATTCATGGTGTTATGAACGTGTCTAACATCAATCCTTGTTTTTTTCAGAGAATGAACACTTGGAGGACTAAGTGTCTGAGGAAGGGAGGAGCAGCAACTAGGGGTAATCAGAATCCACCCCAGGCTCCAGCTGAAAGAGTCGCTATACCGGTTAACCCAGCTGGGTTGACTGATGGTGAGGTAAGAGCATCTCCAGCCCAGATGTCACAGTCCATCATGATGCAGGCTCGGCCTATAACTGTCCAAGTCAACCGACAGGATGTTCCAAAGGAAAACCAACCGTTCGCAGCATGGCTGACAGACTGCGAGATTTCACGAGGATGAATCCTTTTATATGCGTAGGGGCTAAAACTCCAGAGTATCCTCAAGAGTTTATAGACGAGGTACATAAGATCATGGTGGATATGGGGGGCCTTTGATATTGAGAAGGGTGAGTTGGCTTTCTACCAGCTCAAGGATGTTACACAGACTTGGTGCAAGATGTGGCAAGATAGTCGTGTCTTAGGTGGAGTGCCAATCATATGGTAGTTGTTCAAGACAACATTTCTGGAGAGATTCTTCCCCCGAGAGATGAGGGAGGCCAAGGTTCAGGAGTTCATCAACCTTAAACAAGGCTCTATGACGGTCAGGAAGTATTCCCTAAAGTTTGTTACCATATAAAGGTAGTTACTTCCCTTAATTTTAATATCAAGAATGAGGAGAGTACTTAGATTTGTTGGAATTATCCTTGTATGCTACTTCCCATGTTTCAAACAGCATGGATGAAATGAGCAAGTTCCTCATAAGAACCAATGGAGACTTGGAGGTAGAGTGTTAGTATCCGATGATCTATGATAATATGGACCTTTCCAGGTCAATGGTGCATGTCCATCAGGTTGAGGACAGCCCCAAGAGGAGAGGTGTTCATGATGTTAGAAGGCATAGGCCTCAAGATCAGCAAGTTCCCAGCTATGCATGACATAAAAAAAATTTTGGCGCCCGTGCGCAACCCAGATTCAAGAAGAGGAAACAGAGTTCTTAGAATTCTAACCCTTAGAGGAATACAACACCTAGAGGAGGCAGAACTGAACCCAAGAGGGGCAATGGAGGAGAGATGCAGCGTCCTAGGAAGAATTGTGCTTAGTGTGGCCGAGCTCTCAGTAGAGAGTGCAGACATGGCACTAATGCCAACTTCGATTGTGGTAAAAGTGGACACATGGTCAGAGAGTGTCCACAGAACCAGAGGCCAGGCTAGAGGTAATGCTCAGTCAAGGCCTATCCCACAGAGTGTAGCAGCAGCCGAGCCTCCCAAGAGGAACAGATTCTATGCCCTAAAGGTTAGGGAGGAGCAGGAGAAGTCAGCTGATGTGGTCACATGTATGCTGCAAGTATTGTTAACTTCTGTTTATACTTTCCTTGATCTTGGGTCTACGCTTTCCTTTGTGACTCCTCTACTTTCCCTTACTTTTGAAATACTACCTGAAGTTTTGCATGATCCTATAGTTGTTAGTACGCCATTAGGAGAAAATGTAAGAACTGGTAGGGTATACAAGGATTGCCCCATAGTTTTAAGTGGTAAGATTATGTGTGCAAACTTGATTGAGTTACCCATGCATGATTTTGATATTATTTATGACATGGACTATCTTCACAGTTGTTATGCTTTATTGGACTATCGTAGTAGAGTGCTGAGATTTTGCTTTCCTGATGAAGAAGAGTTAGTCTGGGAGGGGTACAATTCGATTCATCCTAATCCCTTGATTTCAAATCTTAAGGCTAATAAAATGATTTTGAAGGGTTTATTATGTCATCTTGTGAGTGTTAATGATTTAAATCATGGCATTCCTTCCATAGACTCAGTGCTCGTAGTGAATGAGTTCCTAGATGTGTTTCCTAAAGATTTGCCTAGAGTCCCTCCCCTTCGAGAGATTGACTTTGGTATCGACATAGAACTCGATACTAAACCAATCTCAATTACTCCTTATTGAATGGATCCAGCTGAACTCAAAGAGTTGAAGCTGCAGTTACAAGATCTCACTGATAAGGGTTTTATTCAGCCAAGCATATCCCCTTGGCGCGCTCCAGTGTTGTTTGTAAAGAAGAAATATGGGACCCTTAGAATTTGTTCGATTATCGGTAGCTCACCAAAGTCATTGTAAAGAATAAGTATCCACTTCCCAGAATTGATGATTTGTTCGATCAGCTCCAAGGTTCTAGTTTCTTCTCTAAGGTTGATCTTCGTTCGGGGTATCATTAGCTTATGTTTAGGGATAGATATTTCCCAAAAAAAAGCCTTTCGTAACCATTATGGTCATTATGAGTTCTTGGTTATGTCATTTGGTCTCACGAATGCACCTGCTACATTTATGGATCTCATGAACTGAGTCTTCCGTGAATACCTTGACTCTTTCGTCATAGTATTCATTGATTACATTCTCGTCTACTCTAAGACCAAGGAAGAGCATGAACAACATTTGAGACTATCCATTCAGGTACTTAGATAATATCAACTGTATGCCAAATTCAGCAACTGTGAACTCTGCCTAAGATCAGTGACCTTCCTGGCCTTGTCGTGTCTGATCAAGGTGTAGAAGTGGACCCCAGGAAGACTAAAGTTGTTAAGAACTGGCCAAAGCCTCTTAGCCAAACCGATATGAGTAGCTTTCAGGGATTGGCTGGTTGGTTACTACCACAGGTTTGTGGAGGGCTTTTCTTCCATTGCTGCTCCACTTACAGCTTTGACGAAGAAGAAATCTAAGTTTGAATGGACGGAGAATTCTGAGAAGAGTTTCCAGAAGCTCAAAGACAGGCTCACTTTAGCCTTGGTTTTTACACTGCCTAAGAGTGGAGAGAATTACAGTGTCTACTATGATGCATCTAGGGTTTGTTTGGGATGTGTTCTTATGCAAGCTGGTAACGTGATAGCCTATGATTCCAGACAACTCAAGGTTCATGAAAAGAATTATCCCACTAATGACTTGTAGTAGGCAGCTGTGGTGTTTGCATTTAAGTTGTGGAGGCATTATCTATATGGAGTGAATGTGGATATGTTCACAAATCATAAAAGTCTCCAGTACATGTTCACACTAAGGGAGTTGAATTTACGTCAGAGTAGATGGTTGGAGCTGTTAAAGGATTACGATATGAATGTGCACTACCATCCAGGTAAGGCTTATGTTGTGGCTGATGTTTTGTGCAGTATGATCATGGGGAGTACAACCCACATTAAGGACGAGCATAAGGAGTACACAAAAGAGGTACACGCACTGGCCACACTGGTGGTGCGATTGGTTGACTCTACTAGTGGGGAAGTTCAGTTCACCCTAGTTTTGAATCATCCCTGCTAGTTGAAGTCAAGAAGGTTCAACATCTTTATCCTGTAATGATGGAGCTGAAGGACTCAGTGTTGTTAAAAAGGAATGAGTCTTTATATTTGAGGGATGATGTCATACTTAGATACCAGGACAGGCTGTGTGTACGAGGTGTGGATTATTTACGGACATGGATTGTGGCAGAGTCCCATGGTTCCAGATATTCCATATATCCACGTTACACCAAAATGTATCATGATCTTAAGCAGATTTATTGGTGGGATGGCATGAAGAAGGACATTGCAGAAAATGTGGCTAAGTGTCCTAATTGTCAGCAGGTTAATTATGAGCATCTTAAATCTAGTGGTCTTACTCAGATTATTAAGGTTCTGACTTTGAAGTGGGAGGCCATTAACATGGACTTCGTGGTTGGTGTTCCGAGGAATATGAGGCACCATGACTCCATATGGGTTATGATGGACAGATTGACTAAGTCTGCCCACTTTATCCCTGTGAAGTCTACATACAGAGCTGAGGATTATGCAAGACTTTACATTGATGAGATTGTGAGATGACATGGGAATCGTTCGTCTATAATTTTAGATAAAGGATCTCAGTTTACTTCACATTTTTGGAGATCTTTCCTGAAAATCTTGGGCATGCAGGTAAGCTTAGCACTGCATTTCACCCTCAGACTGATAGGTAAGAAGAGCGCACCATTAAGACATTGGAGGACATGTTGAGAGCGTGTGTGATTGACTTCAGAGATAACTGGGATGACCATCTGCCTTTGATAAAGTTCTCGTATAATAATCGCTATCACTCCAGTATAGGGATGGCACTGTTTGAGGCATTGTATGGTAGGAGGTGTAGATCTCCAGTTAGATGGTTCGAGGATTGAGAGTCATCAATTTTGGGTCCAGAGATCATTCATGAGGCCTTGGAGAAAGTTAGAGTGATTAGGGACAGTCGACAAAAATCATATGTAGACAATAGAATTTAATGTTGGTAACCAGGTTTACTTGAAGATATCGCCTATGAAAGGGGTGATGAGATTTGGTAAAAAGAGGAAGCTGAGTCCGAGGTATGTGGGGACATTTGATCTTACAGCTTGTGGGTGAGGTCGCCTATGAGTTAGCATTGCCTGCGGAGCTAGCGTTTGTTCATCCAGTCTTTCATGTCTCTATGTTGAAGAAGTTCCTAGGTGATCCAGCATCAATACTACCTGTTGGAGGTTTAGGGGTTGGTGAAGACTTGTCCTATGAGGAGGTACCTGTTTTAGATCTTAGACAGACAGGTCAAGTGGCTGAGGAACAAGGAGATTGCCACAATGAAGGCATTGTGGAAAAATCAACTTGTTAAGGGTGCTACGTGGGAGGCTGAGGCCGATATGAGATCCCGCTATCCTCATCTTTTAAGCTCTTAAGGTTAGACTTCCCAGTCTTAAGCCCATGTTTCCTGATATCTTCATATTTTTTGTTATTGGTTGATTGTGCATAGCGATTATGTTATGGTCTAATTTGCATTACGATATGTAATGGTAGTGTTATTCAGGGACGAATGTTCCTGGGGGGGGGGGGGAATAATATAGCAATCCTAAAAAAATTTGAATAGATAAATACTTAAGGTTATTTAATTATTATTTAAAAATCTGAAAATTTAAGGGCATAATGGTCCTTTCATATATTAATTAAAATAAATCGGATTTGTATTAATTTAACTAAATCCTATGTTGACTAAGTCTTGAATGAAGACTCCAAAACATATGCTAACACTCTCCTAATCACGTTTATCACCTCTCCTTGTTCAAAAGAAAACTCTCTTATTCTCTCTGCCAATTAATGTGAATAAATAGAAACTTTGGGGGAAAAAAGATTCTTCACACTTGAAGAACTCACTAAAAATTCTATGGAAGCAAGTTAATCAAAAACGTTAAGGCAAGGGAGATTTTCGTCGAGTTGGTGGCGGAACTTTAGGTGAATTGGGCGTGGTTTTGGAGTCAAGTTTGGGAAGCAACGTCAAGCTTGAACAACGTTAAAAGTTATGGGTTTCTATCCTGGAATTCTTTCTCCAAGAGTATTTTCCTTCGAACGATTCTCAAGTCTTGAAAATAAGGTTGTTCCCATTTGTATGTCCTTGTCATTAGCTCCCAAACGAATTTGTAGGATGGGTATGTTGTGCTGCTAGATTTAGGCATGAATGATGTATTAACATTAATTGTGAACATGTTTTATGTGAGGGAAATTACGAAAACGATATTCAAAGTGTAACATACCACTGTTTTGGGTTCGAATGTTCATGTGTTTTTGGTGTATTTTATGTGTGTAATGTTGTGTTCATTATAATGAAAAATATTTGGTTGAATACCACTCTTTTAGCTAGGTAAACTCATGAAAGAGGTTACTAAAAATGAGTGATGAATTAAAAAAATTCCAGATTTCATACCCTCTCATAAGGCTAAACTATGAGTTTTAAAAAAAGGAAATAAATAAGTGAGGTCAATGGAAATTGAACCCAAGACCTCATATGTTGATAAGGCTAAAGAAAAAAAAAGGGGCTAAGGGGAATCGAACCCCTTAGCTTCTTGTTATAGCTAGGGAGAAAAGAAAAAAAGGAAAAAGAAGAGCTGGGGGGAATCGAATCCTTTGCCACTGCTTTTCGCGCAAAATGAGAAAAAAAGGGCTGGGGGGATCAAACCCGCAACCTATGGGGATGAGAAGGAGAAAAATCAAGTAAACAAATAAATAGGAGGCGTGGGGTTCGAACCCACGACCTCCCAGTACGCACGATGAAAATGAAAAAAAGGAGAGATGTGAGGCGTGGGAATCGAACCCACGACCTCAGCGATGAAGGGGGAGGCAGAAAAAATATAAGGAAATAAAGTGAGGCTGTGGGGATTCAATCCCACAACCTCACTGCCACTCATTTTTAAAAAAAGAATGAAGATAGAGGGGTTGTGGGGGTTAAAACCCACCACGTCACAGCCTCCTCCTTAGCAAAATTAAATGAAAAATAATGGCGCTGTGGGGGTTCAAACCTACAACCTCCCTATTGTAGTAAATTTAATTCTAACAATAAAAGGGGTTGTGGGGACTCGAACCCCCAACCCTTCTGTTAACTAAGAGTAAAATTAAAATAGAAAATTAACTCTTTCATGTAAATGTTGAGATTTAATTTAGAATTCTCATTAAAATAGAAAATTAATTCTTTCATGTAACTATTGAGATTTATTTTAGAATTCTAATTAAAATAGAAAATTAATTCTTTCATGTAAATGTTTAGATTTAATTTAGAATTCTAATTAAAATTGAAAATTTATTCTTTCGTGTAAATGTTGAGATTTAATTAAGAATTTTAATAAAATCGAAAATTAGTTCTTTCATGTAAATGTTGAGATTTAATTTAGAAATTTAATCCTTTCACGTAAATATTGAGATTTAATTTAGAATTCTAATTAAAATAGAAAATTAATCATTTCATGCAAATGTTGAGATTTAATTTAGAGTTCTAATGTTATGAATATTAGAAATAAAATCAATTAAAAATATAAATGATATCCAAGTGATTCAAGATATGGTTTCTCGTTCTTAATCTTCTGTATTGATACATAAGTCATACGTGACTAAAATATTCAAGAATAATGCCATCTACTTTGATCAAAAATAAAGATCTTGGCATATATACAAGGTACATAAGTCTTGTAATACATAATCATAGTAAAGTAAGAATCACTTAGTGAACTATGAATGAAGCCCCATGGCTTGTATGTGCAAACATATAAGTCTAACATACGTTCAAAAATTAAGTGAACCTAAGATGTACGTAATGAAATTATGAACCTTAGGAGGGTTAAGTACGAGTGTAAGATACACTAAATGGCCAAGTGCATTGGCATATCATGAGATGAACTATGAAATAAAGAAATGAACATTCACGTAATAAGAGGTGAGTAACTATGAAAAATAAATGTGCTAATAATGAAGAATGTGGTGACAATCATGATGTGAGGCTAATGTATATGATGAAAGATATCTCAAATGAGCCTAAGTAAATGTTACCAATAAGTATTCACCAATGATAGTGTAAATTAACGAAAAGACTAGTGTCTACGAACACTCTAATGAAAATATTGAGTTTAAAACACTTAATACTAATGATGAGATGAGAAATCATCTAATGAGATATGTTGTCCTTCTACTAGAAGCCAGCTTCTATGATGAAAGATTTGAATGTAATCGAACTTTATACAGAGCACCGATAGGCTAGCTATGAGTAGTGATGCCTTCTTTCGGGAAGGGCGAAGGTTCACGTAACTCTCATGAGATGAGACTGTCCGCCTTGCCGGGTATGTGTCTCCATACATCTCCTAGGTTTTGAACCTATAGTGCTAATATTGGGATCTAGCGGGATTAAATTCCCATATACGCTAGCATGTTATTGAGTCACTTTGGCCGGTAATTTTACCTCTTTTCGGTATGGGGGAGCTAGATTTCACGTCACATGATCTATGTCGATAAAAATTAAAGTTCCCAATGAATAAATGAGGCCAGCCTCAAATGGATCATATAAAGAGATGAATGATACCAAAGGTGTTAGGATAGGATAATCAGGAGGTGAGCTATATCAAGGTAATGTAATTAGGTTATTTCTGATCACTGCACAGCAAACCCGATGAAAGTCTTAAACTACATCCTAGGTAGAGCTAGTGTTCACATTGGCCTATGAATAAAATGAAATGAATTAGGTATGAATGAATGAAGCATACTCTGTGTTTGCTAATGAAGACTCCCTGGTTGAGGTCCCTTATGTTCAGCCCTCATTTTGGAAATTCTTAATGTCAAGTCCATGATACCAAGATCTCATGGCATATGAATGAATAATATGAAAGAATCTATGTTATATATTTTATGTGCTATGATATGTGCTATATGAAGTTGTTATGTGTTGTGTGCAATACGATAATCAAAATGATGGATGTTACTCTCATGGCATAACTTTCCCAGTCACAATTTGGCAAGTCTACTAACTTGACTTCCCAAAATCATGTCGTTAGGAAAGACCTATTATTTATCATGCATGTCCTTGGTATGTGGTTTCATATACCCATACTTTTTCCAAGTGTGTACTAATTCCATACAAACATCTACTTTTAGGTGCAGGCACATGTTGGCAGTAGAGCTACAGGTTCGTTTTTGTAGCTATCCGGACGTCAGCATTCATCCGGAGTTTGGTAGGTCCTCATTCATTCGAGGATGCTACTGTTTTACATTCTACCGTAGTTTAAGAGTTGAGCTAGTGGAGGATGTTCCACTAACGTTTCTTTGTGTAAGGACATGTAGATACTTTGGTTGAGCATGAACTTTCATTAGTAGACAGTATTGTGATCTCAAGAATCTTTGGTAATGGTGTGTCACAACTTGAATCTTTGAATATACAATAGAGGTATGCATAGTAATTTGAGTCTTGTTGTGCGTATTTAAGATTGAGTCTTGTGTAGCACTATTTGAGACATCTTACTTAAATGGATGAACTTAATTTTATCTCAGTACAAGTAAAAGATTAAGTTGGGAGTGTTCATGAGTCCTGAAATTGGACTTATCTATGGCCTTATTTAATTCATATAAGGTCCTTGATTATTTATTTTATCTCGATATATAATAAAAACTCCTAAGTTTAAGGTATTTGTGGATTTGGTAAGAGCATGGACACTTAGGCGTAAAAAGGAAACAAAACGGACAACAAGAGCTGATGATACAAATGTGTGCATCGCCAAGCACACTTGGCGATCTGCCAAATAGAAAAGTTTTTTCCTTCTGTCCTAGCAAGTGAGCCCTGAAGGAAATGGATAAAAAGGTGACAAAAAGAAGCAGCCGAATCTTCGCCGATCAGTTCCACGAAGCGGAATATTACCGCCGATCGATCCAGAACACATAGATAAACAAGGCATCGTGCAAATGGCGATGGACTCAAAAGAGGGAGATTAAGCGAATAATGACGTATTGCTCCGAAAAGATTTTCCAGTACAATTCTGAAGTCTATAAATATTGACCTCTTTTATTATTTAGATATAGTATATTAGAGTGTAAAACAATTTTTAAACTTGATATTTTATTTTAGAAATTTTTTTATAAATTCTCTCTAAATTTGGAGAGGAATTTGTAGAAGCTTGCTGAAAGAAGTTCATCTTCTGATTTTGAAAGTGGGTATTCTCCATTTACCTACATTTGCTACGTTAAAGGTGTAATCTCTAATACCCACTTGATTTCATTATCATTTTTAGCATATTTGATTATTACTTTATATATGGCTAATAACCCCCTATTCTTGGTGTGTGATTTAGCAATTATGGGTTTGTAGTTTCAAAAACAAACTAACCAATGTCTTTTGTCTTTCTCGAGGAAGAAGTCGTGAAACTAAGACCACTAGATTGATCTCCAAAGGAGTGGGTCGATATGCCCCAGAGGGTGAGCCCTAGTCCCATACATAAGCATCCTTATTGAAAGAGAGAGTTTGGATAAGGTGTAGTCTAGATAGTTAGACGAGAGAGTGTCCAAGAGGAAACGATTTTAAAATGGGGTAAGTTTCTCAAGAAGGAACTTGCATTCACCTAAAGCTTAGCCTAGTAAACATTGTCCTGCCAAATTAGCTACCGAAATCATGTACCCACCAGTTTTATCTTCACATATAGAGATCACACCCCAAGAACTCACTACCATACTTGACTTCCTTTATATTTTTTCTATTCTATTACTTGTGACAAAACCCCTTTCAATAATTGACAAGTTGGTGTCACAAATTAATTGTGTTAATATTTGAAAATGTCTTAAACTATCACTATATAGAACGGAAATCTAAGTAGCTACTACTTTCACTACTACTCCCTTGGGACACGACCCTAACCCTTTGTTGGGTTACTATAGTAGCTTCAATTTGTAGACACTCAGACTGTAGGCTAGTGTCGCTGGTCATGATCTACATCTAAAAACAAAAATTAAGCATCAAAGAATCAATTTTCCATGTGTTGCATTTTATATGGAACACTGTTAAATCAATTTTAAATATAACATATGTCCTTAATTTGAAAATGTTTAGTTTGACTATTTACCATTTACCATGTTGGTTTTACCTTATTTGGCAAAATATTCATAAAGTTACTATTATGTATAAAACTTCATGTTTTTAAGGATGATTTTGGAACTTAAATATCAAAGCCTTTCCGTAATTGTTTTTACTGAATTTAAATCATATAAATTAAAATGGAAAGAGTACATATTTAAATTATTATTAGATGTATGACATGTTTTAACAATGTTGTTGGAATACAACTCATATGTTTTAGATATCGAGAAGAATGTTGTTCTTTATTTTATCACACAATTCTTATTAAAAGTTACTCAAGAATCCATCAAAATATTTTTGTAAATGACTTGTAAGAAAATAAACTAAAACTTTATAATTGGAGAAACTCTTAAAAATCTTACCTCTAAAACATCGGCTATTGATTCATCATGCGTCATAAAATATGTGGGAACTTCCATTAATATTGCATCCTTATCATCACAATTTTTTCGTTGCTTATCCATGTTCTAGAAGAGAATAAGAAAAAATTAGTTAGATATTTAGTAAAACAAAAAATTGTGTGAAATATTGCATGGTTTTCTAAAAGAGATAAAAATTGCTCACTTGCTACACATTTGTGTGGATATATTATGTAACATTTAAGAAGATAATCTAAGATATAGAATACCTAATATATATATATATATATATATATAAATGAATATTGATCAATCTTATGCACTTTTTAAGAAGATACATGATCGTCGTGGTCATGCAAGTCTTAAGATTACTAAATTCGTGATAAATAGTTTCATCCTATTGGAACATATAGCTCGTCTCCTGCTTTGACTACAATTCCTTATCTACCTAGTAATCCTAAGGAAAAGGGATAACTTATTTAGTGATTCCATCAAAATAATTTGTGCATATATGAAAAGGACGAAAACTAACACCTTGTAATTGGATTTGTAAGGCTTACCTCAACAACATTAGCTTTTGTTTCTTGAGATTCAAGTAAAGATATGGGAACTTCCATCAATGTCGCATCTAGACCACCAACTTTTTCCTGCTTAGCCATATCCATGTTGCAAATATGAAAAAGTTAGTTAAAACTTTTGTAAATTTAAAACATGTATGAAGTGATGAAGAAGGTTCTAAAAAAAGATATGAACTATTCGCTTACTATGTTTCAAGTAATCTTTTAAGAACCTGATCAAAGTGATACAAAAATAAATAAATAAAAAGGCTTAAAAATGTGTATTCATCAATAGCATATTATTATGTAACTAGATCATCGATGGTTGTTATCATTTGACATAGTTTGGTCATGTCATAGCTTGAGACTATGGAAAATCGAGGCATTAAATATATAAGAAAAAGGTTGTTTTTGAAGACTTATCATTTTTTACATAATTCATATTTAACTAATGATATTGCACTACACAGAAAAATATGTACATGTGTGTAGCTACTAGCAAGTATTAATTTTTATATCTCATATGTTTGCATTAATAAAGATATAACATTAATCATTCATATATAAACTATTAAATCTCTATGTTTTTAGGTTTGAACCTAAGTCATTAACTAATTTTTTTTGATGCAACCATCTATTGAGTCTTGATAGTTATAAATGATTACATAACAAAATCTCATATAATTAACATGTATATTCAAAGGTTTCTTAAATATTATAGTTCATTAATTCAATTCATTCACTGCATACTCCATCTTTATCAATAACCATCATCATTGTTCACCACTCCCAACTATTACAATCAATACCCCACAACTACCATCATCTACTACCATCACTATCAATCACTACAATCAACAAAAAAACTTAACATCAAATACTTAACCTCTTTCAATTTGTATGAGTATTTATATATTGTTGTCATGAAATTATTAAATTATTTTAGCTCTAGAGAAGTACATTATTTTTCTTTCATAACACAATTATCATAAAAGAGTTGTTCAAGTATCTATCAAAAAAGATTGTATATTGCTTATAAGAAAAAAATTAAGCACCTTATAAGTAGACATGTTTTTCAAAAGCATACCTCTATATCATCCATCAACATTGCATCTTCGTCCACACAAATTTGGTCCTGATTATTCATATCCTAGTAGAAAATAAAAACCAAGTAAAAGATCTTTTGTAAGATGGAAATAGAAAAGCTTTTTTAAAAAAATATAAAAAAAAAATATCAAGCTTGCTAGTAATGATATTTATGTGTCAAGTAATATCATAAGAACTTAATCAGAGTGCTAGAATACATACAAATAAAAAGTCAAAATAGAAGATGTTTGTCCATCAATTTATACATTCAAGAACAAGAATAGTTATTGTTGTGGTGATGAAGCTCTAACGATTTACCAATTACATTGGATGTATGATTAAAAAATAGACTAAATCAAACATTTTTTTTAAAAACATTATAAATTTTGGGGAAAAAATCAATTTTTGAAGTCATTTTCTTAAGAATTTTTTTTAAGGCGCCCACAACCTCTAGATCTATAATAATTTAAATTAATTTTTACCCATAACAAGAATTATTTCTCTTTTAATGGTAAAACCTAAGATGATAAAATCACTTTTATTAGAACTTTCATTCTTAAAATAAAAAATATATTGTAGGTAAAAAGAGAGAAAAATATGTAAAGCTTAGATCCAAAAAAAAATTGAAATTCGATCTATCGTAATCATGCATATTTCAAGATTCATTACATTAGTGATAAAAAAATTCTCTTAAATTTGAATTTATTTTAAACCAAATTAAGAAGTTTGAAGAAAATCAATTTAAAAAACTTCTCAGTCCATGAAAATTGTTAAAAGTGGCTACTACCTTTAGATCTATAACAAGTAAAATTTATTCCCACCATATCAATAATTATTTCTTTTAAAATTTGGCCAAACTCAAAATGATCGATCTTCTCTCGTTCTCCCTAGATGTCCTAGAACTTGAATACGTAAAATTGTAAGAGAATACTAATAACATCAAAGAAAGAGAAAAAACAAAAAGATCCTAGATAATTTTATAAGAGAAGATATAGATATATATATATATATACACACAGATAGATCAATGAAATTAACAAGGCATAAGTGTAAACCTCAAACTTTTTCTGTAGCCGATTAACTGGATTAAGAATCTTGTTATGATAGATTGAACACAAAAGGCGGAGAAGGCAAAGTTAGGGTAAAAAGAAACTACCTATATATATACTTAGTGTCTTTACTTTTTTATTTTTTTGTTTGAACACTTTTTTGGTAGGTAGCATTAAAGACAAATTCATGTAATCTTCCTTTTAATGTTTTTTTCACTAAAACTTTTTTAAATGTTTTTCCTACTAAGTCATCAAACCATAGCTTTATACCCTAGAAACAAATTATTTCTCTCGA
The DNA here is from genome assembly GCF_036512215.1 of Solanum lycopersicum. Lineage (NCBI taxonomy): Eukaryota > Viridiplantae > Streptophyta > Magnoliopsida > Solanales > Solanaceae > Solanum > Solanum lycopersicum. The sequence continues at coordinate 62,848,522 of NC_090800.1, read as the reverse complement.
TAGATTTCTTAGTTGGCATACCATGTCGTATTAATTTATTATCCTCTTATAATGTATGATAAAATAAATTTTAGTAGCAAATATTAAATGTAGTTTTTTATTTTTAGATGGATAAATCAATTTAATTTCGTAAATATGTTGAAATGAAATGATATCATCCAAACGAGGATAATATTCTCACGACTCAAACCGTCGTGAGTGGCACCAACACTAATCAACCTTGTGGGAGAATTAAAGACTAACACGGACTAACCAACACTGTATAAATAAAACCAACTCTTGGCAAGAAAATATCGAAAACTATTAAGTTACTAAAGAATTGAATCCACATAAACTAAATTAGATAATTAAAACAATAGTGATGCAAAAAATACCCTATAACTTAAAATCATCATACCAAAACTCTAAATAGTTGAACTTGATACGCAACCTCCAAACTGAACATCAACTAAAACATATAAGCCTATGCCTACATAAATGGATAAGAAGATTAAGAAGAATCCATGGAATCCTGAAAGATGGAGCTCACCCTTGGACTAGAAATTAGATATCTCTCAACAGAGGTCTTGAAATAACCGCCGAAAGAGGTCTTTTACTCAACATCAAAAAGAACATGGATACCAGTACACAAACCATAGAGTACTAGTGGGATCACATGGAGAGACAAATATATGGATATAAACAGTCAATACAATATAGTAACATAGAACAATGTATAACATAACAACAATTATCAACCACATAGACTCTGAGTCACGTGTCTTGAAACAACGACACTTGGGTCAAATAATGTGTAAGTACATCTCTCACATGATCACAATGAAAATATTGGGTCCTATCAATGCACTAAAATCACATACCTGAAACTCTCACCGAAACCAAACTCTGGTTGTTAGTGTGCCAACATAATACCTGAGCATACATAATTAGTTTACCAATATGGTATCCGATTCATTCACTGTTAGTCTACCAGTGTTGTAACAAGCAAACAAGTAAATAGAAACATTCATTAACAACCACATAGGCATAATGAACAAGGCCAATTGAAAATCACAACTTCATTAAATGAGGTTATAACCTATATGACATGAATTACAAAAACGATAATACGAAATATTCGACATGCATTCCTACATAGTTGGAAACATTGTCACGAACTGAAAAATGAGTTTGATATCATTCTTTTTATCCCACTAAGACAAGTAAACCTAAAACCCAAAGATAACGATAACAAATGGAATTAAAGAAAGAATAAAGTATATCACCCTAATGTAATGTAAAAATCATAATAAACTTAACTAAATTATAACACCTTAGACTGAACGAGAGGAAAACGGTAGACCCCATACCAGGGCATATGCCGTGAATAAGACGATGATGCATCACCTGCATTGTGTCTCACACCGAATAACAAGATGGAGGAACATGAACACTACAAGGTCCATGGAACTCAAGACGAGCATCCAAGTTGGCGTTGAAAACAAATAAAACCACCAAATGACCCTGTACCACCCCAAATTCTATGAGAAACTACGATTGCCCATACAACTCGTGGTGCTTCATAGAGTCCATGAATAGGCCTGTGAAAGAGGACTATAATCTTTTTAAGTCAAAATAGTTTTTTTCTTTTCCCCTATAAGTTATGCAGTTAAACTATGTTATTCTATTGCTAAATTACATTTGTTTACTCACTCTAACCCTTATAATCGAGTTAGAAATAACCTATGACCCTCATTTTCCTAATATCATCCAACTTGAAAAGAAAAGCTTACAAAGAGGATATAATTTATCCCAAGAACAAGTAGAGGTTTTCCTCAAGTTCAGCCACAAAATCCGAAGAATTTATGATAAGTTTTCATCAGCATTTATGTTTGATTTTACTTTTTTTTTATTTGACTTATAAGGTCCCTTAAATTAAGTTAGTTCTTTTATATCTCATAAACTTTTCAGAACTATGGTTTCTAGATTTTGAAGATGTGTTCATGAATAAGTATAGTCACATCAATAGAACCCAGAACCCTAGGTTGTGTAAATTTATAAAATATTACGAATTATACATGCAAGGAAAATAAGACTAAATCTTTCCTCAAAGTTTGAAATTTGAATCTTCGGTATATATATGTTGCATTCTCAGTTAGCATATTCATTCTTTGAGTTACTCATTATTTCACTACATTTAACCTTCTCGTATTCATTTGGGAATTGACTTAGAACTGAGTTGGATTAGAGTTCAAGTACCCTTAAGTACCAAAACTACGTGCCTACATAGGTTCATAAGTCCTATTTGTTGGGCATTCGTTAAAGTGACCACACCATAGTCAACCCTATACCCATAAAAAGGGCTCACATGGTTTATGTTGGTTAACTGAACCTCCCACAGTCAGATTGTTATTGCATTCACATATTTTTAGCATTTACATCACTATACAATTTAGACATTTAGCTTCTTTATTAGTACTTGTTCATTCCATCTAGTTTAGTTTAATTTTTTTCAAAACAATATATTACTTTGTTTAGCTTATATATATGCACATCCTACATGCTCTGTTCATTCAAAGTACTGACACATACTTTTGTACTAAATTGTTTTATGATATAGGTTTAGGAATTAAGCATCCAGATCACTCTTAGTCCAAATCCCAGTTTGAATTCATCAATTTTAGTGGTGATTTCTCATACTTCAAGGACAATACACAGTTTTTACTTTTAAGTCTTAATTTCAGTTCTTAGTCTTGATAGAGTTAGCTAGGGGCTTGTCCCAGAAACTCAATTCTTTTAGACGCTTTTTAGAGAATATATTAGTTTCAACTCAAGTTGTTAAGTGTTGTTTTAGTCATGATTTACCTAGTTATTTTTTTTAATATGCTTTTTATCTGCCAGATTCAAGGTTAGCTTGGGGTCACTCATAATCATAGGTATCATGATACGCTTATGGGGTAGTCGTGGGATGTAAAAAGCTTCATATGAGAGAATCAGTTCAACAGTCGTAGGGTGTTTGAGATACGCACTAGGAACTACTTCTTGCATGGGTGTGTAGCGCACAACACCTATAATGGAGAGATTACTAGGTGTTCTAAGAATTTTCTCTTATTTTGTTATTTTTATTGTGCACAATGTGTAATTCAACTTCTCCTTTGTAATCCATTGTTCTGCATTTTATATCACGCCTCTTTGTAGAACTAATACATAAAATGCTAACACAGTTCCTCCAGTCCCGAAACATGAGGTTACAAATGAAGAATTCTATAATGCAACCTAGATTTTGTATCAAACGTATCCAACTTAAACAATCAACATACATTAGTTTAGGCAAACCTTGACGGTTGATTAGTTATAACCATAGTTCGAGATTTTATGCTTATGAATCCTCCTAAGTTTCTAGGGTCGCAGGTAGGTGAGGAACTACATAACTTGATTAATGAGGTCAAGAAGATCCTTTTTGTAATGTAAGTGGCAGTACTGATAAGGTGGAATTGGAATCCTACCATTTTAAGGATGTGGTCATATTTTGTTCACGTAATGGAAAGACAATTGGGGTGCGGATGCAGACCCTGTGACATAAGACTACTTTGCTTGAGCTTTTTTGGATAGGTTGTTCTCGAGAGTGTTTAGGGAGACTAAGTATTAATTAGTCATAAACATGAAGTAGGGTTCTATTGTAGTCCAACAATACAAGTTGAATTTCACGCAAATCTCCAGGTATGCTCCACATATGGTTGACGATTTAAAAGCACAATGAGCAGGTTCTTGTTTGAAGTATCTGATCTAGTGAATCCTGAGTGAGGAAAGGCCATATTTACAGATATGAATATCTCCAAACTAATGATTCATTCTAAAGAGGTTGAGGGAGATACGGATAGGTAAATTGACAATGATACCAATAAGGCTAGGATGGATAACTATGAGTACTCTCAAAAGATACCAGGTAGTAGAAATCGCTCAATATTTCAATAGAGGTCTACAATCCTAACACATTCATAAGCTATCACTTCTTCCCCGTGTTTCAACATGATTAAAAAGGGGGAAGGGAGAGCATTAGACTCTAAGTCACAAAAGAGTGCTTCACGTAACCAAAATTTCCCAACTTGTCAAAAGTATTGTGAGAATCATCCAAGAGAGAGTCATGAAGTCATAGAAGGGTTCTTTGGGTGTGGTTAGTCAGGTCATAGGTTTCAGGATTGCTCCTATTCAAATAAAATACAAAAGGTAACATGTCTCTATCTACTACTTCAGCTGCTTCAACTGGTCGCCCTAGTCAACAAGGTGCTTCATCTAGTTAAGATGGTGGTCAGTGTCATATAACATTGTATTCTCTTCAAGCTTTCGAGGAAAAAGAATATTCTCCATGGGATACACTTTTATTTTTCACTCCTTATATAGAATTAAACATTTTTTTCAGTCCCAAAACTATCTCAAAATCCTTATGAGTCTCTACTCTAGGTTGTGACGCAGTTATAGGTAGATGGTCATACCGAAATTGCACTATCACTATTTATGAGAAAGTCACCTCAGAAAACATTGTAGAGTAAGAAATAATATATTTCAATATCATTTTGGAATGGATATGTTACATTCTTGTTATGAATCAGTCAATTACAGAACTAGGATATCAATTTTAGATTCCTAGTGAGATAGTCTAAGAGTGGAAGGATTATAAATAATTTCTTGTTGGTCATGTTATCTATTACCTTAATGTTATGAAAATGTTTTCTAATGGGTATATATATTTTCTTAATCTGGTTAAGGATTAGTACTTTGAAACCTAAACTCTTGAGTCAGTCGTAGTCGTAAATGATTTTCTAGAAGTGTTGCCAAAAGTTTTTTCAAAAGATCTTCCCTGAGTTTCGAAAGGGCAATAACATCATAATAAAAATGCTTCCATATACCAAGACTATATTGAGTACTCCTTACATAATATATCAATATAAGCTAAAGAAATTGAAATAATAGTATAAGAACTTTTATAAAAGGTCTTCATCTGACCCACTATCTCTCTATGTGGTGCTCTATATTGTTCATAAGAAGGAAAGACGATTATCTCATAATATGCATTGATTATAGTCATATGAACATAGTCAAAATGAAGAATAAGTATCTCATTCCAGGGTGCTAGTTTATTTTCTAAAATAGACCTCAGATTCAGCTATAAACACAGAGTCAGAGATAATAAATTCCCAAAGATAACCTTCAGTACTCAATACAGTCAATATGAATTTTGTTATTATGTCTTTAAGACTAATCAATGATCTTGCAGTTTTCATGGACTTAATGAATAGGGTTTTCAAACACTAGTTGGACTTTAAATCACCATCTTTATCGTTGATATCCTTATGTATTCTGGAGTAAGGAAGGGCATGTGACTCATCTGATAGTTGTTCAAAAAATTCTCAAAGATCGCCAAATATTCGCTAAGTTCATCAAATCTGAATTTTAATAACAATTTGTATCTTTCCTTAGTCATGTGGTATATTGCAAAGGGATCCGAGTGGGTTCTCACAAAGTGAGCCAGTACAACATTATATCAGACCCACCACTCAAACTAATATTAGAAGTTTTTAGGAATTGGCTGATTAATACCAGAGGTTTGTTGAAGGATTTTTATCCATAGCTTCACCATTAACAAAGTTGATTGATAATAAGGTGAAGTTTTAGTGGTCCGATGAGCATGAGAAAATCTTGTCATAACTGAAGACCATGTTGACTACAACTCTTGTCTTGACTCTATGAAATTTGTTAAACACTATTGTGGTTTATTGTGATCAATCTAGGGTCAGCCAAGTTATGTGTTGATGCAGTAAGGTAAGGTCATAGCTAATTCTTAGAAACATAAGGTCTACGAGAAGAACTACCCGACTAATGACCTTGACCTTGAAGTTGTAGTGTTATCCCTAATAATTTGGAGACCCTACTTATTTGGTGTTAATGTTGATGTATTCACATATCATAAGAGCCTCTAGTATGTGTTCAACAAGAAATGTTGTATATTAATCAGAGGAGATGGATTGAATTTCCATAACACTATGACATGAATATGTTCTATCATTCGAGTATATTGGTTGAAACCCTCAGTAGAGTATCAATGGGTAGTCTAGCACATATTCAGGAAGAGAAGAAAGAATTAGCCAAGGATGTTCACTCGTGTGAAAGTTCAGAATTTGTCAAAATCTTCATTGGTAGAGGAGGTTAAGTTAAAACTTGATATTAGTCCTATATAACATCAGTTAAAAGGTTCAGTTAATCAGCAAAGAGTTAAGGTTTTCTCCGAAAGGGGTGATCTTGTGTTTTGTTACTAGTCACTTATTTGTTCATAATGTGGATGATTTGAGGAAGCAAATCCTCACAGAAGCAAGTAATTGCACATATTATATTTATTCAAGTGAAACAAAGATGTATTGTAATTATTGAGAAGTCTTTTTATGCAACAACATAAAGAGAAACATCATAGATTTTGTGGTTAAGTGTCCTAACTGTCAAAAAGATGAAGTAGAACATCAAAAATAAGTAGGTGTGACTCAAGATATTAACATTCCTATATCAAAGTGGGAAGTGATAAACATGGATTTTTTATGGGTTTACATCTTACTCGCAAAAATATGACTCTATTTGTGTGATAGAGGAAAAAGTCAATAAGTCAACTCACTTCTTTGCTGTCAATACTATAAATTCAGCTGAGGATTTTACCAGACTTTAAATCACTGATATACTAAGGTTGTATAGGGTTCCCTTTTCTTTATCATCACATATAGGGGGTCCTCCATTTACCTCTCCTTTCTGGAAATCATTTCAAAAAGGGCTTGTTAATCAAGTAAATCTCAGTACAAAATTTTAACCGTAGAAACACTGACCTTAGAGGACATGTCGAGAATATTTATTTTGGATTTAAAGAGCATTTGGGATAATCACCTACCTCTTATAGAATTCACCTTTAATAATATCTTTTATTCCAGTATTCAGATGGGCAATTCAGAGGCATTGTATGGGCATAGATACAAGTCCTTTGTTTGGTGATTCAAAGTGGGAAATGCAACTTTATTAAGGTGAGATTTGGATCATGAGTCGATGGAGGAAGTTCATTTTAGCAAATATATACTAAAACCAACTCAAAGTCATTAGAACTACTATGTACATATAAAGAGAAGAGACTTAGAGTTTGAAATCACTAATTGGTTTTGTAAATTTGTTACCCATGAAGAGAGGTGATGATATTTTTTAAGAAAGGGAAGCCCAATCCAAAGTATGTAGGTCCTTACAGAATCATGAAAAGGGTTGGTAATGTTGCTTATGATTTATAGCTAGCAGCAAGATTAGCAGTTGTTTACCCACTCTTTCACATTCCCTTATTGAAGGATTGTGTGGGTGATCCGACTTCGATAATACCTTTGGACAATGTAGGTGACATGGATTTGATAATACCTTTAGAGAGTGTTGTTGTGAAGGATAGCCTCACCTATGAAGAGGTTCTAGTTTAAATTATGTGACATCTATTGGTAGGTTTAAAATAAAGCAAGTCTCTTATGTAAAGGTTTTAATGAAAAATCACTCCATAGAGAGACATACTTGGGAAGCAAAAGCAGCCATGATTGAAAGTATGTATAACATCTAGGCAAAATGATAGTTTAAACTAAAGCCTAAGTGTATGACTTAAAATCATAAAAATTACTCCCCGAATGTTAATTAGTCATTTACGAATGATATGGGGTTAAAGTGAGGCTAATCCAAGAGGAAAGTGCCAAACGAAAGGGATCAAACTAAGGCCAAAGGCCAAGACTACCACTAGCCAAGAGAACAGTGCCTCCCCTTGTAACGACCCGAGAGAACAGTGCCACTAAGTAACTCATTTCATCAATATAGGAGAAACATACATCACATTATAGAGATAATAAATCGACCATTCATTATTAACTTCATTTAGAGGACCTTCACATTAGTCATGAACACTAAAGGAACTCACTCAAGCACCTTTAAAGCATACTCGTGCCATGTGTAGATAACATCTCATACTACTACCTTCACGTTGTAGTACCCATCTAGTAACTAGATTGCACATCCCACATGATGGGAATAGGAATTAACTAACAGGATCCAAAGACATATATTGTTCTGTAGCCTCTCATTCAGATAGAGCCACCATCTTAACCACATCCACTCAGTTCTTACCCTTATTTCCCATAGATTAGTTTCATTCACATTTGTGAAAAAAATAAAGCACCAACATTTGGTCTACAAACTCATAGTACTTCTACCTAGAAGGGTTACAACCAATAGGTCTACATATCGAGGTTCATTAAGCATAGGTCATTGACTTTCCAAGAAGGTTGCCATACATATTGGACCTGCCGATACAAAGTTCATCATTCACATAGGATACTAGACTCATCACAAATGGGAACCAATATTAGGTATGCATGTACAATACATAGTCTAGAAATCATTTATTCATTTACTAAAAGGGCACCATATCTTGATTTATTCAATACTAGACATTCATAAATTCATTCATTTAGAAATCTAAATCAAAATATATTCCAATCTCGAAGAGGATGCACTAGCCTACTATTTCAAGACACATATAACTTTACATTTATACAAGAATAAGATGCATAAGCATACCAATTCAACAGTATTTAGTAAGAGTATACTTTCAATCACAATGCATTCACATTCTATATTAGTTGATCATTCTGTCCTTTTTTCACACGCATGCTTTACATCACGTTCCTCAATACAATCTCATGATAAGGCTTTAATCCCACACCATATGCCTTCATAGACAAAGCAAGTAAACACCTCCACCATAAGTGGATCACACATCAATCTATCCCAATTCTATATCAATTTTACATTCACATGAAATGAGGTCAAACTTTCCCCTTTCAAGGCTATAATCACAATTCCTCTATTCACCAACACTTCACCATGATTAGACATAGATAATGATACAAATCAAAAATCTAAATTATTCTACGCATGAATCCATCATTATTTATTCATATTAAACAAACGCACTACATAAGGTCAAATTTAGGAATTTAGAGAAATATGGGTTCATAGATTTTTCCATCATAAACCATCAAGTAAACATCAATATCATCATAGTTTATCATTTGAACACATTTGATTCAAGAACCAATGAGTTTCCGTGAAATCTAAATTGTTAGTTAAAAAGACGAAAGCTTGAAACCATCTTTGAAATCGACTATAGGGTGAAAACATAATCTACATGAAGGATCACCATACCTTCACTAGGAATCCCCAATAAATTTGAGGAAGAACCACCGTGAAATCATCAAACCCTAGTTCCAATGGCTCTCTTCTTCTTCTGTAATTGAGGAATTCTAGTGAGACAAATATTTGAGAGGGTGTGGGTTTCTTTTAATTCTAATATGAGTGACTTAAATTAAAGGAATTAGGTCATAAAAAGTATAAATACTTGTTAGGAAAAGAGTGGGAAAGTCTTGGTTCACGTTTCAGAAAGACTACTTAAGAACCCAACTTAATACTTAAAACATACATTCCCCACTCTGTAGATCACCCTTTGACACCTCTTTACTTGCCAAGGGAACTAGGAGACTCTCCTAATGCACCATAATTATGCCCATTAAAGAAGAAGCTCCAAGAACTGGTAGTGCTTCACTATTTCAGGCATAAATTTTTACCCTTAAATCATATTTCGACAAAGTTGATTGTGATAGAAAGAGAACTCGGGGACGTTTAATGTGATAGGTAATGTTACACCTAATTAGTCTTTATCTAAGATATATCACCATTTTAAGATGACCTTACATGTTCTAACTTAAATTTCAGCACTTCCATTTTTTAGTTCGCACATTGGACAATCGGTCTCCAAGTGCACTAAGCGACTCATTAAGTGCACCCTTGGCTCGCCCTTTGTTGCAGTAACCTTGAACGAAGAATTTTCCATTGGGAGATTAGAGGGGAGAAGGGATACCCGCCAAGGTGTTAGGCGATCATGTACCTAGTTCGCCCTTTGGAACCTTGGGCTTGCCAAGTTAACTAAGAAACTAGCCAAATGCACACTTGGTTCGCACAATTTTCCAAAAGGCTTACAAAATGGGAAGTCCAGTAGACGAGGTGGGGATTCATTGGGAGACTCACCCATCCTATTGGGTGACCAAGGTTGCCCATTGCCAAAAGCCCCACCAAGAACATGATTTCCATCACCCTATCTTGCTAGTCTAGGTCCTTGCTAGCACCTTAGGTTTCTCTCTCAAATAAGTCCCAAAACATTTTCTAGTAATAAACTTAAAGTCACATTAACTCACATGTAAGGGGTAATTTATCCTATAATTTTCCGAGTCGTTACATTATCCCCCACTTAGGAACATTCCTCCTCAAAGGAAACTCAAAACACATTCAGAGTTAAAACTCAAGAATATCAGACCATCCTCAATAATGAAACATCAATATAAAATCACACAATTAGGAGAAAACATCAACTCCACATCAACAAGTTCAAAACAGAACAAGCAAGTAGGAACTACATCAACAACTCATTATGTATGGAAACTTAAACACTTTTAATTTTATTGGACGAACTTCCCTCTCTAAATCACGTTAGGCTAATTACACAAACATTAGGAAACTTATGCAACACTTTTAAGAACTCATTTAGGCATGTTCAACATTTAACCTCATGAAACAATTTAGCAAATCATACTATACGCATACTTACATGAGGAACACAATGATGAAAGCTCATTTTCCTGTAAAAAATAATTCAAATAGAACATGTATACCATGGAATAAATCATTAATACTCATGACTCCAAAACATAAGACAAGCTACAAGAAATTTTAGATCTCAATCTTGAGTAAGAGTATAAGGGAAAGAGATAAGTCTAAGGAACCCTCATAACCTTGCTATTCATGATGTCATCTCCTACTTAAGGGAAAATCCATCTAAGGCTATAATAAATCCACATACGACCTTCAACACAATGATACGCTCAAGCTTACTTCTCAAATAAGAAGTAAAGCGGTCGTGTCAAGTAAATAACCCAACTAATGAGGTTGGGATCGTTCCCATGAGGAAAATAGTTTAGACTTAACTTCAATCTATTATTATTATTATTGTTCAGTCAATTACTTCCTTGGAAAGCAAAAAAGATTAAAAAAAAGGGGGGGGGGGGATTTTCTATTTCTATGTAAATGAAAATAACTAGCGAAATTGAAGGAGACAACTAACAGCTTCAAATGTTGGAGTTTAATCAATTAATAAAAGTAACTAGGGTTTACTTGTTCCCCATAGGTTCATAACTTGATAATTCTAACTATAACAATTATTTCCTAGTATCTTGCATGCAAAGTGATAAGTTATGTATTTCTAAATCCTTGTTCCGGCATCTAGAAAATTTTATTCCGCACCTTGGTCCAGCTACGTGTGTTTCTATACTAACAGTTATCTTTACCTCATATTAAGCATCGTATTCAATATTTGACTAAGTTATTAACTCATACCAATCAATACTAGCCTTTTAGATAGCATTCACTAAATCTATGTTGATAATTCTTTTCCTATTATCTACCTCCTTGGTCCGACAAGTAGCATTAAGGCGAGTTCTAACGTTGGTCATCCGTTAAAAAGACTTCTAAGCGAAAGAATTATCAATATATGCAAGACATTATTCTAGAATTGTTATTTTAGTTAGATTTTACCTTTTTACTCGCCTATGGTTCCCACAACCCTAGTTATGGAGTTTAGTTACCCATAGTCATAATCACAATGTTAAAATATATGATATAAGAATTCATGCTCTTACTTCAATGAGAAAGCGTACAATCCAAAATTTTGCTTGAGTAATCATCAATAATCACCAACAATCAATTATTGAAATTAATTGAAGAACAAAGATTCTCCAAAAGTGTAACAATAATCCTCAAGTCTAATCCACAAAAGAAGCTCAAAAATCAAAAGTCTAAAAAAGAGTAAAAATAATCAAGGGTCTAACCTCAAATATGAGGTTTTTTGAACTATTTATAAAAAATAAAAACCTAATTAAATAAGGACTCTATTTGCTGGAAATCAATCAAAACGCGGCTGGATCGACGGACCTCGCGACGGATTGTCATGGTCACGACGGCCGTCATGGACTCCGTAGTCCCATACTTGTGCAATTTCTTCTGCTTCTCTTCATTACCCTCGACGGAAGGTATGACGGATCGTCATAGGCACAACGGTCCGTCGAGGGTCTCCATTCCAAAACACTTGAACTCTTGTAATTTGGGTACTGGGACTACTTCTATGATCTTGATGATGAACCAGCAGGAAGGGTTGTCATGGCTACGACGGTCCGTCACGCACTCCGTAACCCCACACTTGTTCAGACTTCCCCATCTTCCTTCAGCAGCTGCACTACGATGCCACCTACAGACCGTCACAGGCACGACGAACTGTCACAAGCTCCGTAGGTGGTACTTTTCTGTATTTCTCACTCAAAAACCTCTGCATTCATCTTTTAGACAGATTGCCTGCAAGTAAAGAGAAACTTACATAAAAATTAGTACAAAAAGGCTTTTGGACCCACTAAACATAAGTAAAAAGCATTAAAAATACCGTGAAACCACGGTATATCACACAACATTCACTATCTATAAGGAATCATTAACTTACCGGAGTTTTCATACTAGGAAGGTTCTCATTAACAAACTATTGCCCGCACAACCTTACCAACTCCACTCAAGATATCATACTTATTAAACATGCCAAACCACTCATAAGGTGAGAATTTAAGTAAACTTAAAACATGCACAAAGAGAACGCTGATTACCTTACTAGCTAAGCACATCATCTCTACTCTTAGGAACAAGTGTAAGACCCCCAAAATGAGTTCGGGTGTCTAAATTTGAACATATTTTTAATTAGTTTATAAGGTCCTAAAATGATTTCTAATGTGCTATTGAGGCAGTTCCTAAAGCTTGAGGTGAATTGGAAGTCAAACGTCAAGGGATGACCAATGTCTAGTTACCAAATTGGCCGCCTTATGTGTTTTTATGTGCGTATATGTATGTCATAGGGCTACGAAGTCTTAAAATGAGTAATAATGAATTTTATATGCAATTTATGATGTTTCAAGAGGTCTGGAGGTCAAACATCTAAGAACATCTAAGACGTTCGAAAGTGAGCTGTTGAGACGTTCTTGTAAGTCTTGAGTGTGCCTTGCATGTTTGGATGTGTTTCATGTGTTCATTTAGGGTGAAAATTTCATGGAAGGTGTTAAATATGTTAAGGTGTTTATTCATGTTGGAAATGTCCGAGTACAACTCCCCAAGGGCCCCGCAAGAGGCCCACAAGAAGGACATAAAGGCTGTCGAGACACGCCTTGGCAGTGTCAATCGACGAGCCACGTTGACACCCCATTTCCCAATCGATGCCCCGTCGATGGGAGGCGTAGCTCAAAACTTGTCTTGGTGAGCCTTGTGTTTCAAACAATGATTTGCAGTCACCAACGATGGAGCAGCAGGATGCCTCATAGTCCGGTCGATGTTGTCCATCAATGGTTGCCTGCAAATGCATGCCTGCGCACTGTTTCTTTAATGGGGTAAATGGGAAATTCATCCAACGATCTAAAATGACCCTACATTTTTTATTTTATTATTTTGGGTGTATTTAAGTGATAAAAAATGTGAACAACCTATTCCCAATCCATTCTACATAAATTAAACTTTCCCTCCAAAATCAATTCTCTCTAGAAACCTCCATTGAAGGTGAATCTCAAGAACAGCTTGGAGATTGTAATCCCATGGATTATTCATCATGTTTTAGAGGTTTTCTTATAAATAAAAGTATGGTGATCCTTCATCTCTAGTTAGTCTTCCATCTAGAGAGTTCTTCTCAAAGTTTTCAAAAGAGATTCATGATCAACTTCTTCTCTTCAATCTAGACATGGGTTCTTTCTCAAAAAAAATTCAAAGTTTTAATCATGATGAATTTTATGATAATGTATTGGTTTTAACGTGAATTTCAATCCAATTGCATTGTGAATCCATGTCCCTTCTCAAACTCGATTTAGCCTATGCATGGGCATTGTGATCATGACTTATTATTGGTGGATTTGTGATTCTATTACATTAAATTTCCTATTTCTACTGTTTATTATGTATATTTATGGTAAATTGTGGATTAATGACCCATATAGAACAATACATGAAGATTTGAATATGTTTTGCCTATGTCTCTATGTGTTCACTGTAACATTGACTTTATAATGTATGAATGTGGAATTTGATTATGTTAAGAGGATTGTAGATACTGCCTTAGGTTAATATAATTTTTAAATTGTGGGTATGAATATTGTATAATCAAAGTAAAAAAGGCTTGGTATGGATTGATCTAGGTTTTTCTAGTCTATTGATTGATAATGTTATGTATGTGATGTGATATCAATTTTAGGTTAGATGAAGCACGATTCCTTTTGAGTAATGATCTCTTTAGCTACTGACTAACATGTAAATTAATTATAAAATATGATTGATGATCAAGGTTTTGGGGAATTAGTAGGATTACCTATTTCCTCTTCTCTCTATTGATTTGATTGTTTAGTGCCCATGTTGGTATCTTGATCTTGTAGGGATTTAAGTGTGATTTCATTATGTTAAGTGTATATTAAGGAGCTTCCCTGTAATGTATTGTTTATAAAATGGGTGTATTAATCAATGATGATCAAAGGATCATAAATTGGTAAGGATGACTTTTTCCCTCTACTTTTCTATAGTATTGTTACTTGATGAAGCCTTGTATGACATTGAGTGGTATGGTCCACTTATATTGGAGATTTTCACTTTATCATAATATATATGTGATGTGAACATGGCCTTGAAGGAAATCATACTATTGATGTGTGTTGATGATGATCACCCTATGTGAAGCCTATGCCTAGTTTACTATTCTAGCTATAATCTAGGTTGTGTTGCTATTGTCACGAACATGTAAATGGTTATGTTTAGTTTATGTGTACTTGCTGCCTATGATGAGATCCTAAAATGTTATATGTGATGTAAAGCTAAGATAGGTGCATTAAGACTAGATCTTACTGTAAGATGTCGGAAGTCTTGAATAAATGAGTCTTGTGATGTGCTATCTATCCTATGATGTCGTGTGATGTATCATTCAGTTGGATGACTTGATAGGTGTATTAGTATGGGTAAAAGTATAGAACCTTGTCTATGCATTGCACATTTTTTACCTTGATAGGATAGTTCCTAGGTTGGTCTTCTAAGTACATGCATAGGATTGTATGAACATACTATGAATATGTTATACATGCTATGATGTTAAGTATATGATATGATGAAATATGAATGTGAATAGTATCTCAAAGTGTTGATATCAAAAGATTGCTTATTTAGTTACAGTTATAGACTTATGCATTGCTATATGAACATGTGTGACATTTATGTGTTAGGTGAAAGGTTTGCTCACATATAAATATAGACACACATGTGCTAAAGAGTATCCTAAAACTAGATACGTTCTTGAATATGATATAAGCATATTAGGAATCAATATCCTAAGCCTAAGTTTTATAAAGAAATGTAATAAGGCTTTTTAATAAAGGGAACTTAGTTTAGCACCGAATGAACTTGAATGAGATGTGTTGGCTTTCCTTGGAGGAAGATTCACCATTGGTTCCTCATAAGGTTTTTACTTCCCTTGGAGGAACATTCACCTATGGTTCCACATGAGGTGTTGACTTTACTTGAGGAAGATTCACCCATGGTTATATCATGAGATGAGGCTCCAATGCTAATGAGCATGTAGATTGTCATGTATATCTCTTAGTTCCATAAAATATGCTTGCCACATAGGATCTCGCAAGTGACTTCAATAGTATGGTAGCATGTGTTAATGTTCTACCTTGGCTAGGTTAGAACACCTTCCATTGGTGTAAGTTTCCACAACACCAAATTCCATGTAGCACCCCTAGTCTTAATGTCATTTAAGGCTATAGTTTCCCTAAATTAAAATGGACAATTGAAGTAAATGACTAGGACCCTAACTAGGATGACCTAAGGGAGGTTACTTAGGATAGGTTGAAGTAATTAACCCATATAAACATTGCACAAGTAGATTTTTAGGGAGTTCTAGAAAGGTGTTCTAATGCATATGTCTATGTACATGTTCCTTATGCATGACTTTGTAGTATTTGCCTACTTATTATGAAGATGTGCATGGTATGAGTCTTTATGATGTGGTCTTATCCTTATGTGCATATGTTAGTATTAATGACTATATGATAAAGGTCTTCTTGTCATAAATGAAGTTTTCTATATGCCTTTGTTGATGTATGAAATAGGGTGTTAATGCTTGTGGTCTCATGATAGGTTTATTAAGTATGTGTGAGGTTATGGGGATTTACATTTACATTGCACTACTGGACATAGATTGGGACTGTGAGTAATGTTTTATAATGCTTTATATAAAGGGAAGTGAATAGATGTGCAAGTTGATGTAGCTTACTGTAAATGTCATTAGAGTCTTGACTTAAAAGTGTCTATGATGTATTATGCCCCTATGATGATATGTGTTGGTTTATGTAGGTTTTATGTATGCTTTCTTTGTGGCCTTAAGTTGGTGCATTTCACTAAGAATCACTAGAGGTTTACTTGGGGGAAATAGGAAGTAAGAAGAAAAGGATTCACTGTAAAGAGGAAATAGGTTACTGCAAAAGTGACCCTAATTGTGTCTTAAATCTATGTGTCATTTTATATGATGTGTGGCCTTTGAATATGTCTATATGAAGTATGTGAATGATATAAATTCTACCGTAGAAATGTTTTATGAAGATTTTTTCAAAAAAGCATGAAGTATGATTTCAAGAAAATGTCCCTTTTAAATGCATATTTTGCATGGTTTTCATATTTAGTGCATTCTTGTACTAACTCCATTCTTCTCTAATTTTTACACAAAGTGTAGTTATGGATGCTTAAAAGGATGTCTCTATGATTGAGGGGCTTGATATGTGATTTCTAAGCTCAAAGAAAGGAATCCCTAAGTCCAAGGATCTCCTACATTATGTTCAACTATAAAGTGTAGCATTATTGTATTAATGATTTATGTTATAAGGGTCGTGTCCCTGAAGTACTCTTATGATGTTGAGTCGAGGATGACAAAAAGAGA
Source organism: Solanum lycopersicum (assembly GCF_036512215.1). Taxonomy (NCBI): domain Eukaryota; kingdom Viridiplantae; phylum Streptophyta; class Magnoliopsida; order Solanales; family Solanaceae; genus Solanum; species Solanum lycopersicum. The sequence goes on along the minus strand of NC_090800.1, from coordinate 62,831,385 downwards.
CTGGAGTCTTTAACTATGTATGTTGATATTTTATATATATATATATATGTGTGTGTGTGTGTGTGTGTATGTATATATGAAGTAACGTTCTAGCATATGATGTGCTAAGAAAGTTTTAAATTTTCCAATAAATTTACCTTTGACAATCCGATGAATGATGAATATGGACTTGTATAAGACCTTCGAGAAGTCAAGTACGCCATGTTTCTTCTATGGTTACTCCCCAGATCTGAGAAATGTGGTATCAGAGCATGAGGTATATGAAAGTCGTTTTAGGTTCCAAAATTCTCATATTGCCACGTCTTGTAGATTCTCGATCATCTGTGGTGAGTCGCGATACATGTATGAGCGACAACCTATAAGATGAGAGAGTTTCCTTTCTTCATCATTATCATATAGTGTCATAGAACATAACTCTATAAGATCTCTCTCTTATGTTTTCTTATCAGGTAGTCTTTTAGATATGATGGTTTGGATGAGATGGTGGTACTCTATGCTTGAGGGAGAAAAGGTGAGTTGTGATTCTTATGTTTGTTTTATTTGTTGATGAGTATGTGTGAAGGTGAATTTGGCACGCTTTGATAATGTGATGCTAATTATTGCTATGTATGCGAAATATGAGAAATGATATGTTATGTTGATATGATATACCTTGTGGGTATATATGAGACCTACATGTATTATATCAATATATCAACCCAATCCCAAACCCATTGTCCAAATATTCAACTACGACTTTTACCACAATTAATCAAAAGGCCAAAATCCTCCCCAAATTATAATTAACGATGATTCTAAGTTGTAGGAATGAAATTGTGTATTAGGAGAGTAATTAACTTACCTTTAGCGAGAGAAATTGTGAAAATCTATTTTAAAATGTCATGGATCGTCGCCTAGCTCTCAAGAATGAATTTTTTCATAAAATAACGATTTTGGGTGCTTCATTGATTAATGCGCGACTAGCATGCCAAGGTGGGCCCTACCCACCACAGCGGCCCAACCCTGGTAACATTAATCCCTCAGATGCTTGGAATGAGATACACCTCACAATTTCAGTTCGAAGATATCAGTTCGCGATACACCTTCAAACTAGGAAGTTTTTAAACAACCTTGTCACGCCAAAATCAGTTTCGGAAATTTTACTCGCCCAAATTATATTATGTAAAGCCGTAAATTCTCCCTAACGCCTCAGATATGCACTCACGTGATTAACCTCACATTTAAATCCCTCTTCCATTACCAGATTGTACTAGACCTCACCAGAATCACATTTCGTCAAAGTCTGTCCTAGGCTAGAAGTTTCTAAGTTAAAACTCAAAAGTTTTCTAGCACAAGTTTGTTCCCCATTGACTTTTCCATAACGATAGGAACAGGTTGAGACATATAAGAAATAAATTGACTTCTAGTCATAGAAAATCCTCCCTCTTCCATTCTAGTTATTCATCCAAAATTAACAACATTAATAAAAATGTATCACAATAATCAGTCTAAGACAAACAAGTATTTTAGTATGTAGAATGTGTGACCCTTAATTAAAATGGACAATCTAGTTTTCGTAAACAATGGTCTTGATATCAACTGTTGATGTTTAATTAATAACTCAACAAGGTCATTTTACGTACATATATGAGCTATAACATATTCAATTTTTATCTATTTAATAGGGAATAATATTTTAAAACATGGGATGAAAGCTTCACAATGTTATCAAGACAAAAAAACTATATCTTATACCAAACTATATTATAATATTCATATTTATCCCAATAATTTTTCATACATGCGACCATGTAGAAGAAGCACCTATCAAGATCATAAAGTATTCAAACGATCCACCGCGGGGATGAATAAATCCATAAATAACCGCATGTATACATTATAAAAATGTAGGGGGGTCAATCATATCTTTTATTGGTGAATTTTTTAAATTAACTTGTGTAGATAACAAATAAGAAAACTCAACACTTAAAAGAATTGTTACGTTATGAATGTCCAATTGATTTTCTTATAATCCATCTCAATATTATAAATTAAGGATGTTACACACAACAATTCAAAACTACTAAAGTATTGGGATTAGTTAAATATTTTATTTAATATAAAATGTGTTTCAATTGCACTTATATTTGTACAGTGCAAGCTAGAAGCCAAAAATAAGGGAACTTCTATATAACAAATGTTTCTCATAGATATTCTTGGTAATATGAAAATATTAAGATTAATTTCTTCCATTTTCTTGATATGATAATCATTTTTATGAATATCATTAAAAAAGAATGAGTTTCTCTGAAATAATGGAGAAAATATAATCTTATCTATGATGACGTTATCTCTACTAGACAAAAATAAAATGATTTTTCTGAAACTCTTTATCATATTAGTAAAATATCAAAAATTATGGTGCACTGCTAATTTGTTATTAAAGAATAAAAGAAAGAAGAAGAGGAGGAAAAAAAGGAGGACGAAGAATTTCAATCAATATTTAAACAAATTTTATTATCTTTTATTGTGCTAATATGAACAATACTATTAGGACAAAAATAGTATAGTAAGCTTTTTGAAATTAATTTCATAGTCTTAAAAATGATAAATTCAAACATTAAATATAATGTACATTAAAAAGTCTGAATTCAATAGTTTTCATAAAAAACCTAGGAAAGATAACTTTCAAAACTATTTAGTTTAATAACTAATATAATAATAATTTTTCTAAGAAAGTTTTCATTGTGTGTCATGGGTATGAGCTCAAAATCTCAAAGGTAAAGAAGAGATTGCATTGGAGGACTTAATGTAGCATCTCCTGAGTTGACAAGTGTTGCATCATCTCCCAAGTTCACTTGTTGATGCCCATATAAATCTTCATTTGATCTTTTTCTCTTTTTTTCTTGCCACATGAAAATTAAAAAAAATAAAAATTACAATAATACCAATATATACAATAACTTTCTTACCAATATTTGAAGGGATGTCATGTTGAGATAAGTAGTTCGCTTCTCCCCGATTCTTAATGTATACCCCATTATAAGATTAAGTACATGTTCCAACTATATAATATTTTATCAATTTTTTATCCCGCACAAGTGGTTTACGTCTTGGTGTCACCTGAAAATTAATTTATTAATGATAGTGTAGAAAATAGTCAATATCATAATGCATTATAATATAATAATTTTGAGCTAACCAGAGATGTTTCTTCATTTTATCATTATTTGTTTGGTAATTCAGGAACTTTTCCATATACAACAAATTTATACACTCAAAGATCAAAACTCTTTATTTGTCACTAAATGAAGGTAGACCTATTTAATAATAATTATTAAATGCTTATCACAAACTCATCAAAGAAAATATACATAATCATTTTTGTTGGCAGGGAAACATGCATATTATTCAAAAGGAAACTTACATAATCTATTATTAAGCCACCTAGACGAGAAATATTATTGATGATCAAATTTTTCCTTCTTTGATCAAATGTATGAGTATGCATGTAGTGCATTTTTTTTTTTTGTACAATCTCACTCTGCCACCAAAACAATATGTATAGAATTCAAATTTATCCTATATCCATTCTCGAAAGGTAATTATCTATTCAAAGCGGGAGTATCAAAATTTTGTGATCAAGTGGTACACAAGATATTGGAACATCAATATTTGATATTCTAAAAGATCAAAACAATACGATGAAGTGTGTTTCTTCTACTTCTATCTAAAAGAATAGCTCACGCCTAGCTAAAATTATTTCTAACCTGTTTGTACAATAAATTTTGAATGGAACTGTAGAATTCTCTTACTAGACGACCCTTTATAAGTAATATATATATATATTCTAGTTGCATCCTCATCACCATCAACTCGGTACTGCTTATCGATATTCTAGTTGAAAGTATGAAAAAAATAGTTAGATATTTTGCAAAATGGTAAATCTTGTGGAGTAATGGATGAAAAGACTTTAAAAAAACATCAAAAATTCTTGTTTGCTAGGAATTTACACACACGTAGGCGCACACACACATGCACATGTACACATATTTTATATGACAATATAAATATAAATAAATTTATATATATATAAATATAAATATAAATAAATAAATATATATATATATATATATATATATATATATATATATATATATGAAACTTTCATCCTAAATTAGACATTTTATTATAAGATCAATGATTTATGTGATATGAAAGTTTCATCCTAAATTAGAATTTTATTGTGTATAAATTAATATTTTTTTAAAAACTAATTTATAAAGATTCTATTTCTAAGGAAAATGTTAACTTGAGAGATGAACAATTATAAGCAGGCTTATATTTTAGCATTTAAATCTTATTACATAATCATAATACAATGATGTTTATTCAAAGATTCATGCACAATTTATAATTTTATTATCCATTCAAACTTTGATGTCTTAGATATAATCATAAAAATGAAATGAGACGTCAAACATGTTAGAGAACTTTTAATACTACTACTACTAGTACTATTATCTATATGTATTTAAATTATTGTTTTACTTTTATTATTATTTATGTCACTATAGGCCAATTAATTTAGTTCAAATACATAAATGAGGATTCACATAGCCTATTTTATTTTATTTTTGATTGAGATATAGTTAAATATTGTCGTTGTTGTTGTTATGCGACTTAGATTTTTAGCTTGACGATTTTTATCATTCTTCCATAAGATAACTAATATTTAAAAATTTATTACCAAACAAATGAAAAGATTTGTGTACATGTCTTACTAGAAAAAAAATTAAATACCTTATAATAAGTATATTAAAGAGTAAAAATAAATTTAAAGCTTACAATGAGACACCAGTTTGTGGTGCAATAGAAGATAGAGGAATTGCCATTATTGCATCTATACGATCAACTTTGTGATGCTTATCCATTTTCTAGAAGAAAATATGAAATAAAAAGTTATTACCGAATAGATCAAAACATTTTTGTACATATTTTAATTGTAAAAAACTAAACACCTTATAATAAGTATGTTAAAAAATAGAGAAAAATTACAACTGAGACACCACCTTGTGGTGCAATAGAAGATATCGGGATAGCCATTATTGCTTCTACGATCAATTTTATGGTGTCTATCCATTCTCTAGTAGAAAATATGAAATTAATCAAAATTGTAATAGAATATCAAAGATAAAGAAATGGTTGTTTTTCCCTAAGTCTATGATTTCAGTAACAAGTGCAATAATTTTCATGAGAAACTCAAACTTCTTAGAAACTTTTCTAGCATCTTTACATAATTTTTTTTACTTTTTATTCTTGTAAAGAAATTATTGTTTCAATGGTCACACAAGCTAATTTATACTATAACATAGCTTTAGGTGAGTAATAATTGTAAGTCAAGTACTCTATGTTAATTTAAAGTTTGTTCAATTTTCATCAAAATTACCATGTTTAGTTAGTAGGCATTTAGACATGCGATTTTCCTTGTATATTTAAATCATTACATGAAAATTGGATAAGTGATTTCAGCTCATGATTTTAAATCATGAGATGAAATTCTTCAAAAAAAATTGATTTGAGAATTTCATATCTAAACATGGTAATTTTGATGAAAATGAACAAACTTTGAATTAACATGAGATTTTCCTTGTAAATTTAAATCATTACATGAAAATCGGATAAGTGATTTCAGCTCATGATTTAAAATTATGAGATGAAATTCTTCAAAAAAATTGATTTGAGAATTTCATATCATGATTTCAGATTTTTCGAATACAAATATTAACCCACAAATTTATATTTCATATATAAAAAAATAATGATACAACTAAAGAACTTTTTGCGAGGATACGAAAGGACTAATGAAATATATACAAAAAGTGAACATGATGATATATTTACTAAATCTATTGACCACGTTCAATTTTATTAAAGAGTACTTGAACAAAATTAAAGTTTACTACAACTTATTTTTGATGTTACATTTTCATTGAACAAAAGTAAACTTTGAACAATAAATATTTACTTTTTTTAGAATAACTTTTTTATAGTGTATTTTGTTTTAAGTTTTGTCCTAAGTTTTGCTTATTTGGTATGATTGTAAAATAAAGAATTGGGATACATTCGATAGTTTTCATAACATATGAGAGTTTTATATTTATGTGCCAAAAAGACAATTTGAAAAAACAAATTGCATGTAGAGACAAAGCTTGAACTTGATTTCATATTATCATTTCATATCACATGGTTGTTACTTAATATAATATTTATTGTATGGGCGTAAAGGGTTCAAAAGACTTCCATGTCTGGTGAGTTTAATTGAGGCTACATGTTTTATTTCCTTCATAACCACACGGGTTTTGTACCGAGGTCATACCATAGTAATTTTCTAAGTAATGTATGATTTGAATTTGAAAAAATTTATATTTTTATATTTATAATACTTTAAAAAAAATCACTCTAAAAAATAAAAACATTCCTCTAGCATCATAGGCATCAATTCTATAATAACTGTTCATTGTGTATGAAATTTTTCTTGGTATATTTTAGGATACTCATTATCCCTTTTGGTTTAGCAAACCTTTTGTCCAAATAACTTTCGAATATAATATATTTTCCTTCTTGGATTTGGAGAACCTTTTCCTTATAAGTCTGGGACAACTAAAATTTATACATAGAGATACAGTTTGGGATGATAAAGTATGGTACACGACACAATGTAGTCCTAAAGGCTTGAGAAAACTGTAAGGAGAAAACTTCTTTCTTTCATAGTGGAAAACTCCTTTGCTTTCTTCTTAGTGGATTATGCCTGGTTGAACTTCATTAAATCCTTATATTATTTTTTGTTCTTTGCTATTTGTTTGTGATTGTATGCTTGTTAGTTCTCGATATTCTCACAAAAATAAATAACGTTATATGGACTAAAATTATCTTGAAGAACTTACCATTGTTTACAAGAATTTAGGGATTAACTAAGAAATGGCACAATTGGATAATAAAGATTAGGCTTATTAAATAACCTTTAATTGTATTATTTAAAATATTATTAGTCATATAGTTGATGAGTCCTCAAATTGGACGTATCTAGGGCCTTATATTAATGCAAATAGTGTCCTCGATTGTTTATGAAGACTTGAAGGTTGGTGAGTCAAGCAGTCAGACCCAGGTTAAAGAATAAAGAAAATGTTTATCTCGATATCTTATAAAACCCCTAAGTTTCACGTATTTGTTTATTTGGTAGGATCATGGACACTTAGGCGAAAAATGGAAGAAAAAGGCAGAAGAAGAGTTGAAGATGCAAAGGTGTGCATCGCCAAGCACACTAGGTGATCCATCGGTTAGAAAAGTTTTGACTTATGTTACAGCAAGGATCCCTAAAGGAAGTAGATCAAAAGGCGACGAAAAAGAGCAATTGAGTCTTTGTTGATCATCTCGGCAAAGAAGAATATTATCGCCCACCTATGAAGAACACAAAGACAAGGAAGGCATTGTGCAGCCGGCGACAAACTGAACAAAGGGAGATTCGCCAAATCATTCGATGAATCACGACCAACTATGCAGAAAATATTCGCTAGCACCATTCTGAAGACTATAAATAACGAACGTTTTAATTATGATAAATAAATTAGAGAGTAAAACAAATTTACACTTGATATTTTATTTTAGAAACTTTCTTGTTACGTTTTCTCTCAAGTACGGAGAGGATTTTGTGGAAGATTGAATAAAGAAGTTCTTTCAATTTTGGGAGTGGGTCTTCTCCATTTACCTTTTTTTCTACTTTTAATATTTAATGTATTATAGCCACTTGATTTCTTTATCATTTTAAGTATATCTGATTGTTGCTTGATGTATGGCTAAAAAACCCTATTCATGTGGTGTCATTTAGAAGTTATGGGTTGATTAATTTGTTGGGTCCTTCTTTCTTGTAGCTTAGATTGAATATTAATGATAATATCACCTAGTGGTTGTGGCTAGTGTCATAGAGACTTTGACTATAGGCTAGTTACTTATAGTTTTTAGTTCTTTGTAATCTACCTTTTACTAATTTTTCTTTAGTTTTGTGGTTCTTTGTTTTGTGTGATTGTGTATTGATGCAGAGTAATAAGAATGGAAGACCACTGCAGACTTCACATAGACCAGCCTCTCTTGAATGTGTTAAACCTTAGGGAATACCTCATTACCTTTAATAAAGTAGGAAATGAGACTCTTATGTATGTGTGGTTTAAGTTTCAAAAAGTATTAGCATCATGCCCATCTCAGTGGATGATCAACAAGGCTTATCTACAATCCTTCTACAGAGGTACTACGACCGAAACTAGAGGTATCATTGATCAAAGCTTCCTTGGCGATATACCCCTTAACTCCTATGAAGTGGTAGCCCAAACCATTGATAATATAGCTAGAACTGAAAAAAGAAAATCAAGAAAACCACGAGTAGGACTCACTTGTAGCCCAAGTAGACATTCGATCCAAGAGACTGAAGGAGCTAGAAACACAATATAAAATGTTGAATGAGCTCGAAAATAACAGAGAAATGTTTTATGAGACAAAAAAACAAAAACTATAACCATTCAACATCAAGATGATCAAATTATTGAGTTGATACCATGTCTTCATCCACCATTCGCGATAGCCTCGCCTAACTACACCATGGGTGAACTCGAAGATGAAGAATAAGTGTTGATTGGCTTCATTCCACAACGATAACTATTGTGTTGTTTTGGAGGAAACCCAAAACCCTTTAAGTATTTTAAAGATCTTATTTAAAATAAGGGTCTTTTGATTTGTAGATTTATGAGTGGAGGGCTTCTGAAGGGAACGATTTGAGGCACACAAATTGTGTTGTCGAAGAGACAACTTGATTATTGATTGCGATAATGTTCGCTTTTTATATCTTCAAATCAGCTGGAGGTTCTGTACAAATCAGTGAAGAAAAGAGTCGATTGGCCTATCGCCAAGTAGTTGAGCACATATTTAACTTACATCACCAATAGAATGAGATCAGAAATGTTGTATAAAATCACTGCATTTAATCCTCCTCAATTTTTACATTACTCCCATTCTGGATTTTAGTCTTTATAAATTTATGGTATCTCATAAGTATCCGTAGCTGAGTAATTATTGCTTGAATCTAGATCTATCTGTCGTTTGTTGCCTAAATTTTCATCAGATCAGCAGAAAAGGTTAGTTCTACATGACCCTCCTTCAATTATGATATTTGCTATCCAGAGATATGTTTTTCTCGAGTAAGCTATGTTGAACTTCCTGATATGGGAATGAGTAGAAATCTGAATACCCTAGGCAACAGTTGTGAACCCAACTAGTAGTTGAGTAGAGAATTTTGTAAATTCTCTTTGAAGGGTTGTGAGGTCTATTTTAGGAAACTAGCATGACAAATAGGACATCATGCTGTCTGGCGAGCAAGATCAAGCCCACTGGGACACTCGACGGTCATTCAAACTGATTGAATCAAAAATGGCCTAGTCTTCACCTGGAATTCATGTAACAGTCGGCATAGAGAGTTTTAGCCGCTGAATATTCGGTATAGTTTCCCAAACTTATTTGGTTTACATACGAACCATTCCCCAGTTGAATCCTACTAACAACATCTGTATATTATTATGATTGCAGGTATAACCAGATCTAAAGTTCTACAAAAACTAACACCTCCTTAAGGAAAAGCAAATAGGGGTACATAGAATGCACGGATATGTACAAAGGGAGGCAAAATGAATAAACTTACTTCAAGTAGTAACGGAAAAGAAAGAAGATTCCACAACCAAAATCATCAAATAGGTAAAAGGATGATGGGTTCAAAATTATTCTTGAAGAAAAACTCTTATCCATAGATTGGGTGATTTATATATATCCTGAAATTATGAGCACAATGAGGTTTCATTACTTCCAACTTTTCACTAAGCCGCGTGGCTCATACATTCCAAGTTTTGTTCGGGAGTGCTATACATCATATAAATTTCTAATTCCATCAAGAATGAAACATGTAGCAACAGTAAAGCCAATCTATTCTGTATTTGTACATGGGATACCGGTCTTGTATGATCTCGACAGTATTAATGTTAACTTAGGTCGTCCTAAACACATGGAGGAAGCATGCAAACACCTGTTCAATGAATTATCACTGGATAACATGAAATATTTGTTAGCTCCCCTAATTTCAGATGATACCCCAAATTGGTTGAGAGTTGGCACGTAAAGGCAAGCTGAGGAGAATTTGTCAAGGAAGAGTAGAACTGAAATTAGAGAAAAGTCCAGGTTTATAAAGGGACTCTCACGCCAAGGGGAGTCAAGTTCATTCAAGGGTTTCTATGATAGGGATTACGAGCGTAGAGTTAAGAGAAAATGTGAAGTAGATACACCTCAGGAGAGGCCACCTTGTAGGAAGTATGGCAAACTTCATGGAGGAGAGTGTAGGAGGGGCTCTACTCTTGTTACAATTGTAGCAAACCGAGTCACAAGATGAAGGATTGTCCGTATATGAGAGTTCAAGAAAAAGGAAAGGAGAGAGTTCAACCGAATGGTTTAAGTGAAGAGGCTCCAAGGAGGCAACGATTCACCGCACTCAAGTCTAGGAAGATAGGGGAATACACCTCTAGTGATGTCTCTGGTGCGTAGCCTAAATTAGTTTTTCAAGTGTATGGTTTTATGCACTAGTATGAAGTTAATGTATTGGAGTCATCATGTTGGTTGCTGACTTATGTGCTTATTTATGTTGTATGCTTTTATGATACTAGTTTATGAAGAAGTTCCTTAGTCTATTAATGTGAAGCTTCTAGTAGGTTTCAAGGATGTGCACCAACCTACTAATATGTATACCAGGTATTCACCAACAAAAAAGGATTTAATAGCTTAGGTATGGATTTTATCCATGAGTGTTATGCTATTATGGACTATCGAACCAGGGAAGTGAGGTTTCAGTTGTCAAATGAGATAGGGTATAAATGGGAAGGGCGTGGATCAATCCAACAAAGCCATACAATTTCAAATCTTAATGCCAACAAGATGTTATCTAAGGGGTTAGATATACTCCTCCTAAGACTAGTTTTTTATAAGAAACTCTAAGTTTTAGTGCAATAGTCGACTTGGTGTTGTAAGTCTAAAAATCGTATGTGTAATAATTGCACTATGTGAGTTAAAATGAATTCATGTTTGCATTTCATGTTGCTGTTTTTGTATAGCGTGGACATGATTTTTTTTTTGTGTTGCATGAGTAGTGACGTGCATCAAGTTAAGTGCGGTTGAGAAGGAAGTTCTTCAATCTCAAATATGAAGCTACAGATAAGCTTGAGTAATACCATTATCCAGAGTAAGTGCGAAACAGAAATTCACAAAGATTAACATCTCAAATATGTTAAGATTTCAAAAATCACCCTCTTTATTTTAAAATGATGTGTACTTTCATTCAGGGACGAATGTTCCTAAGGGAGGGATAATGTGACAACCCTAAAAAATGGCTATGCTAAGTAATGCTTAATGTGTCTAGAAAGCCAACTATTAGACCAGGTTCACACGGATTGATGCACGTAGAACCAGAACTCTGAACCTCTGCAACAGGCAAACCAACGTACTTGGTGAGTTAGTTGAACTAAGAGAGGTTTGGTCCATCCATGTAGGGTACTATCTTAATTACCCTAAATATATAATTAATTAATTATTATTATGGTGGAGAGGCATTTTGGGGAGAAAGGGCCGAAATTGGTCTTTGAGAAAAATCTTGCTCCACCCGAGTTCGAACCTAGGTGGGAGCAATGATTTAATTTGATTTTTTGATTTAGTGAATTAATTTAATAAATTAATAATTAATGACTGATTTAAGAAAAAGGAAAATCAGATTTTTACTATTAATTATATTTTATTAATTATTTGACCTTATTTGACAAAGTCTTACCTAAAGTCCTAGCCCTAAGAAAACACTCTTTCTCACATCTATCCACTCTCATGTTTATCTCCCTCAATTCAACACTCTCTTTCACGTTCTCTCTACTTAACAAAACAGTAACCAAAAATCAAAATAATAACTTAAACAAAAGTTCTTCATACTTGAAGAACTAACACACAAATTACAAGCAATAAAGCAATCCAAAAACGTTAAGCAAAACCTTATATTCTCGTCGGATAAGGTGTGAGATTCGTTGGTGGACGTTTGGTTTGGGGTGGATTTGGCAGCAAGTTGAAATGTTGAACAACATGAAATCAGGTATAGGTTTTCTTCCTCTTGGTCCTTTTTCCAAGAGACTTGTAAGTCTCAGATGAATCTACTCCAAAATTCTTAAGAAACATATGTGAAATCTTAATGACATTAAAAGTCATTACATCACACTTTAATAAAAATGTAATTTTGACGGATAGGTAATTTATCCCTTTTGTAACCTAATATTTTATATACATTGTATTACTCTTAATTAATATTGTAAAATTTATATTACAATCCCCCATTAATGCAATGTTAAAGAGTAAGAATAATTTTTGGCAAAAGGAAGGAACTTGTATCTTTCAGTTTGAATTAACACATAATGAAATGGGGCAACAACTCCAGATCCACAAAGTAAAGTACTCTTGAACTAAATAAATATAAATTGAGACCCCCATAACGCATACTATATCCTTAAATTTTATGCAACCTCCGTGATACAAACAAAGTGCTTTTATGGTCATACACAAACACCTTGGGTCTTATGAGTGCTCTATAAAAACGACCTAAGTCTTTCATAAAAGCGACCACACCTTTACACTCACATAGGTGAATCCATCAAGTATATATCAAATAGACCACCTTACGTGTTATACTAGTCTATTTGAAAGACTTCCACGAAATAGCACCTGCACCTAAACTAAACGCGTAGCCACTGTTGGAGCTAACTTCATCATTGTCAGTTACCCAATTTCATCACAAAAACCTTCTAAAGCAGCAATAAATTTGTTAAAATGCAAACACCAGTTCATAGTACCTCTCAAATACCTTAGCAATCGATAAAGAGCATGCTAGTGTTCACTACTGGGATTATGCATATCTCTACTCATTCTACTAACAACATAAGCTATATCAGACCGAGTATAGTTCATGAGAAATATTATACTCCCAATTATTTTAGCATTTTCAGTTTGTGAAACACTAGATTTATTGTTCTTCTTCAAGTGTATGCTAAGATCATAAGGAATTCTCACTAGAACTACATCAAAACAATCCAATTTTGTCAACATCATTTCAATGTAAGAGACTGACACAAACATAAACCATTAGCAGATCTTTTGATTTTAACTCCCAAAATCACATCTACTTCACCAAGGTCATTCATTTAAAATTTAGATGACAAAAAGTTCATCTACATATAAACATATACTGACACAATCTGAATCTATCATCTTAGAATAAACATATGTATCAGATGAATTTACAACAAAGTCTTTATCTACTAATGTGATATTAAATTTTTCATACCATTGCTTAGGTGCTTGTTTTAGTCCATTCAAGGAATTTCTCAGTTTGCATACTTTATCGTCTTGTCCTGAAATCACAAAAACCTCAGGTTAAGTCATATATATCTCTTCCTCTGAATCACCATTTAGAGATATTGTTTTAACATGCATTTGATGTACCACTAAATCATGAATAGCATCTAAAGCAATAAGAGTTCCGGTGGTCGCTATTTTAGTCACAGAGAAAAATTATCAAAGTTATCAACACGTTTCTTTTGCTAAAAAACCCTAATCACAAGCCTAGCCTTATATAACTATCTATCAATTATACTATCAGATATTAATTTCTTCTTAATATCCACTTGCTACTTATGAGTTTACAACCTTTAAGCAAATCATACAAGTCTCAAGTGTGATTAGAAACTATATAGTCTAAACTCACTTTTAATAGCCTATTTCCAAAATACATCATCTACTGTTCTCACTGCTTCATCATAAGTCTTGAGATCTTCTTCTATTATATAGATAGACACTAATTCATCATTTAAAACAATAATATTAAAATTTCCAATTAAGAATGTAGTGATAAAATCAGGATCAAAACTTGTCTCAATTCTATGTCTCCTACTCCTTCTAACTTCTTTTTCATGTTCATTAGAAATAACTCTATAAGAAGGCACAATATCAAAATTAATATACATAAATGTAGAAGAATTATTTTTCACATCACTCGGCACATTATTTTTCAAAAAAAATATATGCTCAAAAAATTGTATATCTCTAGATTCAGAAATAGAATGATCATTTAGAGACGTAAATCCATATGCAGCACTATTGTGAGCACAACCAATAAAGATAGTATCAGAAATCTTAGAACCAATATTTACTCGTTTAAAATCAGGTAGACCAACCTTAGCCAAACACACCAACACCTTCAAAAATTTCAAATTAGGAGCAAATCCTTTCCACAACTCATATGAGGCCTTGTCTAACTTCTTATGTGGGACTCTATTAAGAATATAACATGTAGACAAGACTGCTTCTCCCCGAATATTGTCAAATAGACAAGATCATAAAAGCATAGAGTTCATCAATTCTTTTAGGATTCTATTTTTCCGTTCGGTTATATCATTTTGTTGGGGAGTATATGGAGCACTAACCTCGTGTATAATACCATTTTTCTCACAAAAATCTTCTAGAGTTTTAGTACTATATTCACCTCCCCTATCATATCTAAACCTCTTGATTTTCCTGTCTAATTGATTTTCCACTTCTGCTTTAAATTTCTAAAACATGCTTTCAGCCTCATCTTTAGACTTATGAAGATATAGCTTAGTGTATCTAGAAAAGTCATCAACAAAAGTAATGTAATACTTCGTTCCACCTTTGCTAACAGTGTTCTTGAAATCTGTTAAATCTGAATGTATTAGTTCAAGTAATTATGTCTTTCTACTAATAACAGATTTTAAAGGTTTCTTGGCATGCTTTGCTTTTACACACACAAGACATTTTGAACAATCATCAGTTTTTATCACAGGAATTAATTCCATTATTCTAAGACTTTTAATAGAAAAATATTGACATGACCTAGTCTACCATGCCACAATTAATAGACTCAACAATATAAGCAGAATTTGAAATGTTTGCGTTATTGACAATCTTTTGAACAATATTCTGTACAAATAATCCTCCACTAAGATATCCCTTCCAACAAAGTATCCTTCACGATAAATAATTATTTTATCACCTTCAAAAATAAGTTTAAGGCCTACTTTATTGAGAAGTTCTCCGCAAACTAGGTTTTTAAGGAGGGAGAGAACATACAAAACATTGTTCAAGGATAATGTCTTTTCAGAAGTTAATTTAAGCAAATTTTTTCTTTTACCCATTACTACAGCAGTGGTGGAGTTACCCATATATACACACTCTCCAATCAGTAGACTCCTCAAAGTCATGGAATAACTCTTTATTGGAAAAAATATACCTTGAAGCGCCTATGTATAGTACCCAATCAGTCTTGTTAGCCACCAGATTTGCCTCAATGACTACAATAGTAGTCACTTCATTACCCTCAGCAAAATTAGCTTGGACATCACTTTGTCCTTCCTGCAATCACCTGGCAACCTTGTGACCAACTTTTCCACAAACAAAAAAAGAACCCTTAAATTTTTAAATTTGACTCTCCATCTTGTTAAATTGATTTTTATTCTTCATATGTCCCTTTTTCGAGACTTTCTTCTGTATGCCTTTGAACTTGTCTTTCACAAAAGTACCAAAAGATTCAACAAGATTAGCTTTAGAAGAATAAAGAGAAGTTCTTCCATTTTATCTTTGAACGGTTCGGCTCTTCAGTCCTCATATGGCTAATAAGTTCTTGGAAAGTTAAATTCAATAATCACTTTAAGATGGTGAGAAGAACACTAGCCTGAAATATCTCACACATCTCCATGTTCTCGTTGAGAACATCAGCAGTCAAATTCTCATATTCGTGAACTTGTTTCATATTGGCTTATTATCAATAATTTGAAATTTAATCCATTGATCGACGACATATTTTTTCTTTTCTGCATCATCAGCACCATATTTCTTTTCCAAACTATTCCATATGTCTTTGGCAGATTTATAGGTTAAAATAAATTAAATAAAGGATTGGACATATGATTTAACAAATGTCCTCTAACAATTCTGTTATCCTTTTCAAACTTCTTTATAAAAAGATCATCAACAGTTATAACATTACTAGAATCAGTAGTAGTGCTAGAACCATTCATAGAAGGTTTCTTAAATAAAACATAGTCAACTTTTAATTGTTCAAAGAAAATTAAAAAATTTTATGACCATCGTTTAAAATTATTTCCATTCAAAGGCTCAAGTTTTGACAAATCATTAAAAGTTTTGTTCAAAGAAATATTCATTTATTAATATTATATGTTAGAAAATCGCTTTCAAATTTTTGAGAAAAATACTACAATATTGATATTAGAATGCAATTATAAAACAGTAAATAACTTATCGCTCATGGAAAGATACTGCCTTGAAAGCGATTTGAGCTCGACTCCGGTGCAAATTGTTGTAGCGGGTCTCTCCCCAAGGTTTCGTAGTTACTCTCAAACATGTGCACTCGTGACTGAAAGTTTGGAGGTAGACCAAAACCAATTGCCCAAAAAATATTCTAAGAATTAGATATGAAGAAAAGAGGAAAATGTTTTTCTCTTCTTTTTGTTTGTGTTGGTAGTGGTGTTTTGTGTTCACTCAAAATACATATTTATATAGGAGTTTCAAATAGGAACTTCAAATATAAGAAGTGAATTCTTAAGAAACGCATGGAAAATTTTAATGAAATTAAAAGTCATTACATCACACTATAATAAAAATGTAATTTGGGATGGATAGGTAATTTATTCCTTTTGTAACCTAATATTTTATATACTTTGCATTACTCTTAATTAATATTGTAAAACTAATATTACAAAATGTTGTTGATGGCATTAGCCGTTGATGACATTTGTGCCACTTGATTGTCATTCTTAATTCCTCCATTATCTTTGTAACCTATGTAACTCCTAAGGCCATTATATTCACTATTAACTACACCTTTTATTCATTACTAGGAAGCCTTCCTCTAGTATAAATAGTGGTGGTCTTCATTTTGTTTGAGACACAACACACAACAGAAAACATAGAGTGATAAAGTTTGTTAAAAAGGGAGTTTTTATTAGTTGAAGGGAGGTGTTCTTTTTTGTGGAGCTTTGGATTGAAATCTTGTCCAAAATTGATGAGTTATTCTTTGTGAAGGTTGTTGTATCTTGGAGGGACAAGTTAAAGAGAACTACTGTTGGACCGGTGAAAACATTTGTTACCGTGGTCTTGAATCTCCTTAAAGAGAGCAACATATCTGCACCTCAGCCTGAAAATATTTTATTCTTTATTTCATTTTTAGTTGTAATGTTGTAATTTTTGTTACCTTGTATGTTTTCACTAAAAACTTTAAGGTGATTCATCATGGCAACAATTGAAAAAATCGCGGATGTCAAGATGGGAGACCTTAACAAGCCATTTCGGTTCAATGGTAACCATTTTAAGAGATGGAAGGGTAAATTACTTTTCTACTTAAGTCTTCTCAATATGTGTTAATTGAGAAGAATTCTAATAAAGAAGACATCACCTCTATGAATGGTGATGAAACTATTTCTCATCTAGATAAAGTGGAAAAGTATGATGGAGATTTTTAAAAATGTCAGTATTATATTCTTAAATGGCTATCTGATAATTTTTATGATTATTATGATATAAATTAGTCTCGTGCAAAGAAAATTTAGAAGACATTGCAGAGTAAGTATGATACCGAAGAGACTAGAGAAAAAAATATGTGGTTAGTAGATTTTTTTCGTTTACAAATACTAAACAATAAATTAGTGGTAGACCAAGCTAATGAATTTATCATGATTTTTGGAGAGCTTATGCCTGAAGAGGTTAAAATTGGAGATAACATTATTGTTTGTGGCATAGTAGATAAACTTCCACCTTCTTGGAAGGAATTTCAAAAATCTATGTTCCACAAACAAAAGAAAACCTCTCTTCAAACCTTGATGATGAAAATCCACATGGAAGAAGAAGCAAGGGGCCAAGATGCACTTTTACGAATATAAGATAACAACATCACATCGGAAGTACATTTAATTACTTCGAATAATGCTACTCTTGAAACTCGTAAAAATACTTCTTTAAAGACTAAGAAGAAAAATTCAAGAAAAATAATGTTAAAAATGAAGAAGCACAAAATCAACAAGTTCAAGAAAAGGGATCATGCTTTGTTTGTGGCAAGAGTGGACACACTGCTTGATTCTAAAAATAGTGGGGTCAAATGATTGAACAAAATATTTTTTCACTACCTAGTTCTTATACTTCTACTTAAAAAAATAAAGAAGTTGATGATTTTGAGATAAGAAAAAGTAGAAGACCTAGAGTAGAAAAAGATTTTGGTTTTGATTTATATGTGTTTAATGTTGGGGAGGACCTTCTCTTTTTGAAAGAAGCATTATCTTTACATGATTCTATTTTTTGGAAAGAGTTTGTAAAGGATGAAATGGAATCACTAATTTCTAATAAAACTTGAAAACTAGTTGATTTACCACTGGGTTGTAAAACTATTGGTTGCAAATGGTCTTAAGGAAAGAATTGAAACTGGATGGATCTATTGATAAATACAAGGGTAGGTTAGTTACAAAAGGTTTTAAACAACTAGAAAGCCCAGAATTTTTTGATACTTTTTCTCAAGAAAAAAGAATTACATCCACAAGACTTTATTGTTGTGGCTGCAATATTTTATTTGTAGATTCATCAAATAGATGTAAAAATTGCTTTTCTAAATGGAGACCTAAATGAAGAAATTTATATGGATCAGCCCGAGTGTTTTGTTGAAGCATGCCAAGAAAGCAAAGTATGTAAACTTACTAAATCCCTATATGGCTTGAAACAGCCACCAAAGCAATGACATGAAAGGTTTGATTCAGGCATGATTGAAAATGGTTTTAAAACAAATGAGTGTGATAAGTTCATATATCACAAGTCTTGAAATAATTCACATGGGATTATTGTCCTATATGTTGATGATTTGTTGATCTTTGGCTATAACATGAATGTTATTGACAACGCTAAAAGTGTTCTTACAAGCCATTTTGATATGAAAGATCTTGGTGAGATAAATTTTGTTCTTGGAATAAAAATAACAAGAACATTTGAGGGAATTCTTCTTGACCAGCCACATTATGTTGAGTAAATATTTTTTAAAAAATATAACTTTCATGATTACAAGCATGTTGCCACTCCTTTTGATTCAACTGTTCACTTATTTCTTGTTGAAAGTGAAAATGATGTAATAAATCAAAAGGAATATGCTAGTATAATTGAAAGTTTGAGACATGTAACTGATTGCACAAGGCATGATATTGCATATGTAGTAGGAGTACTTGGATGGTTTACAAGCAAGTCAGGTAATGAACTTTGGCATGCTTTAACGAGAGTTGTGAGATATTTAATTAGAATGAAAATTTGTGGTTTGTTCTATAAAAAGACATCATGATGTAGCTTTTGTGAAGCAGATTGAAACACTTTATCAGGTGATTCATGTTGTACCACTGGTAATTTTTTACTTTAGGTGGTGGTCCTGTTGGTTGGAAATAAAAAAAAAGCAAATTGTAATTCCTAACTCTACCATGGAGGCTGAACTAATTGTTTTAGATTCAACTAGTGAGGAAGCGAATTGATTATTCGATTTATTATTTCAAATTCCTTATTTTGAAAAATCAATTCCTCCTATTTTAATTCATTGTGATAGCACTGCTACAATTGGTAGAGTTAAAAAATCATTATTACAATGGTTAATCTAGACCTATAAGGACAAAGCACGGTAATGTAAGATCATATTTGACAAATGGTACCATTAATGTTGATTATGTCAAATCTTCCTTAACAAGAGAAAAGGTCTGGACCACATCGAGGGGGATGAGGTTGATTCCTACAAATCCTTAAGTCATGTATGAGGAAACCAAACCTAGGGACTAAAGATCTTATAACCAGGTTCAGAGGGAAAAACTAATCATATGATGACCTGTTGTGAAAATGCACTATCTTTTTATTCCCTCCCTATGATGTAAGTGCACTATTTACTGTAGTTTGTGAAGGTTGGGTTGATAAAACTGTTAAAATGAATATCTGTGATCCATATTGGTGGAGTGTTAAGCTTACGGGAGCACTCTCGAGACTTTTCCCCTATGTGATGCGTGGAAATAGGTCGCTTCCTATAAGAATTTGGCTAATTCTCAAAAGCACTCATGAAACTGGATAAGACAAAGCCATAAGTGGAGGTTACAACATATATTAATACATATACGGATAGATTAACAACTCTAGAGTAAAAGAAATTGTTTCACTAAGTGGAGGTTTAATGCAGAGCACACCTTCATTATGCATGATAGTCTTCCTTCAACTGATATACTCTTTTGTCTGATATTAAAAATGAGTGGGGGATTGTTGGTCTTTATATCATTTTTAATATTAATTTCTAAATAACTTTCTCATAAGGTCCTATGCTTATCTGCCTTAGTGAAGTAATGGAATGAATGACTAATTAGTTTGGTTGACCGTTAGTAGTATTTAACAAATGAATTATAACTGCATTACTCCATTTTGGAGTTAGTGTCATATGCATCTCTACATTAGTGTATGTCTATGCATTTCAGTTATGCAAAATGTTGTTGATGGCATTAGTCGTTAATGACATTTGTGCCACTTACATTGTCATTCTCAATTCCTTCATTATTTTTGTAACCTATGTAACTCTTAAGGTCATTATTTTCACTATTTACTTCACTTATTAATAATAGGAAGACTTCATCTAGTGTAAATAGTGGTGGTATTCATTTGGTTTGAGACATAACACACAAGAGAAAATATAGAGTGATAAAGTTTGTCAAAAAGAGAGTTCTTATTAGTTGAAGAAATGTGTTCCTTTTTGTGGAGCTTTGGAATCAACTCTTGTCCAGAGTTGTTGAGTTATTCTTTGTGAAGGTTGTTGTACCCTGGAGGGGCAAGTCAAAGTGGACTACTGCTTAACCGGTGAAAACATTTGATGCAGTGGGCTTGAATTTCCTTAAAGAGAGCGAGATATTCCCGCCTTAGCTGTAATAGATTTTATTTCTTTATTTCATTTTCAGTTGTAATCTTGTAATTTTTGTTATCTTCTAAGTTTTCACTAACATTTCTTGTGTGATTTTTTGTGTGTGTGTCTTCTATTGTTTCTTTTCTTTTTTCTTAGTTGATCTTTTTCTCTCTGTATTGTTTTCTTTTCAGTGGTGTTTTTTTCCCTTTTTTTCTTTTCTGTCCTATTTTTACCCATTTTTGTGCAGATTTTGTTGTTTCTTTTTTTTTTTTTTGTAGAGTTTGATTATTGTATGTCCTTTTTTTTTCTGGTTGTAGGTATAGTTGTATATAATATAGTAGTGTATGTGTGTGTTGGGGTAGTGTGTGGAGTGTTGATTGGAGTGGAATGTGTGCAGATGGGTGGAGTTGTGAATGGGGTTACGATGTGTATGGAAATGCGTAATGGGGTAGGTTATTTTTTTAATTTTTTTTAATTTTGGTTGCGAATAAACAAAAAATATAATACTAACAATATCAACTAAAAAAATTAAATAACTATATCAAAAAATATTAAAATTAAAATCACTAATTTATTATTAAAATTATGAATAAATTAAAAACAAAATGTACTTCAAAGTGTGACTCTATTTTTGTAATTTTCATATCTTTAAACATAAATTTACTAAAATAAAATCAAAATCAGAATATTTAATTTAAATTTATAAAAATATTTAAGCTCAAAATTGATGTAAAATTTTATGCTCAGTCAAAAATTACGTGTCTACAGATTGTATTACAAAAAAGATCACGTATTTAACTTCTAAAAAAATTTAAATTCGTATGAAACATATTGAAAATACAATTGACTAAACAAAAATATATTCTTTGAAAATTTAAGTTTTTGACTGAGATAGTTACACACTGTAACACTTCGATAGTGTAAATTATAAAATTAAACAAGTAAACTGATCCATGGTATATATTAATTACACTAAAATCGCCTTTCTCAAAATTATGAACACTAGAAAACATCATATTTATTCTATTAAAATGGAGTAGGGGTAGGAGAAAGGGGAGGGAAAGGGGAAGGGCAATTGGTGAGCAAACTACAACATAGGGAATCAAACCTTCGTCGATAAATAAAATCTTATGTAGTCCATTAATTGGGCTATGAAATAAATTCGATTTTCAATACAAATACTGATATATATGTTGTTGTTGTTGAATAAAGGTTACAACATATAATACATATACGGATAGATTAACATAGAAGAAGAAGGTAACTAGAAGGGGATGAGAAACTAGAACAAAGAAAGGGAATGAGAAATAACTTAAAGACAGTTTTGACATACTTTGCAGAACCGTTCTTTCTAATGCCTAGACCTTTTTAACAATAGTTAATTGGCCCTGGATCGATATCTCATCTAAAACTCTCAAACATTTTACTCGGTCCAATAATATCAACTTGATCAATCATATTTGTCGCGTCTAGGCCATAGGCCCTCACGAAATCATCGTGGATCACAGCAATACTTCTTCCCTACAAAAGAACCTTGTCCTTAAGGTTCATATCAAGAAACTCCATCTGACAAATTTGAGTATTATAAATTCCTTGGCTGCTACAGGTCAAAGCTATTATGAACAATATAGTGATTCGGTTGGCAGCTTTGATGATCCCAGAATTGACTCTATTATTCTTGCATAGCTTCTGAAGATTGATCACAAGAATAGCATCAAGAGTACTACTAGGATCAGAAGAAGCTCCAGAAGCATTTGAAATATGATACAGGAAATACTGCTTAACATGATTGGATCCATCGAGGCTAAAATCATCCTCCTTGAAATACTGATGAACTACGTTTGAAGCTCGCTCTCCACAAAATCTTTGCATTGCCAATAAGCTTAGATTTGATATATATCGTACATCCAGCTCTACCAACTCGATGACACCATAGAAGGTGTAACCAATAGAGTGCACAACTTGAAGTTTCGATTTATAATTACTTCTTAATTTCAACCCTTTCCACTCTGGTGACATGGCCGCAAGTGTAGCAGGCTGCATTTCACTATTGACGTTTGCAGTGAGAAGACAAGAATGTATCTTGGAATCAACAACACCAATTATAACAAGCCCCTCAAATCCGAATTCATTCGCAATTTAAACATATTGCTTAAGTTGGGATAGTAAAGCTCTGAAAGATGGTTCTGGAAGTGGTCGTGGCAGCCAAGGTTGACCGTTATGTCTACCCACTTTGCTACTGGCATTTCATCCAACAATTTGCCACCTTTCGTAGTACAATCAAGAACAATTACACTAGAATAAAGTTCAATCAACAAGTAATGCGATGTATCCAAATGTATATTCACGCTCTTGAACATAATAGATGGAGGGATAGACTCATTGGGATCAAATGGAAAAATTATAAATATGTTTTTGTGCATTAATCTGGTTCCATCCAAAATCAAGAGGTCTCTTCTTTCCCAGAGTAAGTCGCCACTTTATTGTCAGCCAATTGTTGTCGGGCTTTATGAGAATAAATACCAAACAACTCTTTTGCGCCTTTGTTTACCATAACTTTATCACCTATTTTTGTGATCTACAATGAAACCTCTCCTCAGATATTTGTATATGTAATTATCCGAACAAGAGGCAGGGGATCTTCTTTGTTGTCATTCAAATCCGAATTGGATATCTCCTTGAAATCACAGTTCTCCTGTTTTGCTTGAGTTAACGAAAATTCAGCACCCTCAGTTTTCCCCAAACACCTTATGGGCAAAGGTTTGGTTGTTGTAGTCACAGCCAACATTCCAGTTCTGAGGCGAGGGAGAGTTGGTTGCAGTTCCTCTCAGACAATAGTTTATTATGGTAAGTTGACAGCGAAAGGCTAAACGCCTGTCAGGTGCTTCTAGACTCTGAGTTTCGAACCGAATGAATAATTTTGCTACAAAATGGTCCCAATCCGCAAGTTTCTTGTTTTGAAATAACAAGCTATACCAATTCAAAGCATCGCCATCCAAATATAAAGAAGCCAATGACAATTTTTTATCTGAAAAAATGTTATAGTCAGCGAAATATTGTTCTACCTGAAAAAACCATGTCGCAGGGTAATCACCGTTGAATCTAGGTATTTTCAGGGAATCTACTTCCATGGACGAACATGAATCAAGGTAAAATTGAGGTTTTGTCGGAGATAATTTCCCTACAACCTCTTGTAACATATATCGAATCTCAGCAGTATCCTTTGACCATGTATTCTTCACAACCTTAATTGAATGGCCGGTAGTTTGAAATATTTGATTCTCGAT
This sequence comes from Solanum lycopersicum, assembly GCF_036512215.1. NCBI lineage: Eukaryota > Viridiplantae > Streptophyta > Magnoliopsida > Solanales > Solanaceae > Solanum > Solanum lycopersicum. Next base: position 62,807,022 of record NC_090800.1, on the reverse strand, counting down.
TCAAGACATCTGGACGAAGGCACCAATGAAACAAATTTGATTTTCAATACAAACACTCATATATATATTGTTATCCTTGAATACAAGTTACAATGTGTAATACATTGCACAAAGTAATAACATACTAATTATATATAGATTAACATAAAAGAAGGTAACTAGAAGGGGATGAAAAACTAGAATAGAGAAAAGGGATGAGAAATGCCAAAGTTTTGATATAATTTGCATAACGGTTCGTTCTACTCCATAGACCTTTTTAACAATAGCAAATTGAGTCTGGATCCCATATAAAACTCTCCAACGTTTTATTTGCCCCAATAATATTAACTAGTTCAGTCATATTTGTCGCGTCTAGGCCAGAGGCCCTCATGAAGTCATCGTGGATCACAACAGCTACGTTCTAAAATATTGTTGCATCATTAAAATCTAATCATGAAGGACACCTTCTCAAGATTTTAATCCTTGAGACCAAGATAATATTTCACTTTCACATTTTTATATTTTGGTACAACACCAACATTATCCTTAGAAGAAACTAATGGAACAATCATAGAGTAAACTTGAGGTCCGAAACAAAAAAAAAAGCCAATGAAACCCTATATTTAGTTTTATCCACAAGAACTCGATGATAAACCGATGGGAATTCACCATTAGAGAGTATATAAAGAAGATTACATGCGATTAGGGCATCGTTGGAAACCGGAGCAATTGAAGTTCATCCTTGGTCTTTTTCCAAGATTTGAAGACCCTTTGTATTATTTATTTGATGGAGTATTGTTAGGAATAATGAATCTGTGTGAGGAGCTAACCGTAGTGCATGGTTAGGGTTAGGACAACATGGATATGAATTTAATTGTAGGGCTCCTTCAAATTTAAACGAATTAATTGAATGTTCTAGAGATGGTTTTAAGTAGTTGAGGATGAACATGCAGAGTTGAAAGGATAGAACTTTCATCTTCTATTGATAATTTTCCATCACATCACTACAAGAACCATTACAAATAATCAATTAAAGAACCATTATATTACACCCCGCGTCTCAAATTATTTATCGTGATTTTTTTAAAGTAAAATTGTCTCAAATTATCTACATAATTAAATTTATGCTTAGTTTGAGAGAAATATAATTATTGGGTAGAATTATCTATCAAAGAACTGGATTATATAAATATTTATTGTATCATTAATGCATATAAGTAGATTCACATAAACTAGATCCATGTACTTACAAAAAATTTTGATTATCATGTGGCCAAAGTTCCTTAGCATGATCAAGTTGAGAATTCACAATTTTGAACCCTTCATGCCGTATGAACTTTGAGAAAAAGGTGTAATTCAAGTTATGCCATGGTTGGTGGTGCCATTAGTTGATCTCATGACCTTCACCTTTTGTTCAGCAGGCAAGGCAAAGAGTCGTTGACTAAGATTCAAGTTTATCAAAAAGTTCTAAAGAAATGTCATCATTAACAACGTGAATTATTCCCCATGTTTTACATGCATGGCCCATAAGTTCCACAACATTAAAGGCTAAAAGATCAATTATTGGGACGTTAGAGTTTTTGTCATTATTACTAGTTGGGACATTATTGATTTTAGCCCATAAATGAAAATTTGGGACTTCTTGGATTGACCGAAAATATATGGGAAGAATGTGTTGAAGGCTTAGAGGTTCTTTGCAAGCTTCTTCAAGAGTAGAAGTAGCCCTTATTTTGGACTTTTGAGGAAAGAGACAAATATTGCATATTAATAAGTATATAGTTTTTTTTTTTGGAATATATATAGGGTTATGACCTTTTTACCCATGGATTGATTGCTCTTTTTTGGAATATGTGTTGTCTATAAGTAGGTTCTCAATTTTATCGGATTAATCTATCCTTTAATCATATATTTTGAATCAAACATTTAAATATTTTCTTTAAATATCGATTTGACTTACGTTTAAGATCATACATTTTAATTAGTCCTTTAAATATATGTTTGACATAGGTTTTGAATCAATACAGCTAAAAATTTCTTTTTAAGTATCCGTTTAACTTATTTTGGATTAGTCTACTAATTATCCTTAACTTTATCGAGTAGATCATGTAATTGCATCGTCAAATGATTTTACGTCCCTCAAAAGAGTCAGGTTTTGGGCTTTTGAGACATTCATTTACAATTTTTAAAAAATATATATATTGCATGTTTAAACACATTTTTTTTTAAAATCTGTCAGAACTTAAAATTATCAGTTTCAAATATTGACTTCAAATTTATGTTCAAAGCGGAGCAAATGATAGGGTCAATAACAGAGAAGGGCTTAAAATGTCCCTTAAGTTTTTTAATTGGTATAAAATTACCCTTCATCCATCTATCGATCCAAAAATCTCCCCTGATGTCCTCCTTTCTATTCAAAAATACACTTTTATCTAATAGATTATACTCCCTCTGTCTCAAAAAGGATGACCTAGTTTGACTTGAAATGGAGTTTAAGAAAATGAAAGAAGACTTTTTAATCTGGTGGTTATAAAATAAAGTTATGTTAAATGTATCAAAGTGCTCTTTAATCTTGTGGTCTTAAACATGTCACATGAAAAGTAGAAGTTAAATTGTTGCCAAAAAAGGAAAGATGTCATTATTTTTTAAACAAACTAAAAAGGAAATAGGGATATTCTTTTCAAAACGGAGGGAGTACTCATTAGATAAACAGAGGGTAGTAAAATTGTACCAAATCTCATAGTTGAATGACATTTTAGGCCCTTTTACGTTAAAATAATTTAAAATAAGCTAATATATAAGGTTACGTGATTGACTTAATTTGAATTTCATAGTAAATTTAAAATTATAAAAAGCTTAGGCATCTAAACTCTACACTCCTCCCTCCCCAGCTCTTCATTTCTTATCTCTTACAAAAAAGAATCCTATTTGGATCTTGTTCACCATTTTTTAAATTTTTGACAAACAAGAGAGAGAAAAAGGAGGAAAATAATGATACATTCATATAGAAATAATGAATTCAATAAAAGATGACTTAATTAAGTAAATATGTACAAATAATACATTTTTCTTTTGTGGGTACCCAAAATTAAAAATAATCATTTCTCTTATCCCCACCCTCATCCCATCATGACAATATTAATAACTTAATATTAATTAAAAAAATATAAATATGTTAGTTCATTTAAAGTTTGAGTCTTGGATATCCTAATTAAGAATTAGAGATTACAAAAAGGAATAAAAGAGAAAATGAACAAGTCATTTGGATAATTGAGAGAAAATTTTATATTAATGAAAATAATAATTTTTTTACATGGACAATCAGTCGGGGTAAGTAAGGCTTTTAGTTGGATACTCAATTATGAGTTTGGTTACGTTACAATAAATTGGGATCGATATAAAATAGGTCAATATGAAGATCTCATGAAATTAATTATTTTTTCAAAATTATTTTCAATTGTATCTGGTCAAAATTTGAATCCGGAGTGGTTTTATGGAAAAAAAATTAAAAATATAATTTATTATTTATTTGAGAAGGGTTTAAATTTGGACCACTCACATTAAGCAATATAATAAATAAATATTTAATAATTTTAGTTTATAAGAGCTATTAAAAATAAGGACAAATATAAATCAAAGAATTTTCATCGAGGGTATTTAGCCGAAAGGTGGACGTAAAAGGTATTTAAGGGCGATAGGTGGATGGAAGGTAATTTTGAACCAACTCAAATACTTGAGGGGCATTTTAGACCCTTCAACGGATAGGAACTTAAAGCTTAATTTCATAAGCTATATCGTGTGTGTGCGCGCGTGTGCACGTGTGTGTACGCATGTGTGTAGTGTGTGTGTAAAGGGTTTATACATATTTATACACTATGCATACATTATTATAAAATGTTGATTATATTGTTATCTATTTCCATACGTTTTGCAATATACATATTAAAAAAAAAGACCCAACTAGCTCAATCTTCACCAAATAACTCAAATTTTAACCACAATTTCAAAGTGACATTCTCAGCCAATATTAGCCACCCCAAATTTGATATTCAAATCAAGACACACATGATATATAGCAATAACTAGTTGTGGACTGTGGATTCAATAGTCAAGCTCCATATTCAAATGAACACAACAATTTTGATGTGTAACTTATATTATATTCAAACTTACCTTAAGTTGCAATAAATCGTAGGTCTAAATTTATAATTTTAAAAATACAATAGATTCAATACTAAAAAATCATAGAGTTAAATTAGAAGTTCGTCACTAATAATAACACCCACTTAAAACAAATCCCAATTTTAAAAATCTAATTTCTTTGAACTCAAGCTTTGAAGCTTCTTTAATGACTTCCAATGTAACTTTTCAATTGTTCTTCAATATATCAGTCACCACTAAATGTTTTCAAAGAATTCAACCAAGAAAAACAATGGAGTAATAAAACATCTTCTTAAAAATTAGCTAACTAATCAAAATTTCAAATATAATTGTTAAAAATAACAACTCTTTAAAATAATTATTTAAAATGTTATCATAGTAATATTTTTTTAAAAATTAATATATCCTAAATTAGTTCCTAATTTATTTCACATTAATCACATATTGTCTCTCATATATTATTTTTATAGTGCAAATTATATATTTATAATTATCCTCCTAAAAACACATTATATTGTCACTTCTCATCAATTTCACTTTCTTTCTATTCATTAATTTTATGTTCATATTAGTATTGTCAGTTGTATTTTTATATGTCAATTGTATTTTTGGAATACTGTAGTTATTTAAATAAAATTATAGACGAGTAAAATGATATATATTCTTACTTAAGTTGTATTCATATTAGTATATATGTTGTATATTTAACCTTTAATTATATTTTTCAACAATATTATATTTATTTAATCATAGTGTATCCATGTGCATTCAAATTAATCATTTTGTATGTTATATTTAAATCAGTTATCAATTGTATTTGTATTAAAAAAACTGTATTTTGTATGTTGTATATCAATTTTTTGTAATCGTGTAATTTTATTTTTAACTTTTGATTAAATAAAAAAAAATTCTCAACTGATTTTATATTTTAAAAGTTGTATCTCAAAAATTGTATTCAAAAAGTTGTTTCCTAACTGTTGATTAAATTCATTATTCACTTTTATTTGTAATTTTTTATTTAAGAAAAAGTTGTATTCTAACCTAATTTGTATTCCCTAAATTGTATTCTATTCTATAAGTTGTTGTCTATAATTGTTGAACAAATTTGCATTCCAATCAAATTTATGCTTCAATCATTCAATATATAAAATCATAATAATTCAATATAGAATAGGGATAACATCATCAAAATTATATTCAAAATAAATTTATATTCTAATAATCCAATACATAATATCATCAAATTTGTATCCAACTAATTTGTATTCCTATTATTCAATTTAAAATATCACAACAATAAAGTTGTTTTTGAATAATATTTCAAAAAATCTACTCTCATGGTGCATCACACCTAATTTTGATGAATTCTTTGAGATAATACGAGATCGATCATATCTTGAAAAATAAATGCGATTTTTTGATTGTATATCTCAATTGATTTTTTTTATCATTCATTTATTTCGAGTTTTATAGGAACACCGGCGATGAATTGCTTCACTTATGTATTTTAAAATTGCTTCTCAAATCTATCAACAATTTTGAATTTTCCAAGAAAAATGATGAGGATCATATACAATTTAAATTTTAACGACGATGCACATAATTTTGATCGTCATATAATTTTGTATTTTTTAGGAGAAAAGGATGATGAACTTTTTTTTACAACTGATTCATGACTCTTGACAAATAAAAATAAAAATTCTTACAAGAGATTTGTCCATAAATGATGATCAATCGACTTGACTTCTACGAACAATGAGGATTATCGATGGAGAATTAAATATCGATAACGGGATCTGAATAACAATTGATTAATTCAAAAAAAAATTATTCAACGAAGAGTGCGGCAAATAAAAAAAACTTAAATTCAATTTCAATGTAGTTACTCGAAAATGGTCATTGAAAATATGTAAAACAATGGTGAAAGGTGTATGAAAGAACAAGAGAGAGGTGACACGTCATATTTTTCCAATTGTAACTAATTAGTAATTAAAGATTTAAGAGATTTTTACCCTTTTTGAAATATTTTCTCTCGTGATTTCTTCATTCTGATATTAAAAATTTGTATTCTTCTAATTATATAAATTAAATAAATACACAAGTCAGTCTTATAGCAAATCAAAATATTGTCATTTTAAATATATATTAAAAGTGTTGACAAGAGATCCTATTAAATATTAAAATTGTTATTTTAAAATTTTTCCCATTTCAAATTAGAACAATAAGGATGGAAAACATGAGCACATTTTGTTTACAATGTTGGGCCGATTGACATGTCCATGTAAACATTAAGTGCTAATTTCAACAATTATATATAGGAAAAATTTCATATATGACAAACTTAATTGATTAAATAACATTATATGGGTATAGTTAACCTAATTACATTATATGTGTATAGTGTAGTTATTTTAGGTATCTTTAATTTTGTATGTAAAGTTTCTTTTGTTCTTTATTTATACAATTTTATTTTAGAAAAAGCTATTTGTAACTGAAGCGTTAAATGTGCTAACAATAAATTTGCATAATGCCATAATTTAAGGTAAACGTCCATAATTTAAGGTAAATGTTCAAATTCAAATTTTTTTCAAAAAAATAAGAAGTATACAGCAATTGAAACACAAGATAAACTTGTTTCTGCTATTTTATGAAACAACAGTTCATTCATTTTTTTTCTTTATGATCGAATACAAGTAATTGTTCATTGGATGAAAATTCATGTTTATTATTGCAATAATTATACAATGTTCTAATGGATTTACAAATTTGGATGTATGTATGTTCGTTATTGTGGTGATAATTGTATATAGTCATATCGTAACTGTTTTTCTTTTTGAAAACTGGTTTCAAAAATATATAAATTTTTTAAGAAGAAATTTTATAGGATACAATTATATACTTTTTGTTGATTTAGTATTTGTATATTAGAAAGAAGATCAGTGTTATCGAAACAGGTAATCGTTGGTGATAATTGTATATAGCCATAACGTTAGTGTTTTGCTTTTGAAAACTGATTTCAAAAAATATAAAAAGATTTAAAGAAGAAAATTCATAGGATACAATTTTATACTTTTTTGATGTAGTATTTGTATATTAGAAAGAAGATCAGTGTAAACATTATTAATCTGATTGTATAAAAATGTTGTATTAATTGTATATATGATTTCTGTGAATGATTTGAAATAAAATTTTGTTTGAAAATTGTACAGATAATGGTCTCATTGGCTACTAAAATATACAAATTATAATCATATATGAAATTTTCCCATCTCTATAACTAAATCTAATTACTTTCTGTATATGTATACAAAAATAAAAATAATATAGAGTCTTTAATATACAATCCACTACTACCACTATTAAAACTTAGTGTATTATCCATTATACATAACTTAAAGTATGTATAAACTAATCAAATCCACAGACACATACAATAACTAAAGGAATATACAAATAAATAATGGAAGATACATACAAATAACTAAAGCATGTGCGTACTAAACATGCAATATACTATATACAATTACGTGAATACAAAATTTGCTTACACAAATAATTTTTTGTAATCATATGAAATTTTTCCATCTGTATAATATAATTACTTTTTGTATATGTATGTAAAAACAAAAATAATTTGGAGCCTTTAATATACAATCCACTACTATCACTATTAAAACTTAGTATATTATTCATTATACATAACTTAAAGTCTGTATAAACTAATCAAATCTACAGACACATACAATAACTAAAGGAATATACAAATATATAATGGAATATATATATAAATAACTAAAACATGTGTGTACTAAACATGCAAAATACACTATATACGATTACGTGAATACAAAATTTACTTAAACAAATAATTTTTTTATATTGACACCTAAGTAACAAAAAAATTGCATCTAAAGTTGTGTTTTAAGCCACTACCTCATAATTATGATGTTCTTCAGATTCTTCAATTTCAAATGCATTCTCCTCTGAATCACTGTTTACTGCTTTCCTCTTTCTTCCTCCTTGTACAATTTTAATGCCTCAAGCTTTGGCATTGTTAAGAACTTCTTGAACTGTCGTAGGGTCATATTTTTTCTTTGATCTCAATTCTTCCATTGTTTGTTCATGTTGAACTTGTTTGGATTTTACCATAGACCCTACATCAATCCCAAAATCTTGAGCTAAACCCATTGAAAACGAGGGTAAATTGTCAATAAAATTGACATGCAATTGAATACCTCTGGTAATCTTCATAGATGAAGATGATTCATTCATTCTGATTTTGAAGAATTTGTGATCTAATAAGAACAAAAAATTGATTATTTCACCAAAAAAATATGAAAAAACATAAGAAACACAATACATATACAATTGTTGAATAAGAAAAAATAATGGAAAACGACTAAAATTTAGGAGTACCTGCGAAAGTTGAATTCAATTTCGGGAGGGAGGAATTGAATTTTTGACAATTTGAAATTCAAAATCCGATAGAAGTGTTAATTGTAGAAGAACAAGGTGGAATATGAATAGGAGAGATAATATTATTTTGTGTAAAATTATATACAAAATTAAAAAAAAAAGTTTTTATACAATTGATTTAGGAATAGGTGATGGACCCCATTAATTATAGAAAAAAATAAATTATAATTATAGAAAATAAATAAATTAAACTATATCCTTATTATATAATTACTTAGGAATGTTTGTCATTCCATGCAATTTTCCCTTATATATTTTGTCTGAGTTGCCTTTTGATAGACTATGTCTAGTGTGTGTAAATCGCCTCTTTCCTCTTTCGCGCACCTCTCTTGTCCCTCTACTTCTTTATATATGTGTTCCACAACTTCATGTATCTATGTATCTAACATTTACCAATATATTTAATGTATTTGTGTGTATCAATTTCATCTACTGTGCTCGATATTTAATATTTAGTGTATCCAAGAAATTTTGCAACTACTTGTAAGACATTTTTCTACGATTTCACATACTGGAAATTTTCAGCTACGCAAAAGTTAAATAATCACAAATATATTATATATACCAACATTGTAATTTAGTCTTTTGTCCGTGAACAAACTCAAAGAATTGAATTACTGTGTCCTTTTCCCTACATGTTGTGTGTTTCAGAAACTCTTGTTCGGAAAGGTCAAGAGGACAAGTAGAATAGAATACGGGTTATATGTGATGGACCAGAAAACAAAGCCACAACAAGACAAGGTTAAAATATTGTTTGTAATAAAAAAAAGGGAATGAAGGCCTATAACTTCGGGACAAGAGACTAGGGCATGTTCCTGTTGGTGTTCTTAGACAAATAAAAGATTTTAATACTTGTAGTAACTTTACTATTGATCAATGTATCATATGTCCTCAAGCTAGACAGACTAGAATTCAATATTTGATTTAGTGCATATGGATATAGTGGGCCCATATAAGGTGACCACTCATAACGAAATGAGATTTTTTTCTCACTTTAGTGAATGTCAATCTAGATGGACATGGACTTTCGTAATTGCTTTAAAGTATGATAAAATTGTTGTTCTGAAATATTTTTGGAAAAAATCACTCCACATACACAATTAGAAGACATATTACAGGTTTTAAACCTACTTTTAAAAATCTCACTTATAACGATTTAATTACGGATTATAACATATCATATATTTATTTATAAATTAATTAAATTTTACTTTATTAAATAATTAATATTTTTATATTATTATTAGATGATTTAAATAAAGTAAACACCATAATTATCTCTTGCACAATTATAGAGATTTACATAGATTCATGTTACTTTTTTATAGTCACATGTTGGATTGACATTGATTCATCTTCTTTTTTTTACATTGTCATTATCTCTTACACCATTTTAGGGATAACATTAATATTAGAGAATCAATTGTCATTATCTCTTAATACCATTTTAGGAATTTTTTTCATCACAAGTGTCACACTTATTCTTTCTCAAAACGAATTGTTTGTTTTGAACGAAAGAGTTTTTCCAATTACAGTGACATTTCAAAAAGAAATTATTTTTTATTCAGAGTCGCCACTTGAAATTGTGTTATGGTGTTCCAAGTCACTTTTTGTTTAATCCCTAATTAAAAGGAAATGATTCTTTGTTTGATATGCGAATCAGAAATTCAGGTAAGAAATTTTGTTGACTGAGAGAAAGGTATTAGGCATCTCTCGAGTCTCGTTGTTCTAGCACGATCGCTTTAATTGACTTATACTTATTTTTATAAAGTAAAATACTAAACTTCTAAAATAAATTTTAGACCATTTTCATGTTATTTTTATTTTTTACTATTCTTAAAGTTGATGCCAAAATTAAACATAACTTTCTAACTCAACAAAACAATATTGAATCGTAAAATTAAATCTCATTTTTTTATTGATAAAATAAAATAAAATAATTTTATTCTATTTACTTATTTTAATATCATTTTTATTTTTTACTATTCTTAAGGTTGACGTCAAAATTAAACATAAACTTTCTAACAACAAAATAATATTGAATCATAAAAATATATCTCATTTTTTATTAATAAAATAAAATAAAATAATATTAATCTATTTACTTATTTTAGTCTAACAAATCTTACTTTATTATCATTGTCTACATATAGAAAAGAACAATGTCATCACATTTTATTTTTAAGAGGTTACAACTAATGAATAGAAATAAATAATAGAAAATAATCATCAATTAATGCTACACTCATTAAGTAAACAAAGATATAACTCTTTAACCCCATATTCATTTCAATCCTATAATAAATAAAACAAAATTATAATTAAACTAATCATAAAAATTACATCAAATTTCATAAATTAATTAATGATTTAAGACAGAGTTATACCTCAAATAAAGAGAATAAGTTTTAAAAATCTTGACCGAATCTCGATTGAAAACATCCACAAATTTTTGTAGATTGTATGGAGTAACATATGTATTGTATTGGTATGAAAATAAAGAAAAGGTAGGAAAAGATATGAATGTGTTAGGCAGATTTTTGAAAGAAAATAAAAGGAAACGGAAGTTTTTTTTCAACTTCTCGTGCAGATTTTTTTTTATGTTGCTCAACTTTTTTATGTTTTTTTTCTACTTTTTCCATTCTATTCTGTTTTTATTAGTATGTATATAATAATAGTAGTGTACTAGTGTAGGTGATGTGGGGGAAGATGTGAGGAGTTGTGTGCAGTGGAGTGATGTGGGTTGAGGGAAATGGGTAGTAGTGGAGTTAAGGAAGGTTATTACTAATAATTAATATAAAAATTATAATAAGAAGAATATAGCTAATTATTAAAATAAAATAATAATTTAATAGCTAATATAAAAATTATAATTAAGAAATATTAGTGTAAACCAAAATTTTAATATATTTTTTAGTTTCAAAATTTTAAAATAAACTTATTAAATAAAGCAAAATTCAAATATCTCAAAAAAATATTTATGAATTAAAAAAAATACTGTAAATCTTATTTTTCTGTCAAAAATTACGTGTCTATGATAAGGCAATCCCCACCCACACCTCCCCTTTTATTCATATGCAAACCCCACACCCCCACCTTCCTATCTTACCCATACACAACCCCCCCCCCCCCCCCCCCACCTTCCTTCTTTACAGAGAACTAATTTTTTCTTTTTCACCATATTCAACATTCATTTTCTTAATTCAAAAAGAAAATTAACATACTCTTCCACATGTGTATGATTTAATGATGGGAGGAGATCTACACGAAGAATGTGGAGAAAGCAGTTAATAAACTTGTCACATTTTGATTAAATTTAATTTTTGTAAGTGAGATAAAAAAGAAAAAAAAAAGAAAAAAAAGCAACAAATGTTGAAATTGGTCAGCCTTCAAAATCATCAAGAAGAAGAGCAACAAAGAAGGAGGACTCAGAAATTTCAATATCTAAAAAAGAAAAAAAATGGTTAGGGTAAGTATTATATTTAATTTATTTTTGAGTTATTCAAATTAGTGATTTTCTTGTTAAAAATATTATGTCATGCATATTGTTGGTACGAAATTGGTGTGAAACTTGTACGAGATGTGAATAATATTGATATAAAAATCTGACATTAATATATGATTTATGAAAATGACATGAAATGTGATTTTATATTGGTATGCAACTGGTATGAAATGTGTTTTGACTTTGGAATGAAATTTGTTTGATATCATTAGCTCAATTAGGTGATTTCAGAGTAGTTTGTTAAACTACTCTTTTTTTATATGAATTGTGATTAATATTGCTACGAAATTTATATTTTTCCTTGTAGGAAGGTTTATTCTTCAATTTCTCACTAATGTATTTCAATTTTTAACATTGGTATGAAATTGGTATAAATTAATATTAATGTTGTTTTGAAAATTATTTTAATTGTGTATTTTGATTGTAGTTGCATAAATATATTAAAGTACTTTGTTAAATGTCACAGTGCACATGAATTTGGTATGATGTTTGAATAATATTGATGTGATTTTTTTTTTACGTTCAATATGATGCATTACTAAAATTTATGTATATGAATGTAGAATGAAACATGAATAATACGTGGAATGAAAAGTTAACTCAATTTATTTCTGAAAATTATTTTTGTTTCAATTTTTTTCAGTGATTGTGATTTATACACATGTTTATTTGCTGAATACATTAACAATGAAAATTTTTATAAGCATTTCATTGATATCGATGCAAAGTACCATCGTCAATGGTATGCCACAATCATATGACATTTTAGTAAAACAAAGAACGATGATGGCGTGATCATTGAGAGTGAAGTAACTGGAACTGTTGCTAGAAAATTTGGTGGACCTTGCATAGCAAAAGAACATGCGCCAGATATCAACAATAATCCTACACCAAGACCACGAAGATCTAATTTGGGATAGTTAACGGCAGTTTAGACTTTTTAAAATTACAAAAAAAATATTGACTTTTGGATGATATTTTAGTGTTTGAATACATTTTTAAGTATTTGATGATATATAATATCGATTGTTATCTTCCGATCAAATACCAACTACATATGAATTACAGACTGACAATTATAATTTCAGGATAGTAGTTATATAATAAACTGCATACCAATTGAATACCCCATTCAAAAGATAAATTAAACATTGAGTATAATAATTTGAGATAATAATTATATACAAATTGTATACCAATTGAATTCAACATTTAGAGTTCATGAACTAACAATGTCTTATTTAACTTAAACAAAACAAACACCAATTTAGAGTTCATGAATTAACTCTTTCTTATAATTGGTATCCAAATAGTATACTTTTGACATTCAAATTCATTCATGATTGGTTTTTTTACATCATATTTTAACACAAAAAAATCATAATAAAAAAAGTTGATATCCAATATAAATGCCTTGAAGAAATTATTATGCCAATGTAAAATAGTGATCATTGTATTGTGTAATAACCTCAATTTTTTTCATCTAGTTTTATATTACCGTTGGAGTTGATGTACAATCTGTATGAATACTGAAATAAATGAATCTAACAATTTAAAACAACGATTATTAAAGTTTGCATCAACATCAATTACATCTTGTTCTATTTTATTTAGAGTAGGACACTATTTAGATACTAAATTAATACTCATGCTAAATTATATTAAAGGGAAAAGGGTCAAAAATACCCTTAAACTATGTGAAAGTAACAAAAATGTCTTCCATTTATAGTTAGTTCAAATATATCCTTACCGTCAACACTTTGGTTCAGAAATGTCCTTAAACCATGCGAAAGGAACAAAAATGTCCCCCGTTTGTAGTTTGGTCCAAAAATGCTCTTGCCATCAATACTTTGGTACAAAAATGTCTTTATTGTTATTTCATGGCTCAAAAAAGTTTATTTTCTAAATAAATATATTATTATTATTATTGACACATTTTTTTTCAATTAATATTTTTTAAAAAAATTACAAAATGTTTATCTTACATTAATTCAGAAAAAAATAAAAAATAAAATTTTTATCATAAATAATTTAATGTTAAATTGGAAACCATACTACAACATCCTCAACGTATATTATAAGAAGTATCTAATGATGAGATAATGAATATTGAGGGAGAAATATCCGAGAATGAGAAAAATAAATCATTTGAAGATGAAAAATGAAATGATAATGAAAATGAAACCTGTGGAGGAGGAATGGGAGAATGATGGAAATGAAACAAGCGAGGAGGAATAGTAATAGAATGAAAGCTAGTATATATGTAAGTTAATTTATTTTGATAATTTAATTTGATTTATGATTTTTATTTATGCATGTAAATTTTCATACAGATGTCATCAGGCGGTGATGGTGATAGACAACACGAGGATCTTGGAGTTTGTCAGATTAATAAGGGTAAAAAAAGAAGTTTAGGAGTCTCATAGATTCTAAGGATATTCCAGAATTTATTTCTTCTGCGTTAGAGTGCATCAAACATGATACTCATTTATTTTTTGTTTTGTTTGGTGCGGCGGATCCTCAAATTTATTATCCTAATTATCATCAGTCAATGCTTCCTCTATTTCACTGGCATTGTCTCCGTAGCTTCGAGGATCTACCTTTACAGCCTATTCGTCGACCACGATCCTTATCGACAAATAGGATACTCCATCTCCCACTCATACATCTCCTCAATTATGTGCCATGAGAATTGAAGATTTTAATAGCGATCAGTTGGATGCTATGACCCTCCATTGACGCAACGTTTTGTGCATCCTAGTGTAGCACGTTCATCTGCAGTTTCACCTATTTCTAAACCAGATGCTTAGATGCATGCTCTACCCCCGGTCCAAAAGGTCAGACATATTAGAGTCATGATTGATCCAGATGGATCATCGTAAATTTATTTTTTTTATTTATTTGTTAGTTTGTTTTATTTATTTCTTATAGTTTAATATATCATTCATGAGCTAACATATTTATTATGTGTTTTGCAAGTGGCATCCTGCCAGGGATGCCGCACGAGCTTTAAAAGATTGTGTTAGAAAACTTTATACGCAAACTTATCATTTTTGGAGCGAGATTTCAAACAGTATGCTTAGCGATGTTTAATGAATTTAAGGTATATTTATTTAGTTAAGTTTAATAATTTTAGTATACTTTAATTTTTTTTACTACTCAATCTAATTAATTTATTCAATTTTTCAGACCATGTGTACTGGAGAGTCGAGGTATAATTTGGTCATTATGATCATATTTGAGTGGAGGGAATCCGTGAGACTGTCTAGTTGGCTAAAGAAAGTTTGAGATACTGATCAACGTTCCGGTTGGATGCTACCTCGTATTTTTTTATGATTTGTGTCAGTATTGAAACACAGATAATTTTAAGGCAATGTTCAAACAAGTTGGAAAGGTTAGTTGCAGTGATAAGGATTGCTCGTTGCACACCGCACGTGTAAAAATTGTTACAACAATTACAAGAGAGAGTGTAAGTTCTAATTCAAACTTTAAAATAAATAATTAGTTAATTCATATAAATCATTATAAATTTCAATTTTTATTTATAGGAAAAAATTACGGCGCACTCCCATTGAACCGAAGATTTTCAAGAAGACTCATGTGAAGAAGAAAGTAAATGAGTCGGGTTTGGATGTGTAGGTGGAGGAAAGGGTCGAATGAACTTTTGTAAGTTATTTGATATGAATAATATATATTAATAGTGAATGTATTTATGATATGAATATATATTGGCATCAATTTTAATATTCAATATGAAAAATGAGTTTTATTAATATGTCGTTGAAAATCTAAATAGTTCGATTAAAATGACACCAGAACTGTCTACCCAAATATGGACAGAAAAAGTGGTGAGAGGGACACACAAAGGTAGAGTCTATGGTCTAGGCTCTCAAAACTATGTAAGACAGCTCCATTTAGGCTTACAAGGTATTGGATCATCACGTTAAGTTGAGGCACTTGACGGTATTCAGATTGCTTCTATGTCAACTTAAATAGCACAACTTACACCGGCACTGGAAGAGTCAGAGCGGAGAAGAGTAGCTAAACAACAAAGCATGAGTGTGAACGTTCAGGAAATCAAAGAACAAATGTTGAACCTCGCTCGTTGACCTACAATTTCTGCTCCCGAAGACACCAGAGGAGGAGGAGGATTTTGTAGATGTCACTCCCTAATTTATGTCTCTTTTGATACACATTTTGAACACTTTAGAAGTTTTTGTATTATGATCTATATATTTTTGAAGATTGATTTAAGTTTGATGTCTTATATGTTGAGTGTGATATTGAGATTATATTATTTGATTGGGCTGATTGAATATGAATTGAATTGAATTAATTTATATTTGTAGGTGAGCAACAAAAAATTTCAATTTCTTTTGTCAAAAAATTGCAGAAAAAGTGTCGAATAAGGTGAGTTTTCCATCACTTTTTTACATTACTTTTTTCAACTAAACTCAGAAAAGCGACGAACATAAACCTTTTGTCCGTCTCTTTTCCGGCTACTTTAAAAAATTCATTTCCAGAAAAGTGACGGACAGTGTCCTTTAGTCCGTCGATTTTCTGAGCTTTTCAAAATATAAATTTACAGAAAAGCGACGGAGTGTGTGACCTTTTAAAAATAAAAAATAAATGAAAATATAAAAGAAGCGACGAACTCAGTCGCTTTTGTTTAAAAATATTCCAAAAAACAAATCAAAAAGCAACGCAGTCCATCGCTTTTGAATGACGCTGCCCGTCACTTTTTCAAAAGAGTTGAGCCAAAAAGCGTCTAACATGATTGCGTCACTTTTTTGTTGATTTTGACGAAAAAAGTGACGCAATTCGTCGCTTTTAATCACCATTTTTTCGTAAACTTTGGGAGTGTATACATGATCCTAGGTGGGTTGAAGTTAAATGAGATACAAACATTAGAAGAGAATCATACTTGGAGAATTACTCGGCTGCCTAAGGACAAGAGGGCAATAGAATGCAAATGGGTATACAAGATCAAATATAAGGTTGATTGGGAGGTGATAGGTTCAAAACTAGGTTGGTGTCTAAGGACGTATTCAACAAATGGATGTATTCAATGAATTTCTTCAAAGTGATTTAATTGAAGAAGTATACATGAATTTGAACCCTGGGTTTTGTCCATCAAAGTGCAAAGGCGGGCAGTGTGTAAACTCATCAAGTCACTCTATGGACTCTGTTAGATTATTAGCATTTTAATATTAATATTTAACATATTAAATTGCTTTATTTTGGAGTTATAAGAATGAACATTGGAATGGATGACTTCTACATCATCCATTAGCATTGGTTGTCCATCACTTTATTTCATTCTTAATACCTACATTACTCTTTGTAACCTATGTAACATATGTAACTCCTATTGTAACCTATGTAACTCCTATTGTAACCTATGTAACTCCTATTGTAACATATGTAACCTATGTAACTCCTAAGGTCATTATCTTCACTATTTACTACCTCCATTATCTTCCTATTTATTGCTAGGAAGACTTCTTGTAGTATAAATAGTGGTGGTCTTCATTTGGTTTGGAACACACAAAACACAAGAGAAAACAAAGAGTAAAAGAGTTAGTCTAAAAGAGAGTTCTTATTAGTTGAAGGGAGGTGTTTTTTTTTTGTGGAGCTTTGGACTCAACTCTTGTCCAGAGTTGTTGAGTTATACTTTGTGAAGGCTGTTGTATCCTGGAGGGGACAAGTCAAAGAGCACTACTGCTGGACCGGTGAAAACATTTGCTGCAGTGGGCTTGAATCTCCTTAAAGAGAGCGAGATATCCGCGCCTCAGCCTGAAGAGATTACTTTCTTCATTTTATTTTCAATTGTAATCTTGCAATTTTATTATCTTGTAAGTTTTTTCACTGACAATTTTAAGGAGAATCAAAGATGGCTACAATTGAAAAAACCGCGGATGTCAAGATGGGAGATCTTAACAAGCCATTTCGGTTCAATGGTAACCATTTCAAAAGATAGAAGGGTAAAGTACTTTTCTACTTAAGTCTTCTCAATGTTTCTTATGTTTTAACCGAGAAGAATCCAAATAAAGAAGACATCACCACTATGAATGATGATAAACTATTTCTCATCTAGAGAAAGTGGAAAAGTACGATGGTGATTCCTATAAGTGTCGGTATTATCTTCTTAATTATCTATCTGATAATTTTTATGATTATTATGATAGAACTTACTCTAGTGCAAAGAAAATTTGGAAGGCATTGCAGAGTAAGTATGATACCGAAGAGGCTGGAGCGAAAAAATATGCAGCTAGTAGATTTTTTCGTTTCCAAATGGTGGACAACAAATCACTAGTAGATCAAGCTCAAGACTTCATCATGATTGTTGGAGAGCTTAGGTCCGAAGAGGTTAAAATTGGAGATAACGTTATTGTTTGTGGCATAGTGGATAAACTTCCACCTTCTTGGAAGGAAATTCAAAAAACTATGCGCCACAAACAAAAGGAAACCTCTCTTGAAACCTTGATAATGAAAATCCGCATGGAAGAAGAAGCAAGAGGCCAAGATGCACTTTTACAAACAGAAGAGAACAACATCACATCGAAGGCAAATTTAATAACTTCGAATAATGCTAATCCTGAAACTCACAAAAATACTTCTTTAAAACCTAAGAAGAAAAAATTTAAGAAAAATAATGGTAGACCTCCCAAGAAAAATAATGGTGAAAATCACCAAGCACAAAATCAACAAGTTCAAGAAAAGGGACCATGCTTTGTTTGTGGCAAGAGTGGGCATATTGCTCAATTTTGCAAGTTCCGGAAACGTGGTCCTAACCCTCAGGCAAACGTTACCGAAGAACCTTTTGTGGCGGTGATTACGACATGAACATGGTTGAGAATGTTGATGGATGGTGGACTGATTCTGGTGCAAACCGTCATGTCTGTTATGACAAAGACTGGTTTAAAAAATATACTCATTTTGAGGAGCCCAAAACTATCATGCTTGGTGATGCTCACACTACTCAAGTGCTTGGAAAGGGAGATGTTGAATTATATTTTACTTCTGGAAGGATATTAACACTGAAAGATGTACTTTATACTCCTTCTATGAGAAAAAAATTGATGTCTAGTTTTCTTCTTAATAAAGCAGACTTTAAACAAATTATTGAATCTGATCAATATGTAATAGTGAAGAAAGGTATTTTTGTGGGGAAGGGGTATGCATGTGATGGGATGTTTAAGTTGAATGTTGAAATGAATAAAACTTCTACTTCTGTTTATATGCTTTCTTCTACTAATTTTTGGCATGCTTGTTTGTGTCATATTAATGATCGTTATGTTGGAATCATGAGTAGTTTAGGATTAATCCCAATGATTAAAAAGAATTTTGAAAAGTGTGAGGCTTGTAGTAAAGCCAAGATCACTAAAAGGCCTCATTTTCAAATTGAAAGAAAAATGGATTTGTTAGAATTAGTTCATACTGATATTTGTGAACTTGGTGGAATTCTAACTCGTGGAGGTAATATATATTTTATCACTTTTATTGATGATTATTCTAAGTTTACATATGTTTACTTGATGAAAAATAAAAGTGATGCTTTTGAAAATTTCAAAACTTATCTCAATGAGGTTGAAAATCAGTTTGGAAGAAAAATAAAAAGAATTAGAAGTGATAGAGGCCGTGAATATGAATCAAATGAGTTTAATTCTTTTGTTAAATCATTGGGAATAATTCATGAAACTACTCCTCCTTACTCTCCTTTGTCTAATGGAGTAGCAGAAAGGAAAAATAGAACTTTGGTTGAATTGACTAATGCCATGCTAATTGAGTCACATGCACCTTTAAATTTTTGTGGTGAAGCTATCTTAACTGCTTGTTATGTGTTGAATCGTGTGCCTCATAAAAAGTCTAAATTGACACCTTTTGAATTATGGAAAGGTTACAAGCCAAGTTTGGGTTATCTAAGAGTTTGGGTTGTCTAGCCTTTGTGAGGCTAATGGATCCCAAGATTACAAAGTTGGGTAAGAAAGTTACTACTTGTGTTTTTCTTGGTTATGCTTCAAATAGTACAGCCTATAGATTTTTTAATCTTGAAGATAATATTGTAGTAGAATCTGGTGATGCTATTTTTCATGAAAATAAATTTTCTTTTGATACTAAAAATAGTGGGGGTCAAAGGATTGAACAAAATATTTTGTCACTACCTAGTTCTTCTACTTCAACTTTAAAAAATAAAGATGTTGTTGATTTTGAGTTAAGAAGAAGTAAAAGAGCTAGAGTAGAAAAAGATTTTGGTCCTGATTTTTATGTGTTTAATGTTGAAAATGACCCTCTAACTTTGAAAGAAGCATTATCTTCACATGATTCTATTTTTTGGAAAGAGGCTGTAAATGATGAAATGGAATCTCTAATTTCTAATAAAACTTGGAAGTTAGTTGATTTACCACCGGGTTGTAAAACAATTGGTTGCAAATGGGTCTTAAGGAAAAAGTTGAAACCGGATGGTTCTATTGATAAATACAAGGCTAGGCTAGTTGCAAAAGGTTTTAAACAACTAGAAGGCCTAGAATTTTTTGATACTTTTTCTCCGGTAACGAGAATTACATCCATTAGACTTTTAGTTGCTATGTCTGCAACTTTTGATTTGCAAATTCATCAAATGGATGTAAAAACTGCTTTTCTTAATGGAGACCTAAATGAAGAAATTTATATGGACCAACCCTAGTGTTTTGTTGAAGCAGGCCAAGAAAGCAAAGTATGTAAACTTACTAAATCCCTATATGGCTTAAAACAGACACCAAAGCAATGGCATGAAAAGTTTGATTCCTGCATGATTGAAAATGGTTTTAAGACAAATGAGTGTGATAAGTGCATATATCATAAGTCTTGGAATAATTCACATGTGATCATTTGCCTATATGTTGATGATTTGTTGATCTTTGGCTCTAACATGAATGTTATTGATTAAGCTAAAAATGTTCTTAGAAGCCATTTTGATATGAAAGATCTTGGTGAGGCAAATTTTATTCTTGGAATAAAAATAACAAGAACATGTGAGGGGATTTTCCTTGACCAGTCACATTATGTTGAGAAAATTTTGAAAATATATAACTTTCATGATTGCAAGCATGTTACTACTCCTTTTGATTCAAGTGTTCACTTATTTCCTGTTGAAAGGGAAAATGATGTAATAAATCAAAAGGAATACGCTAGTATAATCGGAAGTTTGAGATATGTGACTGATTGCACTAGGCTTGATATTACATATGCAGTAGGAGTACTTGGCAGGTTTACAAGCAAGCCAGATAATGAACATTGGCATGCTATAACAAGAGTTATGAGATATTTAATTGGAACGAAAAATTGTGGTTTGTTCTATAAAAAAATATCCTGTTGTACTTGAAGGCTTTTGTGATGCGGATTGGAACACTTTGTCAGGTGATTCCTGTTCTACAACTGGTTATGTCTTTAGTTTAGGTGGTGGTGCTGTTTGTTGGAGATCAAAAAAGCAAACTATAATTGCTAACTCTACCATGGAGGCTGAACTAATTGCTTTAGCTTCAGCTAGTGAGGAAGCGAATTGGTTAAGAGATTTATTGTTTCAAATTCCTTATTTTGAAAAACCAATTCCTCCTATTTTAATTCATTGTGATAGCACCACTGCAATTGGTAGAGTTCAAAACCGTTATTACAACGGTAAATTCAGACCTATAAGGAGGAAACACAGTAATGTAAGATCGTATTTGACAAATGGTACCATTAATGTTGATTATGTCAAATTTTGTAACAATCTTGCAGATCCTCTTACGAAGGCCTTAACAAGAGAAAAGGTCTGGAGCACATCGAGGGGGATGGGATTGAAGCCTACAAATCCTTGATTCATATATGAGGAAACCCAACCTGGGGACTAGAGATCCTATAACCAGGTTCAAAGGGAAAAACTGATTACTTGTTGTGAAAAATGCACTATTTTTTTCCCTCCCTATGATGTGAGTGCATTATGTCCTGTAGTTTGTGAAGGTTGAGTTGATAAAACTCTTAATGAATATCTGTAGCCCGTATGGATGAAGTGTTAATATTACAGGAGCACTCTCGACAGATTTCACCTATGTGATGTGTGGAAGTAGGTCGCTTCCTATGAGAATGAGGCTTATTCTCAATGCACTCATGAAACCGGGATAGCACATGGCCACAACGTGCTGGCTGTTAAAGCTCATGTCAACACCTTGATTATTATGTGTGAGCAGTGATATTTTATTTCACTTAAGCAGTCATAGTTCAAGTCTGAGACCACTACGACTCTGGAGTAAAAGTTACTGTTTCACTAAGTGGAGGTTCAATGCAGAGCACACCTTCATTATGCATAGTAGTCTTCCTTCAACTGATATACTCTCTTATCTATATATTAAAATGAGTGGGGGATTGTTAGATTATTAGCATTTTAATATTAATATTTAACATATTAAATTGCTTTATTTTGGAGTTATAAGAATGAACATTGGAATGGATGACTTCTACATCATCCATTAGCATTGGTTGTCCATCACTTTATTTCATTCTTAATACCTCCATTACTCTTTGTAACCTATGTAACATATGTAACTCCTATTGTAACATATGTAACCTATGTAACTCCTATTGTAACTTATGTAACTCCTATTGTAACATATGTAACCTATGTAACTCCTAAGGCCATTATCTTCACTATTTACTACCTCCATTATCTTCCTATTTATTGCTAGGAAGACTTCTTGTAGTATAAATAGTGGTGGTCTTCATTTGGTTTGGAACACACAAAACACAAGAGAAAACAAAGAGTGAAAGAGTTAGTCTAAAAGAGAGTTCTTATTAGTTGAAGGGAGGTGTTTTTTTTTGTGGAGCTTTGGACTCAACTCTTGTCCAGAGTTGTTGAGTTATACTTTGTGAAGGCTGTTGTATCCTGGAGGGGACAAGTCAAAGAGGACTATTGCTGGACCGGTGAAAACATTTGCTGCATTGGGCTTGAATCTCCTTAAAGAGAGCGAGATATCCGCGCCTCAGCCTGAAGAGATTACTTTCTTCATTTTATTTTCAATTGTAATCTTGCAATTTTATTATCTTGTATGTTTTTTCACTAACAGACTCAAGTATGCAAGTAGACAACGAACCAGAAAGTTGACACCAACTTTGGTTGTTTCTGGTTTCCAACTGAGTAGATTTGACTATTCTTTGTTCACAAACACCATGAAGGAAGCCTAGTGATGATATTGATCTATGTTGATGATCGGTTGATCATAGGAAATAATCACGAGATAATCTTGGAAACAAAGAAAATACTCAAGGATAATGTTAAGATCTAGGACTTATGTGACTTGAGATAAAGGAATTATGTGACTTGAGATACTTTCTGGAAATAGTATTTTCCAGGAACGACATTGGATTCTAATGAATTATTGCCTTGAGTTTATTTTGGACATGGAATTATCTAGCTCAAAGTCAGCTGGAGCTCCTATTAAGTTGAATCAGAATCTCGAAATTTAAGAGTTTGATCTACACTCTCTTCTTTCTAATGGAAATGACAAGCTACTAGATCCTAGTGCATATCAAAAGATGGTAGGGAAGCTTCTTTGTCTGACAATAATAACGCCAGATATTGCATTTGCAGTGTATCTTCTGAGCCAATTTATATGCAATCCCAAGACATCTCACATCTAAGCAACAATAACTATATATTCCTTTAAACTCTATTTATAGCTTAATTTTCACATTTATGCATAACTAATTTCGTAAGTCTTCAACCTCCTTAATCTTAAAATAATTCTTTTAAAAAAAAACAACTTAGTACTAAAAAAAGTTATTTAATACAAACTATACTTAGTAAATATCTAATTATAAATTTGATTTTTTACTAAAGAAAAATATTAGTTCATGTCCTCCTGATTCTCCTCCCCCACCCCACCCCCACCTTCTCTACATTATTTTTAACCATGTATAATAATATTCACTACTTGTTTTATAATAACGTTTCATATTTTTCTATTTAAAGTTATGCTATATAAATGTTATTTTTATTTAAAATTTATTTGATAAATTTTTATGTTTGTTTATATTTCGATTTCTCATAAATCTTCTTTTACTTTAATAAGCTTAAGATGGAAATTCTATTTTTAAACTAAATAAAAAAAAGTTTTATCTTTAAATACATATGATCATAGTGGGAATGCAAACACAGAATTATTTAAGCTAAATAAAATGAAAGTTCTATTTTTAAAAATGAATAATTAAAGCTTGCAAAGGAAATATCAAAAACTAAATAAACTGAAGGGTAATTTTGTAAACAAACAACCTAGTCTTAAAATTTAGGGGAAAAGTTTGAAATATATCAAAACTTTGACCAAGATTGTTGTAACGATATCAAACTTTGGAAAGAACCTTTTACCCCCCACACTATTTAATATTTTATTTTAAAGATATATATGTACCCACGTGGACATAAAAAATATTGCATAACGATAAATAGTAATGTGTCCACGTGCGCACATGATACATCTTTAAAATATATTATTAAATAGTGCCGGGGTACAATGTACTCCATGAAGTTTGGTATCGTAAAAGTAATTTTGCCTAAAGTTAGAATATTTTTCAAACCATTTTCCCTAAAATTTATGTAATGCATATTATTTTGAATTGTAACGACCTGTTTAGTCGTTTTGAGCAGCAGATTTTATTTCTGGAAAAACAGGCTGAGACGACGGAACCCACGACGGAACGTCATGAGCACGACGGACCGTCGATGGTGTCTCGTCCCAAAACACTTAGAAATTCTGAAATTTGGGTGCTGAAATCGACTCTCTGAACTTTGTAACGAAATGGCAGGACGGACCGTCACAAGTGTGATGGACCGTCACAGACCCTTGGTGGAAATCTGGGTCTCTAAACTTTGCGACGACCTGCAGGACAGACCATCGCAGGCACGACGGCCCGTCACAGGTTGCGCAATTCCAGTCTGGGTCGGATTTCTTGATACGTTTTAAGGGACGTTTTTGACTACTCTTGCCTTAATTATAAAGTTAGTGGGTTAATGTTAATAAGTCTAATTACTTGGGGGTTAAAAGAGGTAACCTTAAGTTAATTAGTGGGGCATTATTGCCATCTTTTATCCTTAATTATATACTAATTAGGGTAAAAGAAAGAGGGTTTGAATAAAGAAAATAGAAAGAACAAGAGAAAGTTGAACGAGAAAGAGGAGAAACGAAGAGGACACAAAGCTTTGGGAATTTGCTTGCTTGATTTCTAATCTTCGGTGGAGGTAAGTTATGGTTTTCATGTTTTCATAGTAAACTCATAATAGAGAATGATATGTATTGGTAGTATTGTAAACCCTGCTATGTGCTTAATTGTATGCATGCATGAACGTGATTATATAATTGTGATTATATTAAGCATGATGAAGTTATTGAATCCCAAATCATGATAAAAACCTAATCTCTTTTTAATGATGATGCCTTGGTAAGGGAGAAGGCTTGATGAACTAAAGTAATGAGATTGATGATGCCTTGGTAAGAAACAAGGTTTGATGAATTGATGGAAGGAGATTTAGGGGATCGGGTGTCACGAATCGATACGTAGAATTAGGGGATCGGGTGTCACGAACCGACACGTAGATTTAGGGGATCGGGTGTCACGAACCGACACGTAGATTTAGGGGATCGCGTGTCACGAACCGACACGTAGAATTAGGGTATCGGGTGTCACGAACTGACACGTAGAATTAGGGGATCGGGTGTCACGAACCGACATGTAGAATTAGGGGATCGGGTGTCACGAACCGACACGTAGAATTAGGGGATCGGGTGTCACGAACCGACACGTAGATTTAGGGGATCGGGTGTCACGAACCGACACGTAGACTTAGGGGATCGGAGTGTCACGTACCGACACAAGAGGATTAATGAATATGAGGGATCGGAGTGTCACGTACCGACACAAGAGGATTAATGAATATGAGGGAGCGGAGTGTCACGTACCGACACAAGAGAAATAAAGATAGTGAATCTTGAAAGATGTTAATATACTCAATCTAATGAACATAATTCCCAAATGAGTATGGTATTGAGGCTTGAGTCCTCATGCGTGAACTTGACGGTAATTGTTAATGATATAGTACTTGTTGTTGCTACATGTTGAGTATCATGGTTGATTTTATGATATTATTGGTATATATTGATTTCTATTTTGAGTTGGCCTATGATATCTACTCAGTACCCGTGTTTTGTACTGACCCCTACTTTTATGTTCTCTTCTTGTTTATTTGTGGAGTGCAGCAAACGGGCCATCGTCTTCAACTCAACAATAATTCAAGCCAGTCTTACTACATCGGAAATTCAGGGTGAGCTAATGCTTCTAGCTTGGACTGGATCTTCTTCTTCAAGTCTCGATGCCTTGAACTTCTGGCATGGACTAGCTTCTTATGTAGTTTTAGCTTTTAGAATACTCGTAGTTTAGTCGTTTGATCGTAGATGTTCTTGTGATGATGACTTCCAGATTTTGGGGAATAATAGATGTTGAATTTTAGAAGTTAATGAATTGGTCTTTATTTAATGAGTTTAAGTCTTCCGCATTTCTTTCTGTTGATATTATATTGAAATGTTAAGGTTAGATTGGTTGGTTCGCTCACATAGGAGGGTAAGTGTGGGTGCCAGTCGCGGCCCGGATTTAGGTCGTGACAAACTTGGTATCAGAGCATTAGGTTCGTTGGTCTCATCACACAAGAACGAGTCTAGTAGAGTCTTAAGGAACGGTAGGGGGACGCCTTTACTTTTCTTTGAGAGGCTATAGGACTTTAGGAAAATTCCATTCTTTCTTTCTTTCTTTCGTGCTACTACTTGAATCCAATTGGTATCTGGGTGATACAAATTGGTATCTGACCATCTTCACTCTCTTTCGCAGATGGTTAGAACTAGAGCAACGACTACGCCAACACCAACACCAGCACCGGCGGGACAGGGTGCGTCTGAGCAAGCCACTGGGGCTGTAGCTCGAGGAAGAGCAGCGGCAAGAGGCCGTGGTAGAGGTCGTGGGAGGACGTCCTCTAGGGGAAGAGGACGAGCACCTAGTCCATCTGATACTAGGGCAGTGACTCCTCCACCGACTGAGGAAGTAATAAGAGAAGGGGAGGATGGGGAAACTGAACAAGTGCAGAATGAGGGATTGCCACCCCAACCTACCCCAGAGATGATCAATCAGGTTCTCGCTTATCTTAGTGGGTTGTCTGATCAGGGTCAGGCACCTCCAGTGTTTTCTGCACCAACACCTCCGGTTTCAGAAGTACAACATGCAGCCACTATGGCTCCTAGTATGGATGCCTCATTGGACATAGGCACATTTCCACGTCTGACTACTGGGCCTATAATGACAAATGATCAGCATGAACTTTTCAGTAAGTTCTTGAAATTGAAACCTCCGGTCTTCAAGGGTGCTGAATCGGAGGATGCTTATGATTTTCTGGTTGACTGTCACGAGCTACTACACAAGATGGGTATAGTAGAACGGTTTGGTGTGGAGTTTGTGACTTATTAGTTTCAAGGGAACGCCAAAATGTGGTAGCGGTCACATATTGAGTGTCAACCAACAGAGGCACCACCTATGACTTGGGCCTCATTCTCTAGCTTGTTTATGGAGAAGTATATCCCCCGAACTTTGAGGGATAGGAAAAGGGATGAGTTCTTGAGCCTAGAGCAAGGTAGAATGTCGGTCAATGCATATGAGGCTAAGTTTCATGCATTATCCCGGTATGCCACCCAACTATGTTTCAGTCCACAAGAGCGGATTCGCCATTTTGTGAAGGGGTTGAGGTCAGAGTTGCGGATTTCAGCCTTACAGGTAGCGGCTACGGCAAAATCCTTTCAAGAGGTGGTAGACTTCGTGATAGAGGTGGAAGGAGTGAAGCCAGATGACTTCACCACGACATCGACATCAAAAAGGTTTTGAAAGGGAGGCGAGTTTAATGGTTCTTACTCTAGAGGACAAGGTTCCGGAGGTTACGCAGTTCGACCCATTCAGTCTTCACTACAGACTGTAGTTGGGGGTCCACCTCAGACCGGTCAACACTTCTCTGAGAGACCTATGCTTGACTCCAGAGAGTGTTATGGGTGTGGGGAGACTGGGCATATTAGGAGAAATTGTCAAAAACAGAGTTATAGACCCCCAATGGCTAGAGGTAGAGATGGTCATGGTAGAGGCCGTCATTCTGGAGGACGTGGTGGTCGAGGTAATGGTGGTCATCAAAACGGCCGAGGTGATGGGCAAACTAGAGCCACTACATCACAACATGGTAGGGGCAACGGACAGACAAACGATAGGGCCCATTGTTACGCTTTCCCTGGGTGGTCTGAAGCGGAGGCATCTGATGCTGTCATCACAGGTAATCTTCTGGTTTGTGATTGCATGGCTTCTGTATTGTTTGGTCCTGGATCCACATTTTCTTATGTATCTTCCTCATTTGCTAATGGTCTAAATTTACATTGTGAATTACTTGATATGCCTATTCGTGTTTCTACTCCGGTGGGTGAGTCTGTGGTAGTTGAAAAGGTGTATAGGTCTTGTTTGGTGAACTTTGTGGGGAGCAACACTTATGTAGATTTGGTTATCTTAGAAATGGATGATTTTGATGTAATTCTGGGTATGACTTGGCTTTCTCCGCAATTTGCGATTTTGGATTGTAATGCTAAAACGGTGACGCTAGCCAAGCCTGGGATAGATCCGTTAGTTTGGGATGGTGACTACACTTCCAATCCGGTGCGTATCATCTCCCTTCTTCGTGCTAAGAAAATGGTTAGTAAAGGGTGTTTAGCTTTCTTGGCATATCTCAAGGATGACACTACCCAAGTACCTTCGATTAAGTCTGTTTCGGTGGTCCGTGAGTTTCTAGATGTGTTCCCTGCAGATCTTCCTGGTATGCCACCAGATAGGGATATTGATTTTTGTATTGACCTTGAACCGGGTACTCGCCCCATTTCGATACCCCCTTATAGAATGGCTCCCGCGGAGTTAAGAGAGTTAAAAGCCAAACTTCAAGAGTTGTTAAACAAAGGCTTTATTAGACCAAGTGCATCTCCTTGGGGTGCTCCGGTTTTGTTTGTAAAGAAGAAGGATGGGAGTTTTCAAATGTGTATAGACTACAGACAACTAAACAAGGTAACCATAAAGAACAAGTATCCTCGTCCCCGCATTGATGACTTGTTTGATCAGTTACAAGGTGCTTGTGTCTTCTCTAAGATTGACTTGAGATCCGGTTATCATCAATTGAAAATACGGGCAACGGATGTGCCAAAGACTGCTTTTCGAACGAGGTATGGGCATTACGAATTTGTAGTGATGTCTTTTGGTCTTACGAATGCCCCTGCTGCGTTCATGAGCTTGATGAACGGGATTTTTAAGCCATATTTGGACCTCTTCGTGATCGTATTTATTGATGATATATTGGTATACTCAAAGAGCAAGAAGGAACATGGAGAACATTTGAGAATGGTATTGGAAATGTTGAGAGAGAAAAAGCTTTATACCAAGTTCTCTAAGTGTGAGTTTTGGCTAGATGCAGTGTCCTTCTTGGGGCACGTGGTTTCTAAGGATGGAGTGATGGTGGATCCTTCTAAGATTGAGACAGTGAAGAATTGGGTAAGACCCACTAACGTGTCAGAAATAAGGAGCTTTGTTGGGTAAGCTAGCTACTACCGCCGATTTGTCAAGGGATTCTCTTCTATTGCTTCCCAATTGACGAACTTGACTAAGCAGAATGTTCCATTCGTATGGTCGGACGAATGTGAGGAAAGCTTTCAGAAGCTCAAGACTTTGTTGACTACCGCACCTATCCTTACCTTGCCAGTAGAGGGTAAGAACTTCATTGTTTATTGTGATGCATCCTATTCTGGTTTGGGTGCAGTACTAATGCAAGAGAAGAGTGTGATTGCTTATGCTTCAAGGCAACTAAAGGTGCATGAACGTAACTATCCGACCCACGATTTGGAAATTGGCTGCGGTGGTGTTTGCATTAAAGCAATGGAGACACTATTTATATGGGGTTAAGTGTGTGATCTATACGGATCATCGTAGCCTACAGTATGTCTTTACTCAGAAAGATTTGAACTTGAGACAGAGGAGATGGATCGAACTACTGAAGGACTACGACATCACTATTTTGTATCATCCGGGGAAGGCGAATGTTGTAGCGGATGCTTTAAGTAGAAAGGTGGGAAGCATGGGAAGTCTAGCTCACTTGCAAGATTCTAGACGCCCATTGGCTAGAGAGTTTCAGACTCTAGCTAATGACTTGATGAGATTAGAAGTAAATGAGAGAGGATTGTTGGCTAGTGTGGAGTCAAGATCTTCTTTTCTTGACAAAATTAAGGGAAAACAGTTTGATGATGAGAAACTAAGGCGAATCCGAGATAAAGTATAGCGAGGGGAGGCTAAGGAAGCACAAATCGATGAGGAAGGTGTTTTGAGAATCAAGGGAAGGGTATGTGTACCCCGCGTCGATGATTTGATCAACACTATTCTGACAGAAGCTCATAGTTCAAGGTATTCTATACATCCGGGTGCAACCAAGATGTATCGTGACCTAAAACAACACTTTTGGTGGAGTAGAATGAAGCGTGATATTGTTGACTTTATTGCCAAGTGTCCAAACTGTCAACAAGTAAAGTATGAACACCAAAGGCCCGGAGAAACACTTCAGAGAATGCCCATTCCGGAATGGAAGTGGGAAAGAATTGCAATGGACTTTGTGGTTGGTCTTCCAAGGACAATGGGTAAGTATGACTCCATTTGGGTGATTGTTGATAGGTTAACTAAATCTGCTCATTTCATTCCGGTAAAGGTGACTTACAATGCAGAGAAGTTAGCCAAGATCTATATCTCAAAAATTGTTCGATTGCATGGGGTTCCACTATCCATCATATCAGATAGAGATACACAGTTTACTTCTAAGTTTTGGAAAACATTGCATGCGGAATTGGGTACTAGGTTGGACCTTAGTACTGCGTTCCATCCTCAGACCGATGGTCAGTCTGAAAGGACGATTCAAGTGTTGGAGGATATGCTTCGTGCATGTGTGATAGAGTTTGGTGGCCATTGGGATAGCTTCCTACCCTTAGCGGAGTTTTCATACAATAATAGCTATCACTCAAGTATTGATATGGCCCCATTTGAAGCATTGTATGGGAGGAGATGTAGGTCTCCCATTGGTTGGTTTGATGCATTCGAGGTTAGACCTTGGGGTACTGACCTTTTGAGGGATTCGATAGAGAAAGTGAAGTCTATTCAAGAAAAGCTTCTAGCGGCGCAAAGTAGACAAAAAGAATATGCAGATCGAAAGGTTAGAGACTTACAGTTCATGGAAGGTGAACAAGTCTTGTTGAAGGTTTCGCCAATGAAAGGGGTGATGCGATTTGGTAAGCAAGGTAAACTTAGCCCAAGGTATATTGGTCCATTTGAAGTACTTGAGCGAGTAGGGGAGGTGGCTTATGAGTTAGCCTTGCCTCCAGGGCTGTCCGGAGTGCATCCGGTATTCCATGTGTCTATGTTGAAAAGATAACATGGGGATGGAAATTACATTATCCGTTGGGATTCAGTTTTGCTTGATGAGAATTTGTCTTATGAGGAGGAACCTGTTGCTATTTTAGATAGAGAAGTTCGCAAGTTGAGGTCAAGAGAGATTGCATCCATCAAGGTGCAATGGAAGAATCGACCGGTTGAAGAAGCCACTTGGGAGAAGGAGGCGGATATACGAGAAAAATACCCATATCTGTTTACAGATTCAGGTACTCCTTTTCGCCCTTATTTTCCTTCTTGTGATCGTTCGGGGACGAACGATGGGTAAATTGGTATCTAATGTAACGACCTGTTTAGTCGTTTTGAGCAACAGATTTTATTTCTGGAAAAACAGGCTGAGACGACGGAACCCACGACGGAACGTCATGAGCACGACGGACCGTCGAGGGTGTCTCGTCCCAAAACACTTAGAAATTCTGAAATTTGGGTGCTGAAATCGACTCTCTGAACTTTGTAACGAAATGGCAGGACGGACCGTCATAGGTGTGATGGACCGTCACAGACCCTTGGTGGAAATCTGGGTCTCTGAACTTTGCGACGACCTGCAGAACGGACCGTCGCAGGCACGACGGCCCGTCACAGGTTGCGCAATCCCAGTCTGGGTCAGATTTTTTGATACGTTTTAAGGGACGTTTTTGACTATTCTTGCCTTAATTATAAAGTTAGTGGGTTAATGTTAATAAGTCTAATTACTTGGGGGTTAAAAGAGGTAACATTAAGTTAATTAGTGGGGCATTATTGCCATATTTTATCTTTAATTATATACTAATTAGGGTAAAAGAAAGAGGGTTTGAATAAAGAAAATAGAAAGAATAAGAGAAAGTTGAACGAGAAAGAGGAGAAACGAAGAGGACACAAAGCTTTGGGAATTTGCTTGCTTGATTTCTAATCTTCGGTGGAGGTAGGTTATGGTTTTCATGTTTTCATAGTAAACTCTTAATAGAGAATGATATGTATTGGTAGTATTGTAAACCCTGCTATGTGCTTAATTGTATGCATGCATGAACGTGATTATATAATTGTGATTATATTAAGCATGATGAAGTTATTGAATCCCAAATCTTGATAAAAACCTAATCTCTTTTTAATGATGATGCCTTGGTAAGGGAGAATGCTTGATGAACTAAAGTAATGGGATTGATGATGCCTTGGTAAGAAAGAAGGCTTGATGAATTGATGGAAGGAGATTTAGGGGATCGGGTGTCACGAACCGACACGTAGAATTAGGGAATCGGGTGTCACGAACCGACACGTAGAATTAGGGGATCGGGTGTCACGAACCGACACGTAGAATTAGGAGATCGGGTGTCACGAACCGACACGTAGAATTAGGGGATCGGGTGTCACGAACCGACACGTAGATTTAGGGGATCGGGTGTCATGAACCGACACGTAGACTTAGGGGATCGGAGTGTCACGTACCGACACAAGAGGATTAATGAATATGAGAGATCGGAGTGTCACGTACCGACACAAGAGGATTAATGAATATGAGGGAGCGGAGTGTCACGTACCGACACAAGAGAAATAAAGATAGTGAATCTTGAAAGATGTTAATATACTCAATCTAATGAACATAATTCCCAAATAATTATGGTATTGAGGCTTGAGTCCTCATGCGTGAACTTGACGGTAATTGTTAATGATATAGTACTTGTTGTTGCTACATGTTGAGTATCATGATTGATTTTATGATATTATTGGTATATATTGATTTCTATTTTGAGTTGGCCGATGATATCTACTCAGTACCCGTGTTTTGTACTGACCCCTACTTTTATGTTCTCTTCTCGTTTATTTGTGGAGTGCAGCAAACGGGCCATCGTCTTCAACTCAACAATAATTCAAGCCAGTCTTACTACATCAGAAATTCAGGGTGAGCTAATGCTTCTAGCTTGGACTGGATCTTCTTCTTCAAGTCTCGATGCCTTGAACTTCTGGCATGGACTAGCTTCTTATGTAGTTTTAGCTTTTAGAATACTCGTAGTTTAGTCGTTTGATCGTAGATGTTCTTGTGATGATGACTTCCAGATTTTGGGGAATAATAGATGTTGAATTTTAGAAGTTAATGAATTGGTCTTTATTTAATGAGTTTAAGTCTTCCGCATTTCTTTCTGTTGATATTATATTGAAATGTTAAGGTTAGATTGGTTGGTTCGCTCACATAGAAGGGTAAGTGTGGGTGCCAGTCGCGGCCCGAATTTGGGTCGTGACATGAATACAACAAATCAAACCTCAAAAAGAAATAATCTCAGCATAATTTGTCTCATGGTAACTAATCCTAACATAACTTATATCATTATAACTAATTTGATCATAACTTGTTTTCAAACCAAACAACCCTAAGATTGTAAATTATTGATTGTGGCAATACAATTTCTGTTCTTCTCTCTCAATTCACTGAATTTAATTGTGATGGAATAGTAAGTACTCTTTCATTCTTAATCAAGAGGTCTCGCGTTTGAGCCCCCTTGTGTACGGAGTTGCCTTTGTTATGAAGCGTTTTATCCCTCAAAGTGGAACTTCTAGGTGCGAATTTAAATTTAATCGAGCTCCAATATGAACATCGAATACCGAGTGGGAAAAAGAAAGCACCTTCCTCCATGACTTTTCCCAGTTCTTTTTTATTTATGCCCTTCCAAATGTTGCTCTTTATTTTTATTTACCTGTAATATAATTTGGCCTGAAACCAATGGACAACTCTAAACGTCCCTTTGAAATAAGAAAAGGGACAACAATAGAAATAAAATGGGGAAGAAATTTGGACAGAATTTCTTTTCAAGTACTCGTTCAACAATTGCAAATGAATATATGAGAAAGAGGACTTTTAAATAAGCTTAAAATTGAGCTTCGTTGCTTTTTCGAAAAGGTTTCATGCCCTTTTAAGACGTGTTTCGCACACTTTAGTCAAACGTGCCTTCTAAAATTGATAAACAATTTTTTACATATACTAAAGGGTAACAAAAATTTAGGTGATTCAGCTGACAAAGCTAACAGTACAAAGTGAAAAAATAATAAATATACCTCCAACCTATCGTTAATGATATGCACATACCCTTTGTTATATTTTTGAAACAATGATGACTCTGTCGTTAAAAAACTAGAGCATATACGTCATTCATTCTAACGGAAGACTAAATATGGACACATGACACAATTTAATCTGTCGATCTGATATTTAATAAGTATAAAATTAGAAAATAAGATTATGACACATGTATATTCATTAGTATAAAGAATATATATATGCTTTAATTTTTGGATGATTGGGGCACCAACGTTACAAAATATGAAGAAGGGTTCCTGCTACCATTTACACTAATTTGGGGTATATTTATCCTTTTACGCTAGTATATAATCCAAATCACGTATAAAAGTCTCCCGTGCCATTTAGTCTTTAGGAAATCAGAAGAATAAAAGAAGGCGTATTCTGTATTGTTGGCAAGAAATGAAGTTTACTATCTGGCCGCCATTTCCGGGGTGAATGCATCAAGAAAGTCAAAACAGGGATCTAGCTGGTTATGTGGATCTCTGAGAAAGATCCAGTTTGCACTTTTTTTTTTTCAAACACGTTACACATCAGTGAAATTAGTTGCCAAACACATAATAATTAATTTCCTTATCAATTTCACCAACATTACACTTTTTAAAGTACAAAATTCCAACTGATAAGAAGAAAAGACGCTGATTAGGCCCAGTACTCTGCATAATGTAAAAGACTTTAGTAGCGCTTAAAAGGATCTTTTTACCTTCTACTCTATTCGCCATTCGAGGGAATTAAGAAGTCCCGCAAAACTATCTCTCTTCAGTGAACTATATATATCCTACCTATATTGTAAAAGACAGTCATTATTTTGTCACAAATGTAGTTCCTAAAGAAAACTATCACTCAATATATCAATTAGCATGCTGCAGAAACAATTAATTCTCTCACCAAACAACATATATCACTGTACAAGGTATACAAATGTTGCAGATCTTCAGAGAGCTTGCACAAAATCATAGACATGTTGGCAGTTCCTATTCATATTTGTATAATCTAAAATTCACCCCCAATCGGCAATCACACTACACTTCAACTCGCTACACTTTTCGGGCTGCCCTTAGGATCTGATCCAGAAATCTGCCCTACTAAACTGCAAAATAAAATTTGAATCAAAACTTAGCACTATACAATCATCATCAACAGATTAAAATAGACAAAACAATGTCGCACATACTTGTGTGAGCCAGCACTTTTAGTAGCAGTTCTGGCAGACAGATCAGAGTTGTATTGTTGAATAATAAAGCTATTCGATCTTGATCCACTTGGTTGAGGGGAATCGTGAGAAATCACAGCGGAACTTCCAGAGGACATACCTACAAACAATTTTGCAATGTCCCAAATAATCAGATAATTGGTTCGTTGGAAACAAATCTGATTGCTTACATGATATCGGATGCAATTAACTCTATCCAGCATGATTCTAAAACAATTACACTCACAAATTGAAATATGAAAGATACAAGCAATGTCAAATCATTACCTTGAAAACACAGCACGAGAAAGAAGAGGACAGTGAAGAGAAAGGCAAGGACACTGCTGGTCGATGATGATGATGATGAATTCGAAGATGCTTTTGCTGCTTTCATTTTCTTCAAGGCCTTAATTCTCTCAATCCGTACACGTTTCATCATTGCGAGTTCAGCGATCTCTTTAATAAGCTTCTGATCAGCAGCATCCAAAGATATTCCTCTTGGAGGTCTAGGAGGCTTTTTAGCACTACCGGATTTACGCTTATCTTTCACATTTTTCTTCTCTACGCCATTTTCAGCCACTAATCCCTTAACCTTATGGTCTACCAGCACCTTTACATTCTCCGGAGAAAGCTCATCGTCATCCTTTACATCGCTAATCATACAAAACCCATTTTCAGGTCTAATAAGTTGTTCTTCATCACAGATATTGTTGAAAAATCTATTTCCTACTTTATCAATGGAATTAGTATGAGTAGTTGCTACTTCTTCAATGGTGTTGTTGCACATCTCAACATCAATCACAAAATCACAGGGTGTATGATCCATGAGAACTCCACTCTGCAATCTGCCCCGGATACTGATCTGAAGGAAAATTTTATCAAACAACCCTTCAGTTTACAAAACAGAATTATCAATTTCTTCCCCCTATTTTCATAAGACACACAAAATGCCCCTAAAATTGTGTCAAATTAACAACTCCAATTGATTCAGTAAGCAGCTATATATCATGAACGGCTCAATTCTACTATTTCAAATAAAATTGTTCATATTTTGGTGGTATCTACGCGTTTTTGACGCAAAAGTTTCACAATTTCAAATAAACAAAGTTATAAGCCTATTCATATTCATATTCGAAAATGAGATTATCAAATATACTTGAAAAATCATAAGAGAAAGAAGAACTGCGTAGAAAGTGCTTGTAAGCTTAGTCAAAATATGTAAATTGAAATGAGTAAAGTAAGGGGGAGAAAATAAAGATTTTACCTTTAGAGGCAGATCCGAAGAGTGATATTGGAGATGTGAATCAAGAGGAGTGCACCTATATATCATTTATTAATAAAATGAGTAGTGCCGATGTCAGAGCTTTGATATTCAAATTGAATTATATGAGAGAGAATGCGACAAGTAAGGCTAAACGCACGAGGCTGTTTAATTTCTGTGGGAATTAACATCCAAACTACTACTACACTCATTTTTATTTATTTTTTTCAATTATTGTTTTTTATTTACCGTTAATAAATTTATGATTGTTTTGTTACGAGGAAAGAGACTTGTCCAATATTTGTTACCATTTGATTATTGATTTGACAGCATACTGCACCAGCCGAGAAAGTGAGATTCTGCCTGTTAAAACATTTTTTCCTTGTTTTTCATCAATCTCCACCGACACTTTTTCTGATCAACTTTAAAAAAGTTCAATAAATAAATTTCATTCTCATGACTTTTAAATTAAAAATTCCGTGGAATATATATATACTATAATATCTTTTAATTTAGTACACTCAATATATCACATAAAAATTGAGACTAATAAGTTATCAAAAAAGAAAACATAACATTTTCCTTTCAACGGACTTAATAAAAGCATAAGTGGAGTCTATACTATCGGTTGGGCTAAGGTTCATTCTGAATTATTTGAATGAAAAATAATATGATTAAAGTTGTTTTTCTATATGTATATTATAAACATTAAATTCCTATAAATATGTAAGAGATGTGTAGTTTCGGGTATCAAATTAATTTATCATTTATTTTTAAATTAAAATTGAGCGCACACTTATTTAAGTAGGATTGTACTTGAGATAAATGGATCAATACGTTTCTTAGAAGTAGTTAGTTTGTAGAGTCAAATTCCAAATGTTTTAATCAACGAGTACAAAATACATGACAGATATCTTTTTTTCTTTATTAGAACAGCGGGATTTCAAACATTTTTCTATTGTTGCAACTTCAAATTGAAGGTTTATGTTGTTATGTTGTCATATTCATACCTCACATGGGTGGCAAAGTCACGTAGATAGGAGACTAAATCAAAATCTTCCAAACAGAGATCAAGACAATTAATTAGCACAATAACAAATCCATAATTAAAAAGAATTAGTAGTCCACCCATTTTCTTTAAAGTTTTTGTAATATATAGATTTTTTGAGTTTTGGTGAACAAACGGAAGTTAACTTTGTTTATCATACTTGGCTCACAAATAGATGAAGTGTTCATTTTGGTCTGTAAGGAGGGTTTCTTTTGATCTGAACATTTTGTTTATCATACTGGCTCACAAATAGATGAAGTGTTCATTTTGATCTGTAAGGAGGGTTTCTTTTGATCTGAACATTTAAAAAGGAGCAAATTATATAAATCTCACTATTTTAAATTTTATTTACAAAATTCACGGTAATTTTTTTTACAACTTTCTATACCATTTTTTAGCATTCAAATATATTTATCATGATCCGTCAAATATATATATTCACCATTTTTAATAGGCGGAATGAAGGGTTATAACTTATTTCACTAATTAAAGAAGTAAATGATAAGTAATTAATAACCAAAAAGGAATTCAAAGGATCATTCCATATCAGTTCTTATCGGGTTTTTTAATAAAATTTCTAAATCGTATATCATAGAAATTCTGAAATTATAAATTTTATTTTTCTTCATCAATTTCTTTTTTTTTTATCTTTAAGACTAAAGTCAAAAATATACATAATAATAAAATATATTTAAATATTTTTTAAAAGAATATCTATTTTAAAGCCGAACTCTCTCCGATCAAGGGTGTTAGCCCACAATGCCCTATCCTCCAATAAAATATATTGCTACAACAATCTTTGGCTTGCAATTAAGAAGTTTGAAGTTGGTGGTGCCGTATGCACAAGTATAATTTGAGCATATTATTGCCGGCGATTAAGCTTACTTTATGAAATTCATAGTTAGTTTTATTCATGTTGACCTCTTTTGGCCTTTAATTTATTACTTCATTTTCCAACTTTAGTGTATAAATTAATTGTCATAAACGTGTAAGATATTAAATTCTTACACAAAACATCAAAATAGGAACCACGTAGAAAGTGCATTCAAAACAAATTAAAGATATCTGTCGGTCCCAAACATAATATATATTTTGTTTGGCCCATTTAGTCGTTAGCCACGATGTCCCTTGTGATGATGTAACTCTTTGTTGGGTTGCTAGGTGTCCTTTGAAAACCTACCCTTATCTCCAAAGGAGATGTATCTTTCCTCAAACCACCACTCCACCCCCCCCCCCCCACACACACAAAATATCATATTGTCATAAATACATTTATTATTGTGGATGTTCACAATATCATATTGTCACAGATTAGTTAAGCTTGTGGGTAAAAATTATTTAAACCCTTCAATTTTGGTTTAAAAATTATTTTTTTTCTCAATTTTGAAATATAATCATTCTCCTCTTTTATTATATGCACAGTTTATTTTATTTTGGCCATTATTTATCCTTCATTTCTGTAATTGAATTTTGAGATAAAACTTATATAATTTAAAAGTTTGATTTATTTATATTATTTTTATTTGATAGAAGGTTTATATATACATGTCATTATTTGTTAATTGAAATGATATAGATGAGTCAAATTTTTAACAGAAAATATAAATGAGTCTTTTCTCAAAATCCGATGACATAATTGAATTTTTACTTTTTTTTTAATGACTTAATTAATGATATGACATAATAATAATTCATCACGTGTAAAAATGATTTCACAAAATTAAAATTGTTTACAGTCAATATATAATGACATATATGAAAATTTTCTTAAACGAAAATGATATTAATGAGTCTAACTTTTAACGACCACATAGATGAACTTTTTCTCAAACTTCATGACCTAATTGAGTTTTTCTCTTATTATATATAATGTTCAATTTTTAATATATGCATTTTAAAGATTTTATTTAAGCTAATCAACATTAAAAGTAAAAAGGAAAATGCACAAGTACCTCCTTAATTTATTCCCGAAATTTCAGCGACACATTTATATTATACTAAGGTTCTATTACCCCTGAGCTTATTTTATAAGTAATTTTCTACCCCTTTTCGACCTACCTGACACTATCTTGAAAAAAAAGTCAACCAACATTGGGCCACAAGATATTATCACGTAAATCGAAAAGGGATAGAAAATTATTAATAAAATAAATTTAGGGGAATAATAGAATCTTAATATAGTATAAGTGTATCTCTGAGATTTCAGGCATAGATTGAAAGAGTACTCGTACATTATTTCAAAGTAAAATAATGTTTTAATAAGTTTGTTTGTAAATAAGAAAGTTCATAGAATGTGTACAGGTTCAAGGGTAGATGACAAGTCTTTTCAATTAAATTTAATACATAATTAATTCAAAAATATTCTGTTGAAGAAAATAGAGAATTAATCTCTTTGTCCCTAATTATTTGATTTTTTTAAATAGTTTGTTTATAATTATTTATTTATTTTGACAAATTAAAAAAAGATAATTTTTTTTATGTATTATACTCTCAATTAATTATTTTTAAAAAGATAAAATTTCTTGAAAATTTAAAGTTATTAGTTCATTAATTTC
Source organism: Solanum lycopersicum (assembly GCF_036512215.1). Classification (NCBI taxonomy): domain Eukaryota; kingdom Viridiplantae; phylum Streptophyta; class Magnoliopsida; order Solanales; family Solanaceae; genus Solanum; species Solanum lycopersicum. The sequence goes on along the minus strand of NC_090800.1, from coordinate 62,766,251 downwards.
ATAATTAATATAGGCCAAATGTTAAAATTTATTACGATAATAATTAATTTCATAATAGATGTGTCAATTAAACAAATAATTAAAAATAGAGAAAATTGTTATAAATCAAGCTCATAAGAATATAATCATAAAGAGAAGAAGACTAGAGAAGTAGATAGAAGAAGAAGAATTTTCTTCATATGCAAGTGTATGTAAGTCTTATCTGTATATCATACAATAGTGAATGAACAACCCTATTTATAGGTTGAGAGATCACTCCAAAAGTCACCACATTAAGTACCATAATAAATAGATACATTCTTATCCAAAAAGGTTCATGAACCTAATGAATATGGATGGTTGTTCATGTACCAACCTTATGGACTATCCACTCATTCAATGAATTTATAACACTCCCCCTTGAATGTCCATAGATAATGTGCCTCGTTAAAATCTTACTAGAAAAAAAAACCCTATGGGAAAAAATTCTAGTGAAGAAAAAAGAGTACACATATTTTTTGATATGCACTATTTGTTGCCTCATTAAAAAAAACCTTGTCAGGAAAATCCAGTGGGAAAAAACCTCGATCAAGGAAAAAAGAGAGCAACGCGTATTATACTCCACCTGATTAAAACATCACTTACTTTCTTGTGATGATGTCTCCAATCTTCGTACATTGTAGTTGGTATATTCTTTTTCAAAGAAAAACCACACATTTCTTGAATATGCTGTGTCATTTATCTCAACTAGACGCTCTTTCGACTTGCTTCATGGAGGACTTTTATTTCTGCATAGCAACGTTCGCTTCATTGATCGCCAGGATATTATTGTGCCTCCACATGAAAACAAATTGCGTGCTTGAGATAGATCTTTATGCGGATCAGATAAATATTCTGCATCTGCGTAACCAATCAATTTTGTCTTGGATTCCTTGGGATAGAATAAACCCATAACTATGGTCCTTCGAGGATATTCAATCATGTGCTAGACACCATTTTAATGTCCTTTTATAGGGGAGAAACTGAATCTTGCCAGTAAATTTAGTGCAAAACAAATATCTGGTCAAATATTGTTAGTAAGATGCACTAGTGCCCTGATTGCACCAAGATAGAGTTTCATCACCAAGAAACTCTTCATCTTTCTTTTGAGATCAAACTGAATCATCATTTATGTCAAGTGATCTAATAATCATTGAGGTACTCAATGAATGCGATTTATCCATATAAATTGCATCAAAAATTTTCAGTGTATGTTCACTGTTAGACAAATATTTCATTTGTCAAATTATCAATCTGTAGATCAAGACAAAATTTTGTCTTACCAAGACCTTTTCATAAAAATACAAGGACAATAGGGTCATTCTTTTGTACCCTTTTTCTTCCTTGACTATTTCATTCCATATAAGAATTCTTGAAACTTTATTGAAAAAGTTTCTTTCAAACTCTTATATGCTTCAGACACCTCGATTGTTTCAAGGATTTTCATATAACCTTCATTGTCTAGCTAGACATTACAATTATTCATTACATGCATTCAAGTTTTCATATGTTGCCAGATCAAAACAAACCTCATTGCATCCAACAAAGGAGAAAACATCTCCAATAATGTCAGGATTTTTGCGATAAACCTTTATGCCCCAAGGAACAAACCATATTTGATATCTTATAGTTATACTATCGTATAATAATTTATTTGTACTCCACTGACATTATACCTTGAATTATGGACTATCAGTCCAAAATGTCACTTTTCTAAGTGAAACAAAATATACTTAAATTGTGCATTTTACTTGGACAACCATTTATCTGTCCACACTATATGACAGATTTGAATTCAAGATCCTCGTCACAATTTATATCATTAAGCGCTACCTCATATGAAAGATACCATCGACGGTTATTTGATATCGATTCCAACAAGACATAACTTATCGAGATCTCTTCATTTTTCATTATTTCAGATACCTGAACCTTTTTCAAGATTTTATGAAGTGTTATGTCAATGTGCTCCTTTATAGCACTTGCCTCATTATCATGACCATATTGATCATTTGCTCCTTCCTTCTTCAAGGAATTTTATATTAGGAATCGATTGGTCTATTACGCTTCCGGCATATCATAGACTCTGTTCTTCAAGGACTTCACATTGGAGCATTTGCAGCTGAATTATATCATGGGGTCAGTGCATTCATCTGGCAACTGATTTGCAACATTATGCAAATGAATTATCCCTTGAACTTTAAGTCACATATTTATTTAACGAGGATCTAGATAATTTATAATTAACCTCACACATAGTTTTTAGCTGTCAATCATCTCTCCCCCTAATGTTAGAAAATCTAACATTCATTCCAACTTTATTTGGAAGTTCATCTTTGTGCGTGGTTGAGCAATTAAAATCATAACCGCACATTCAACATTTTAGATGAAAATTATATGGTTCCTAACCCTGAACCATTTTTAATGGGAAAACCTTATTGGTTTGATGCATACATGTGTTGCTACATGTTATATAAAATTATCTCATACCAAATCTTATTTGGGAGTTTTGTTCTCATAACCATGATTTAGCTATAATTGGAGGCATACAATTTCTGCTAAATCAACCAGCATTATCAATATAATTTTATATTTTGGAACTGTGCTCTTAATTTTAACAATTCGAGCAAACAACCTTACAAAAACCAATTTGTAAGTTGACAACAAAATACACGTGACCATCGCATAGATGCATCAATCATATAGTTGTAAATGATCCACATGACAGGTGAACGGGCCCATATTCACCCTTTTATATGTTCCAAAAATTTTAGGGGATTACAATCCCAACCTTAGCTGGTACAATGATCATTTTATCAAGAGAACAAGTAATACAAGAGAATTCTTGAAGAATCTTTATTTCTTCATCATATAAATCACCTGAATTCTCAATCACGTTTGCATCACATTTAATCAGAATGGTCAATCAGTCATGCCAATTGATCTTTATTTTAGTACACTTATAATTTACTTTCGCATGTGATTTCATCAGCATGCCCACGTTTGTGTGCAACAAACAAGAGAAAAAGTGGAGTAATCTTTTACATAAATATTTATAACCCTCTTCGATTGTAGTGATTTATAGTCTCAATATTTATTTTCAATTCATCCAAAACTTAAAAAGATTCTTTTGAGACTTACTACAACTCCAATATTATTCCTCTGATAATAGCACAACTCGTTAGAGCTTGCAATTAATTTTGTGTACTATCACATATTGCATGACACCATCCCTATGGTGAGCATCTCCTTCAAGGAGGAAATTATATTATTATTGTCATGGTCAAATCATTACGAGCAAGACGTCTTTCTTGCTTTACTTTTGTTGTACCATAGGTACACAACCAATGACAAATTTGTATTGCCACACAATAATGACCACAACCCTTATAGGCAAGAATTATTTCTTTCTTTTGCCCTTTTGATAGTTCATACCATAGTGACGTATAAAACGTACAATACAATTAGCCATTTCTGTCAAATAAAATTTATTTCTCTCAAATCTCCTGTAGAGATGAGAAGTAACATGTATCATTTTTTTCTCAAACCTTCCATAGAGGTGAGTTGTGGCATATATCCAACCCATAATGATTTTATCACATCTGGACCCATTCTCTTATAGAATGGTCGAGCATTCATGATACTCATCACAAGTCACATTCTCTTCAAGGAATGGACTAACTATTTATATATATTTCGTAAATTTGCATTATATACACATTGTCATGACTTCATCATATTTCCATGACACACCTCAATATCACTTTGAAAGATTAAGTGTACTATCACTTTATCTTCTTGTATCATGATAGAGGATTTATAAACTTGTCAAATTATTGGGTTGACAACATTGACAAGTCTAATGACCTTTCATACCATTTTGATAATAAAAATTGTCTTCACATTTTGAAGGACTATTTGAAGAACTCACAGTGTTCTTCCTTTTATCATTATTACAATGATGACTATTATAATTATGTCCCTCCACGCCCTTATTCATATCATTAATTATTTGTCATCTTTCAGACTAATCATTCACTTCTACCACATTCATATGATTGAATGGAGCAAGTCAACAGGCGGATTTCAGAGTTATCACATGTTGCTATCACATTCTTTTCAAGGAATGGAGCAAATTCAATATGATGAATTTCAAGACATTTCATCAAAAATATATTATTTTTCTTAGTCATCATTTTATCATCGGTATGGTGCATTGGCTCAAACTCAATGTCTTACCCATATAAGGCATGTTACGCCATAATTCTATGGTACTTGAACCCAATCACGGTGCATCAAAACTCTAATTGATGTCTTACCCTTTTGGTGCGATAGAACTTGAATCTATCGTCTTATCCTCAAATATTTTTCATTATGGTGCATCCGGACTTTAACCTGATGTCTTACCCTTATGGTGCGATGAAACTTGAACCCATCGTCTTACCCTTAACCAACAGTATAATAAACCGAAGTACAACATGATTTATTCTTTGAGTCTTTCAAAACAATCAAAATAATATTCAAACTCATGCTATTAAAATTTTATACCTTCTTCCATTTAAGAAGTTTTGGATAGCATGTCATATTCAACCAATAGTAGTATATGTCTTCGATTTCTGATAATTGTTAGTGACTGAATACTATTTTATTTTAAATCATAAAATATTTTATAAAATACATACCTGATTTTATGCATATAATACTTTGATCTTCATAACGAGATCAACCAAAATATGAGCTAAAGAAAAACAAGAACTCACTCTCAATTAGATAGAGGCTCGTGCTGATAACGTGTCATAAAATCAAGCTCATAAGAATATAATCATAAAGAGAAGAAAACAAGAGAAGTAGATAGAAGAAGAGAAATTTTCTTCATATGCAAGTGTATGTAAGTCTTATCTGTATATCATACAATAGTGAATGAACAACCCTATTTATTGGTTGAGAAATCACTCCAAAAGTCACCATATTAAGTACCATAATAAATAGATACATTCTTATCCAAAAAGATTCATGAACCTAATGAATATGGATAGTTGTTCATGTACCAACCTTATGGACTATCCACTCATTCAATGAATTTATAACAAAAACAAGTTTCAAAAATATTTGTTGTTGATATCATATTGAGACAATAACTACATGAATACCTTATTTTATCAAGAATATCTCATAACAAAACTATTTTCCTTAAATAGTAATGCTAAATGATCAGAAAAGTTTGGTCAGAAATGTAAAAGGACTAAAATATCCATGTTATAAGTTTACATTTATTTTCCCAATAATTTTTTTAAACAAAATAATTTTTTTTCTAATTTTCTAATTCTTTAAACTACTCAACATTAACTATTTGGCTGTCAAAGTGAATGAAAAATGTGAATTTGTATGCGTATATTTCATCCAATTTATCTTTAAAAATAAGTATTGTTTTCTCTTTAGTTAATAAAAAAATGTACACTTAAATTAAAAAATATTTTTGTAATTTATATTTATACATTAATATTTTTTTTCATTAAATACCAAATTATGTTCTACATATACCCCTCCCCCAAAACTCAATTATGATCCTAAGGTGCCAAACATATACCTTTAAATTTTTTTTGCTTAAAAAAATAAATCTCTTTATTCAAAAAAGTTATTAAATTTCTCATTAATAATAATGACAAATGACTATCTTATGTACTAAAGATTATACTTAATTATTTTGTAATACAAAATTTAAAATATAGTAATTAAGCATAGATTAAAAAAATTAACTAAATTTTTCTTCAAATAATCAACTAAATAAATTAGTTTATATAATGGATGTTTTTTGAGAGGAAAAAATTATATTGAAATTTAGATATTTTAGAAATAATTGATGATAAGACATTTATAAGTATGTCATGAATAACATATTATTTTTTTATATTATCGTCATTCCAAATGAGAATTAACATATATAGAAAATGGTGAAATTATTTCACTAATTTTAACCATAAATAAAAAATTCACTTATTCCATATATATATATATATATATATATATATATATATATATATATATATATAACATAACACACACACATATATATATATATATATAACATAACTAGGATCTTTATGTTTTAAAAAATATTTTCATTTAATGTAGAATTCTAATATTTCAATAACAATAATCAAATCTCAAAATTTAAAATTAATAGACATCAACACATTATAAAAATATATGATTTAATTTTCTTAAACAAATATGTAGTTTAAATAAATATTTATTAATACGTAGTTTATTTTTTAAAACATAATAACCAAACATAAACTTTAAATATGTAGTTTGATTTTTCAAAACATAATAAATATGTAGTTTGATTTTTCAAAACATAATAATTAATAAATATGCAGTTTTTCAACATTAATGTGTAACTATCTTGGGTTGTTGTTAAGTAAGATCGATACTATGCGTTATGTTTTAAAAAATATTTTCATTTAATGTAGAATTCTAATATTTCAATAACAATAATCAAATCTCAAAATTTAAAATTGATAGACATCAACACATTATAAAAATACATGATTTAATTTTCTTAAACAAATATGTAGTTTAAATAAATATTTATTAATACGTAGTTTATTTTTTTAAACATAATAACCAAACATAAACTTTAAATATGTAGATTGATTTTTCAAAACATAATAACCAAGCATAAACTTTAAATATGTACGTTTGATTTTTCAAAACATAATAAATAATAAATATGCAGTTTTTCAACATTAATGTGTAACTATCTTGGGTTGTTGTTAAGTAAGATCGGTACTATGAACCATATGATTTTTAGTATTTCTTTAATGTGTATCAATTCTAAAGTATTTTGAATTTTGATTGTTATTATTGAATTATTTTACATTATATATATCAAAAAGTATTTAAAAGTTAATTTAAATAATTAATTAAATAGGTAATTTAAATTTATTTATATCATAAATGCAATAAAATTACTTAATTTTAAAAAATTATTAATCAGTTTAAAACAAATATTAATTTGAGTGAAAAATTTTTATATTGTGACGACAACTATGTACACTTAATATTTTATTTTTAGGATAAACGACCCTTGGGTGGGTCAGGGGCTGAGCAACACCTCCAAGCTTTATTATTAATAGCAAAACAAAATACAAGGCGATGACATAAACCTTACCTCCTACCTAAGATGGTTCGGATTCAACTTCCTAAAGGAAGTCAATTCTTCCCCTTACAAAAAAGATGTAATCAAAATACTAAGTACTAATGAGAGGACTCCTCTCCATACAATGTATCTAGAAAACATAAACTAGGGAGACTTACCCTTTACAAGAAAGCCTATAACTAAACTATTCTATTCAAAGTAGCTATAATTTTGATTATAGCTAAGTTGAAAAGTAGTGAAAATAATCAAGGAGGTTCCTTAATTCTTTTGGTCTTCAACCTTCTGAAACTAGGCATCTGCAACAAATCAAGGTGATTGTATGATCTTGCTTCTTTAGGCATTTGTTGGATGTTGAAGTAAACTTGTGGAGAAGATGTCTTGTGACTGTGTTTTGAAAGTGCATCCGCCACCCAATTAGCTTCCCTGAATACATGAAGGCACTTGAAATTCTGGACTTGAGAAATGAGGTTTCGTAACCTTCCAGCTGTGTGATAATGCTCCATTGAGGAGAAACCTTCTTTAAGATCCAATGTACAACCAATTGGGAATCAAGTTCCAAAACTATATTTCTATATCCAAGTTCGATTGCCCAAGTCAAGCCAAAGATGGTTGCCTCTATTTCAGCCCTATTGTTTGTCCCATCTCCAAGTGGTGTTGTGAATGCCATCACCAATCTACCATTTTTATTTCTCAAAATACCTCCAGCCCCGATTTTGCCTGGATTATTCGTTGCGCTGCCATCAGTGTTGACTTTGATCCATTGATCTTTAGGTCTAGTCCAAGTCACCATGTTCACCTTGATATCATGCACTCACCTTTCACTCATTTGTATCAGTTCTGCTCATTTTGCTGGCCATTTAACATGCGGAAAAACGTTGGAAATCATCCTATAATTATCCTTGTATATGGCATATTTTACCTTGTTTATGTTGGTTGTTTTGCCCACGTATTTGGCAGCACATATGTTCTTCCAAAGGTTCCAGCAAATGAAAATAGGTGTGGTTTGTAGAAGTGCTTTGTGTGCTGCATTCCTTGGCTTGACAACCCACCATTGTTGTACTAACGCCTGCAGTGAGGAGCACTCCGGCAGCATGCCTGCAGTGGCAGCAAAACTGCTCCAAACTGCTGCTGCAAATTTTCCGCTACCGGGGATATGATCTATTGAGTCCATTTCCGACCTGTCAAAACAACAAACACAAGCTGCTGGCTGAATGCCAAAATCAATAATCCTATCGTTAGTAGGGAGTTTACCTATAAGGGCTCTCCATAACAAAAAGGAAGATTTAAAAGGAATATTTTTATGCCAAAGAAGAGAGTTGAAGTGATTCTTAGCCCTTTTTTCTCTAATCTCTTCCCCAGCTGATGAACAACTGAAACCACCATGTGTGTTGGGTTTCCATACTGCCAGATCTGGTAGATGCCAGAGGGGGGGAGAACTCTGTGGTTAAAATGTTGGAGAGTTGACTGACTAGTTCTTGTTCCAACAGTTTGCTCCAGCTCCATCTTCTATCTTCCCAAAAATTTGCCACTTTAGCATTATTGAATCTGTTGTTACTGGTGGTAAAGTGTGCTAATGGTCCATTGCCTAGCCAATTATCCCACCAAAATGAGCAATTCCCAGCTTGCAGCTTCCATTGGATGTGTTGCTCAACCCGTGGCTTATTTATCAACAAATTTTTCCAAGTTAATGATTCCCTATTATCCCTTTTTTTGCTTACCGGATTGGACCTTTTGCAATATTTTGCCTTCAAGAAGTCACCCCATAGTGTTTGCTTGGATCTGAAAATCCACCATTGTTTGAATTGGAATGCCTTGCAAACATCCACCATTGTTTGAATTGGAATGCCTTTGCAAACATCTTTCATGTTTCTCTTACCTATTCCTTCCTCATCATAAGGGAAGCTTAGGTTCTTCCATGATGCCCAATAATATTTCTTTCTATCACTATTCCGTCCCCAAAAAAATTTTGCTATAAGCATTTGAACTTTCTTAAGAATAGTAATAGGTGGAGTTACTGCAGACAGAAGATGGATAGGCAGAGCTTGTAACACATGTTTAGTAAGAATTACCTTGCCACCATAGCTAAGCTGTTTGGTTTGCCACCCTATAATCCTGCCAACAACTTTATTAACAAAATCAGAAAAATAGACATTTCTAGGCCGCCAACAAATAAAGGGAAGCCTAGGTAAGTAAGAGGACCTTGCTTTTGTTTAAAACTTGTAAGTCTTTTTATTCTATCTCTAGTGCTATTGAAAGCATTAGAGTGTAGCATAAAATGACTTTTATCTCCATTGATGAGTTGCCCAGAAGTATTTTCATACTCCTTTAAGGTATTCATATGGAATTTCAAAGTTTTGCTTCTTCCTGAAGTGAAAAGAATTATGTCGTCAACAAAACTCAAATGATTCACTTGGGGCCCTCTTTTTTCCATGAAGAATCCATGGTAATCAGGGTGATTCTGAAGCCTGTTAAGAGATCTCGATAACACCTCCGCACCTAAAATAAATAGGGACGGGGAAAGAGGATCACCTTGTTTGAGGCCTCTAGTAGAGTGGAAGAAGCCATACCTCTTACCATTAACAATAATTGAGTACCAATTGTTGGCCATGGTCCTCCAAACCATGTCAATAAACACCTCATAAAACCCCATTCTACTCAGAACTAAACAAATATATGACCATGAGACTCTGTCATAAGCCTTTTCCATATCTAGTTTAATAATGACATTACTTCCAATGTTGGGCTTCTTGATTTGGTGAATGATTTCCTGAGCCAGCATAGTATTTTAAGAAATACTTCTCCCTTTCACAAATTCGGATTGGTCAGTTGAAATATGAGAAGGAGGATAGGGCTAAGTCTGTTACTTACTAGTTTAGATATAATCTTACCAGTGAAGTTACTCAGACTTATAGGCCTAAGCTCAGTAAGCTTGTTTGGATTGTTCACTTTAGGGAGCAGTACAATGCATGAATGGGAGAAGTACTTAGGAATCATTTGGCCACTGAAAAAAGCATGAATTGCTTCCACCAAATCATTTTTGATAATGTGCCAACACTTTTGAAAGAAGTACCTATTCATACCATCAGGTCCAACTGCAGAGTTAGTACTCATAGAAAATACTACCTCTTTGAGTTCCTCCATACTGGGAATACTGGTAAGATGAGTATTTTGATCCTGATTAATCATTCTTGGAATACAGTCCAAGGTGTGCTCATGTATATGCTTGTCTTCACATGTGAAAATAGATTTGAAGTGCTCACAAGCAGCCTGAGCAATATTGTCCTCACCTTGTATCCAATCCCCATTTTTATTGATAATTTTGTGAATAAATAGTTTCCTTCTTCTTCCCCTTATAATGGAATGAAAATATTTGGAATTAGTGTCACCTTCTTTAAACTATTGGAGTTGGGTTTTCAGTTCCAAGATCTTATCCTCCAATTTAAGGAATTTACATATTGAGCATTGAGTTCATGGAGGGCACTCCTACTTGAGTTACTTTGGTCAAGGATGTATTTTTCTTAAGCTTCGTGCACTTGTTACCCATACATCCTAACCTTTTGAAAAATATCACCAAATTCATTTCTTGACCAAACACTAAGAGTATTTGCCAACCTTTTCATTTTCTAGTGGAATTTTTACATAGTATTACCCTCCACAGGCCTATCCCATCAATTTTTAACAGTATGCATAAAGTTGGGGTTGTCCACCCAACAATTGAGGAATTTGAAATATTTAATGTGGTTGGATTCTGTGGAAACCATTTCCATGAGTAAAGGACAATGGTCTGACCCCGTAGTTGACAAATTAGTTATGGTAGTTTGAGGCATCTTTTCTAACTATAAATCACTAACCAAAGCCCTATCAAGCCTCTTCCAAATTCTGTGAATGATGAATACCCCTCTTATTAGATTTAGTGAATTTGTGCCCACTAAATCCAATGTCTACAAGACCACAGGCTTCAATAACAGCAATGAAGTCCATACTCTTCCTCATATTGTATGGTAGACCTCCAAGTTTTTCATCAATATCAGATATAACATTGTAATCCCTCACTGCACACCAAGGATTGGCACTCACTGAGGCATGATGAAGCATTTTATCCCAAAGAGGTCTCCTAAGATGTTCTTTGCATTTTGCATAGATAAAAGTATTAGTAAATTGGTATGGTAACTCATTGTGTTTCATGTTGCGTTGCAAGCGATTTGTTGTTTATCTTCATCAAGAATATTAAAGTCAATATCACTACTCCAGAAAACCCAAATCTTACCATTATAATTACTAGTAGCTTTATCCATATTCAACTGTACTTTGAAATTTCGAACATTAACACTATCGGAGAAAGGTTCCAAAATTGTAATCACTGATAGATTGTGTAGCTTCCTTAGCATTTTGAGCCTTTCAAACACTCCTTGAGTGTTGATCCCTCTCACATTCCATGTGATTGTACTAATCATTGGGATGATCTTGAGGAAAATAATTTGGTATTAGGTCTGCCTGCAGTGACAGTATTGGCATCCTATTTTTTGAAATAGAATCTGTCTTGATGAAAACCCCTTGGAGATAACCCCTGACTCTCAGTTGCTTGTTGTATCTCATTCTCTATTGTTTGATTATTCTGAGGACTAAAAGCTCTAATAAGGGCCTCACTAGTCTCATCATTATCATCTTGATCATCTAGAGATTGATTATCTCCATCAAGTTCATCTTCAGAATTTACTACAACATACTTATCCAAAATAGGTTCAGTGTCAACTTTGGACTTTTGTTGCTTCCTATCAGGAGGATCTATCATTGGAGTAGTCATATACTGATCTGTAAGGGGGAAATATCCAATCCTTGGCTATCATCAATCATTACAAATTTTTTACATGATACTTCCCCTCCTTCCTGCTCATGATCACTGCCCCTGTTTTGCTGCCTGTTTTGCCTTCTTTTTGCCGCATCTCTTTTTTGTTTACTGGGCTTATTTTTTCTCTTAGGAATGTTGTCTGTATAACTAGTATCACTATGTTTACCCTGATCATTATCATTCCTTTTTTTAGCTTGTTGTTTCTCTTTATTTTCTTTGTCACTCTGTTGGTTGTTGCTGCTGTTGTTCTCTCTGTTTCTGCTTGGTTTGAACATTATTGGTGGCTCTAAGGTCTGTCCTAAGGTCAAGATCCAACCCCTCATGCAAAACATGAGGCAAATTCCCCCCTTTGGTTACCCCTTCCTGCAAGTTACTGGTTATCTCCTGACACCCCCCATCCATACCTCCAGAACCTTCATCAGAATGACCAACATCATCATTAATAGTAGAGGAGGGTTTGGGGTTTGGGAGAGATAATTTAATACCTGTGATTTTCTCCTTTCTGCTATTAGTATCCTGATGTTTTGTTGTCATGTAGGTGTTGGAATTGTTCTTGGCAGATTGGTCAGCAGCGTTTCCCTTTTTTAATTGCTCCTTTTGAATTGATGTTTCCCTTGTTCCATCCGACCCTGTTTGTTGTATTTCCTGCTGTTCTTGCATTTCTAAATTTGAAAAAATATTTTGAGTTGGAAGTTGAGATATACCTGTATTTTTCTGTACTTGCTGTTGGCTGCCACTGGTTCATTGTCTTGGGGGAGAGACGAGTCTCCAAACAACCTTGGAGTTGTTTTGTTCCTGACTTTTTTGGTGTCTCTTTTTTTGTGTTGCCACTGTTCTTCATGTATCTCTTCTTGTTGCCTTTGTTCACCTTGACTGTTATTCTTTTGGCTTTGTTGTTCGCCTGTCATTTGTGTCTTTTGCTGATTTTGTTTCAGCTCCTCAATTTTGGTTTTTGTTGGGTTGATTTGATGATCTTGTTGTATCTTCAAATGCCTTTCTTCCTTCTTCCTTACTGTTTTTATCCATTTCCAACAACTTCCTTCTTCCTTACTGTTTTTATCCATTTCCAACTCTTTTCTTTTTTTGATCTCTTCATCCCTTCTTTTGATTGTGCATTCTTCATCCTTATGTCCTTGGTGTTTGCAGTAGAAACAGTAACTAGGAATCCCTTCGTATTCAACTTTTAACCATCTACCTTTATTTGGGGTTTGAATCCCAACCAACCATGAGAAGGTCTTTCCTTAGTGAGATCCACTTGCACTTTCACCCTAGTAGTATTGCCTCTAGTCCTTTGGGATGTTGGAGAATCCAAAAATAACACCTTCCCAATACTCTCCAAAATAGTCAACAAAAAAACCTTGTTGTAACAGTGTCAAGGAAAGCCTGGGATAGACACCCAAATAGGAACAATTGGGGTTTCCTCCTCCGGGGTAAAATCTGGTGTCCAAGCTTGAATTCTCATAGCTTGTCCTTTAATGTTCATTTTCAATTTTGTCCAGACAGTTTGATAATCTAGTTCATTGTCCAGGTCTATATAAACGCGTCTAGAGTTGAAATGAGTAATCTTAACTCCCCCCCCCCTATCAGTTGAGTTTGTAGAATGAAGCACTTCCTCACTTGTTCCATTCTAGGCATAGTATTAGTAAACTTACCAACTAGAGTATATTTGCAAATTTCCGCCAATTTAACATAGTAGTCGTCCTCATGTAGAAGTACAGCTGGGAAGCCTTGTCTAGTAGTATGGACTGGCTCATTCAAGATAATAGGAGTTTCATTTTTTGCCTGATTAAATCTCAATCTAGCCGCAAAAGACTGTACAACAGTGTAAGGAGCAGGTTCCGCATTTTGATCATTTTTACTGTTGTTAGTAGGTTGCAAATGGAGCGGTGGAAGCGTAAAGAGAGAGTAATTAGAAAGATGAGAGATGTAAGGATGAAGGTGTGTCTTATTTATGAGGAAAGCTCCTCTATTTATACACATAAATTACACTGTCATCCTATTTACTTTACATAATTGGCCGACAAACTTTTTACATGATTGGCCGACAAACTATTTACTTTACGACTTTTGTACATTTGGCTTTTTTCAGCCGACGCAAGACAACAAAAATAAAAAGACTCTTACTTTATACATATGGCTGATATTCAGCCGACACAATAATACATATGATACTTTATACATATGGCTATTATTCAACCAACAATAATAACTTTTTTTTTAATGTTTTTATTCTAAATCAACTGTAGGTATCACATTGTCTTCTCCGTTGCATTTGGAGCATTTGTGGTCTGGATATTTGTTGCTGATAAGTTTGCAATACCTTACTAATAATTCTTCTGAAATAAATCCTTTCTTCAAAGCTCTCGTAGATGGTTGTTCTTCTGGTTGTAACAATGACAAAATCCATCTTTGAACTTCGTCCATATCTGCTTTTCTTAGTTCTTTGGAGTTTGCATATATCATTACCTGATCTCTTGCATAATAGCTCCAAATAGCATTGCCATTTAAATAATTGTTTGCTAGCTCTTGTATAATCGTAGCTATACCAATTATTCTTTTATTTGCATAAAAATTAGGTATTTCTACTTTTGGTATCTCATTTTGTTTTTCTATCTCTTCTGGAATAATCATATCTTTTGTTAATCCTATCTTTACCACCTGTATTGGTGATTTTATCTCTTCGTATAATATCTCTACTGGTGTTGTATAACATTTTATATAGAATAAATTTCCTTTGGTAATTCTTTTATATGTTAGAAATGCTCTATGTAATTCTGGTATTCCTACTATCTCTTCTCCGGTATATGTGTATACTGTATTTAGTAGTCCGTAGTTGTAACATGTTTTTACTAGGTTGGGGTTGGTCTTAGGTTGTGCAATAAGTTTGTTATATCCTTGTAGTTTCTGGGTTATATAATCTTCTTCGGGATTTTTTGTTTGTATAGATCTTGGGTTTAGGTTTAGGTATGTTTGGATTTTGTATATGTTTTCAATGTAAGATTGGGTAATATAGTTATATCTTTTTTTGTCGTTTTGTAGGTTTACTGCATAGGTTGATGTTTGTGGTTCTGCTGGTATCTGCATTTGTGATTTTTGGGTAAATGGTTTTGCAAATAACTGGTTTAAGTTTGTGTTTTTTGGTTTTTCACTAGTTCTTTTACTTGTACCTGCAGCTGTATCTGAACAAACATTGTTATGGGTTTTCCGGAGTTTCCCAACTTCTCCTTCTAGCTCTGGCTGTTTTTCGTCTGCCGAACGACGTAGCTCCGCATGTTTATAGTCATGCTGCTGACTTGTAGATTCTACATTTTCTTCTAGCTTTTGGATTCTCAAGCCCATACTATCCACTTTTGTACAAAGTGTAGTTAGGGTTTTGAGTATGTTTTCCATAAGATTATCTTGTCCTGGCTGTGTAACTCTGTCTTGATAAGTAGTCTGCAATCATATTTTTGTCAGTTTTTATTACCTCAATCGTAAATGTAAAATTTAATATATTCAATACCAATCTTCTTATTTCCTTTGTTGTAACTGAATCATCTAACTTTTTCGTTATCCACCATTTTACTTGTGTGTTATCTGTTCTTACAATAAATTTATTGTAAACAATATATGGCTCAAATGCTAACAAACATTTATATAATGCGAATAATTCTTTTCTATTTATTTCCCATTTTATTTGTGCTTCTGTATAAGATTCTGAATAATATCTACAATGGTGTTCTATTTTTTCTTTCATATTTGTATTTTAAAACTCCTCCGTAACTATGATCACTCGAATCTGTTTCAACAATGTAAGTAAATGTTTTATTTTCATCAGGAAAATATAGTTTTGGTAATTTTTTACATAGATCTTTAATAATTTTTATATGTTTTTTATCTTTATTATCAAAATGATATTCTACATCTTTTTTAAGTTTTTTATGTAACGGTTTTAAATGTTCTGCTAATTTTGGTATATATTCTCTTACCTGGTTTACTAATCCTAGAAAGGATTGTAATTTCTTTTTTGTATCTATATTTTCATCAATATTAATTATTTTTTGTACTATATGAGTTTGCATTTTTATTCCATTTTTATCTATTTGTATTCCTAGAAATTCTATTTGTGATTTCATAATTTCTGCTTTTCTTTTACTCAAACTTATACCTGTATTTTTTACTATATGTATAAATTTTTCCAATAATCTTATATGTTCATCTTGTGTTCTAGAATATAACAATATGTCATCTATATATACAATACAGTTTTCTAGTTGGTTAAAACAGTTATCCATAAAATGTTGGAATCTACCTGGTGCATTTTTATATCCAAAAGGTAAAACATTCCATTCATAGAAACCTTGCGGTACCGTGAATGCTGTTAATTGTTTGGATTCTTCTTCTAGTTTTAGGTGGTAAAATCCTGATTTGCAGTCAAATTTGCTAAAATAATTATATCCTTGTATCTGTCTTATTTTTAGTATTTTGTTTGGTATCGGATAATTGTATGTTTTAGTTTTAGCATTTAGATTACGATAATCTATGACCATTCTACTTTTACCTCTTTTTTGTTCACTGTGTTTTATTACTATAAATGCTGGACTTGTATGTTTACTATTGCTTTTTTGTATGTAATTATTTTCTAACAATTCATTTATATGTATTTTAAATTCTTCTAGATCATCAAAGTTATATTTTAATGGTTTCTGTGTTATTATACTATTTTCATCTATTAATTCAATTTTTACTTTTGTCTTATGTTTTTCCCATCCTTGTAATGGATCTTCACTATATAATTGTTCTAGTCGTTCATTAATTAATTTGACTTTGTCTATAGCAAATATAATAATTTCTAATTGCGTTATTTGTTTATTATTTATATTTTCCATTTCTTGGTTTATCTTTTCACTTCCTTTTATCCATTCCATAGGTTTTCGTTGTTTATTATTTACTCTTTTTGCTCCTATCTTATTTCCGCATGGTGTAGTAAGCCACCAATGTGTTTTTGTTATTATGTGTGGATAATATTTATCTAGAAATGGCATTCCTAATAACATATCTTTTGTAGTAAATTCAAAATTATACATTTCTTCTATTGTTAGTATTTTATCCCATATTTGTATTTTTATATTTTTTGCTTTGTATTTAATCATACTTCCTTCATTATTAAATCCCGTTACTACCATAGGTGTTTTTAATTTTTCCCATTTATCTTCTGGTAAGCAATTATATTTACATATATTCGCTTCTGCTCCTGTATCTATCATAGGGGTATAATATCTGTTGTGATATCCTTCTACTATAATTTTTGCAAGTATAAATATTTTCATTAATCATTTTGTCCTTTTTATAATTATTTTCTTATTTTGACAGGTTATTGTTAATTGTTCATTTTCTATATTGTATGGTTTGACTTTTTCTAACCATTTTATTCCTAATGTAATATTATGATTTCCTTGGTATATTTTAAATTGTATTATTAAGGGTATTCCTCTTATAATTATTTCTTTTTCTGTTGTTTCTTCATTCGTGTTCACTATCTCACTAGGTAGTCCACGGCATGTATGTCCTGTTCTTATAATTTCTTCTTCTAATACTAACTCTCTTGTTATATAATTTTCTTCTTGTCCTGTATTTATTAATATTTTATATTTTCTTTGGTCTATTATTCCTGTTATGAAATAATGATATGGTGTTATTTCTTCTTTATCTAATAAGCTTTGTGGAATTTCATATTTCCTTTTAGATGTACTCATCCTTGATGAGGTAGCTCTTGTCAATGTATTTGATACGCTTGAAGTGCTTAATCTTTCTTTTACTATTTCTAAATCTTCTTCTATATCAATTTCTTTATAGCTATAGTCATTATTGTCTATTACAGTAATTATTTTTTCAAAAGGATTTTCTATTTTTATTTTATTAATTTTATTTCTTGCTGTTATTTTATGCTTTGTTGTTAATATATATAAATTTTTACATCTTGCTGTAAATAATTTGCTTCCTGGTGCTAGTTCTATTCCAGACATTTTCCAATATAGAACTAATGATCTATCTATATTTTTATCTGTTAATGATACTGTATAATTAGCACTTATTGTAAACTTAAATTTTTGATATACTAAGTTTCCTTTTACTGCACTAATTATGCTTTTTTCTACAGGGTGTACAATTCTATCATCTGCCAAATATATTTCTATAGGTGTATCTATTCCTTCTCTAAAGCAGACTTTTATTAATATTTCTGTTCCTCCTAAATGTACATATTTTATTGGTGTTTTAGCTTTTATATCTTGTATTTCTTTGTTTATCATTCTTTTATTTATTATAGGTATATATGCTTTTCCTCTTGTGTATTTACAATCTATGATATGTTCTTTTTTACTAACTACATAGTATTCTTCTTTTTGTCTTTTAAACCAATTTCTTAAAATAGGTATTTCTAGTATTTTTTCAACACTTAAATCTAATTCTTTTCCTTTTATTTGTTCAAATATCGTATTATCAAATATAATTTTCTGTTCTGATGATTCTTCATCTTGATATTCTTCCTTAGATATTATTTTTATTTCATTTTCAGACATTATATTTCTTCATCTGTTTCGTTATTATCTATGTTAATATTTTCTTCTTCATTCTCGGTTTCTATGTCTGATACTTCATATATACTATCATTTTCACTTAATTCATAATCTATATACTCTATTTGCATATATTTTTCATTGTCTATTATTAATTCTGTTATTTGTTTTCTTTTTGGATTTTTGGGTAATTTACAATCTTTAGGTATGTGTCCTATCTTTCCACAATTATAACAAGTACATTGGGATATTTTTCTTTTTGGTCTGTATGGTCTTTTTATTTTATGATTTTTTACATAATACCTTCGTCTTGGTTGTTTATATTTATATATAGTTTTGTTTTTTCTACAATTTTTATATCTTTTAGATTTTTGTTTTTTAGTTGTGCATCCAAATTGTGGTGCCATTTTATTTTTGCAACATGATAAATTTTTATTTAATACTTTTTCCATTTTTAATTTTTCTTTTTGGTTTTCACATAGTTGTATGAACCGTTGATTTAAAAATTTTATTCTAGATCCTAAAGTATCTACCATTCCTTCATTATTCCAATCTTTTATTACGTTTGTACTAAATGGTTCTGGTAATTTTGTATAATATTGTCTTCTTATTTCTTTTGCTTCGTCTAAATTGTATTTAGCTTTGTAATAATATTCTTTAAATGCGCAAGTATATTCTTCGAAGTAACACATTTTACATATAGCTAATTTTGTCATAAGTTGTCTATTTATTATTTTTTTCTCTATTTTGTTCTCTTATATCTGTAGTCATGCCTCCAAATTCATTTCTTATTGCTGATTCATATTTATCTAGTATATCTATATTTGTTGCTGATGCGGATCCATCCATTTTTTTTATCATTCCTAAGTACTTCTAAACTTTCCGAGGGTAGATTTTCTATCCATAATTTTGTTGTTCCTACGAATGTTCTTTCTACGTATCTTGGTGTTTTTGCTGTTTCTATTTTGTTATCTATTAACTGTTTAGACATATTTCCTATCCATAACAATATTGCTTTATTTATATCTGCGACACAATCTAAATCTAAGAAATTGTATTGTTCATTTGCTGGTGTAGGTGTCCAATTTTTATTTAGTCTACTGTTCCATATTGCATTATTTCTGTCTGATTGTTGGTAGCTTTCTGTATAATAAGTTGGTGGTGTCCATTTAGGACTAATTCTAGGGCTATTTCTGGGACTATTATCTGGGGGTTTTACTCTCGACGTACTAGGTCTATTCATATCTCCTGTGTTTATTTCTAATTTTTTTGGTTTATTTATCTGTTCTAGAATTTCTGTATATGTTTCACTTATATCACTTATTTCTGATTGTTGGTCATTTTCATTTCCGTCTATTTCATTTACTTCAATATCTTCATTTAGATCTTTTAGATCTTCATTTAGTTTCTGTTCCATTTGTTTTATTTCATTTGTTAATTCTAGCTCTTTATCTTTTTGTTTTTGTTTATTTTCATATAATAATTTTAACCTAGCTAATTCTTTTTCTAATTCACTTATTCTTGTATTTTTTATTTCTTCTAAATTTTGTACTTCTTGTTTTGCTTGTGTTTTTATTTTTTCAATTTCTCTTGATTTATCTATTTCTTCATTTTCTTTTGTTATTCTTACCATAGCTGTTAAACTATCTTCTAATTTTGCTGTTTCTTTTTCTAGCATTAAGTATAAGTTATTTTCTATTCTCTTGTATCTTCTTCCTAAATTTGAAAATACTATTTTTATTATCATTCCATCTTGGTTTTCATATGTTTTTTCGTCTACTGCAAATTCTTCTTTATTCATTGTAATCTATGTATTATATTATGTTGTAACTCATATTCAAGACAATCTAATTCTAATTTTAACATGGATATATCTTTTCTTTGTGCTAGTATTGATTTATTACATACTTCTGCTAATATGTTTTCTTCTAATCTTCTTTTTCTATGTTGTAATTCTTGTTCTTTTTCAGCCATTTTTTCCATTATTTCTTCTATTAATTGTTGTTTATAGATTTCTCTGTTCATACTGTTTTTTCAAATAGCAGACATATTTATATTCTGTTTTTGAAATTATGTTTATCAATTGATCCTTTCTATCATTATGTTTTTTGACTAGTTGTGATAATTCATATTCTGTATATAAAGATCTTAAATCTTTCCATATTTTTCTTACCTTTTTATCTATCTTAGTTCTTTTTATTTTAGTATTTTTATTTTTATTCATCATAACTTTTTATATAATATTTTAAAAAGCTTACTTAATTTATCTGGATATCTAATCTTTTTTAACCTGTAATTTCTACCATATCGCCTTAGCCAATATTCAGTCATATTTAATCTCCAATATCTAAATCATCATATAAATCATACATGTCATAATAAAGCTCATCTTGTATACTTTGTATGGTTAACTCAGTCCAACCTTGGGTTGTTATTTCTATTATCTCATATGTTAATAATTTATTATAAATTTCTCTTTTTATATCAGTATTCAAATTTTTCAGTAAATAGAGTAGTAATATCTTATAATCAACATTATCGTCTAATAGGTATGTTTCCATTTTTATTATTTTCATTTTTCACTAAAATTTTATTCCTTCCAACCTCTTAATAAATTATACTTGTTTATTATGCAAAAATAATAATTTAATAATCATCTCATCTGGTCACTACTACAGCTTTCTTCTTTGATTAGTTATCCTAACAGCGCCTCAACTTTGTTTACTCCCCTAAACGGCCTTCTCTGCCTACCGGTTTCAACCTTAGGATGGCATAGTCTGGGCATACTTATTCGAAGAATATTTCTGTAGCAAACTTTCTAAAGATGGTTATTATAACATTATTCAAACATGATAAACAATTATAATTAACAAGAGATTTTCAGGAATAAATTAATCTAGCTACTAATGAATATAAAATGGTATAACTGTTTTTGTAGATCTTCCGACATAGTTGGTTTCTTTTCCATAATTATTTGTTTAACTAGCTCTGATACCAATGGAGGGGTGGAAGCGTAAAGAGAGAGTAATTAGAAAGATGAGAGATGTAAGGATGAAGGTGTGTCTTATTTATGAGGAAAGCTCCTCTATTTATACACAGGGGAATACAAAGGACCAAAGGAAAGAGAAACGAAAGAAACAAGGTGATCAACCAGGAAAGCAAGAACAGCAAGTTGTTGAAAAACAAGGGAACGTGGAGATAAGCAAACACAAATCAGAGAAGGGACAAAGTAATAAAGAGAAACAACCTGATCAAGCTAAACACCACGACCAACAAGGGGGAAGTAATTCAGGAGATCAGAATATTAAAGCAAGAGAGGAATATCACAACAACTTTCCCAAAATATCCAACAATTATTCAAGGCTGTGAATTACCTGCAAATAAACGTAGGAGTTGGGTATGATTAATTACTTGTCATGGCAAAAGAGAAGTTCAAACTATCATTTGTTGAAGCTGCATTCGTTGGGTCTGCTGTATGTGTCTTCAAATTGCCCTGTTGATCAGTCGAGTTCTTCCCCTTGTTGCATTTTGTTTTCTTTGGCCATTGTTGTTGCTTCAACTGATGGCGCTGCAACAGTATTGTTGTTCCATTCAACTCTTCAAACATTTCCAGAGGTTTCCCCTTCACTCTCATGTCGATCATGTTGAGAGTTGGCCATAGAATCAGTGGAAAGCATCGCCCTGTTAAGATTATTTGTGTCTCTGTTGGGTTGGATAGTAATATTTGTTAAGTGTATGTTCTTGGCCTAAGAATCCGACTCTTTTGTCGAACTTCCATTGATTCCGGCGTTTGGAGCTGTAGCGTCACCGGAGTTCTCACCACCGGCGATTCCACCGTCCACTTACTTTGAAATTTTGCTGGGAGGGGCCTTATCATTGGGGTAACAAACCCCAGTGGTCAAATCCCTTCGAATTTGACTGGAACTCGTTCAAATTTGAAGGTGCGACTCCGGCGATTCTGTCGCGATTCCTTCCAGAATCGCCTCTCGATTCTGAGAGATTTGGACGGAGGAATTCTCTGATTTTTGGATGATAGGTCCTGATGTGAGGAATTCATTTCCTTACATCGTTCTTCTCGATTCAACCCAGAAATGCCTGGAGAAATATTTTTTGGATCGTCATTGAACTTCCCTTCAACACTCGCAGGTTCCATCGCATCTTTTACCTGCAAATTCGTGGAGTTCTGAGGTTGTTCATGGATCGTGATCTGCAGGGGGTAGCCTTCTTCAAGGCGCTTCTTCTGGATTTGGTCCGGTGGCTATTTGACGGCTGCCGGCGACCCACGCGCCGTGGCGGCGCTGGGCGAGTCTGGAATACTATTCGTTGTGAGAGAGAGTGCTTGCGAAGAGAGAGAAAGTCTAGAGAGAGAAAATTCCAGAAAATGAGGCGCGATTTTACACTTAATATTTTAGCATATCATTTAATAGCAAACATTTTTTTATAGAATAACAAATAATACTTTCTTACCAACTATAAAGATGTTTTCTTTCATTTTTTAAAAAAATAAAAGCTTATTTTGAAATCATAAAAACTTTCTATATCCTTTCTGTGTTATTAAAAATTTTCAATGAAGCACCATCAACGTTTTTATAAAAAAAAATTGTATGTGTCTCTTAGTACTGTATTAATAAATAAAAATTAATTTTAATGAGCCTTTTTTGTGTATGATGTGATTCATATGTAATTGAAGATATGAATATAATCACATAATAGAGGAAACATGATGATAATTGTAGTTTTTTTTCATATTTTACTAACATGCATTCTGAGTATAATCGGATAAAATATATTTTTATCATAAATTTTTTTTTTGGAAAATCGATGTGTTACAACAACTATTTTAAATAAATAAGAGCAATTCTTTAGCCAGCCAATTTCATATTTTTATTTTTAATACAAATTTTAAATATTTAAATTTAGATATAAATTATGTTTTTACGATTAGAAATTATAAATTAAAATAGATAATTTACACTTCACTTCTCTTTTTATACTTTTTAAAATCTTTCTTATCATCAAGAAATAAGAAATGAATAAAAAAAATAAACTAAAAATAATAAGTAAAAAGGAGGAAAATTGAAATTGAAATTGAAATTGAAATTGAAAAAGAGATATTTTTTTATTGTTTTACTACTATATATATATATATATATATTATAATTTTATTTTTCTATTTATTTATTTTAGATCTTTAAAATCACAAGTGAGAAGAGTGTGCGAATTATGTTTTATGTTTTGTTTGGTGAAGTTTTTGATTTCTTTCCCACGTTTAACTATGAAATCATCAACAATTAATTTCACTAATAATTTTTAATGTCTTGAAAATATAATTGAGGAATAATTTAATATTCTCTCTATGCCTATTTACTTATCTATATTTCCTTTTATATCTGTCCCTATTTATTTGTCTATTTTAACAAATCAAGAAAGGACAACAATTTTTTGCCTAATATACCCTTATTTAATGTTAGAAAATTTTTAGTACTACTAAGTTAGTGCATGCTTTTTGGAACCAGAATATATATTTATTTGTGGAGTTGTATAATCTTTTAAATTAAGAGTAAATTGTAACTAACATATGATAATAATTGGTGTCTTAATACATGTGTCACTTTTAAAGTTGTCAACTAAATAGGACAGAGGGAATATTTATGTTAAAGCGAAAAATATTAAAAAAATATACCATTCTAGTCAAATTATAGCCAAATTTTTATGGCCAAAAAGATTTTTCCTTGAAAAAATTATCAACTTTATTTTTTTATCTATATTATCTGAAAATTACTATAATTAAAGTATAATTTATTACAAATCAAGAGTTTACTAATTTAAATACTTTTGTGCCTTAACGTGATCGAATCGATCATCCAATTGGATCAACAATGGTGAAATTAACAATATCTCTATATATATAATAGGAAAGGTGATAGTGCCTATGTGTCAGCACCAGAATAAAAATAGTTTTTAAAAAATTAAAAATTAATTTTTTTTTAAATTTTTTAAAAAATAAAAATAATAATATTGTATTTAAAAAAAAACAAATGCACGCTGTTGGTAAAAGAATACGTAACTAAAAAGAAAAAAATGTGAATTTTCTTAAGCGAATTGGAGTATTTTTTTTAAATTTTTTTTTATTGAACTCTATCTTATTGACGGTTAAATAGTTTTCCACCATTAATATAACTTTTAAGTTTAAAAATTCTAAACCACAAATAACTGTTATCATATTTAAATGTATTTAATTATCTTATCCATATGTTCAAGCCAATTATTCACTTAATTCACTCCTTACTTTCAATTTCCTTTCATATTTTCTCATGCAGTTTCAATGACACCAAAGGCATAGAAGAGTCAGCAGAAAAGTAGTCATCAGCGGAGAAGAAGATCACCATAGCCAAGAAAGCTTTTTTGAGAATAAATTGAAGTGCGAAACTGAAGTAAGTTGTGCTACTTGAGAGTGAGAAAGACAGAAAAATGAAAATTGTTTCTTCACAAATATTTATTACACTGCATTACAGCTCTGAATTTATTTGAGAATATTGATATTTTTTCTTTTAATTCCTACCACAAACTATTATCTCATGGATATTTTTAATTGATATTAGGTTTATGCGAAATACTGGGAATTATGCATATACTTCTATTTCCTAATGTATCAATTTATATATAAGAAAAAAAATTAATCTAATTTCTAACGTCCGATTCTGAATTTCATGAAAATTGATGGATAACAATAAAAAATTTATGTTTCTTTTTCCAAATTATATTAAGAAATAACTAAACAAAATACTACAGTATGCATCAGCACTAGACCGATTGGAAATATGATTTATGATAAATCATATATTGTTTTTAGCCAAATTTAAAAACATCAAATATACCCTCTTTTGAAGAATTCGGTTATCACAAATGAACAACACTAAAGATTCGATGATACCAATGTCTAATGTGTTGAACATATTACATAAAGGGTCTGGCAACTGCCAATGTATATAACAGTTGCATATATGTAGGTTGTTTGCCTATATCAAAGCAGTGCCTTTATAAGATACTAAGATACAACGTTTGCATGACAAAAAGACAATTGATAGTGACTTTATTTGGGAAATATCTATCTCAAAATACGATGAAACGAAGGCTGGTGTTGCACAACTCATTCTTGCTTGAATTGATTCAACGATATAGAAAGGTACTGTGCAATTATATTCTTTCATAATTATGTTAACATATATTATAGTATTTTACCTTATAATCATTGTCTAACTCTTTTTCTTTCTGTTTTGTGACAGCATAATGGTTGATATGCATTACTTAATTACTTTGTTTATAATTGATAAATAGTTTGTTTAGCAGATTCTTGAAATTAATGTCGGGAGGATATATAGTACATGTAATATATATTTATATATCAACATAAAAATATATATATATATATATATATATATATATATATATATATATATATATATATATATATATATATGTATTTAACACTCTCCAAATTTACATAAATGAATTGTGTTCTAACATAATTCACGATTGGGGTGAGATTCGCAACTACGATCAACGTCACAAATATTTCTATTATTTAGTTTTAAAAAATAAAATTTAAAAATTAAGTTAGAATTAAAAATGGTTTTCTGAAAAACTAAAACCAAGAATTTTTTTAAAAAAAAATAGTTACAGCAATTTTACATTTGAAAAAAGTCAAAGATAAAAAAAAATTATAATTGAAAATATTTTTTTACAGAAACAACAATTAGGCTTTTTTTTAAAAAAAATAGTTACCACACTTTTACATTTGAAAAAGTCAAAGATATAATAGAAAAAGATTAAAAAAAATATTTAAAAAAATAAAAAAAGGACAGATGAAACTCCATTATCCCTTTTTCTTCCGCTTCTTTTAACTTATTTTTTCATCAAACAAATTCATTTAGTGTTTTAAGAAAAATACTGTTTTAAAAAAGACAAGTTGAAGTTTTTTTACCTTATTAAAACTGTAAAATTGTTTGTTTGCTTACGTTTTTTAATTGAGACTCCTTTTTAATAGGAACTTTCACAATTTTTGAATTGCAAATAATTATCCAAAAACTGCTTCTTATTTTTTTATTTTTTTTGAAATTGCCTCTGCCTGAAGAGAGTAGATATAAAGGAAAAAATAATTATTTTTTTCTACTATGTTCTTCACAAATTTGGAGAGAAGATATAGGGAGAGCACTTCGCTTTGGGACGATGAATTTTCTAATTTTTTTTTTTTATGTATATTATTTTTCTTTATATGATATGAAGACATATGATATAGTGATACATCAACTTATGGAGGAGTAGATACATTTGATCAAGCATAAGAAAAATTGTCTAACAAAGTATATGCATTATGTGAATTGATCTCTCCAAACTGACTTTTTGCTATATACATAAATGCTAATTTCATGTCTATTTTTTTCTAATTTTCTCGCAGTCTTTAAGAGGAAGCATAATAAAAGTTTATTTGTTTAGTATGATGTATTTCTTGAGGAAAAAAATCATATTATTTTTTAATATCACTTTGAATTTTGTAATATCTTAATCATATTTTTTTTTATTTAATCTCATTCACTCTGTTTTCAAATGTTTTTCAAATTAAAATGGTATTAGATATTTTTTTGTTAAAAAAAAAAAAACTTATGCAACACTAAGAGCAATAAGTGTTTTGGCATAAAGTCTACAAAATGACTTACAATTTTTTTTTTCAGAATTCATGCAGGTATACTAACTTTGGATATCAAAAATTAGACTAAGAATTTAGGTTATATATCTTGGTAGAGGTTAAAATATAAACTACAGGTAGATATAGAATATATAGATGTAAACTTTATTTTTATGAAAATAAGAAATAATTTTTGTAGGCATATATTATAAAATCATGAAATGTTTGATTTTCTTTTAATTACACTTATCGTTTATGTGTTTGATATCATCCACGTCATAGTGACGTTGTTTAGCTGCTTCTTTTATAGCAAAAATATGTATGCATTAACTTTGTATCATATTGTAACGACCCGTTTAGTCGTTTTGAGCAACAGACTTCAATTCTGGAAAAACTGGCAGAAGCGACGGACCCCACGACGGAACGTCATGGGCACGACGGACCGTCGCAGGGTCTCGTTTCAAAACACTTAGAAAATCTGAAATTGGGTACTGAAAATCGACTCTCTGAACTTTGTGACGGAATGGCAGGACGGACCGTCACAGACTCTTCAGAGAAATTGAGTCTCTGAACTATGCGACGGACAGCAGGACGGACAGTCGCAGGCGCGACGGCCCGTCACAGCTTGCGTAATCCCAGTTGGAGTCGGATTTCTGGTTAAGTTTTAAAGGGACGTTTTTGACTATTCATGTCTTAATTATAAAGTTCGTGGGTTTATATTAATAACTCAAATTCTTGGGGGTTAAAAGAGGTAACCCTAAGTTAATTAGTGGGGTATTATTGCCATCTTTTATTCTTAATTATATACTAATTAGGGTAAAAGAAAGAGGGTTTGAATAAGAAAAATAGAAAGAACGAAGAGAGACAGAAAAAGAAAGAGAACGAGTAGAGAGAGAGAGAAACGAAGAGGATAGCAAGGATTTCGAGAAGATAGCTTGTTGATCGCAATTCTTCGGTGGATGTAGGTTATGGTTATTTCATGCTATTCGTAGTAAACTCTTAATAGCGAATGATATGTGTTGGTAGTATTGTAAACCTTCTATATGCTTAATTGTATGCTTGCATGAATGATGTGATTATGTAATTGTGAATAAATAAGCATGATGAAGCTATTGAATCTCAAATCTTGAAAAGAAACCCTAATCTACTTTGTTAATGATGATGCCTTGGTATAAAAGAAGGCTTGATGAACGAAAGTGGTGAGATTAGGGGATCGGGTGCCACGTTCCGGTACCAGGATAGAATATGGATCGGGTGCCACTTTCTGGTACCAGGATAGAATATGGATCGGGTGTCACGTTCCGACACCAGGATAGAATATGGATCGGGTGTCACGTTCCGACACCAGGATAGAATATGGATCGGGTGCCACGTTCCGGTACCAGGATAGAATGAGGATCGGAGTGTCACGTTCCGACACCAGGATAGAATATGGATCGGGTGCCACGTTCCGGTACCAGGATAGAATGAGGATCGGAGTGTCACGTTCCGACACCAGGATAGAATATGGATCGGGTGCCACGTTCCGGTACCAGGATAGAATGAGGATCGGAGTGTCACGTTCCGACACCAGGATAGTATATTGAGGAGCGGAGTGTCACGTACCGACACGAGGGGAAATAAAGATAATGAATCTTGAAATATGTTAATATATCCAATCTAATGAACTAAATTCCCAAATGAGTATGATGAGGAGGTGTGAGTCCTCATTGATGTGCTTGGTGTTGTAACCAAGGGTTATGGTAACTGTAAATGCTGCATGCTAAGGATATTAGTTGATTTTATGATATTGCTTAATACATACTGTTTTCTATTTTGAGTTGACCGATGATATCTACTCAGTACCCGTGTTTTGTACTGACCCCTACTTTTATTGTTTTCTTCTTGTTTATTTGTGGAGTGCAGCAAACGTGCCGTCATCTTCGACTCAACAGTAACTCAAGCCAGTCTTACTACATCGGAAATTAAGGGTGAGCTAATGCTTCTAGCTTGGACTGGATCTTCTTCTTCAAGTCTTGATGCCTTGAACTTTCGGCATGGACTAGCTTCTTATGTATTTTTAGCTTCTTAGAAACTCTTAGAATTAGTAGTTTAAAGTAGATGTTCTTGTGATGATGACTTCCAGGTTTTGGGAATAATAGATGTTGAATATTGATAGTTATTGAATTGGTTTTTATTTAATGAGTTTAAGTCTTCCGCATTACTTTCTGTTGATATTATGTTGAAATGTTAAGGTTTAGATTGGTTGGTTCGCTCACATAGGAGGGGAAGTGTGGGTGCCAGTCGCGGCCCGGATTTGGGTCGTGACAAACTTGGTATCAGAGCATTAGGTTCGTTGGTCTCATCACACAAGAGCAGGTCTAGTAGGGTCTTAAGGAACGGTAGGGGGACGCCTTTACTTTTCCTTGAGAGGCTATAAGACTTTAGGAAAATTCCATTCTTTCGTTCTTTCTTTCGTGCTACTACTTGAGTCTTATTGGTATCTAGGCGATACGAATTGGTATCTGACCATCTTCACTCTATTTCGCGGATGGTTAGAACTAGAGCAACGACTGCGCCAACACCAACATCGGCAAGACAAGAAGCGTCTGAGCCAGCCACTGGGGCTGTGGCTCGAGGAAGAACAACGGCAAGGGGCCGTGGTAGAGGTCGTGGGAGGACGTCCTCTAGGGGAAGAGGACGAGCACCTAGCCCATCTGATACTAGGGAAGTGGCTCCTCCATAGACCGAGGAGGTAATAAGAGAAGGGGAGGATGGGGAAAATGAACAAGTGCAGAATGAGGGATTGCCACCCCAACCTACCCCAGAGATGATCAATCAGGTTCTCGCCTATCTCAGTGGGTTGTCTGATCAAGGTCAGGCACCTCCAGTGTTTTCTACGCCAACACCTCCGGTTTCAGAGGTACAACATGTGGCTACTATGGCTCCCCGCATGGATGTTCCATTAGGAATAAGTACATTTCCACGTCTGACTACTGGGCCTATAATGACAAATGATCAGCACGAACTTTTCAGTAAGTTCTTGAAATTGAAACCTCCGGTCTTCAAGGGTGCGGAATCGGAGGATGCTTATGATTTTCTGGTTGACTGTCACGAGCTACTACACAGGATGGGTATAGTAGAACGGTTTGGTGTGGAGTTTGTGACATATCAGTTTCAAGGGAACGCCAAAATGTGGTGGCGGTCACATATTGAGTGTCAACCAATAGAGGCACCACCTATGACTTGGGCCTCGTTCTCTAGCTTGTTTATGGAGAAGTATATTCCCCGGACTTTGAGGGATAGGAAAAGGGATGAGTTCCTGAGCCTAGAGCAAAGTAGGATGTCGGTTAATGCTTATGAGGCTAAGTTCCGTGCACTATCCAGATATGCCACTCAACTTTGTTTCAGTCCACAACAGCGGATTCGTCGTTTTGTGAAAGGGTTGAGGTCAGAGTTGCGGATTTCAGCCTTACAGGTAGCGGCTACTGCAAAATCCTTCCAAGAAGTGGTAGATTTCGTGGTAGAGGTGGAAGGAGTGAAGCCAAATGAATTCACCATGGCATCGACATCAAAGAGGTTTCGAAAGGGAGTTAAAAGCCCAACTTCAAGAGTTGTTGAGCAAAGGCTTCATTAGACCAAGTGCATCTCCTTGGGGTGCTCCGATTTTGTTTGTAAAGAAGAAGGATGAGAGTTTTCGAATGTGTATAGACTACAGACAACTGAATAAGGTAACTATTAAGAACAAGCATCCTCTTCCTCGCATTGATGACTTGTTCGATCAGTTACAAGGTGCTTGTGTCTTCTCTAAGATTGACTTGAGATCCGGTTATCATCAATTGAAAATACGGGCAACGGATGTGCCAAAGACTGCTTTTCGAACGAGGTATGGGCATTACGAATTTGTAGTGATGTCTTTTGGTCTAACGAATGCCCCTGCTGCGTTCATGAGCTTGATGAACGGCATTTTTAAGCCATATTTGGACCTCTTCGTGATCGTATTTATTGATGATATATTGGTATACTCAAAGAGCAAGAAGGAACATGAAGAGCATTTGAGAATGGTATTGGAAATGTTGAGGGAGAAAAAGCTTTATGCCAAGTTCTCTAAGTGTGAGTTTTGGCTAGATGCAGTGTCCTTCTTGGGGCACGTGGTTTCTAAGGAAGGAGTGATGGTGGATCCTTCTAAGATTGAGACAGTGAAGAATTGGGTAAGACCTACTAATGTGTCAGAAATAAGGAGTTTTGTTGGGTTAGCTAGCTACTACCGCCGATTTGTCAAGGGATTCTCTTCTATTGCTTCCCAATTGACGAACTTGACTAAGCAGAATGTTCCATTCGTATGGTCGGACGAATGTGAGGAAAGCTTTCAGAAGCTCAAGACTTTGTTGACTACCGCACCTATCCTTACCTTGCCAGTAGAGGGTAAGAACTTCATTGTTTATTGTGATGCATCCTATTCTGGATTGGGTGCAGTACTAATGCAAGAGAAGAGTGTGATTGCTTATGCTTCAAGGCAATTAAAGGTGCATGAACGTAACTATCCAACTCATGATTTGGAATTGGCTGCGGTAGTGTTTGCATTAAAGCAATGGAGACACTATTTATATGGGGTTAAGTGTGAGATCTATACGGATCATCGTAGCCTTCAATATGTCTTTACTCAGAAAGATTTGAACTTAAGACAGAGGAGATGGATGGAGTTACTAAAGGATTACGAGATCACTATTTTGTATCATCCGGGGAAGGCGAATGTTGTAGCGGATGCTTTGAGTAGAAAGGCGGGAAGCATGGGAAGTCTAGCTCACTTGCAAGCTTCTAGACGCCCACTGGCTAGAGAGGTTCAAACTCTAGCTAATGACTTGATGAGATTAGAAGTAAATGAGAGGGGAGGATTGTTGGCTTCTGTGGAGGCAAGATCTTCCTTTCTTGACAAGATTAAGGGAAGACAGTCTGATGATGAGAAACTGCGCAGAATTCAAGATAAAGTATTGTGAGGAGAGGCTAAGGAAGCACAAATCGATGAGGAAGGTGTTTTGAGAATCAAGGGAAGGGTATGTGTACCCCGCGTCGATGATTTGATCAACACTATTCTGACAGAAGCTCATAGTTCAAGGTATTCTATACATCCGGGTGCAACCAAGATGTACCGTGACCTAAAACAACACTTTTGGTGGAGTAGAATGAAGCGTGATATTGTTGACTTTATTGCCAAGTGTCCAAACTGTCAATAAGTAAAGTATGAACACCAAAGGCCCGGAGGAACACTTCAGAGAATGCCCATTCCGGAATGGAAATGGGAGAGGATCGCAATGGACTTCGTGGTTGGTCTTCCCAAGACATTGGGAAAGTTTGATTCTATTTGGGTGATTGTTGATAGGCTAACTAAATCTGCTCATTTCATTCCGGTCAAGGTGACTTACAATGAAGAAAAGTTAGCCAAACTTTACATCTCGGAAGTGGTGTGATTGCATGGGGTTCCACTATCCATCATATCAGATAGAGGTACGCAGTTTACTTCTAAGTTTTGGAAAACATTGCATGCGGAATTGGGTACTAGGTTGGACCTTAGTACTGCGTTCCATCCTCAGACCGATGGTCAGTCTGAAAGGACGATTCAAGTGTTGGAGGATATGCTTCGTGCATGTGTGATAGAATTTGGTGGCCATTGGGATAGCTTCTTACCCTTAGCGGAATTTTCATACAATAATAGCTATCACTCAAGTATTGATATGGCCCCATTTGAAGCATTGTATGGGATGAGATGTAGGTCTCCCATTGGTTGGTTTGATGTGTTCGAGGTTAGACCTTGGGGTACTGATCTCTTGAGGGATTCGATGGAAAAAGTGAAGTATATTCAAGAAAAGCTTCTAGCGGCGCAAAGTAGACAAAAAGAATATGCAGATCGAAAGGTTAGAGACTTAGAGTTCATGGAGGGTGAACAAGTCTTGTTGAAAGTTTCACCAATGAAATTGGTGATGCGGTTTGGTAAAAGGGGTAAACTAAGTCCAAGGTACATTGGATCATTTGAAGTACTTAAGCGAGTAGGAGAGGTGGCTTATGAGTTAGCCTTGCCTCCAGGGCTGTCCGGAGTACACCCGGTATTCCATGTGTCTATGTTGAAAAGATACCACGGGGATGGAAACTACATTATCCGTTGGGATTCAGTTTTGCTTGATGAGAACTTGTCTTATGAGGAGGAACCTGTTGCTATTTTAGATAGAGAAGTTCGCAAGTTGAGGTCAAGAGAGATTGCATCCATCAAGGTGCAATGGAAGAATCGACCCGTTGAAGAAGCCACTTGGGAGAAGGAGGCGGATATGCGAGAAAAATACCCACATCTGTTTACAGATTCAGGTACTCCTTTTCGCCCTTGTTTTCCTTCTTTTGATCGTTCGGGGACGAAGGATGGGTAAATTGGTATCTAATGTAACGACCCGTTTAGTCGTTTTGAGCAACAGACTTCAATTCTGGAAAAACTGGCAGAAGCGACAGACCCCACGACGAAAAATCATGGGCACGACGGACCGTCGCAGGGTCTCGTTTCAAAACACTTAGAAAATCTGAAATTGGGTTCTGAAAATCGACTCTCTGAACTTTGTGACGGATCGGCAGGACGGACCGTCACAGGTGTGACGGACCGTCACAGACTCTTCAGAGAAATTGAGTCTCTGAACTATGCGACGGACAGCAGGACGGACCGTCGCAGGCGCGACGGCCCGTCACAGCTTGCGTAATCCCAGTTGGAGTCGGATTTCTGGTTAAGTTTTAAAGGGACGTTTTTGACTATTCATGCCTTAATTATAAAGTTCGTGGGTTTATATTAATAACTCAAATTCTTGGGGGTTAAAAGAGGTAACCCTAAGTTAATTAGTGGGGTATTATTGCCATCTTTTATTCTTAATTATATACTAATTAGGGTAAAAGAAAGAGGGTTTGAATAAGAAAAATAGAAAGAACGAAGAGAGACAGAAAAAGAAAGAGAACGAGTAGAGAGAGAGAGAAACGAAGAGGATAGCAAGGATTTCGAGAAGATAGTTCGTTGATCGCAATTCTTCGGTGGAGGTAGGTTATGGTTATTTCATGCTATTCGTAGTAAACTCTTAATAGCGAATGATATGTGTTGGTAGTATTGTAAACCTTCTATATGCTTAATTGTATGCTTGCATGAATGATGTGATTATGTAATTGTGAATAAATAAGCATGATGAAGCTATTGAATCTCAAATCTTGAAAAGAAACCCTAATCTACTTTGTTAATGATGATGCCTTGGTATAAAAGAAGGCTTGATGAACGAAAATGGTGAGATTAGGGGATCGGGTGCCACGTTCCGGTACCAGGATAGAATATGGATCGGGTGCCACTTTCTGGTACCAGGATAGAATATGGATCGGGTGTCACGTTCCGACACCAGGATAGAATATGGATCGGGTGTCACGTTTCGACACCAGGATAGAATATGGATCGGGTGCCACGTTCCGGTACCAGGATAGAATAAGGATCGGAGTGTTACGTTCCGACACCAGGATAGAATATGGATCGGGTGCCACGTTCCGGTACCAGGATAGAATGAGGATCGGAGTGTCACGTTCCGACACCAGGATAGAATATGGATCGGGTGCCACGTTCCGGTACCAGGATAGAATGAGGATCGGAGTGTCACGTTCCGACACCAGGATAGTATATTGAGGAGCGGAGTGTCACGTACCGACACGAGGGGAAATAAAGATAATGAATCTTGAAATATGTTAATATATCCAATCTAATGAACTAAATTCCCAAATGAGTATGATGAGGAGGTGTGAGCCTCATTGATGTGCTTGGTGTTGTAACCAAGGGTTATGGTAACTGTAAATGCTGCATGCTAAGGATATTAGTTGATTTTATGATATTGCTTAATAGATACTGTTTTCTATTTTGAGTTGGCCGATGATATCTACTCAGTACCCGTGTTTTGTACTGACCCCTACTTTTATTGTTTTCTTCTTGTTTATTTGTGGAGTGCAGCAAACGTGCCTTCATCTTCGACTCAACAGTAACTCAAGCCAGTCTTACTACATCGGCAATTCAGGGTGAGCTAATGCTTCTAGCTTGGACTGGATCTTCTTCTTCAAGTCTTGATGCCTTGAACTTCCGGCATGGACTAGCTTCTTATGTATTTATAGCTTCTTAGAAACTCTTAGAATTAGTAGTTTAAAGTAGATGTTCTTGTGATGATGACTTCCAGGTTTTGGGAATAATAGATGTTGAATATTGATAGTTATTGAATTGGTTTTTATTTAATGAGTTTAAGTCTTCCGCATTACTTTCTGTTGATATTATGTTGAAATGTTAAGGTTTAGATTGGTTGGTTCGCTCACATAGGAGGGGAAGTGTGGGTCCAGTCGGGGCCCGGATTTGAGTCGTGACACATATGATTGCTGATTTTAATTGGTGTGAAAGTTGACAGATTGTAATTGGTGGTAATGTTTGTAAAGGTTCGACTTCTTTCTATTATATTTAAGAAAAATATTCATTAACATTTTTTTCATTTCTTCCTCCAGATTTTTGAGGAGATAAATGTTATGACTAATTAAAATGGTTCTTCGCTAGAAGAAACTTATGAGATGTTTGATAGTATTGGATCCAAAAAATATGTTTGAATAGAGTAGTTTGAAAATAATTTTAGTTATCTACAATTGATATTTCTTTTTAAGTTTGTTGAATTCTTTATTCAAGACTTTCTATGTATTATATATTATTTTGGAGTTTTATTATATACGTGTGATTTTATTTTATTTTATTTTTGACAAAATAAGAAATTATACATGTTATGAGATGCTATTACTAATTTAAAAGAATCTAGAAGAAGATAAATATGAGGATGTTGAACAATGCACGCACTGTATTAATTGGCATTACATTTTAAGTGAAGCATAATTAATGAGAACTTCTTTAAAAATAAATATAAATCATGTCAATCAAATTGCGCATATAAAACAAAACAAAAGAATAATAAACAATATGACAATTTATATATCATATCACCCTTATATCAAAACGAAAGAATAATAAATAATATGACAATTTATGTATTATATCACCCTTAATATTATATGTCATTTCATTTATTACGAAATGAATAAATACTTGATAAAAATATTAAAAATCGATATACAATGATAAATTTGTTATAAATCCATTGAATGAGTGGATAGTCCATAAAGTTGGTACATGAACAACCATTCATATTCACTAGGTTCATGAACCTTTTTGGATAAGAATGTATCTATTTATTATGATACTTAATATGGTGACTTTTGAAGTGATTTCTCACTCTAAAAATAGGATTGTTCATTCACTATTGTATGATAGACAGATGAGACTTAAATACATTTGAATAAGAAGGAAATTCCTCTTCTTCTATCTACTGCTCTTGTCTTCTTCTCTTTATGATTATGTTCGTATGAACTTGATTTTATAACACGTTATCAGCACGAGTCTCTAGCCAATTAAGATTGAGTTTAGTTTTTCTTTAACTCATGTTTTGATTGATCTCGTTATGAGAATCAAGGTATTATATACATAAAATCAGGTATGTATTTTCTAAAGTATTTTTATGATTTAGAATACAATAGTATTCAATCACTAACAATTATCAGGAACCAAAGGCATATACAACTATTGGTTGAATATGACATGCTATACAAAACTTCTTAAATGGAAGAAGGTATAAAATTTTAATAGCATGAGTTTGAATATTATTTTGATTGTTTTGAAACACTCAAAGGATAATTCATGTTGTACTTCGATCTATTATACCGTTGGTTAAGGGTAAGACGATGGATTCAAGTTTCATCGCACCAAAAGGGTAAGACATCAGGTTAAAGTTCGGATGCACCATAATGAAAAATATTTGAGGATAAGACGATAGATTCAAGTTCTATCGCACCAAAAGGGTAAGACATCAATTAGAGTTTTCATGCACCGTAATTGGGTTCAAGTCCCATAGAATTATGGCGTAACACGCCTTATATGGATAAGACATTGAGTTTGAGCCAATGCACCATAGCGATGATAAAATGACGACTAAGAAAAATAATATATTTTTGATGAAATGTCTTGAAATTCATCATATTTAATTTTCTCCATTCCTTGAAAAGAATGTGGTA
Organism: Solanum lycopersicum; assembly: GCF_036512215.1. Lineage (NCBI taxonomy): Eukaryota > Viridiplantae > Streptophyta > Magnoliopsida > Solanales > Solanaceae > Solanum > Solanum lycopersicum. The sequence continues at coordinate 62,728,848 of NC_090800.1, read as the reverse complement.
GCAACATGTTATAACTCTGAAATCCGCCTGTTGACTTGCTCCATTCAATCATATGAATGTGGTAGCAGTGAATGATTAGTTTGAAAGATGAAAATAATTAATAATATGAATAAGGGCGTGGAGGGACATAATTTTAATAGTCATCATTGTGGTAAAGATAAAAGGAAGAACACTATAAGTTCTTCAAAATGTGAAGACAATTTTTATGATCAAAATGGTATGAAAGGTCATTAGACTTGTGAATGTTGTCAACTCAATAATTTGACAAGTTTATAAATCTCTATCATGATACAAGAAGATAAAGTGATAGTACACTTAATCTTTCAAAGTGATGTTGAGGTGTGTCATGGAAATATGATAAATTTTAAAGACATGAAAATGTGCTTATAATGCAAATGTATGAAGTACATATAAATAATTAGTCCGTTCCTTGAAGAGAATGTGACTTGTGATGATTATTGTGAATGCTCGACCATTCTATAAGAGAATGAGTCCAGATGTGATAAAATTATTATGGGTTGGATATATGCCACAACTCACCTCTATGGAAGGTTTGAGAAAAAAAATGATACATGTCACTTCTCATCTTTACGGGAGATTTGAGAGGAAATAAATTTTATTTGGCAGAAATGACTAATGTATTGTACGTTTTATACATCACTATGGTATGAACTATCGAAAGGGCAAAAGAAAGAAATAGTTCTTGCCTATAAGGGTTGTGGTCATTATTGTGTGGCAATACAAATTTGTCATTGGTTGTGTACCTATGGTACAACAAAAGTAATGTCTTGCTCGTAATGATTTTGACCATGACAATAATAATATAATTTCCTCCTTGAAGGATATGCTCACCATAAGGATGGTGTCATGCAATATGTGATAGTACACAAAATTAATTGCAAGCTCTAATGAGTTGTGCTATTATCAGAGGAATAATATTGGGGTTGTAGTAAGTGTCAAAAGAAACTTTTTAAGTTTCGGATGAATTAAAAATATATATTGAGACTATAAATCACTACAACCGAAGAGGGTTATAAATGTTTATGTAAAAGATTACTCATTTTTCCTCTTGTTTGTTCCATACAAACATGTACATGCTGATGAAATCACATGTAAAAGTAAATTATAAGTGTACTAAAATAAAGATCAGTTGGCATGACTGGTTGAAATTTTGAATAAATGTGATGCAAACGTGATTGAAAATTCAGGAGATTTATATGATGAAGAAATAAAGATTCTTCAAGAATTCTCTTATGTTGCTTGTTCTCTTGATAAAATGATCATTGTACCAGCTAAGGTTGGGATTGTAATCTCCTAAAATTTTTGGAACATATAAAAGGGTGAATATGGGCCCGTTCACCTGTCATGTGGATCATTTGCAACTCTATGATTGATGCATCTATGCGATGGTCACATGTATTTTGTTGTCAACTTACAAATTGGTTTTTGTAAGGTTGTTTGCTCGAATTGTTAAAATTAAGACCACAGTTCCAAACTATGAAATTATATTGATAATGCTGGTTGATTTAGCAGAAATTGTATGCCTCCAATTATAGCTAAATCATGGTTATGAGAACAAAACTCCCAAATAAGATTTGGTATGAGATAATTTTATTTAACATGTTGCAACACATGTATGCATCAAACCAACAAGGTTTCCCCATTAAAATTGGTTCAGGGTCAGGAACCATATAATTTTCATCTAAAATGTTGAATGTGCGGTTATGATTTTAATTGCTCCACCATGCACAAAGATGAACTTCCAAATAAGGTTTGAATGAATGTTAGATTTTCTAACATTAGAGGGAGAGATGATTGACAGTTGAAAATTATGTGTGAGGTTAATTATGAATTATCTAGATCCTCGTTAAATAAATATGTGAACCTAAAGTTCAAGGGATAATTCAGTTACATAATGTTGCAAATCAGTTGCCAGATGAATACACTGACCATATGATATAATTCAGTTGCAAATGCTCAAATGTGAAGTCCTTGTAGGATAGAGTCTATGATACGCCAGAAGCGTAATAGACCAATCGATTCCAAATAATGACATAACACTTCATAAAATCTTGAAAAAGGTTCAGGTACCTGAAATAATGAAAAATGAAGAGATCTCGATAAGTTATGTCTTGTTGGAATCGATATCAAATAACCGTCAATGGTATCTTTGATATGAGGTAGCACTCAATGATAAAATTGTGACGAGGATCTTGAATTCAAATCTGTCATATAGTGTGGATAGATAAAAGTTGGCCAAGTAAAATGCATGATTCAAGTTTATTGTTTCACTTACAAAAGTGATGTTTTTGACAAATAATCCATAAATCAAGGTATAATGTTAGTGGGTTAATTTATTATGCGATAGTATAACCGTAAGATATCAAATACGGCTTGTGCCTTGGGGCATAAAAGTTTATCGCAAAATTCTTACATTATTGGAGATGTTTTCTCCTTTGGTGGATGCAATGAGGTTGTTTTGATCTGGCAACATATGTAAAACTTGAATGCATGTAATGAATAATTGTAATGTCTAGCTAGATAATGAAGGTTATATGAAAATCCTTGAAACAAACGAGGTGTCTGAAGCATATAAGTGTTTGAAAGAAACTTTTTCAGTAAAGCTTCAAGAGTCCTTATATGGATTGAAATAGTCAAGGAAGAAAAAGGGTACAAAATAATGACCCTAATTGTCTTTGTATTTTTATGAAAAGGTTTTGGTAAGACAAAATTTTGTCTTGACCTATAGATTGATAATTTGACAAATGGAATATTTGTCTAACATTACTCATACACTGAAAAGTTTTGATGCAATTTTATATGGATAAATCGCATTCATTGAGTCCCAAATAATTATGAGATTACTTGACATAAATGATGATTTAGTTTGATCTCAAAAGAAGGATGAAAAGTTTCTTGGTCATGAAACTCTATCTTGGTGCAATCAGGGCACTAGTGCATTTTACTAACAATATTTGACCAGATATTTATTTTGCAGTAAATTTACTGGCAAGATTCAATTTCTTCCCGATAAAAGGACATTGAAATGGTGTTCAGCACATGATTGAATATCCTCGAAGGACCATAGTTATGAGTTTATTCTATTCCGAGGAATCCAAGACAAATTGATCGATTACGCAGATGCAGAATATTTATCTGATCCGCATAAAGCTCTATCTCAAGCACACTATGTGTTTGCATGTGAAGGCACAATAATATTTTGGATATCAATGAAACAAATGTTGCTATGCAGAAATAAAAGTCCTCTATGAAGCAAGTCGAAAGTGCGTCTGATTGAGATAAATGGCACACCATATGCAAGAAATGTGTGGTTTTTCATTAAAAAAGAATATACCAACTACAATGTATGAAGATTGGAGACATCATCACAAGAAATTAAGTGATGTTTTAATCAGGGGGGGGTGAGTATAATACGTGTTGCACTCTTTTTCCCTTGATCGAGGTTTTTTCCCATAGGGTTTTCCTGGCAAGATTTTTAATGAGGCAACAAATAGTGCGTCTCAAAAGATATGTGTACTCTTTTCCTTCACAAGAATTTTTTCCCACAGGGTTTTTTCTAGTAAGGTTTTAACGAGGCACATCATCTATGGATATCCAAGTGGGAGTGTTATAAATCCATTGAATGAGTGGATAGTCCATAAAATTGGTACATAAACAACCATCCATATTCACTAGGTTCATGAAACTTTTTGTATAAGAATGTAAATTTATTATGATACTTAATATGGTGACTTTTGAAGTGATTTCTCACTCTATAAATAGGATTGTTCATTCACTATTGTATGATAGACAAATGAGACTTAAATACATTTGAATAAGAAGGAAATTCCTCTTCTTCTATCTACTGCTCTTGTCTTCTTCTCTTAATGATTATGTTCGTATGAGCTTGATTTTATAACAAAAATTATCTCCTATATTATAATTACTACTAAACATAGATAAAGATAAAATTAATTTTAAAACTTTAACATATTTAAAAATCAAATAAGTTATAAAGGAAAAAAATGAACATAGAGTCATTTCAAAATATAAAATCCTATGAAGAGTAACTAAGCAAATGTGAACTTAGGATGTGTGTGTGTCATCAGGGGCGGAGACAGTAGTATGTCAACAGGTTCATTCGAACCTCCTTCGGTAAAAAATTCTATTATTTAAATATGATTAAAATTATTTTATATATAGATTATAGTTGTGGAACTCCTTCGATTAATTCGTATGTTTATCTTTTCAGATTTTAAACCCCCTTATCAAAAAACCTAGCTCCGCCATTGGTGTCATGTATGGTATTATTAAAATTATGTTATATAAAATATTAATATTATTAATTTAATGTGATTAAATAAATAAATCTAATTATTTTAAGTTTAAAATATTATTATATATTAAAATAACCGCGAAATGCTTGTGCACGTATACTAGAAGTGACGAATTTTTTATGTGTTAATTATTAGATCCTCTAATTTTTAAAAATGTATTCATTGTTGGACATTACAGAGCAATGACACAGTGGAAATATAGAGTGATCGACATATCTCCAACCATTGTTAGCGATATAGTCGGAGTCTACAATTCTTCTTTTCTTCAAAGATCTTTTAAGCACTCAGAACTTCACTCTTAGATGGTATGGAGTTTTTAGAAGTAATGTGCTTAGGGACCTTTGAACCAAATAACATATTTATAACCGTGTTTCCATCAAGAACGGTTAAGAGGTCATGGGAAGTTACCAACCACTTAGTAGGATAGTGGATTCACCCATTAGTTGAATAATGGGTCCATGAAGTGGGATAATGGACCCATGTAATACAGACCATATCAGCATTAACAAAAATGCTAACATTCTCCCACTTGGTCCGTATATTTTAATCCCATTAATGAAATATAATACACGAATTATGGCGATAGTTTTTCTTGTAGTGAGTAGTATCTTCTATGTATCACAATGCACTATATCTTTGAACTTTAATCCATATAATTAAATGAATAAACTCAATATTTATTCAAGGTCCATACTTTAGTGACATTTCTGAAAATAAAACTGAATGTGCACACAGTTAACGAGAAATATCATATAAAATAGAGTTTCGTAAACATTTATTGTTACAACAAAATTTTACATAGTGGGACTAAGTCTCGTTGTGACTACATGATCCTTCATGCCTTTAGTTAAAGGATCAACTAACATTACTTCAGCGCTAACGTGTTTAATAACCTCTTTCTTGTCTTTAACGTGTTCTCTTATGGCTGGATATTTGATGTCAATATGCTTGCTTCGACTACCACTTTTATTATTCATAGCCAAAAAAACAGCAGATGAATTGTCACAATATAACCTTAATGACTTAGATATAGAGTCAATAATTCTAAGTCCAGAAATAAATCCCTTTAACCATACACCATGTGAGGTAGCCTTGAATACAAGAAATGAATTCAGCCTCCATAGTGAAAGTAGTAACTAGAGTCTGTTTGACACTTTTCCAAGATATAGCTCCACTGGCTAACATAAATATGTATCCTGAAGCTGGTTTTTGTGAATCAACACAGCCAGCAAAGTCTGAATCAGAGTAGCCAATGACTTCCAAGTAATCTAACCGTTTGTGCATAAGCATGTAGTCTTTTGTTCCTTGAAGATATCTTAAGACTTTCTTTGCATCTCTCTAGTAGTCAAGACCTGAATTACTTTGATATCTTCCTAACATTCCAATAACAAATGATATGTCAGGTCTTGTACAAAGTTGAGCATACATCAAGCTTTCGACAGCAGAAGCGTAAGGAATGTCCTTCATTTGTTCCCTTTCAAGATCGTTCTTCAGGCACTTATTTAAGTTGAACTTGTCACTCTTTACGATAGGAGATACACTTGGTAAACAATCTTTCATTCAGAACCTCTCTAAAATTTTATCGATGTAGGATTCTTGAGATAAACCTAAGGAACCTTGATGTCTATCTCGATGAATCTTAATACCAATAACATAAGATGCATCACACATATCTTTTATATAAAAAATTTTAGAGGGAAATTATTTCACCTCATGTATCATTCCCTTATCATAGGATGCAAGTAAGATATCATTCACATATAGAACTAAGAAACACATTTTACTCCCACTAATCTTAAAGTATATACATTGACCCATAATGTTCTCAACAAAGTCGAATGAAGAGATAACATTATGAAATTTCAAATGCCATTGACGGAAAACTTGTTTTAGTTCATATGTGGATTCTTTAACTTGCATACCAAGTGCTCGCCATTACTAGAGGAGAATGATTCAGGTTCTTTCATATAAACCTCTTCCTCTACATCACCATTGACAAATGCAATTTTCACATCCATTTGTTGCAACTCTAAGTCAAAATGTGCTACTAATGTCAATATTATGCGTAAGAAATCCTTTTTAGACACAGGAGAAAATGTCTTTGTGTAATCAATTCCTTCCTTTTGAGTAAATCCTTTAGCAACAAGTCTTGCTTTATATCTTTCCATGTTACCTGATGAGTCCTTTTTAGTCTTGAAAATTCATTTACATCATATGATTTTAACACCAGTAGAAAAATCGACAGGATCCCAGACCTCGTTAGTTTTCATAGAATTCATCTCTTCTTTCATGACATTGTACCACAATTCAGACTCCTTAGAATTCATGGCTTGTGAAAAAGACTCAGGATCATTTTCAACTCCAATGTCAGATTCTTGAAAATATACAACAAAGTCACTATAAATTGCGAATTTTATATCTCTAGTAGATATTCTCTAAGTTGCACCAACATTTTTCTGTGGATTATGTTGTTCAACTGGTCATTCAATAATTTCAGGAATTACTTGAACAATTTGATCTATATACATGTTTTCAGCAGCTTGTGGAATCTCATTGATTGGTTGCTCAACACCCAATTGAACTTGAGGGGTATTATGTACGACAATCAATTTTTGACTTGAAGTGAAAGGTTGATCTCTTATAGAAATTGTATTCTGAAATTGATCACTCCCACTAATTAAGTTATTTTCAAGAAATTTTACATTTCTAGATTTCACAATCCTAGTACTGTTAGATGGATAGTAGAATCTGTATCTTTTAGACCTTTCGACATATCCAATGAAATATCCACTAATGGTCGTAGGATCCAGTTTCTTTTCTTATGGGTTGTAAGTTCTAACTTCAGACGGGCATCCCCATATACGGATATGTGTCAAACTAGGTTTTCACTCTTTGAATAACTCAAAAGGCGTCTTTGGAACAACCTTGGTTGGAACTCATTTTAATATATACGCTACTGTTTTAAGAGATTCAATCCACAAGGACTTAGGTAGCTTAGAGCTACTTAACATACTACACACCATGTCCAATAATGTTCGGAATCTTCTTTCTGCTACACCATTCTGATACGGATAATCAGGACAGTATATTGGGCAACAATCCTATTTTGTTGAAGAAACTTCGGAAACGGACCTTGTGCTTGTCCATCTTCTGTATATCTACCATAATATTCACCACCTCTATCGGTTCTCACAATCTTAATTTATTTTCGCATTGTTTCTCTACTTCAGCCTTGAAAACTTTAAAGGCATCTAATGCTTCCCTCTTATTATGAAGCATGTAGAGATACATATATCGTGAGTAGTCATCTATAAAGGTGATAAAGTATTTCTGACCATATGCGTCCATGTATGGACAACATATATCTGAATGTATGATTTCAAATACGGTTGAACTCATCTTGCCACCTTTCTTTGACTTGTGGGTCTGCTTGCCTTTAATGCAGTCCGTACAAGTATGAAAATCAGTAAAATTTAAAGTACTAAGATTCCTCTATCTTATGGGACATATCTCCATCGATAGAATGATAGAGGAATCTTCATTTATAACACATTTTTTTAGTGCCAGTTTGTACATGTATAACAGTATGAGTGGAATCATTTTGTAAATTAAGAGAGAAAAGACCATCACACAATGTACCATATCCAATAAGTTTAGATTTATAAAATAATTTGGAATCCCCTTCTAGAAAGAAGGAATATTCCAAAGTTACAAGTCTTGATACTGCAATTAAATTCCTAGAAAATTTAGAAACATAAAAAGTCTTTTCCAACTGTAAAATAAAAACCACTACTAAGAACTAAATTGCATGTCCCAATTGCTTTCACATGCGACTACATCTTGTTTCCAGAATAGATGCTTTGCTCAACTCACACTAGCTTCCGTAGGTTTCTTAAGTCCTGCAAGAAATTAGTAATATGGATTGTAGAAGCATAATCAATTCACCACGTGTTATGATTAACATCAATCAATATTAGCTTTATAACAAACAAGAGAGATAGAAGTACCTTTTTTAACAAGCCATTGTTGAAACTTGACACAATCCTGCCTTAGGTGCCCTTTCTTTCTACAAAAGCGAACTTGGCTTCCTTTTTTATGTTTGTTTCAAGTGGTTCCTTTCCTTTAGACCTCTTGTTGGCTTGATTGATCTTCTTTACTTGAGTAGTCATGAATGCACTTTCTCTTGTTTCCATCAGTAGTCGACCTTCCTCTTGAACACACATGACCATGAGTTCATTAATAGACCATTTATCTTTATGTGTGTTATACGAGATCTTAAAGGGACCATACTGTGAAGGTAGAGTATTCAGGATATAGTTTACAAGAAAAGTTTCAGACATTTCGACTTCAAGAATCTTTAGTTGAGCCGCTAAGTCTCGCAAATTCATAATGTGCTCACGCACATTTCTCACACTAGTGAGCCTCATTGATGAGAATTTTATAATTAAGGTGATGGCAAGTGCCTTATCTGAAGTCTCAAACTGTTCATCAATAGACTTCAATAATGCCTTGACATCGTTATACTGTTCGACAGAACCACGAATACCAGCAGAGATTTTGGTCTTAATGAACATAGTACTCAAACGGTTAGAGCATTCCCATTGTTCATGAAGAAAAATATCATCTTGAGTGTTGATTTTTTTTAATAGGTGGCTCGTCTTTCCTGATAGCATAATCAATATCCATACACCCTAAGTGAAGGAGAATTCTCTCCTTCCAAATCTTATAGTTCTCAACATTCAGTTCTGGAATATCACAAATATCAAAAAAATTTGCATGTTGCATAACTGCAAGAAATATACATACATACATAACATAAAGTTGAGGCAAGTAATATAAAGTTTAATCTACTGACATAAAAAATTGCCTGTGGGCTAAATTTTTAATTCAATTAGATTGAGATAAAACTATTAAACTCTCATTCATAATTTCTGTGGGTAATCATGAAAAGTATTTAATATTTTATCTTTATTAATTATGCAACTTAATAATAAAGAAATTAAGTTATCATATCATGCATAATTAATTACAATTCTAATGTCTAAAATTTATTTATGTGATCCTTAACTTCTAAAATTTTATTCAATTAAAAATGTTTTGGCTTAACTTTAATCAAATAATTCTAGATCACTTAGACATTTATTTCTTTAAGTGATTCAAAATATATAATATCATTTCAATAAGATTGTTGTGGTGAAATCTCAATCAAATAAAATTATATGAATCACTAAACATTAACTCAAAATCATATACAAGATTTATTGTTGAACATTATGCAACAAAACAACAATCTCTTTGCCTTTTATTATTAGAAAATGTTTTCAAAAATTTTAAAACAAGACTTGAATTTTTATGAACCACTTTGAGCGACTTTAGAGAATTCTAACAATTAACAAAGCAGAGGAAATTCAACCGCTCTGATGCCAAATGTTGAACATTACAGAGCAATGACGCAGCGGAAATATTGTGATCGACATACCTCCAATTATTTTTAGCGATATAGTCGGAGTCTACAATTCTTCTTTTATTCAAAGATCTTCTAAGCACTCAAAACCTCATTCTTTGATGGTATGGAGTTTTTAGAAGTAATGTGCTTAGGAACCTTTGAACCAAATGACATATTTATAACCGTGGTTCCATCAAGAACGGTTAAGAGGTCATGGGAAGTTACCAATTCATGTAGTGGGATAATAGATAGTTAACCATTATCAATTAGTGTAATAATGAAACCATAAAGTGGGATAATAGACCCATCTACGGACTGTATCAGCATTAATAAAAATAGGAAAAATTACATAAATTAATACATTTTAAAAAATAATTACTGATTTTAGCGATACTTTTTGTTTATTACCATTTATAGCAATACTTTGTTAAATCTCTAATATGAATTAAAAGTGAATTATGTATGCAATATATATGAATTATAATTGTTTTTTGAAATATATCATGTTTGTTTGGTAAAAAATTGTCACATTGTATTATAAATGTATTAAAATGTGTGATAAATGTATTATTCATCATTAAAATTTGTATTATATGTGAATAATAAATTATTCTTTGTAATATGTATTAAACTTGTATTATAAATGAATTAAAAGTGATCAAGTGAGATAAAAATATTATTGCTATAAATGGTAAATATTTTTTTATTATAGTATATTTATGTAAGTTTCCCATAAAAATACTAACATTCATAGAATATACGTGGACATATTTATCCATCTAACGAGTTATTTAAATATTTTATAATTTTAGCAGATATATCATAAAGATGATCTTATGTGTTTCTATTATCATTTTGCAACTTCTCATTTATAAAATTATTAATACAAATAATATGAATATGGATGCAATTTTCATATTATTCCATTAAGGCTATTTGCCGCGATAAAGTTTTAATGACTTATATCTCAAACTTTACTTCTTACGAATATCGTTATCATTAAATTAAAAATTAGGCATCTAGTAGGTCATGTACATATTCGAAATGTCTAGCAAAACTATTTATCAAGCACATACACTTGATAGCAACATCATTAGTAATGAAAATTAAGTTGTCCACTCTCATTTAGAGTCATCCATCTTGTCAATTTTATCTGAAAACCTTACAATCAAATAAATTTGTAATCGAATAAATCTACAATCAAGAAAAATATTTGCAAATATCTTATACAATAATTATTTTTCTGTACATAAAAAATCAATTCAATCCACTTATTTATTGCTTTAAAATTAAAAATTAAATCTATAATTTTTTCTAATGTATTTATATTATACATTATCTTTATCATATAACACCAATCGACAAAAGAAATTCTAAGAGTATGGACTACTATATTTTTTTAATGACACTGGATTTTTTTTTTGTAAGAAATAAAACCAACAAAAAAGCAAAGAAACTTTCATAAACACGAGGGAAACATGTGACAGACAAATCATACAATTTCCACTCAATCACTACTTCAATATTTTTACTATTTGTTTTTCTGTTTTCATGGAGGATCTGTATGTTTGCTTAATTAATATGTTGAAAAATATTTCTGTGTCATTGAAAACGTGTACTCTTCCTACTATAATACTCTTCCTACTGTAATTTACTAGATACAATTAAAAACAAGTCATGAGTCATATCATATTTATATAGGTGGGCGAATTAGTGATTTCAACTTCAATTTATATTTATTGTTCAACTTACAAAATATTAACAATAATGTGAAAACTTAAATATGATTAAATATCATTTTTTTAAAACGTCATCACATCAAAGACATCTAATTCCTAAATTCTATGTCTAAGAATATTAAAGACACCAAAATAAACAAATAGAGTAGTTTGTGTCAAATACTAAGGACATCGTGTCATGATCGAGAGAATCCAACACAAACTAGAATAAATAACTCACCTTGGGACCTGATGTGCTGGAGATTGGCTAGAGCTAAGGGCGAGTCGAAGTCGCTGGTACATTAATTGTACTTCACAAAGGAAGAAAAAGAAAAATTCATGTAGGAGTCGGTACAGGGCAATATATACTGAGTAGACATCATAGGCCGACCCAAAATAGAAAGGATAAATTACCTATATACACATCTTTATTTTCAATAATTTCTATTATTCCTTATCATTTAATTTTTTTTCTAAAATTCCTCTTTTTCCTTTCAAATCCATTGTTCCAGATACATAAAGTTATACACGTTTTTTTTTCTATTTTTACTTCTTATTTCACTCCCTTAACCTCTTTCTATTTTTACTCACTCTATCTCTTCCTATTTTCATTCCCTCAATCTTTACTTCCTTCATTTTTTAATTTTTAGATTTAATTCTCTCTATTTTCAATAATATCTCTCCACATTTTTTTTCAAAACAACTCAAGTTTTCACTTTATAATTTTTTTCAAAAAATTACCGAATTTTTCTCCATTTTCACCTTCACAATATGCATAAGGTAAAGGTAAATGATATGATGTATTCATATTGTTTCCTGCCAAAAAATCAGTTTTAGGAGATCCTCTTTTGCTGGCGAAACTACATTATGAAATGAAAAGAAGTAGTCTCTACCAAACGCATCATTTTATCATGTATCAAGTGTTGCTGTGTATCTTCTACATTTATTCAAATTTAGAAGAATATGTTTTCGTACACAATATCAAATTATATTCGTGATACATTAGTGAGCGAAGAAATCGAGGAAGGACACATGCTCGAGCTTTAAATCTATTGTTTTACAAATTTTCAAAATCCCTCATTTTTGCGCATTAAATTAATGTATCAGCGCATCAAATTAATGTATCTCACGCATCAGATTAATGTATCATGTATAAAATGTAATGCATCTTACTTAACAATTAATGTATCAACCCTTATTTAAGTTATGATACGTAAATTCAAATCTATGCTAAATGTATTTGAAACATAACAATTACCAAACAATAATGTATTGATCTCAAACAATTACTATAATGTATCTTTAAAAAATTTTAAAGTGTTGTATTTCTCAAATAAAATAATAGGCATAAATAATAATGTATCAAACACTATTTTCTTAGTTATGATACGAAAATTCAAATTTATACTAGATGTATCTTATACATAACAATTACCAAACAATAATCTATCGATCTCAAACTTAAAATATTATGGGCAACACTTACTTATTTAATGTATCTAGTAAAAATATAATATTTATCAATTTAATCGAAATGATCTCAAACAAAAGAACATACATAAATAATAATATATCATGCACTAATTTTTTAGTTATGATACGTAAATTTGAATTTATACTTAATGTATCTGTAACATAACAATTGCCAAATAATAATGTATTTATCTCAAACCTAAAATTTTATGGGCAACACTTTCTTATTTAGTGTACCTAGTAGAACAACACTTATCAATTTAAATTGAAAGGATCTTCATGATGCATCTTCTCGAAAATTTTGATAATTTTCAATCAAAATTGAAAGAATCTTCAATGAACTAGGAGAATAATTCTGAAATTCAAAATTTTCGTCAATTTTGAATCAAAATGAAAAGGATCTTCTATGACTGGAGAAGAATTTAGAATCCCAACATTTTCGATAATCTTGAATAAAAATCGAAAAGATATTCGATGAACTTGAAGATTAACAAAAGAAATCGTTTGTCGAACAACAATTTCATACAATCCTTCATAACTCATCCCGCTTTTTAAAATTTTGACATATTTTTTTATGAAACAGAGAGAACGATGAACAAGAAGAAGAAATTAATTTTTTGATTTTTTTGGGTTGTTACACTATAGGATTTTGAATTCTTGATAATAATTTTGAACGGAATAACGTAATTTGTGGAATCTTAATTTAATTTTCAGTTTTTCCCCTTAATTGTGGAACAAATGGATACTATGAGATTTTAAATTGGTTTTTACAACTTTTTTTTTCTTTAATAAGTGCAATAGTTTGATACATAATGTATCAACAATAATGTATCCGGATCCTTAATTATGTATCTGAACTGTCTAAAAAATATGAGATTTATGTAATTATAAAAATAATAGGGATAGAAGGTAATTTAGATTTTACATTATGATATTTATGTAAGTTATACAAATAGAAATTAATATGCAATAAGTTAGTATAAAATCAATTATAGCACTTAGCATGTGGCGATCAACAAACAATATGAACAACTGACAACAACATCGATGCAAGTACATAGTTAGTCACAATAAAAAGAACACACTTGAGGACTCATGCATCCATACCACTCTTTGAGAAATTTTTTCTTTGAGATGGAGTACATTAAGTTAATTTAATATGTTTTGCTTTAATGTAACCGTGTCAGAACGTGAACCTGATCCAATAATATTGTGTCAAATCGTGACACCCGATCCAATACTATAGTGTCGGATCGTGACATTCGATCCAAATATATCGTGTCCGTTCGTGGCATCCGATCCATTTATATTATGCGGCTCATAGCACTTGATCCAACAACATAATTAATTTCTTATTCTTTATCATCACTTTAAACTTAATTCACAATATTTCCTCAAGCCTTCTTTATTCAAGACATTATTTTAATAGAAGAAATTTAGGATTATGAATTTCACGATCTTGAGATTTCAGACCAATCACAAACAACACGTAATTATCCAAACCACACCAATCAAGTACATAAAAAATTTCACAATATCGCTCAATGAATATCAATCACTATAGAGTCTCTCTTTCACATAGAATAAATCATAACATACCTCCACCGAAGAATCGATGTCAAGCAAACTATTTTTCCAATGCTTTTCTTTTCATGAATGCATTAGTACATTTTCAGTCTATCAAGTATACAATATTCATAAACAAACAAATTCGTAGACACCCATATTACTATATATTTAGTCTAGATTCCAAAACTCACCAAACTCTATAATTAGATTCCTTAATTTTGATACCAACTAATTACTATATCAACTTTCATAAGTTCCTAATTTTTCAAAGTCTATGATTAACTCTCAATTCCTCCAATTGTCATAACTTTGATGAAATTCGTATAATATAATATGTTAATATTTAATTACCAAATTCAATATATTAAAATTTGAATAATAATGTAATAACTAAATAAAATTAATTAATATCGAATATCAATGAGATATCATGAAACAATTGGCATGCTATCATACTTCTAATAATGAAACAATGCCTAAACCATATTCTCATTTATTCTACTACCATTCTTAAGGCTAACTCATGATTGTCATTCGTTAATTGACCACACCCAATTTTATCAATATTTGTATCCAATCAAATTTCACCAATTCATTTTTCGTTCAAACTAATATTATTAACATAATATTGCCCTTATAAAGAGCAATCAATGCATGCATATCTCAAAATTAAAGTTTATTTGAATGATTTTTACCTGAAGCCTTTATACATTTTATTACTCAGCGTCTATATGCCACCGATGCACAAGTGAGTTTTTGTTGTTCTCCATTTCTTGTTATAATTAAAATAATAAAAATCTTCTTTACTTATTATAATAAATGGGTCACTGGCAAGGGTATTAAATAAATTATGAATTTAGTGCATTGTTTGCTAATTAATAAAAAATATTATTTGATAAATACAACTACCTAAAATACCGTTAGTTATATTAATATATATATAATTAAATATTCTCTTTAAAATTTATGTGAAGGGTCAAAAGAGTACCTAGTGGGTCTACTTTAATTAGCAAAATATGATATGTACGGATACTACCTTGACAAATAGGATTTTCTTTTTTCGTAATGAGGATATACCAGATTCCATGACATAGGTCTCATGGTCTTATTGTTAGTTAAAATTAATATCCCACAAAATAAGTATATGTTTCTTCAATTGTTTTCTCATGTCTCTTATTTTAAATATGTTTATCATAGACACATAATTTTTGATCGAACATAAGATTTTATACTAATTTTTATTTCTTAATATTTCTTTTATGTCTAAGTTAGATATTTTAATTGTCTTATTTTAAAAAGTTTATTTTAAAAGATTTGAAAATAACAAAAAATATGTGTTTCACTTTTAATTTAGTATTTCTTAATTATAATTGACAATTAGCTGCTTAATTTTTGTTAGTTGAAAAAATAATTATATTATATTATATTACATTATTGTATAAAAAAAAACCTAAACCTACCCCAATCACCACACTTATCCCTTCTAATTACCACAATTCCACTACCCCAACACATCCACACACACGTACAACACACCTCCACTTCCCCCCTCAAACTACACACTACACACACGATACACGCCCACGCATACTACGACTATCTTTTACATATACCCAACAATCAGAAGAGGAAAAAAAATACAGACTACACACGCAAAAAGAAAAAAATATTCACAATCTACAACAATTTGCACAAGAAAAACCCACACTAAAAAAAAAGAAAATCAGCAAAAAGGGACAACACTCAAAAATTACCCACGCTGAATAATAAAAAATTTATGGGTGTTTTAATCGAGCTTTGGTCAAATCCAACGGTACTTATTTTCTTCTTTTGAGGTTCAACTTTATCTTTTATTTTTATTTTATTTATGGAATTTAATGTAATTATGTGATAACTTTTTTTTTTTAATAATTTTGTTTCATATTGAAATGAATAGTATTATGTTGAGTTTATTTTGAGATATTACATAAACTGCTCACATGATTAGTCATCTTGAGTTATTATTTATGTTGTTTCTTAGTGCAAATCTCTAAAACATGAATAAAAATCTTATGTCAATAGCCTATTTAAATTTATGTATTTTTGACTAATGAGTAATTATCCAATAAACAAACAAATGAGTTATATTATTAAACTTGAATTTATTCAAATTTGGGTTGGTGGAATCTTTTGATATGCAGATTAATTTTATTAAAAATAATCATTGATTGATATATTAATGGAATATAAAGATTAGTTGTCTTCAATTCACAAAAATAAGAATAAGAATTTTTAATACTAAATGAGTTTTAGGCACGTTAAAAATATTTGTTTCAATTAAGAATGTGATTGCACATCTTTTTGAGACATTAAAAGATAAGGATGTGTGACACACCTTGTCCAGTAATACAATTTACCTTTATTAATCTAAAGTTGAGACTTCTAGACAAAAAATATTAAGTGTGATGCGAAGAAGGCAGTTGTACCTCTAAGTGTCTAGACCAAGAATGCGGCTATGCATCTAAGTTGAGACTAATAAGAATTCAACAATAAAAAATAATAATAAACAAACCATGGCCTGTAGACAAAAATTATCCGAAAACATATTAAGATACGTACAAGCCAATAAAAGCGACCATGCTAGAACCAGGAGACACGAGGGATGCCTAATACCTTCCCCTAGGTCAACAGAATTCCTTATCTGCATTTCTATTTCGCAGACAAAATAAAGAGTCATTTCCTTTTGATCAGGATTAAACAAAAGGTGACTTGGAACACCATAACTCAATTCCAATTTTGATGACTTTGAAAAAGTAAAATAATTCCTAAATCAATGTCGTCACTTAAATTGGAAAAACTCTTAGCGCCGAACGAAAAGGGTTGTGACGTGTACCATATTGTATAAGTTATATGTTTTTACTTCCTTAAACCTTCCATATGATCAAATGTTGGTCATGCAACACAGTCATCATATCTATTTATTCATATTGCGCCATACTTAGTACATTCCATGTACTAGTGCATACATTTGCCTATCGTGTTTCACTAATGTATGGTGCCTCTCACGATCGTGGATAGCTGAACATTCTATCAGATTCAAGAGTTGGTGATTCCTCATGTTTAGATGATCGATACACATTTACTTAATTTCTTTCTTTCTTTTGTTTTCAGATGATATATGTGGTAGATAGTTACACCTAACCACTTGTTTTGATGTTTATATGTCCTGTTAAGACTAAGTTAGACTTTCGCATTTTAGAACTCTTTATGATATGATAATGCTTCTTTTGAAATCTTTATCCCTATGATATTTTATGATGTATGCTAAGTGACTTGTATAGGGACTTTCAGGGTTTTATAGCCATGTTACACCTAGGATATACTTGAATCGTGACAAGTGAGTATCTTGACATTCGTTAAGTTTATAGGATCTCGTATTCCATTGTTCAATGTGTAAAGAAGTAATGAAATATGAGGATGGGTTTGGATTATTCATATGCCATTTTGCTAATGAGGAAACTTGATGGTTTATTGATGTATGATTGTTGATATTGGTTTAAATGTGGTGACTCATTTGATAATTTAATTCTATTATGTTGATATGACTTGTATATTTATATGTAAATCGTCATTTGTCATATTTTTGTAAACAATCATACTTGTATTGGTTCTAAAGCACTATGATGAGATTATTGTGATACAAATGCCAATGGAAAGTGGTTGTTGCAAGTTCTATACTGAGGGGTTGAGCCACACGCACCATGCAAGTTCTATATTAAGTGTTGGGCCATACACTCCGTGGAAGATACATGTACTGATAATTTTTCCATAGGTTCCAGTCTGAGTCAAATGGATGTGTATCGTAAGATAGATATGCATAGACTTACATGATATGTTAATTTGTTGCATTGAACATCATTACCATTAATAACTTGTGTGTGCTGTTTAACAACTTTTTGTTGTTGATTACTGTATCTATGTTTATGACATCTTACTAGTGAAAATGTGGTCATTGTGCTATATATTATACAAATAGGAAGTTGATAGGTTGGGATGAACTTTTATGAAGGTTGTAGTTATGTGGAGATTCAATTAGAGCATTAGGAGTACTCGTATTCTATAATACTTTGCTTGTTGAGTACCATTTTACTTGGTACTCATTCCTTTTTCTACATTTGCGTTAAGTTATGATCCATGATCTTTGTCATTCTCTAAGTTCTTCCTGTGGAGATTTCAGAGGTAGTTTTTTTGTCATTCCAGCATCCTCTTACTCCCATATATTGTTCTACTTTTAAAAATAATGTCATTTAAGACTTTGATATATCGTGAGTTTATAGTATTTTTGATACAATTTTACTTAAAAATTTTGTGTGTCTAGGGCCATATTGTAATAAGCATCAATGTTTTTGTGAAATATTTGTAGGATATAGGCTTGGATTTGGAATTTTGAGATGACACCTAAAAATTTGTAGAAGGATCCATCCATGGAGATGACCTACGGACCGTAGGTCCAGTCACTGTCCATAGATAGGTAGCATAGATAGAGAATCAAGGAAGTCTGACTAAGAGTGGAAGTACAAATGCAAGTCATAGATAGTAGATTGACCCATGGGCCATCCTGCATCCATAAAATGGTTCAGAGAAGTTGAAGTTGTAGTACCTGATGAAATTCCTAAATATGGATCCACGGAAGAGGACCCACTGCACATCCACCGATTTTATCAGGGAGTGAAGGTTCCAACCTCTGCAAGAAAATTTTGTTAGTGTGGACCAACGGAGGTGACCTACGGACCGTATGTCAAAGTCGTCGATCAAAGCCGCGTCTAAAAAGTTTATTTCTTTATTGTGTTTCCTTTTTGTTTAGGACATATTTTTTAATACATAGGTTATGTAAACCTCATTTTTTGGGGTTAGACATTATTGTTTACTTTTAGTTCTTGATATTTTATTGGGAATAACTTGCAAAATTTAGCAATTTGATTTCTGACTTCTGGTTTATAAGATTTTTATTTTGAAATTAAATTGAAATTACAAGTTTCTTCTACTCAATGCATAAGTTCATGAATTCTCTTTACAAAAATATGAATTGTGTTGTTTCAAGCATGCGTAACAAAATCTACAACTGCAATTATGTTAACCATGAGCAATTAACAACGAATGCATAATAACTAAGTAATTCTTGACTAGTGTTGATGTATGCATTGATAATTCTTTCACATAGATGTCTTTTTTAACGAGTGCACGCGTTAGAAGTCGCCTTGTTGCTACTTTCCATACCAAGAAGTTAGCTAATGAGACAAGAATTATTAACATAGATTTAGTGTGATACTATCTAATAGTCTAATGTCAATTAGTGTGATGGTGAAAACAAAGTCATACATTAATGTGAAGTCTAATTTGAGTTAAAAGTAGGGGTAGTAAATTATACACACGTAGTTGGACAAAGGTGCGGGGTGAAATTTCCTATTTAGAAGACCAATCACTTAGGATGCATATCTTACACTAAGAAAAGATAACTATTATTAGGATTACCGCTTTAAGAGCTTATGGAGAACACGTACACCCAGTTTCACTCTCTCATTGATAAAAAAAAGCTTGAATGCAACTTACTTGTTACTTAACAACAATCGGTTAATTGCTACACAAATCCCCCATTAATTACTTGTTTCGGAAATAAATTGACTAAGCGAATATAATAGTGAGTTAAGTTTAAGTCTAAATTATATCCCTCATGAGATCAACCCCAACCTACAAGTTGGGTTCTTTATTTGAAAACGATAACTTATACTTCTTTGAGGGAGGTGTTATTATGAGCATATCAAATTTTGGCGCCGATGCTGGGGAATAAGGATTTTAGATTATGTTTAATTACATTATTGAACTTAAGTGAATTATTTCCTAATTTATGTTTACTTTGTTTTTGTTTTTCACAGGCTTCTACTCTAGTGTATGCCAAGTACACGGAGTCGAGGTAAACCATTGACCCCATACGATCCACAGTGAATAAATATTTGAGAAAAATGAATATGAAAGGGGTGAAAATCAATCATATCGGAGGAAATCTAGGTGACATAGTTGAGTTTCAGCCTCCTGGAGCTGTTAATGAGAATGCTCAGCTTCCTGGTGATAATTTACTTGGAGATGCATTGAAGTTGCAGGATCCATTAAAACTAAGACTGTGTGAAAAGTACAGGGTCGAGTTTAACACCATTTAATCAGAAAGACCCATTATTCTCCCTCCACTACCTCCAGGGCATACATTTGTGATGACAAGCAATCTTTCTTTCAACTAGAGCGTTGTTTTCAGGTATAGCTTCGGAAGATCCACATAAGCACGTGGCTAGGTGGAGAAGTATCTGCAAAAGTTATGTGGGCTGATCAGAATTACATATGAACATCATAAGGTTGAGATTCTTCCCTTTATCATTGACTGGTGATGCTTCAATATGATTTTATGAGCTTTAGTACAACTCTATTCACATATGGGACAAATTGCATCAAGTGTTCATGACCAAGTATTATACATTGTCCAAGAAGCTTAATCACAAGGACAAACTGAAAAACTTCGTGGCACTAAATGAAGAGTTTGTTAGTAGTTCATGGAATGGGTATTACATTCATAAGAAGTGTTTCGAATCACCACATTGATGATGAGTCACTGAAGGTTTATTTCTATAGAGGTCAAGACGACAATGGTAAGGTTATGATTGATACTATTGCTGAAGGATCATGTAGTGAGTGAACTTTTGAGGAGATCGCTGAGAAAATGGAGAATATTTCCTAAAATAATAAAAAAACTAAGCACTCGAAAGTCAAACACCAGAAGAAGCACATTTGTAGTTCAAACTGAGCCTAGTCAATCTGCCGATGACATTCAAGAGAAGATTGCTCATATAAGTACAAAACTTGGGTTGGTGTTGAAACATGTAAGTGGACCACCACCACTGGGTGAGGAATGCTACTATAAGGAGGATGCTTTCTATGTGAATGATTAAACAAGGGGTTTCCAAGCCAATACCCAAGGTTCCGATTCGGATAATTGGCGCCAAGGTCAAGGAAATCAAGGTCGAATTATGGTAACTACAACTGAGAGGGTAACTATGTATGATATGGTAGCTACAATTGCGACAATATCTATAATTGAAATTATGACAACCAAAATGAGATAGTTGGGCCTTATGTTCCACTTGAAAATCGAGAATCTTGTTATAGTGAAGCTAAGGGTAGTATGTCATGGACTAAGTATATAATGCAGAAGATGATGAAGAGGTTTAATTCGACTGATGAGAATGTGAAGGAGATGCTAAATGACTTGTCTAAAATTGGTCAAAAAGTTAATGCCCATGCGGTGTCAATAAAGCAACTCAAGTAGTAGATGAATTAATTGTCATTTATAGTAAACCCACGTCAGCGTGGTACATTTCCTAAAAATGCCATCTAGAATTCAAAGAATGATGGGTGTTGTATGACAGTAACTACTCGAGGGATAAATAGACCATTGATCTTCATAAGCCGTCTGAGGTTGAAATTGTGGTTGACAAAGATGATGATGAGATCGAGGTTTCTCGAGTGTCCAATAATGCGACAAAGAAGGAAGAGGAGGTAACCCAAAAAGTTGTACCCATTCCTAGACCTCCACCTCCATTTTCATAAAGGTTGGTAATTAAGAAGAATGAAGAAGGAAAATACCGCAAGTTTACCACTATGTTGAAGTAGCTTTCCGTCAATGTTCCATTGATAGAGCTTTGGAGAAAATGCCTATGTAATTTATAAAGAATTTGGTCAATAAGAAGAGAACCTTCACTTTTGAAAATGATGATAATCATAGTATTGAGCACCAAAAGGAGAATAAATTCTCTTATGCAGGAGGTAGTGAGAAAGGAAATTATCAAGTGGTTGGATGCTAGAGTCATTTATCCTATTGCATATAGAAGTTAGGTTTGTCTTTTTTAGTGTGTTCCCAATAAAGGTGGGTGTGAAAAATGAGCTTTTTCCAATGCGACTAGTGACTAGATGGAGAGTATGCATGGACTATCGGAAATTAAATGCTTGGATAGAAAAAGACCACTCCCCTATGCCATTCATGGATCAGATGCTAGACCGCCTCGCTAGTAAGGGTTAGTATTGTTTTCTTGATGGTTATTTGGGCTACAATCAGATTCTCATTGCTTCGGAATACCAAGAGAAGACCACTTTCACTTACCCTTATGGGACTTTCGCTTTCAAATGGATGCCATTTGGGTTGTGTAATGCTCCACGACCTCTCAGCGTTGCTTGATGTCGATATTTCAGATATGGTGAAGGAAACTATTGAGGTATTTATGGATATCCATGGTAGGTGACTTATTTAATGTCTATCTTATGCATTTGGCTGAGGTACTAAAGCGGTGCGAAGAGTGTAATCTTATGCTCAATTAGGAAAACTGCTACTTCATGGTGAAAAAGGGGATCGTTCTGGGTCATCAATTTTTAGGGTATTGAATTTAATATAGCTAAGGTTGAGGTAATAGAAAATCTTCCACCACCTATCTCTGTAAAGGTGTTAAAAGTTTTCTTGGGCATGCGTTCTTTTATAAGAGGTTTATCGAGGATTTCTCCAGAATTCCACACCCTTTATGCAAGTACTCGAAAAGGACTATAAGTTTTACTTTGATGATGATTATATGAGAGAATTTAGAAAGTTGAAAGAAAATCCAGTTTCGACACCTATCATTATTTCACCATATTTGAGGTAACTATTTGAATTGATGTGTGGTGCGAGTGTAGTGGCGCTTGGTATGGTATTAGGACATAGGCGAGAGAATATTCTTCATCTTATTTACTGTGCCAGCAAAGATCCAAGTGTGGCTCAAAAGAACTTTAAAGTGAGTGAACAAGAACTCCTTGCAGTGTTTTTCACATTAAAGAAATTTTAATCATACTTTCTTGTTACTAAGGTCATAGTGCATATTCACCATTCTGCATTGAGGTACCAAATGACTAAATAATGCAAAATGGAGGCTGAATAGATGGGTATTGTTGCTACAAAAGTTCAATTTTAAGGTGAAAGATAGAAAGAGAGTTGCCGATTATTTGTCCAGATTAGAAGAGAAAGAGATTCTCAAGCTAGGAGATGGGGCTGAAATTAATGGTGTTTTTCCAAATGAATATGCATTAGCTGTTTCTCATAATCTTATTCGTTGGTTCACAGACTTTGTTAACTATTTTGAAAGTGATCTGGTTCCATCGATTTTGTCTTTTCACCAAAGGAGAAAGTTTATGCATGATGTGAAGAAGTTCTTTTGGGATGAGACTTATTTGTTCCATATTTGTGCTGATGGGATTATTCGTCACTGTGTGCTCGAGGTAGAGATGATGAGTATACTAGAGGCGTCTCATTCATTTCCTGTTGGAGGACATCATAGTGGTATTCAGACTTCTTATAAGATATTACAGTGTGGGTATTATTGGCCTACCATCAACCAAAATGCTCATGATTTTGCCAAGTCTGTGATCATTTGTTAAGAGAAGGAGGAATTTCAAAGAGGCAAGAGCTACCTATGAATTAAAATTGATGATTGAGTTGTTTGATGTATGTGGCCTTTTTTTATGGGTTCATTTATGAGTTTACATGGGATGAAATATGTTTCTGTTGTGATTGATTATGTGTCAAAATGGGTGAAAGCAATTGCGCTTTCAAACAATGAAAGGAAAAATGTCACCGCATTCTTGAAAAAGAGTATTTTCTCTATATTTGGTATACCTAGGGTTATTATTAGCGATGCATGTTCCCACTTTTGTAAAAAATTGTTCAAGGTGTTGCTAGAGAAATATGGATTCTGTCACAATGTAGCTACTCCTTTCCATTGACAGTCTAGTACGCAAGTTGAAGTGTCAAATAGAGAGGTAAAGCAAATCCTTGCAAAGACTTTGAATGTAACTAGAATTGATTGGTCAAGGAGGCTTGATGATGCTCTACGGGTCTATCACATAGCATTCAAGACTCCCATAGGTATGTTGCCCTACTAACGTGTATATGGAAGTCATTCCATTTAGTGGTAGAGCTAGAGAACAAGGCTATGTGGGCGTTATAAGTTGAATTTGGATTGGATGCTGCATCGAGTCAAAGAGTGAATGACATGAATAAACTTGATGATTTTTGTCTAAAAGCATATGAAATTTCAGCCTTGTACAAGGAGAAGATGAAGAAGTATCATGATCAAAAAATTGAGAAGCATGAATTGTTGTGGGTGATTTTGTGTTATATTCAATTGAAAGTTGTGCTTGTTTACTGAAAGCTCAAGTCTAAGTTTACCGGGGCATTCAATGTAACTAAAGTGTTGGTTGATCTCGAGAACAAGGATGAACAATATTCAAGGTGTACGAGCAAAGAATCAAATTCTAGATGGGAAGTTAGAAAGCGTGCAAGAAATGATTGAGACCTATTATCTTGATGAATTCCGAGTAATCAAGGGGCCTGCGTTTGAAGTTAAGTCAAGCACTGTTG
The DNA here is from genome assembly GCF_036512215.1 of Solanum lycopersicum. Taxonomy (NCBI): domain Eukaryota; kingdom Viridiplantae; phylum Streptophyta; class Magnoliopsida; order Solanales; family Solanaceae; genus Solanum; species Solanum lycopersicum. The sequence goes on along the minus strand of NC_090800.1, from coordinate 62,703,840 downwards.
TGGAGGCAACCGAAGATGTACAATCTAGCCAACTATAGGTTTTTCTTCTTGATTTAGGAGTTTTCTTATTTTATTTCAATTTATGTAATTCTTTAAGATAGGTGTTTCATTATTGTATTAGTGACAGCTAGATTTATCATAGGGTCTATGCCTAAAATGTGTACGTAAAATGTAAAAAGAAAGTCTTAATGGATTCGCTGTGTGAAGGGATAGCCAAATATAAAGAAAAAGCTTGTGTAAAGGTCTACAGACCACATCGATGGTCTGTGGGGACCATTAATGGACCGTGAATGACGTTCATAGACCCCAGATAAGTTTTCTAAAATTCTAAGTGTTAGAAGGTCGACCTACAGGCCATAGATGGGTCTCGTGTGTCCAACCTAAGGTTATTAGAAACCTGACCCGCCCCTTTTAATACATACCCTTCATTTTAAATTCATCCCCCACTGCCCAAATTCCTTCATAATCATTTCTAACCCCTACAAATTCCTATACTCCCATATTACTTTCCTATAACACTCTCAAATCTCATAAACCACTACCCTATCCATAATTCTCTTTTTGTCTCCGAAAATCACCTATTATTCCCCTCATAGAGAGTTTTCACTTTGAGTTTTATGTCAAGGGCTTGTCAAAGCGTCTAGGGGAATCATTGAAATCACACACTCACCTACTTTGCTTACTTGTAAGGTAAAAATACTTCACCCTAACTCTGAATTTCATTTTTCATTGTTCAAATCAGGAAGTCACGAAATGGATTTTGACATTGGATTATTTTTTAAATTAAATTACATGTTAGATTATAGTTAGAAATACTCTTGGAATGATGGAATGTGAATCAATCCTCTTTGACCAATTAGTTTTATTTGCATTTATAGTCTTTGCAAGGATTTTCTTTATCTCCCTATTTGACACTTCAAGTTGCCCACTAGACTAAGGATTGTAAAGAGTACCTACATTGCAACGGACTCCATTCTCTAGCAACTCTTTGAAAAATTTTGTTAAAAATGTGGGAACATCCATCACTAATAATAGCCCTAGCTTTACCAAATGTGGAGAAAATACTTTTTAAGGAATACGGCTACACTTTTCCCTTCATTGTTTTATAGCGCAATTGCTTCCATTGATTTCGAAACATAATTTATCACATTAAGAACATATTTCAATCCGTGTAAACTCACAAATGGACCCACAAAATTAAGGCCCCATACATCAAACAACTCAATCACTAATATAATATTAATAGGTAGCTCTTGCGCCTTTGAAACTCGTCCTTCTCTTAAAAAATGATTACAAGACTTAGCCTCTTGGTGGATTGTAAAACAATAATACCCACACTACAAGATCTTATGAGAAGTCACTAAACAACTATGATGCCCACCAACAGGCGATAAATGACATGCCTCAAGTATACTCATGATAACAACCTCGATCACACAATCACAAATAATCCCATTAGCACAAATAGAGAACAAATAAGGCTCATCCCAAAGGAACTTTTTCACATCAAGCATACACTTTCTCTATGGTTAAAACACAAAACCGATGGAAACAGATCACTTGCCAAGTAATTAATGAAGTGTGAGGACAACATAATAAGATCATGAGAAATAGCTAATGCATGTTTATATGGAAAAGCACAATTAGTTTCGTCCACATCTCATAGCTTGAGAGTAGCTTCCACATTTAATCTGAACAAATGATCGGCAACTTAATTTTATGTCCCATTTCTATCTTTCACCTTAAAATCCAACTCTTGCAAAAACAATACCAATCTAATTAGCCTCGGTTTTAAATCAATTTAGCCATCGGGTACCTCAATGAAAAATGGTAAGTATGCACTATGATATTTGTACCAAGAAAGTAGAATCAAAATTTCTTGAATGTGAACACCACCGCAATGAGTTATTGTTTACTCACCATATGGTTCTTTTGAGGCACATTCCCATACCACACTAGGCGCCACTCCACTCGCATCACACAACAATTCAAACGATTTGCCCTAATCTTGTGAAATAATGAATGGTTTGGAAACTAACTTTGCTTAAACTCTCCAAATTATCCCATACAATCATCATCAAAATTAAACTTACACTCCTTCTCGAGCAATTTGCACAAACGGTATGCAATTTTGGAGAAATCCTTGATTAAATTTTATTAAAGCCTGCATGCCCAAGAAAATCTTTAACACCTTTTACATAGATAGGTGGTGCAATATTATATTTTACCTCAACGTTAGGTCTATCAACTTCAATACCCTAATAAATATGATGACCCAGAATGATCCCCTCTATTACCATGAAATGGTAGTTTTCCCAATTGAGCACAAGATTACACTCTTCGAACCGCTTTAGTACCTCTACCAAATGCATCAGAAAACTATCAAATGAGTACCTTACCATAGAAAAAATTAATCCATAAATACCTCAATAGTGTACTCCACCATATCTAAGAATATTGACATCAAGCAACGCAGAAAGGTTGCTGGAGCATTACACATCCCAAATGACATTTGTTTAAAGGCAAAAGTCCCCTAATGTTATGTGAACGTGGTATTATCTTTGTCTTCTAGAGAAACAGAGATTCTAACTGTATCCCAAATAAAAATCAAGAAAATAATACTAACCCTTATTAGCAAGACTGTCTTGCATCTAATCCTTTAAAAGCATTGGGAAGTCGTCCATTTCTATCCAAGAATTCAATTTCCATTATTCCATGTATACTCTCCATCCAGTCGCTAGTCGCATCGGAAAAAGATCACTTTTTGCATCAGGATCCATAATCATCAACTTTTCTTGGGTACACACTATATAGGACAAACCCAACTACTATCTGCAATGGATAAATGACTCGAGCATCCAACAATTTGATAATTTCCTTTTTCACTACCTCTTACATAAGAGAATTTAGTCTTCTTTGGTACTCGATACTAGTCTTATGGTCCGTCCTAAGTTGGATTTTATTAGAACAAATGCAAGGACCAATCCCAATAATGTCCGTAATAGCTCATCTGATTTTTCTATTGAACCTCTTCAATAAAGAACTCAATACCTCACTTATATCTACCACAATAATGATCAGTAAAGTACAATTTCTCCCTAAGAGTGCATACCTCAAATGTGACACTAGGTCCTTGAGCTCCAATTTTGGAGCCTATTAAATAAATATTTTTTAGGGTGGAGAGATATAATTTTCCATATATATGTCCAATCACTGATTTGGAACAGAATTCAAACTTATCATGTGTGTAAACTAACTAATCATAGTCTTCAATACCACCACACTCAAAATTCACCATTACTGCTGAAAGTGCATCAACACCCAACCTCTCTTAAGTGGACACATTAGGACCTCATACCTCACTGTGACTCACCACTGACACTGACTTGATATTACTTTTCTACTTACCTATTCACTATTCAATGAAAACTTCATCTACCCTCTGTCCATATCGACCAAGAAGCACCCAGTAGTAAGGAATGGTCTCCCTAGGATTATGGGAACCTCACAATAAAGTAGAAAAAAATCCTACGAAAAAATAAATGAAAGTGGATCCTCCTTTTTCTACACAAGTGACCTATTATCAATAGCACTCCAATGTACCAGCCTATCATCATCTTCAAAACTTATGGCCCTCATTTTAGTGACCAAACCCTTCATAAATTTCACATACCCTAGAATTTTCTCCATAGTTTCTATCAACAGAACATTGATGGAAAGCCTCAGAGAGAGTCTATACTTGATGAATACATGAGACATCAACCGTCTAGTGAGATAGATTTTGGCCCATCTGGTATTTCGAGAACTACTCATGGTTCTCCCATAGTTGGTGAGGGAGCTACTGATGGCATCCCAGATGTATATCTAGCGGGTTTCAAGAAACCAGACCCACCCGCTTTTTAATGGGTCTTCCGCAAATTTGTGACATAAGTTTGTTTCACCCTATGCTTTACTTTTTATTTTGTTCATTAAGAAAATTGAAAATTATTATTTTATTGGGGTGGGGTAAATGGATTGTGAGTGATAGGGTGAAACTCTAACTAACACAACTAATAATCCTCTCTTAGGTTTTTCTTGTCTGTGTTCTTTTCCCCCAAGAGATTTTTTTAATGTTGAATCCGCATGTTTAGGATCGTATGTTTAGAAGTAAGAAGAATAATTAAATCATGATGGTAGAAGAGCAGGAAGTTGATACATGTCCAAAAAATTGAAATGTGCTAGATTTATAGTCCAAATAAGTTGAATGTTTTAAATCTTCATATCAACTAATAAGAAACAAGTATGATATCATGACTTATGCTAGAAACTGAACTTTGTAATTCAATAATCAGATAATAAAACATGTGCAAACTGTGTATAAGAAATGTTTGAACGGAAAAGGGCCTAAAATACCCTCAAAGTATTGGAAATGGTACAAAATTACCCTCCATCCACCTATCGGCTCCAAAATACCCTTCCCACCCACCTATTGGGTCCAAAATACCCTTGTCATCCACCTTTTGGTTCAAAATTGACCACTTATTTAACGATTTTACATTTAAACTATTTAAATATTTTTTTAAATATGTGGCGCTCAACTATTTGTTATAATTGAACTTATTAATATAATTTATAAATATATCCAGTACCCACCAATTACTAATTAAACCCCTCCAAATTAATAAACCCGTTATATTATTAATGAAACAACAGAAAAGCTACTGTCAATTGAGTGTTTTTAAAAATTTGAGACAAAAAATATTTATAGAAGTAAATTATCATACCTTCAAGTGTCTAAATAAAAATTACCGATAAACTTAAAAGTCTGACTATGTTCATCTTAATTATTCTTACGTCTCAATTATGTGATGTTACCTCATAGGTAACTTCTTTTCAAAATAATATATTAAAGGTTTTAAAGAAAATCATAAATATTTATAAAATTATATTTTTAACAAGTGCATGAATCAATTCGGGATGTATTACTTCTTTACCTTTAATCATAAATTTCTAATTCAATCTAGAAAGAGAATCATATTGAAAGTGTTCTCCTAAATAAGCGGCTCAACCTAAATTTAATTGGGGCTTCGATTCGAACTCGAATAATTTGGACTTCATTTTCAGGATTCTATAATTTCATCATGTTTTAGTAGTGTTTATGACGATTTTGATATTAAAATTGGATTATTAATTGGGTGGGGTTTAGTTAGTAATGAACGGGTAGTAGGTTGGTTTATAAATTGTATGAATAAATTAAATTATAACCAATAGTTTAATGACAAGTATTTTAAAAAATATTTACAGAGTTTAATTTAAAAAATTAAAAAAGTGGTCAATTTTGAACCTAAAGGTGGATGACAAGGGTATTTTGGAGTCATTAGGTGGATGAAAAGGGCATTTTGGATCCAATAGGTGGATGAAGGGTAATTGTATACCATTTTCAATGCTTCAAGGGTATTTTAGGCCCTTTTTCGAAGTTTGAATGTTCATGTAGTATATGCCAATCTGGAACCTTCCTTGTTTATCTTACTAAGAAAATCTAGGCTGGAAATAGGAAATGATCATAGTCCCTTTTTAAAATAAGTTCACTTTACTCTAAAATGATTCAACAAAAAGAATTAAATATCTCGTTTGATCCAAATATTTTCGCCTAATGAAGACCATTTCATTCAATACACTTTATTCACTTTCCCTAAAATGATTGTTGGCCTCAGTCCCTCCTTGGACATGTGCACCTTAAGTTAAGCCAAAATCCTAAGTTAAAGGTGGCTAATTCAAGAAGTTACATTAATCTTGTCCCTCATTCGACATTGGATATTGTGCATCTCAATTTATTCAAAATACATAACTTGAGGGTGTATATGAAAAGGAAATCGATTGAAAAGGGGCATGAAAAGAGTTTTGTGTAGAAGAAAAACAAAAGAAGATTAGAAAACAAGATGTGGTTGAAATCAAAAGAGAAAAAAAATGCAATGAAAAATATTCTGAAGAAAAACAAAGAAAATAAAGAATGTCAAAAATTTGTGTTGAAAAGAGTCAACGAATAGAGAAGAAAATAAAAGATGGCAAGAGTTGTTTGAAAAAAGAGGTAAAAAACGAATGTAATGTCAAACTAAGATATTCCTACAGTTATCCTAGGGACCCGTTTGAAGAGTCTACGCAGTGAAAATAAGGCAAGCCAATGGTATTGAGCACTAGTTGTAGTCGAAGTCACTTCTGAGAGTGAGTGTTGAATGAATCCTTAAACTTAAAATTTATATATATATTATGATTAAAAACAGATTTCTTTTGAGTTAGAGTACTAGTTACATTGCATGAGAATTGGTACGTTGGTGATTCTGCAACGCGTATGTTGCAGTTTTGATTAGTCAATCTATGTTATGTTTTGATCCGCATGATTTAGCTTCTTGACGCTAGATAAAAAGATTTGCACTAATGTCATGGAATCAATTAAGAATGACATGTGACTACTTGAGTTTGTATGTTTATTTTGTACATAAGTTTCGTTAAAAGCTTAAGTTGAGAGTATTCATAAATCATGATTTCACGGTATTTTGAAGTGTTTCACTTAGAGTTTGTGTCTGTCTTGGTCTATTTTGTTATTAGGAATAATTTTTTGTGTGTAATTCTTTCAATAAATAGGCATGGATACAGTTGATGAAGATACAAGCTAAAAAGTGCTTAAATAGACACGAATAGAGACACCCACAGACTGTAGGTCAACGACGGGCAGTAGGTGATGCTTTGTCAATGGAAGATCAGGGAATTTTGACCAAGTGTTGAACAACATTGTGCAAGATGGATCATAGGTCGACCCACGAGTTTTCATAATATATGTCGATGGAGATCTTGGAGTTGAAGGTTCCAATATATGATGAAATTGCTAAGTGTTGAACCATGGAGAGTACCTAGCAACTATAGGTCGACCCACTATCCGAAGGTGGAAGCGTCGATTGAAATCGTGTCCTCAAAGTTTATTTTCCTATTTTGATTCTTGGTTAATTAAGGATCTTTTTTCCATAAATAGCAGTTTTAATCTCATTTTTAGGCTAGACGTATTGTAAACTCTAATTTTTTGTTCTTTGGGAATTAAGTGCAAACTTTTATAATTAAATTTCAGGAATTTTTAAAATTCAATCTTCACTTTGAATTTCAATTCAATATTTGAGTTTTTATCTATTCTAATTGTAAGTTCATGAATTCATTCTTCTTAATTCTGAATTTTGAACTCTCAAGCATGAGTGGATAAATCCACAACTAGGTTTGTGGGAACCATTAGCACTTAACAAAGTACTAATTAAAATTAAGTAATTATTGTATACTATGTATGCTTGCATTTTGAATCCTTTGAACTCTTTTTAACTAGCGCACACGTTAGAATTTGTCTTATTCTTATTTGTCGAACCAAGGAGATAAATAATGAGAAAAGGATTAAACAATATAGATTTAGTGAATGCTATTGAATATTCTAATATCAATTGGAGTGAGGTTGAAAATGAAGTCATACATTGATGTAATTACTAATTTGAGGTAAACGTAAGGGTTTGCAACGGATACACCCCTCACACACGCCAAGGTGTGTCGTGAAATTCCATACTTGGAGGACCAATCACTGAGGGACACCTAACTTACAAACTTCTCATGTAAAATAATAGGAAAGGGTTACTTTTCTTAAGATTACTGCGTTAAAAGCTTGTGCAGAACATATATGCACTAGTTTCTTTCTCTTATTGATAAACCAAAGTGTAAATCGTGTCTACTTTTTCGTTAAGCATTTAAATCTTTTACATACTTACAAAATCCATCCTTGTTACTTTACTCAAAAATAGTTTGACTAAATGGATATAATAGCAAGGTAAATTTATTTCTGAATAATATTCCTCATGAGAGCGACCCCAACCTACAACTTAGGTCCTATTTGACAAGGATCGCTTATACTTCTTTAGGGAGGTTTAATTATAGCTTGTCAATTTGTTGGTCTATGATAACCAATAGTTTATTTTGGGCCTTTCCTTTGGTTTATTCCTACTTTTATAATTTCATATTCCTCGAAGTTCAGATGGAGTATGTACTACTTTTGAAACTTTTTTTTCATGGATTTATAGGAATGTTTTGATGGTGCTAGAGATGTTCAAGATGATATACTACAAGTTTTATTCAGTTGGGTAAATGTAGGAGCCAGCATGGTCTATTGAGCAGTTTTGGGGTTGTGAGGAATTTTGGGTATTATCCTCTTAGCCTAAGCTCTATGATAGTGTTCACTAATCTTAGAGGTAGTCTAAGGGTCTGGGAAAGCATATGGATCCATGATACTATTATTCTTAGGCTTTCAGGCTGTTTCTATCCTTTAACTTTTGCAGACAAAAGTCCTTTTAGCAATGGATGTTGTAATAACCCTTCAACTTATTTCTTTTTTTTTCTTATGAAGCTTTATAGAAGTGACGTCAAGTCATTTATGACTTGCTAGGACAGATAGCTCGGTTGTTGGGTTTTTTTATTTGGGGTTTGTGCAAGTTTCAGCAGTTTGGAGCTTTAGAACCTTGAACAGTCATTTTTTATGAATAGTCAAGAAAATGACCTCAAAGTATAATTTTGTAAATGCCATAGACTTTTGAAGGGACATTTAAGGTTAGGGGTATTGTTGGTTTACGCCTCTAGACTTCTGGTGTGAGTTTTTATTGTCAGGTGTTTTCACTTACAAACTAAAATGAAGGTTTGACTTTGGACAATATTTCTTGTAAACATGCTTAGTCGAGAATCATGTCAGCATGATAATCTTTGGAATGTCGAGTTTGGTCTATGACAGTCATTCATGTGTTTCCCTAGGCTGTATATATCATTGTGAGCCTCTTTAAAGGTTTTATATAAAAAACAAGAGCATATGTGTAAGACCCACATTTTTTGGAAATTACTTGAGATGGAAGTCTTACAGGTTCCAGTAAGTTCAAAATGTTGAATTTTATGTAGTAACATATTTTGTTTGCACGCATTAAGTTCAAAATGAATCTTGGGCACCCTATAAGAGATTTTGATGTCTTAGCACATTAGCTAATATGATAATAAATAAGGCAAGGCCTATACTCGTGTGCCAAGGGGGCGCGCTCACAATAAGTTTGTGCCTAGACATTAATGTTTGTTCCTTTGAGTCGTGCATATGGAAGGAAGATTCGGCCTGCGCATTCATGGCGTACAACTAGAAAAGCACCTGCATTTGTGTGGTCTCTTTGTATTCACGATGGCCAGCCACTTGGCCTTTATATTAAGCAACTCATAAAGGCAACTTAACTTCCTTGAGTGTCTTTATATTTCTCCTTCATTTGAACTCTGATATTGGTGATTCAAACTCATGGGGGATTGTGGGGGTAGTGTCTTATGGTCATGTTATTCAGAATTGTTGCATGCTCTCTGCTTTATGTATAATTGTGATTATGTGGGATACGTTGTCTCTTTAATGGGTTCTCATTGTGTGCGTGAGTTTCGAATGATTCTGACATGAAATCTGATCCTATTTTTGGACACAAGCCCATTTAGTCGATTAAGACCTCTAAGAGAAGTAAATTTTGGGATTCCCACTATGTCCCACACTCTCATTTTACACTATTTCTTGTATTTATTGTATTTTGTGCAATTTTAATGTCAAAATATTTGAAATTACATCATGATCAATAATTGAATTGTATGGTGGTGTTTGAAAACGTTCTTGAGGTGGGTAGCTTGTGTGTATGTGGTGGTTTCTGATTTCTCATGGTCAGCTTTGAGGTAAGATTCGGTCGACTTACATGATAGTTCCTAATAAATGATGCTTAATATAGATTTCATTTAAATTTTTATTGTATATTGTTGAGTATGTAGCCTTTATTTCATTTTTTAATATTTTCTTATTTCTGTAGAAACCTTATGCTTACTGTAGATATTGAGATCCTTATTTTAAGGTTGTAGATTCTCTTGTAGTGTAACTACTTCTTTTTATTTGTTAGGGATGGTACTTTGTTTCTAAGACAAAGGTGTGACCTTGGCTCTTTTATGCTGTGTTTTATCCGCCCTTTTAGTTATAATTTTTCCCCATAAGTCTTGTACAAGGTTATTCTTAATTTTTTGGTGCTTGTGACCTTGGTGTCTCAATGTAGACATTAGTTCATCCTATATTGAGTGGTATATGGGGTAGGTATCATCTCTTGAGTTTGTTTCCCTCTTTGTTGGCTTAGAATCTCTTCCACGATCCCTTTGCTTGTTGTTAAGTGGTAGGTCTGTCATACTTTTTTTGTGTTTTGTTATATTGTTGGACCCAGGCCGTATGCAAGGACCACATGGATTCCAAGTTAGAACTCTTCCCTTTGATAGAACATTTTATATGGATATTTGACTTGAGTACCTTGTTTGAATTATTTGTTATAAAGTATGCATGAGTTATTTGAAGTCATTTGGAATTTAAATGTCAAGGGACCACCAAGACGTTCGACGACTAGTCACCAAAAGGCCTTAGATGTTTTTATGTGCATATATTTGTTTCCTTGGCATATGAAGTTATTATATGATCAATAATGATGTTTAGAGTTAGTATGTTAAGTTTCATGAAGTTTTTAGGTCAAACGTCAAAGACGTTCGAAAGTTAGCCCTTAAGACGTGCATGTGTGTCTTGAGTGTGCCTACCATGTTTGAACGTGTTGCCAGTATTTTTTTGGGTGAAACTGAGGTGGAAGGTCCTAGACTTATTAATGTTTATATTATGTTTAAAACATTTGGGTACGACTCCCCAAGGGCCCCACAAGAGGACCTCAAGGAGGACCCAAAGGCCGTCGAGACACCGCCTGGGCAATGTCAATCAACGAGCCCTCAATCACAACTCCGTGTCTCAATGGACGCCCCATCGATGAGAGGTGTCACTCAAAACTTGGAAGTGTGTGCTCAGCACTCCATGAAGGAGTTGCAGTCGCAAATGATGGAGCAATAGGATGACTCGTCGACAAGATGACGCACCATCAACTGCTCTCATCAATGCTGCCTGCAACAATTGTCATGCATGGTGTTTCATTACTATTCACCCCACGTGCTAAACTGACCCTAGTTGGTTTTTTTGGTTATTTTTGGGTGTATTTAGCTGATCAAAAACGTGACTAGACTATTCCTAATCCTTATTTCAAAATTAGACTTCCCTTTCAAGAAATATTCTCTCTAGAAACCTCCATTGGAGGTGAAGCTCAAGTACAGCTTGGATCTTGGATTCTCATTGGTTCTTCATCAATTTTCAATGGTTTTCTTCTACAATAAGGTATGGTGATCCTTCATCTCTAGTTAATCTTCCATCTACAGAGTTCTTTTCAAAATTTTCAAAGAGAAAATATGATCAAATTTCTCCATCTTCAATATAGCCACATGTTCTTTCTCAAAACGTTTTTAAAGGTTCTCCGTGATGAACTCATGTTAATATATTTATTGTAATGTGAATTTCAATCAAATCGCATGATGAACACATGTTCTCTTCAAACTCTCATTTTAGTTATGTATGTACTTTGTGATTTTGATCTTATGTAAATCAAATTGTGTTTCAATGATTTTAATATGCTTATATCTACTGTCCAGTATGTGTATTGATGGTGAGTTGTTGATGAGTGATCCATGAAGATCAATGTTTGAAGGTTTGAATAAGGTTAGTCTATAATGTAATATCTTGTGATCTTGATGCTAGATGGTTGTTATGTGAATCAATCATGATGAATTTACATAGATACTGCCTACATTATACTGTGATGATAAATTAGGTATAACTTATCCAATATGAATAGATACAATTGAATTGGTAAGGATTGATCTAGGTTCTTCTAGCATATAGATTGATATTGTAATGTACGTATATGATGTGATCTCAATTTTTGGGTAGATAAAGCATGATTTAGCTAAGGTTAATATATATTTATCTATTGCCCTACATGTATATTATTTATGAGCTATGATTGATGATCAATGCTAGGGAAATTGGTAAGTGATCTATATTACTCTACTTCCTATCGATTGATGAATGTAGTGTATTCACTGTAACCTTGACTTTATAGTACATAAATGTAGAATTTATTTATTTAAATATACTTGTAGATATTGCCTTATATTTTATTGTTGATGAAAAAGGAGTGTTGATCAATGATGATCAAAGGATGATAAATCGGTAAGATTGTTTATCTCCTTGAAATGTTGATAGCTGAGGAAGCCTTGTATGGCATTGTGTGATATGGTCTACTTATGGTGGAGGTGTTTAATTTATTGCCAAAATATATATGTGATGTGATCATGGCCTTAAATGCAATTGTTGTATGAACGTGTGGAGGTATCACCCAATATGAAATCTATGACTAGTCTCCTATTCTAGTTGTGACCTAGGTTGTATGACTAGTGTATAAGAATATGTATATCTATGTTAGGGATAGGTTTAGGTGATTCCAATTTTGAGTTGTGATGGTTGATGTTCCCTTACCTATGTACCCCTATATGAATGTGTGAATAGCTAAGGTGAAGAGTCTTGAAATAAACGTGATGTTGTCTTGGCTCCTATGCTATTATGTGTTGTGTGGTCTATGTTTGAAGGTGCATTGTGTTCCTAAGAGGGTGGCTGCCTCAATATGTTGTTAATAATCATCATGTGATCATGATGACCAATGAACATACACTTACAGATTATGCATGCTTACAAGTAGTATAGGTTCATGGTGTCTAATAAAGGTTGTTCTCATATTCACTAATCTCTACTACAATGCATGTAAGGTACATGTCTATGAATCATGTTCTGTGATTTATGATTAACTAGGAATACATGATAGGTGTACTAGTATGGGAAAGGACCTTGTCTATGCATTGCACATGTGTACCTTGATAGGGTAGTTTCTAGGTTGCTCTTCTAAGTACATGAAGAGTAATGTATGACCATGTTATGAATATCAGTTATATGCTATGATGTTAAGTATATATTATGATGAAGTATGAATGTACATAGTGTCTTAAAGTGTTTATATGAAATGATTGCAAATATAGTTACACCTATATACTTATGCACTAATTTATGTACATTTGTGGCCTTAATGTGTTATGTGAAAGGTTTTCTCACATATAAGTATACACACACACATGTATGATGATCTAGTCAATGGAGGGGACTTGAAAGGTGTGCTCAAGTGTACCCTAATATAGATAAGTGCTTGAATTGAATATGTTATGTCCATGTGAAAGGGTTTATCACATGATTTAGGTTGATGAACTCTTATCTATGACCAATGAGCTAAGCATATGAGGAGTCAATATTCTTAATCCTATATTTTTATAAAGTAATGTTAATAAAGGGTTTTTAATAAAAGAGAACTTAGCTTAGAACCGAGAGAACTTGAAGTTGAGGGGTGTCCCTTCCCATTGTAAGAAGGTAGGTCACCATAGTCCTCATGAGGTGGTTAGCCTCATAGACCAAAGGAAATAGAGTGATATTTCCATAGTGGATATCTACAATTCCCCATTTGGCATAAAGATGGTTTCACATGTACCTCCAAGTTCCATAAATAATGCTTGCCATATAGTATCTAGCAACTGATTTCACTTAGTATGCAAGCATGTGTTAATGTTGTACTTTGGCTAAGTAGAGGACCTTCCCTTGGTGTAAGGATCTACAACACCTAATTCCATGTATAACCCATGGTCTTAGTGTCGATTAAGGCTATAGTTTCCTTAAAGTAAAATGAACAATGGAAGTAAAGTAAGGACCCTAAACTAGGATAACCTAAGGGTAGTTACTTAGTGTAGGTGGAGGTATGGGACTTCACATGTCCATTGCACAAGTATCTCTTGAGGGAAGTCCTAGGTAGGTGTTCTAATGCATCTGACTATGTTTATATCTTTATGCATGACTTTGTAGTGTTTTCTACTTGTTGTGATGGAATGCATGATATGAGTCTTTATGAAAGTGGTCTTATTGTATATGCATGACGTTGGTCTTAATGACTATATTATGAAGGTCTTGTTGGCATAAACCAAGTTGTCTACATTGCCTTGTATGTATGAAATAAAGTGTTAAGGCTTGTGGTATGATGATAAATTTACTAAGTATGTGGTGAGGTTATGAGGCTTCACATGTACATTGCGCTAGTAGACTTAAATTGGGATTCTGAGTAAGTCTTATAATGTTTTATGTTAAGTGAAGTTAGTATATGTGCAAGTTGATGTAACTTAATGTAAAGTCATTAGATTCTTGACTTAAATTTGTCTATGAGGTGTTAATACTTTTATGATGGTATGTGTTTGGCTAATGTGGATTGTATGTATGAATACCTTGTGGCCTTAAGGTGATGAAGTGCACCAAGTATCACTAAAGGGTTATTTGGGAGGTTAATGAGTTAAAGAAAAAAAGTGTAAAACAAAATTGTTCACTGTAAAGTGAAAATACGCTTACTATAAAATGGCTCAAAAATGCCCTAAATACAATATGTAATTTTATGTCATGTATGATCATTGAATATGCCTATATTAAGTATGTAAATGGTATAATTCTTAATTTATAAAAATTTTATGAAGATTTCTCAAAGAAAAGGCTTAAATGCATGATTTCAAGTAAAATAACCCTCTTAAATGCATGGTTTTCATACTTAGTGCATTCTTGTACTAACTCCATTCTTATATACCAGTTTAAGTGTAGGCTATGGATTTCTTAAAAGATGTATTTAAATAGTGAGGAGCTTGATATGTGATTCCAGAGCTCAAGGAAAGGAACTCTTAGGTTTAAGGCTTTCCTAAGTAGTGTCATTATTGTAAAGTCATTTAATATTGTATTTATGAATTATGTTATAGTTTGTGTCCCTAATACTCTAATGATGTTGAGTCTAGGATAGAAAAAAGAGACAAGAGTCTTGAACTATGTATTATGATATTTTATATATAATGGAAATATTGTTCTAGCATCATATGATGTGCTAATAATGTTTTAATTTTTCTACTAAATTTACCTATGCCAATGCGATGAAATATAGCTATTGTCTTGTATAAGACCTAAGAGTGGTCAAGTACGTCATCTTACCTCTAGGGGGTGCTTCCCAGTCTTGAAATCTACGCTCAATATTTATATTGTATTTAGAGACAATTTGTGCTTATCTTATATTTATAGAATCTTGTACTCTTGTTTTGGATTAAATTCTCGATTATTGATTATTTCTAGATCTTGCAATGGTTTCTATTTATATTTTTATTGTTGTTGGTTCTCACTTCTTCTATTGTCTTAATCTTTTCTCTTTTTGTTATTGGCTTTTGATTGATAGTTGGTTGCTTATGGCTCTTGACTAAAGGTTAGCTTACTTATTGATGGGGTGTGGTATCTGCAATCAGGACCTGAATGATGGTGGTTATGTGAAAGGTGTTCTCACATTTACTCACACACATAATGAATTAATGAATGAATGAAGCTAATGAAAATGTAATAAACGAGAGTCTATTGAAAGGTTTTCTCAATAAAACTCTAATGAATTAAAGTAGGATTTTAGGGTAGACACTCTTCGTGAGTAGAGACGTAATATCTAGTAAGAACCTCAATATTCCTAAGAACTCTAATGAATGAAGAATGGGGATTTTTGGGTGGACATTATTTGTGAGTTGAGATTTAGTGTCTAGAAGTAACCTCATTAT
The DNA here is from genome assembly GCF_036512215.1 of Solanum lycopersicum. Lineage (NCBI taxonomy): Eukaryota > Viridiplantae > Streptophyta > Magnoliopsida > Solanales > Solanaceae > Solanum > Solanum lycopersicum. The sequence goes on along the minus strand of NC_090800.1, from coordinate 62,688,216 downwards.
TTCTATGAGTTTTCTAAAGAATGAATGTCAGGTTGGGATGAGTACACTTCATGAGTTGAGATGCAGTACTTAGTAGGAATATCTTAACCTACAGCTAATGAATGTCCAAAACCTTTTGGAGAATTATGCTTAGCACCGAGAGGATTTTATAAAGGGGTGGATACTCTTCGTGAGTAGAGATATTGTATCCAATGTATCTTTTGAGATGAGTACTCTTCGTGAGTTGAGATGTAGTACATAGAAGCAATTTCCTTATCACATAAATATGCGCCTGCATAGGTCTAGCTATTGTTGATCCATATAAAGACTAAAAGAATGACCCTACATTACGCTAGTGGGGATCCATCATCTGGCAGGGGTTAATACCAGAATTCCATGTCAATCTCTCATGATCTATGTCGGTTATAGCTAGCCCCCACAAATGAATGTAATGAACTAAGTCTTTGTAAGGGAGTACTACTTAGGTTGGTTGATGGAATGAGATGCCATTTATGCATTACATAAGTTGGAGGGAGTCTTGGTGGGTCTTCGTAATGTTAATGAATGAATGGGTTCTATATAATTTTTATAAAGCATGTTAATTTTATGTCTAGTGTAATGAAGTATATTGTTCTTATGTCTAATGTTTATGAAATCTGTGTAAATTATTGATGGTGATCTTCCTAGTCTAGGGTTATTCCTAAGGAGAACTAAGTGGGAGTTGTAGTACAGGATCCTACTTTCACATTGCACTAGTGTACATTGGAATTGTCTTAGAGGATGGTCTTTATGTGAAGCTTTTGGATTCATGAATGTTTCCTCTAGTATCTTTAGTAATGAATGTTGACTTGTTAAGTTGAAAGGAAGTATCCTTATCTTTGGTAGTCTTAAGGACAACTTAGGTGTGTATTGAAGAGGTTGTATGGGAGGTCTCTTCATGTCTTACCTAGGTGGATCTTAGGATAACTTTTGATAGAGGTTCTTAATTATTAATGGGCTATTTAAATGAAATGTCTATATGTTTAGATTTTGGAAGTATTACATTATATGTTTAATGATGACTTCTATGGTGTCTTGTACTCTTTATTCATGAGACGTTATAAAAATATCATGAAAAACCTATTTTAAAAAAATTTCCTTTTTAAATCATATTTTGCTTATTGCCATACTTAGTACATTATTTGTACTAACTGCATATCTTTCTTTATTTCTAAAAGTATAGGCAAAAGGAAGTGAATATTCCTATAAGTTGAAGCTTGGAAAGTAGATTTCTGTCAAGATTGGGATGTCCTCATATGTTCGAGGACATGAACAATGTTTCTAGTTTTTCTTTCATTGAATACATTGTATAAGCCTTAGTAGGTTTCTTTTAATGTAAAGGGTCGTGACCCTATGAGAATAACATGTGTAAGATTACTTATGATGATGATACTTAGTTTTTTACGTTTTATGAAAGAGTTTTCCATATTATTGTGAAAAGTTTAAATTTGTACTACTTTTCATTACTATGTGATGAATGAAAGTTAAGAGGCTTGTAAAAGACCTCCGAGAGATCAAGTACGACGTGTGATTCCTAGGGGATACTCTTGGATCGTTAGAGGGGTTGAATCACCAGTTCAGCCAAAATAGATCTTTTACAAGAAAGGTGACCCTCTTCGGGTCAACTTTTTTGTTTGAGTAAGCTAGTGTAGACACCTTTCCATATAAAGTTATAAACCTAGAAGAACAACAAACAAATAATATTTCTAGTAGAGGCTTCATTGTTAATGCTTTTTATATAAGTTGTATAAGAAAATCTTTGAAGAAACATAATCGAACTTGTAGGTTTTTTCTTTAACGAACTATTATACCATGAGATCTATGTCATGGAATTTGATATATCCCTCATACTGAAAGAAGGGGATTCTACTATATAAGGTTGAGTCTTTATACATCATCGTTTGCTAAAGTGGACCCACTATCTAGTTCATTTAAGACAATCCTATAAGAGTGCATCGTTTGGGACTAGAAGTCGCTACTAAAGACTACCCTATTTGAGCCTCTATGTCAAAGACCTCTCGGTACTAAGTCTAAATCCCAAAAGTATAGATGAAATTCAAATATCAATATAACATTGCAATGACAATGATCAATACTAATCCCAATTTTAAAGATCAAAACATAGAATAGCTTCTTAATTTACAATTGAACAATAGGTGAGGAAAAATTTCACCAATGAGAATCTTTACATGAGAAATACCATTCACAATAACGATCATATTTAGTGTGTGACAAAACCTTTCAAAACATATTGATACTTTCATCTAAAAGAATCCTATCATCAAAAACATAATTTTCATAAGACATGCATAATATTCCAAATTATTAATTACTAGGATCATGAGTTTATCGTAGGTTTATAGTTGAAAATTATCAATCATGTATGGGTCCATCATATTTCGACTAAATATCATTAATAACATTCAAAAGCGCAATAGAAGATTTAATTGTCATTTAAAATTACAATTGAATGAAGTACGTAAAGAATTAAGAATATCCCTAATTTGATCAATTCAAAATTCATAATGACCCATGGAGGAATGGACTCCATGAGAAAATACCCACAAACCTTGCTACTCAAAGCCCAAGACTAATGGTGATTTGATGACCTTTGAATGAACCATAACTGCTTATTCTTCCTTAGTCTGGAAGGGAATTTATGAGAATGGATTTGTTTGGGTTTTGGAAAATAGGATAATGGGTTTAATGTGGGTAGATTTAGGGCCTAAAATATTTATATTATGGACTAGGGTAGTAGCCAAAACGACATGGCATAGTTTTGAAACATGTAGTAAAGGACAAAAAAACCATTAGTAAATACTATTTTGCACTAGTCTATAGAAAAACCTACAAACTTTTGAACATTCTACGGTCCATACAGATCAATCATAGACAAAGTACCAACACCTAATTATTCAATTCTTTTAGAGACCTTCTACGATGTAGGAAATCCTACGGTCCATAGACCCTAATAGTATACAAAACTTGAACATTAAAATTTCATAATGTTTGATTGCTTTTATGAAAGCCATCTGTGATTCATAGATCAAATGATGGGCCTTCATGGTCAACCGTAGAATTAAGTACTAGAACTTGATTTTCCAAATCATTTTTATCCTCTCTGCAAAAATTGTTTGTGACCCATAGAAAATTTATGCATCGTAGAGTGGTTTCGTATACCTAAACTCGTAGCCCATATTCATTCAATCTTTTCCCTTTTTTAAATCTTAGGTGTTATGGTTTCTTAAGACATTGGGCACTTAACTCAATTTCAATACAACTTTCCATCCGCAGACTAACAGTCAGTTAGAAATGTTTATTCATATAATGAATGATCTATGGATTTCATGAATAACTGATTTTGAGTCCATAGGGATAGATTCTTGCCCTTATGTGAGTTTCCTATAATAACAGCTATCACCCCTGTATTGAGATGGAGGCCCTTTGAATCACTTTATAGAAAGAGACACAGATACCCTATAGATTGGTTTGCAGGGTGATGTGACACCTTCGCATGTAAATATGTTAGGGAAGCTCAGGAGAGGGTGAGGGATATTTACATTAAGATGTTGGATGGTCATAGAACAAAGATGGAGTACGTGGATCACATGGTAAGGAACATGACTTTTCATGTTTGTCATAAGGTCTTATTGAATGTGTTACGCATAAAAAAAATTCATGGGATTTGACATAATTGTAAGATTTAACCTCGTTACAATGGTTCATTCGAGGATATTAAAGGTGCAGGGATAGTGACCTAGAAGTTAGCACTTCTACTCAACCTGTATGGGGTTCATCCAGTGTTTTTGAAAAGAAGTACCATGGAAATAGAGACTATGATACCAAGTGGGAGCGATGCTATTTGACAAATGAGTTGCAATATGAAGAGGAGTTGATTGTTATTCTTTATAGAGATGTGTAGAAGTTGAGTATAAAGGGGATCAAATCAGTAAAGGTTTAGAAGAATAATCCTCCGGTAGAAGAGGCTACTTGGGAAAAATATAGGGAGATGCGATACAAGTACCCTAACTTGTTCAAAACTTAAAGTACTATTATCCTACTTTAGCCTAGTTTTTCTTGATAAATCACTAAGAGACGATTGATTGAAATTAATATATATATATATATATATATATATATATAGATATACATATAATTGACCTTACCCAGTCATTATAAGTAAGACAACAGTGAATAAATTTGGGCAAGAAAACTTTTTGGTTAGTAACTTGAATTTTTTAGGCTAGGAAAGCATAAGACGACATATAGGCTAGGTGAGATTGAGGTACATTCGGGAATGGTGGGGTGTGATGTCAAGTTTTAGTTGATGTTTCTTATTTTATAGACTTTAAAGAATCCACAGGACTTATCAAAATTGAATTTATGTAAGTGGAATTCCCAAAACTAATCTTGGCATGGATATGATATGTCAAAACGTCAAGAGAGGCGGTTGTAATATGAAAATTGTATTTTCAAGAATTGTATGGGTCTGATTCATTGTCGAGCCACTATAGCGGAAGGAATCCCGTAATAGTGACACTCAAACAACCATAACGGGGGTAGGTATCTCTATAAGTGGGGTGTTGTCATAACGAGGTAGGTCCATATAGCGAGGCAAAATGTGATTTCATGCAGAAATAACCCTGAACCTACTTTTTTTGCTACTAGTCTTTGCACTTCACGTGGTAAATATTTGGTAGTTTGCACTTTTTTTCATTGAATTTTTTTGTAAATGTAATATTTTCACTCTTGAACCTTGTACATTGATTCTTAAGCCATAGAATCTACGTTATTACTGTTGTGTAACACCCAAAATATTTTTCAAATTAAGACTCAAATTATTCTTCGTAACGAGTAAGATTTTTGCTGAGTAATATAAAATTTTCTTGAATGTTATGGTCACTAGATAAAGCACTTTCAGTTCCACAAAGAACTAAAATGGAAAAAGCAAAATGTGAAATTTTTCAAGCTAAGCTTAAGTTATGAGTTTAGGGTCGACTTCATATGACCATTACTTTATGCTCAGGATGAGTTAGGTGTTCTACCAGATACCGTAGGAATATATTCGAAATATATTTCCAAAGCCACCGAGTTTGCTAACTTTTGAGTCCACATTAGGAAGATATGTCTATTCAATGTTGGGTTTTATATATAAGGAAAATCAAAACGAGATTTTTGAGGGGTATTTTGGTCTTTCCCATACCCAATCAAATTTAGTTCAATTTTATGTATGTTTTAGGGGTCTAATCTGATTAGGTTCATATTTATAATCCTAATATACTCCAAGGGTTTTAATTGATAGTTCAAGAAGTGAAAAAGATAAAAGCAAAAGAATCAAGGCATTCTTCTAGGTTCTTGAACTTTTGTCGCCATATTTACCATTGGTTTAATATTTAAGAGGTATGTAAGCTTCATTAGTTTAGTTTTTGTTCATCCACATGACAAATATGTTATTTTCAGTGAAATTTCATTCAAAAAAGTTGAGGGATTTATGTTTAATAGAAGTTTTTGAAGTTGATTCTAAATCTTATTTTGTTAGGATTTTGATGATTTATTGAAATGAAAGAGATTGTTTTAAGTGTTTTTTGAGTGTATTAGTTTTTACTTAGGTTGGTTAATTTGATCTAAGGAAAACTTGACAAAAGAAATTGATTAATAGTGATGTAGGAGAAGGAAACGACAAGCAATAGTCGTCGAACTTGGCCCAAAGAGATGATGGGGCAGGGCCCCTACAGTGTGACCATATGCAGTCTCCAAAGTTAGGGGATGGTTCCCCATGCCCCGAACGTGCCAGGGTCGTCTGACCCACTCCTTTTCCATCAGTGCTCCCATTCGAGCCCTTTTTAAGTGTATCTTCACCCCGTTTGATTCTTAGCATATTCTCAACTCTTAGAAAGCATTCATAACCTGAATCATAACTATGAATTTATAATTCAAATCAAATGTAAAGTCACAATTTAAGTTTTGAGAGTTCTTCCGAACAATTTGAGTGAGTCCTTTTCAGTCTTTTTTAGTAGTCTTCTACAATTTCTAATAAATTGCTTCAAGAATCATGTAAAGGAGCATGAGATATAGGAGAATGTAATTATGAATGTACACTATAACATTGATCATTCATATCATGGACCAGTGATTTCATCATTTACATTCAAGAGAGAGTTAAGAGTAAAGTTCAATAAAGACTTTGAGTTCAATTGTGAATCCTTTGATATCAACTTTTGGTTTGAAATATGTCTTGAGTAATTATGTAAAAGAACAAAAAGATTTGTATACATAAGTTCCTTAGTGATATGCTAACTCTTTAGTCGAGTCGTTCATACCCACAACTTCCGCATGAATTCCCAAAATTGAGTATCATTGAGAGAAGTAGTATCTCCAAGTTGTCATGAGTACTTTGTTCCTAATCCCCTTAGAGATTATATTTCTAATAGTGATACTATTACATTTACTAATGATATCTTGAGTTGAATAGTTCATGCACATAATTTCGTATGAACCCTTAAATTCGAGCAGTTTTTGATAAGAAGTATCTTTGAATCCTTGAGTTGAGTAGTTCAAGCTCATAATTCTTCAAGAACCTCTAAGTTGAGCATTCATGAAATGATTAGTATTAGTGAACTTCTTGAGTTCCAAGTACCGAGTTATATATATGGTTCTTGAAAATCTTGCATTGTGTCATTCACGTCCATAAGTTGGCATGAACCATATTTTAAGTAGTTTCTTACAAATATTTTAACTTTCTTTAATACATTAGCATTGAGTTGAGTAGGAGTAAGAGTGAAGTTTAGTTTATTCAAAATATTTTATAGGAACTAAGTATTCCCAAATAGAAAATCTTACCACATTTATACAAGAAAAGAAACTTTGATTTCCGAAAAGCCATTGCGCTAGTTTTTAGAAAAAAAAGTGTTTTCACAATTAAGAGAGAGAGGAAACCTTGATTTTGAAGATAAGATTTGACCTGTGTTTTTAAGCAATTATCTCAAGCCATGAGGGAGAGTTCGGACAACTCATAACCTTCATAAACCATGTATCCACCATGGGTAGAAAAGGGACATACTTTTTAGATGATTCCTTATTTCTTTTTCGCATAGATTATTGGATCCATTAATAATAAGGTTAAATACCCTAGGCAAGGTATGGGATGGCCCTGACAGCGTGAGGCAAAATGTTGTATAATCACAATAGCTCTTAAGTGATTGTTTTCAGGTAGAGGAACTCCCACAGAGATATTTGTATTAGTCTACAAACAAAATTTACTTGTATTTTTATTCACAAAGAGATTTTATATTGTATACTTGCATACAAATATTCTTAAATATATTGTTCTGTTTTCTATTGTTTTAAAATTTTTCCATATATTGCATATCTTATTGTTGCTTTATATTTATTTGAGGATCCAAAGTTTGAGTACCAAGAGTCGAGTGTCTTATTATTGAGTTGAGCCTTATTTCCCTTAATTAAATATTTTATCTATGAGTTGAGTATCTTTTTTTGAGTTGACTTAAGTTGAGTGAGTTGATAAGAGGTAATTATTTTTGTTTTTATCAACTTCAATCATATCTTATGCTTTAAAATTCTCCTTATAGTGTCTTACATTCCATGTCCTAAGTCATTTGGCTTCCATCCTTTCATGATGTAGATTCAATTAATTGGGATCATCAATAACAATTTTGTAGATGCCACATGGAGTTCGAGTTAGCTATGGTGAGCCTTATTGCTTGCATCGGGTTCCACTTCTATTTTCAATTATGTCATTGTTATGAAGTTGTGGGTCTTGAATAATTGTAATTTAGTGGCTCATAGATAGATTGTAGAGTTTCAGAAGTGTGTTCATTCATTTTATTAAATGTCTAAAAACTTAAGTTACCTATTTTATGGCGAGTTAAATATTTATTTTTATTCAGAGTTTTCTTTTGAGATAAATCTTTGTATTTAAGTTTCATGAATTTTTTTCTGTTTTAAGCGTCTGCATGCTTGAGTTAGTGTTCCACTTATAGTCAGCTAGGATAAGGGTTCTCTTGGGGATCAGTAATGTTCTTTGACTGCCAAACACATCAAGGGTATAGACTCAGGTCATTCCAAACTAGGTATCAGAGCACAGAGTTCAAGTATCATAGGGTGTCTATAAAGTCATGTCAATAGGATGTTGCTTATTGTTGTGACCACTTCTATAAATGATGGACTACTAGAACGACCCTAGATAGGAACTAGGTTAAACTATGTCCTGACATGTGTCATGAGGTAATAAGGAATTAAAATTATTAATATAAATCTTAGAAGTTGGTGTGTAGAGTTTGGAATTCAAACGTCTAAGAACGACCAAGACGTTTGGAAACTAGCCACGAGTGTTTGCTAGTGTGTCCTTGTATGTTTTGCATGTTGTAAGGAATTGATTTGAGATAAAAATCAGTGGGGATGACCTTAGTACTTAGAGGGACATATGTAAGGTCAAAATGTCTGAGAAATAAACCCCAAGAATGTAACGACCCGTTTAGTCGTTTTGAGCAACAGACTTCAATTCTGGAAAAACTGGCAGAAGCGACGGACCCCACGACGGAACGTCATGGGCACGACGGACCGCCGTAGGGTCTCGTTTCAAAACACTTAGAAAATCTGAAATTGGGTACTGAAAATCGACTCTCTGAACTTTGTGACGGAATGGCAGGACGGACCGTCACAAACCCTTGGTGGAAATATTGGGTCTCTGAACCTTGCGACGACCTGCAGGACGGACCGTCGCAGGCACGACGGCCCGTCACAGGTTGCGCAAATCCTAGGAATAATCGGATTTCCTTACACGTTTTAAGGGACGTTTTGGGACTATTCTTTCCTTAATTATAGATTTCGTGGGTTTATATTAATAACTCAAATTCTTGGGGGTTAAAAGAGGTAAACCTAAGTTAATTAGTGGGGTATTATTGCCATCTTTTATTCTTAATTATATACTAATTAGGGTAAAAGAAAGAGGGTTTGAATAAGAAAATAGAAAGAACAAGAAGGGAGAGAGAGAAACGATCGAGAAGAAGAGGAAAAACACCAAGCTTTGAGAATTAACTTGCTTGATTTCAATTCTTCGGTGGAGGTAGGTTATGGTTATTTCATGCTACTCGTAGTAAACTCTTAATAGCGAATGATATGCGTTAGTAGTATTGTAAACCTTCTATATGCTTAATTGTATGCTTGCATGAATGATGTGATTATGTAATTGTGAATAAATAAGCATGATGAAGCTATTGAATCCCAAATCTTGAAAAGAAACTCTAATCTACTTTGTTAATGATGATGCCTTGGTATAAAAGAAGGCTTGATGAACGAAAGTGGTGAGATTAGGGGATCGTGTGCCACGTTCCGGTACCAGGATAGAATATGGATCGGGTGTCACGTTCCGACACCAGGATAGAATATGGATCGGGTGTCACGTTCCGACACCAGGATAGAATATGGATCGGGTGTCACATTCCGACACCAGGATAGAATATGGATCGGGTGTCACGTTCCGACACCAGGATAGAATATGGATCGGGTGCCACGTTCCGGTACCAGGATAGAATGAGGATCAGAGTGTCACGTTCCGACACCAGGATAGTATATTGAGGAGCGGAGCGTCACGTACCGACACGAGGGGAATAAAGATAATGAATCTTGAAATATGTTAATATATCCAATCTAATGAACTAAATTCCCAAATGAGTATGATGAGGAGGTGTGAGTCCTCATTGATGTGCTTGGTGTTGTAACCAAGGGTTATGGTAACTGTAAATGCTGCATGCTAAGGATATTAGTTGATTTTATGATATTGCTTAATACATACTGTTTTCTATTTTGAGTTGGCCGATGATATCTACTCAGTACCCGTGTTTTGTACTGACCCCTACTTTTATTGTTTTTCTTCTTGTTATTTGTGGAGTGCAGCAAACGTGCCGTCATCTTCGACTCAACAGTAACTCAAGCCAGTCTTCGTCACACCGGATATTCAGGGTGAGCTAACGCTTCTAGCTTGGACTGGATCTTCTCCTTCACGTCTTGATGCCTTGAACTTCCGGCATGGACTAGCTTCTTATGTATTTTTTTTAGCTTCTTAGAAACTCTTAGAACTAGTAGTTTAAAGTAGATGTTCTTGTGATGATGACTTCCAGGTTTTGGGAATAATAGATGTTGAATATTGATAGTTATTGAATTGTTTTTTATTTAATGAGTTTAAGTCTTCCGCATTACTTTTCTGTTGATATTATGTTGAAATTTTAAGGTTTAGATTGGTTGGTTCGCTCACATAGGAGGGGAAGTGTGGGTGCCAGTCGCGGCCCGAATTTGGGTCGTGACAAAACTTGGTATCAGAGCATTAGGTTCGTTGGTCTCATCACACAAGAACAGGTCTAGTAGGGTCTTAAGGAACGGTAGGGGGACGCCTTTACTTTTCCTTGAGAGGCTATAAGACTTTAGGAAAATTCCATTCTTTCATTCTTTCTTTCGTGCTACTACTTGAGTCCAATTGGTATCTAGGCGATACGAATTGGTATCTGACCATCTTCACTCTCTTTCACAGATGGTTAGAACTAGAGCAACGACTACGCCAACATCAACACTGGCCAGACAAGAAACAACTGAGCCATCCACTGGGGCTGTGGCTCGAGGAAGAACAACGGCAAGGGGCCGTGGTAGAGGTCGTGGGAGGACGTCCTCTAGGGGAAGAGGACGAGCACCTAGCCCATCTGATACTAGGGCAGTGACTCCTCCACCGATTGAGGAAGTAATAAGAGAAGGGGAGGATGGGGAAACTGAACAAGTGCAAAATGAGGAAATGCCACCCCAACCTACCCCAGAGATAATCAATCAGGTTCTGGCTTATCTTAGCGGGTTATCTGATCAAGGTCAGGCACCTCCAGTGTTTTATGCGCCAACACCTCCGGTTTCAGAAGTACAACATGCGGCTACTATGGCTCCCCGCATGGATGTTCCATTGGACATAGGCACATTTCCACGTCTGACTACTGGGCCTATAATGACAAATGATCAGCATGAACTTTTCAGTAAGTTCTTGAAATTGAAACCTCCGGTCTTCAAGGGTGCTGAATCGGAGGATGCTTATGATTTTCTGGTTGACCGTCACGAGCTACTACACAAAATGGGTATAGTAGAACGGTTTGGTGTGGAGTTTGTGACTTATCAGTTTCGAGGGAACGCCAAAATGTGGTGGCGGTCACATATCGAGTGTCAACCAATAGAGGCACCACGTATGACTTGGGCCTCATTCTCTAGTTTGTTTATGGAGAAGTATATCCCCCGGACTTTGAGGGATAGGAAAAGGGATGAGTTCTTGAGCCTAGAGCAAGTAGGATGTCGGTTAATGCTTATGAGGCTAAGTTTCGTGCACTATCCAGATATGCCACTCAACTCTGTTTCAGTCCTCAAGAGCGGATTCGCCGGTTTGTGAAGGGGTTGAGGTCAGAATTGCGGATTTCGACCTTACAGATAGCGGCAACGGTAAAATCCTTCCAAGAAGTGGTAGACTTTGTGATAGAAGTGGAAGGAGTGAAGCCGGACGACTTCACCACAACATCGACATCAAAGAGATTTCGAAAGGGAGGTGAGTTTAATGGTTCTTACACTAAAGGACAGGGTTCGAGAAGTTACGCAGTTCAACCCATTCAGTCTTCACTACAGACTGTAGTTGGGGGTCCACCTCCGACCGGTCAACACTTCTCTGAGAGACCTATGCACGAACCTAGAGAGTGCTATGGATGTGGGGAGATTGGACATATTAAGAGATATTGTCCAAAACAGAGTTACAGACCTCCAAATGTTAGAGGTAGAGGTGGTCATGGCAGAGGCCGTTATTCTGGAGGACGTGGTGGTCGAGGTAATGGTGGCCACCAAAACGGCCGAGGTGATGGGCAAACTGGAGCCACTACATCACAACATGGTAGGGGCAACGGACAGATGAACGATAGGGCCCATTGTTACGCTTTCCCTGGGCGGTCTGAAGCGGAGACATCTGATGCTGTCATCACAGGTAATCTTCTGGTTTGTGATTGCATTGCTTCTGTATTGTTTGATCCTGGATCCACGTTTTCTTATGTATCTTCCTCATTTGCTAATGGTCTAAATTTACATTGTGAATTTCTCGATATGCCTATTCGTGTTTCTACTCCGGTGGGTGAGTCTGTGGTAGTTGAAAAGGTATATAGGTCTTGTTTGGTAAACTTTGTGGGGAGCAACACTTATGTAGATTTGGTTATCTTAGAAATGGATGATTTTGATGTGATTCTGGGTATGACTTGGCTTTCTCCGCAATTTGCAATCTTGGATTGTAATGCAAAAACGGTGACGTTAGCCAAGCCTGGGACAGACCCGTTAGTGTGGGAGGGTGACTACACTTCCAATCCGGTCCGCATCGTCTCCTTTCTTCGTGCTAAGAAAATGATTAGTAAAGGGTGTTTAGCTTTCTTAGCACATCTCAAGGATGACACTACCCAAGTACCTTCGATTGAGTCGGTTTCAGTAGTTCGCGAGTTTCTGGATGTGTTCCCTGCAGATCTTCCTGGTATGCCACCGGATAGGGATATTGACTTCTGTATCGATCTCGAACCGGGCACACGCCCCATTTCTATACCCCCTTATAGAATGGCTCCCGCGGAGTTAAGAGAGTTAAAAGCCCAACTTCAAGAGTTGTTAAACAAAGGCTTTATTAGACCAAGTGCATCCCCTTGGGGTGCTCCGGTTCTGTTTGTGAAGAAGAAGGATGGGAGTTTGCGGATGTGCATAGACTACAGACAACTCAATAAAGTAACTATTAAGAACAAGTATCCTCTTCCCCGCATTGATGACTTGTTCGATCAGTTACAAGGTGCTTGTGTCTTCTCTAAGATTGACTTGAGATCCGATTATCATCAATTGAAAATACGGGCAACGGATGTGCCAAAGACTGCTTTTCGAACGAGGTATGGGCATTACGAATTTGTGGTGATGTCTTTTGGTCTTACGAATGCCCCTGCTGCGTTCATGAGCTTGATGAACGGGACTTTTAAGCCATATTTGGACCTCTTCGTGATCGTATTTATTGATGATATATTGGTATACTCAAAGAGCAAGAAGGAACATGAAGAGCATTTGAGAATGGTATTGGAAATGTTAAGGGAGAAAAAGCTTTATGCCAAGTTCTCTAAGTGTGAGTTTTGGCTAGATGCAGTGTCCTTCTTGGGACACGTGGTTTCTAAGGATGGAGTGATGGTGGATCCTTCTAAGATTGAGACAGTGAAGAATTGGGTAAGACCTACTAATGTGTCAGAAATAAGGAGCTTTGTTGGGTTAGCTAGCTACTACCGCCGATTTGTCAAGCGATTCTCTTCTATTGCTTCCCAATTGACGAACTTAACTAAGCAGAATGTCCCATTTGTATGGTCGGACGAATGTGAGGAAAGCTTTCAGAAACTCAAGACTTTGTTGACTACCGCACCTATCCTTACCTTGCCAGTAGAGGGTAAGAACTTCATTATTTATTGTGATGCATCCTATTCTGGGTTGGGTGCAGTACTAATGCAAGAGAAGAGTGTGATTGCTTATGCTTCAAGACAATTAAAAGTGCATGAACGTAACTATCCAACTCATGATTTGGAATTGGCCGCGGTAGTGTTTGCATTAAAACAATGGAGACACTATTTATATGGGGTTAAGTGTGAGATCTATACGGACCATCGTAGCCTACAGTATGTCTTTACTCAGAAAGATTTGAACTTGAGACAAAGGAGATGGATGGAACTACTGAAGGACTACGACATCACTATTTTGTATCATCCGGGGAAGGCGAATGTTGTAGCGGATGCTTTAAGTAGAAAGGTGGGAAGCATGGGAAGTCTGGCTCACTTGCAAGCTTCTAGACGCCCTTTGGCTAGAGAGGTTCAGACTCTAGCTAATGACTTGATGAGATTAGAAGTAAATGAGAAGGGAGGATTGTTGGCTAGTGTGGAGTCAAGATCTTCTTTTCTTGACAAAATTAAGGGGAAATAGTTTGATGATGAGAAACTAAGGCGAATCCAAGATAAAGTATTGCGAGGGGAGGCTAAGGAAGCACAAATCAATGAGGAAGGTGTTTTGAGAATCAAGGGAAGGGTATGTGTGCCCCGTGTTGATGATTTAATCAACACTATTCTGACAGAAGTTCATAGTTCAAGGTATTCTATACACCCGGGTGCAACCAAGATGTATCGTGACCTAAAACAACACTTTTGGTGGAGTAGAATGAAGCGCGATATTGTTGAGTTTATTGCCAAGTGTCCAAACTGTCAACAAGTAAAGTATGAACACCAAAGGCCCGGAGGAACACTTCAGAGAATGCCCGTTCCGGAATGGAAATGGGAAAGAATTGCAATGGACTTTGTGGTTGGTCTTCCGAAGACAATGGGTAAGTATGACTCCATCTGGGTGATTGTTGATAGGTTAACTAAATCTACTCATTTCATTCCGGTAAAGGTGACTTACAATGCAGAGAAGTTAGCCAAGATCTATATCTCAGAAATCGTTCGACTACATGGGGTTCCACTATCCATCATATCAGATAGAGGTACGCAGTTTACTTCTAAGTTTTGGAAAACATTGCATGCGGAATTGGGTACTAGGTTGGACCTTAGTACTGCGTTCCATCCTCAGACCGATGGTCAGTCTGAAAGGACGATTCAAGTGTTGGAGGATATGCTTCGTGCATGTGTGATAGAGTTTGGTGGCCATTGGGATAGCTTCCTACCCTTAGCGGAGTTTTCATACAATAATAGCTATCACTCAAGTATTGATATGGCCCCATTTGAAGCATTATATGGGAGGAGATGTAGGTCTCCCATTGGTTGGTTTGATGCATTCGAGGTTAGACCTTGGGGTACTGACCTTTTGAGGGATTCGATAGAGAAAGTGAAGTCTATTCAAGAAAAGCTGTTAGCGGCGCAAAGTAGACAAAAAGAATACGCAGATCGAAAGGTTAGAGACTTAGAGTTCATGGAAGGTGAACAAGTCTTGTTGAAAGTTTCGCCAATGAAAGGGGTGATGCAATTTGGAAAAAGGGGTAAGCTAAGTCCAAGGTACATTGGTCCCTTTGAAGTACTAAAGCGAGTAGGAGAGGTGGCTTATGAGTTAGCCTTGCCTCCAGGGCTGTCCGGAGTACATCCGGTATTCCATGTGTCGATGTTGAGAAGATACCATGGGGATGGAAACTACATTATCCGTTGGGATTCAGTTTTGCTTGATGAGAACTTGTCTTATGAGGAGGAGCCTGTTGCTATTTTAGATAGAGAAGTTCGCCAGTTGAGGTCAAGAGAGATTGCATCCGTCAAGGTGCAATGGAAGAATCGACCGGTTGAAGAAGCCACTTGGGAGAAGGAGGCAGATATGCGAGAAAATACCCACATCTATTTACAGATTTAGGTACTCCTTTTCGCCCTTGTTTTCCTTCCTTTGATTGTTTGGGGACGAACGATGGGTAAATTGGTATCTAATGTAACGACCCGTTTAGTCGTTTTGAGCAACAGACTTCAATTCTGGAAAAACTGGCAGAAGCGACGGACCCCACGACGGAACGTCATGGGCACGACGGACCATCGCAGGGTCTCGTTTCAAAACACTTAGAAAATCTGAAATTGGGTACTGAAAATCGACTCTCTGAACTTTGTGACGGAATGGCAGGACGGACCGTCACATGTGTGACGGACCGTCACAGACCCTTGGTGGAAATATTGGGTCTCTGAACCTTGCGACGACCTGCAGGACGGACCGTCGCAGGCACGACGGCCCGTCACAGGTTGCGCAAATCCTAGGAATAATCAGATTTCCTTACACGTTTTAAGGGACGTTTTGGGACTATTCTTTCCTTAATTATAGATTTCGTGGGTTTATATTAATAACTCAAATTCTTGGGGGTTAAAAGAGGTAACCCTAAGTTAATTAGTGGGGTATTATTGCCATCTTTTATTCTTAATTATATACTAATTAGGGTAAAAGAAAGAGGGTTTGAATAAGAAAATAGAAAGAACAAGAAGGGAGAGAGAGAAACGATCGAGAAGAAGAGGAAAACACCAAGCTTTGAGAATTAACTTGCTTGATTTCAATTCTTCGGTGGAGGTAGGTTATGGTTATTTCATGCTACTCGTAGTAAACTCTTAATAGCGAATGATATGCGTTAGTAGTATTGTAAACCTTCTATATGCTTAATTGTATGCTTGCATGAATGATGTGATTATGTAATTGTGAATAAATAAGCATGATGAAGCTATTGAATCCCAAATCTTGAAAAGAAACCCTAATCTACTTTGTTAATGATGATGCCTTGGTATAAAAGAAGGCTTGATGAACGAAAGTGGTGAGATTAGGGGATCGGGTGCCACGTTCCGGTACCAGGATAGAATATGGATCGGGTGTCACGTTCCAACACCAGGATAGAATATGGATCGGGTGTCACATTCCGACACCAGGATAGAATATGGATCGGGTGTCACGTTCCGACACCAGGATAAAATATGGATCGGGTGTCACGTTCCGACACCAGGATAGAATATGGATCGGGTGCCACGTTCCGGTACCAGGATAGAATGAGGATCGGAGTGTCACGTTTCGACACCAGGATAGTATATTGAGGAGCGGAGCGTCACGTACCGACACGAGGGGAATAAAGATAATGAATCTTGAAATATGTTAATATATCCAATCTAATGAACTAAATTCCCAAATGAGTATGATGAGGAGGTGTGAGTCCTCATTGATGTGCTTGGTGTTGTAACCAAGGGTTATGGTAACTGTAAATGCTGCATGCTAAGGATATTAGTTGATTTTATGATATTGCTTAATACATACTGTTTTCTATTTTGAGTTGGCCGATGATATCTACTTAGTACCCGTGTTTTGTACTAACCCCTACTTTTATTGTTTTTCTTCTTGTGATTTGTGGAGTGCAGCAAACGTGCCGTCATCTTCGACTCAACAGTAACTCAAGCCAGTCTTCGTCACACCAGATCTTCAGGGTGAGCTAACGCTTCTACCTTGGACTGGATCTTCTCCTTCACGTCTTGATGTCTTGAACTTCCGGCATGGACTAGCTTCTTATGTATTTTATTAGCTTCTTAGAAACGCTTAGAATTAGTAGTTTAAAGTAGATGTTCTTGTGATGATGACTTCCAGGTTTTGGGAATAATAGATGTTGAATATTGATAGTTATTGAATTGGTTTTTATTTAATGAGTTTAAGTCTTCCGCATTACTTTCTGTTGATATTATGTTGAAATGTTAAGGTTTAGATTGGTTGGTTCGCTCACATAGGAGGGGAAGTGTGGGTGCCAGTCGCGGCCCGGATTTGGGTCGTGACAAAGAACCAGCAAAAGGGTCCTTGAGGAGAACCCAAACATGGGCCAAGGAAGTTACTGAGGAATCCAAGATTTGAGGTCCATGGCGCGCCGCGCCTGTTACACTTAAAGGGAAAAAAGTTTTCCTTGCAATGTGGAGCCAGCATGAATAATTCTGTCTCAAAATTTTCCATAACCAAGAATTTGAAGTGCTTCCGCGACGCGCAACCAAGTCCCAGATTTGGTCACGTCGTTTTTAAGTCAAATTAGAGTTGCTTAAAAGGTTAATAAGTTCAGGGGTATTTAGGATACTTTGGGATCATTTATTGAGGCTTATTGAGTCTTTTTAATTCCTAAAACTACCAATCAAATTAAAAACGGTCAACTCAAAAAAAAAGCTCTCCATTCATTCTCTCTAAAAACCCCATAGTTGAAGTTATGAAGCTCGAAGGACGAAGACCAAATTCTTTAAGTTCTTCATCAAATTTTGGGATTTATTCAAATAAGGTTGGTGTTTCATCCTCGACTATTCTCTCATTTAAGGAGCTAATTCCAAAGCTTTTACAAAGATGTTCAAAAGCATAGGATTTCAATTTTTAATTCTAGCCATGTGTTCTTGCATAAAACAGTTAAATCAATGTTTTATGTTATAATTTATTATTATTGAATTTTTTAAGATAAAAAACTCCATGAACCCATGCAATACATGAATTCCTATTTTTGTCTCTAAAGTGGTGAATTAATTATGTCTTGATCTTAGTCAATTCATGTTTTGATTGTATTGAGCTATTGAATTATGTATAAAATATGATCGAATTGTATATAAACTACCTTATATTGGTGATATAGATATTTTATAGTGCTGGATCATTGATATGGATTGAATGTTGACTTAGTATTGTGTAGATGGCTATTAGATAAGAGCATTGGTAGAGTGAACTAATTCAAAAGGCTAAGGGATGGTGATGATGATGGTTGGGATGTGGTCAGTTTACCTAATTCCTCTATATTGGGTAGAAATTATATACAATTGTATTGATTGGTATGGTCCACCTATGGTGGCATTGTTTATGTGCTATAATTGTTATGAACATGGCCCCGTCAGCATTATTATGTCATCATGGTGTTATCATGTTATAGCTTGTATAGATTAACAATGTGAAGGATTATATGTTACATGTGTATGTGTGAGGTGAAATTATGATTTCCTTTAAATGTCTATATGTGAATAAGATTGATTTTTATGAGTCATTACATGAATAATGATGGGATATCTCTTTATGTAGACTTAGTTGTCCCTATATGGTACCTAAATGTTATTAAATACGTTATATGATGATGTTATGCATTGAATGGTGAACTACTTGTCCCTCTTCTTGATACAGGAAAGTTATGTGAAGGCTATCTCTTGACTTGGTAGGCTTAGGAAACCTTTTCATGTACGTGTATGAATGAAGTCTAGGATCGGTAGACCTAAAAGAGGTTCCCTTCTATGAATGACTTATATGAAGAACCTTGAATACTGAAAAGAAGGTTAAAGAATGAGCTATCCATGAAAGGTATTATGAGTTATAGAACTAAGAAATAATACCTTCTCTAATAAACCTACGTATTCAGTACTCTATGAGAATTAAGGCAAAGCATCAAGCGGGTATGCTTGTGGTAGTAGCTCTACTTGACAATGATACTAGAGTACAAATAAGCCCTTGATATCATATAAGTATGTGCCAACATGGGATGAGTCTTAAATCTACCTTTGGCAATTAGAACACCTTCCAAAGTGTGGGGTTCTTATGATAATGGATTCCATACCAAGCTAGTATGGTCTATGTCGGTTATTGCCTCATCTCATCATATGGGATATACACTTTAGTTATTGGATATGTTCTACAACGTGTAGGTAGTGGAATGGTGATGTACAGTGGTTTAATGGTACTTTCAATGCTTTTTCCTTCAGTTTAGTGTGTGTCTAGGGCCTTTTTGTAGTAATTTTAATGTGTTTAAATCTGTGTTTTGCAAGAAAGTTGTCCAAAATAGAAATGCAAAAGATTGTGCAGAAGAGGTGACCCACAAAACCATCGACGGTCCGCAGGTGGTGATCACTGACTGGAGGTCCAAGCATCTGGAAGAAACTTGGGGAATTCTGACCATGTGTGGGTCTACGGAAGGATCAATGGTCTGTCAATTGATCGACGGACCATCCTAGAAAATTTTCGATTAGATCAGAGTTAATCCCAATACTCGGTTTTGAAGAAATAACTAAGTATGGAATGACGAAGGCATCGACGAGTCGTAAGTGTATCCACGGACCATGTTGTTGGTCCGTTGATTGGATCATAGAAGATAAAAGGATGAAAGCTGTAAAAGATGCTAAGTATTGACTGACAGAGGCAGTCGACGGTCCGTTGTTCCATCAACAGACCGTCATTCGAATCGTCGATTGAAGAAACGTTTCTTGATGGACTTTCCTTATTTTAAACTTTTTAGGACTCTATTATTATAAATAGGTTCAAAAACCTCATTTTTGGGGTTAGACTTATTATTATTTTTCATAATCTTGTTATTGGAAGTTGAACTTTAGATTTTGGGGAATTAATTCAAGTTCTCAGAATTGATTCTCGATATATTTTTTCTAATTCAAGTGTTATTTATGGATTTTCTTCAAACATGTCAAAGTAAGTACGTGAATTATTGTTTAACATTTTATGAATTGTGTATTTCTAGGCATGGGCAACTAAATCCACAACTAGGATTGTGGGAATCATGTGTGATTAACAAGATAAAACTAGCTAAATAACAATTCAAAAATAGATTCTTGTATGTATTGATAATTTTTTTGTGTAGAAGTCTTTTTAACTAGTGCACGGGTTACAACTTGCCCTATTTTTACTTGCCTAACCAAGGAGGTAGTTAATAGGAAAAGAATTATCAACATAGATTTAGTATACATTATCTAATAGGCTAGTTTCAATTGGTGCAAAGTAGTAACTTGAACATACATTGAATATGATGCTTAATATAAGGTAAAAGGTAAGGGTTAGTAATTTAAACACACGTAGTCGGACCAAGGTTCCAGGTGAAATTCTCTAGTTTCTGGGCCAAATAATTAGAGATACATAACTTACCACTTTTCATCCAAGACACTAGGAAAGAATAGTTATAGCTAGGATTATACCGTTATGAACCTATGGGGAACATTTACACCCTAGTTTCTTTCATCACCTGATAAACACCAAAGTTTTAATCTTGCTACTTATTAACATAGAAATAATTGAACACCTTTGTTTCACAACCCCCCCCCCCCCCCCCCGCCATTTTCATTAACTATTTTTCGAAAGGACTTGACTAAATAGACGTAATCATAGACTAATGTTAAGTATAAACCATTTTCCTCGTGGGATCAACTCGAACCTAACAATTGGGTTCTTTACTGGATACGATCGTTTATACTTATTTACGGAAGTATAATCTGAGTGTATCAAATTTTGGCGTCGCTGCCGGGGAAAGTGGATTTTAGATTAACTTTAAGCGCAATTACCGAATTTTAGTCAATAATTTCCTAAGTTTACTTTTTTGTTGTTTTAGAGTCTTTCAGGTCTAGCTCTAGTGTATGCCAAGTACACGGAGTCAAGGAGAATCTGTGCTTCCATTTGATCCGGAACTGAACCATAAACTCTGCAGAATGAACGATCCACACAATGCTGCTAATCTTGGGCATGGGATCAACCCATCAACTTCCTCCACCAGTTGATGCTAATAACCAAGTGATCATAGAAAACCCTGTGAGGCCACTCTGAGGAGACAACATCCTGCCCCACGCCCTCAAGTGTATTATAGGGTTAATTTTAACATTGCTGATTCAGATGGACCTCTTGTCCTACCCCTTCTACCACAAGGTCATACATTCATGGTATCTAGTAGCTTGATGCAGATGCTCACCGCTAGAGGTTTATTTTTGGTGTACCATCTGAGGATCCACATGCTCACATCGCCAAACTGAGGTCGGTTTGCAAGAGTTGTGTAGGTAGGCCGAACATGGACATGAATATCATTTGATTAAGGGTATTCCTTCTCTCACTGATGGGAGAGGCCGTAATTTTGTTTACTGAGTTTCCATATAATTCAATCTATTCTTGGGAACAGTTGAAAGATATGTTCTTAGAAAGGTATTACCCAATTTCTAAAAAGCTTAACCACAAAGAAAGGGTGAACAACTTTTTTGGCATTTCCTGGGGAGTCAGTAAATAGTTCTTGGGATAGGTTCACCTTATTTGTGAAAAGTGTCCCAAACCACCGTATTTATGATGAATCATTGAAAGAGTACTTCTATAGAGAGATAGATAATAACAATAAGGCACTACTTGATACTATTGAGGGTGGTTCTAATGGTGAGTGCACTTATAAAGAGATCGCAAAAACGTTGGAGAAAATTTCCCGAAACAACAAGGCTTGGAGAACCAGGAAGTTGGAAACTGGGAGAAACACCTTTGCAGTGCAAGCTACACACAACCCGATCGCAGATGAGATTCGTCAAGCGATAGCTCAAATGAGGACTGAGCTAGGGTTGGTTTTGAAACATGTCACTAGGGTTACAGAGAAAGTGAATGCGGTGAATTATTTAACTAAGCCACCACCGCGGTAGATGAATTTTACTATGAGGAAGAATCTTATGCAGAGAATGAGCAGATGGGGGATTTCCGACCGAATGCCCAAGGCTCTAATCAAGATAATTGGCACAAAGGTCAAGGAAATCAAGGTCGGAACTATGGAAATTAAAACCGAGAGGGTCATTATCTTTAAATGGAAACTACAACCGCGACACAACTTCAACCGGGGTAACTATGGTAAAAAATGATTGGGGTGGGCCCTATGTTCCCGCTCAAAATTTGGAAGTTGTTGGAACGGACGGTGGAGGTAGTATGGAGCGAATTGAGTTATGTTGCAAAAGATGAGGAGGAGTTTTGATGCAAGCAATGAGCACGCCAAAGAGTTGATAGGTGATTTAGATAATATTGGGAAAAATATGGATGCTTATGAAATCTCAATCAAGAATCTTGAGTTGCAAATGACCCAATTGTCTTTTACTGTGAACCCATGTCAATCGGGTACTCTTTCTAATAACACGGTCCAAAATCTGGCAATCACTACTCAAGGGGATAAAGCAGACCATTGATCAACCTATGCCATTTGGTGTAGAAGATGAGATGAGAGTTGATGACGAGGTAGTGGAAGTGAATGGTGCATTGGTAGAAAAATCGGGGAAAGAAGTGGAGGTACCCCAAAAGGTGACTCTCATTTCTATACCACCACCACCATTCCCGTAAAGGTTGGTGAAAAAGACCGAAGATGGTAAGTAATGGTGTTTTATTACTATAATGAAATAGTTTTTCATCAATGTCCCTTTGATAAAAGCTCTTGAACAAATGCCCAGTTATGACAAGTTCATGAAATATATAGTCACTAAGAAGAGATCAGTTAGTTTTGAGGATGATGATCGGATGCAACATTGTAGTGATATTTCTACAAGGTCTCTTGTGGAAAAGAAAGAAGATCCGGGTGCTTTCACTATTCCATGTATAATCGAGTTGTTACACTTTGCTAAAGCATTATGTGATCTTGGGGAAAGCATAAATCTCATTCCTCTCTCTACTAACAATAAGTTGGGTTTAGGTGACCCAAAGCCTACTACGATGTGGTTACTGATGGCCGATCAAACGGTGAATAGGCCTATTGGGATACTCCATGATGTGTTAGTGAAGGTGGAGTCATTCATATTTCCGACCGATTTTGTGGTTCTTGACTATGAGGTGGATTTTGAGGTACTTATTATTCCTGGGAGGTTGTTCCTTTCTGCCGGTCGCGCCTTGTTGACATGGAGAAAGGGAAGATGAATTTTTTATTCAAAAATGAAAAAGCGACTTTCAACAGTTGTAGGTCCATGAGGCAGAGTGGTTAGCTCAAATCTGTATCTACAATATCCTATAGGGTTGAGAGTTCGTCTAAGGTACAAATAGCAGACTGCCTTGTTGTTGAGGCACTAGCGGTTGTGATCATGAATTTTGAGAGTCATGGTATTGAATAGCATGGGTCATTGGTTGTGGCACTTGATCGAGGTGATGTTCGGTTCAAACAAAATATGTTGGAGTTAGATATGAAGCATCGCGAGTCTCCACCCGCAAAACCAACTATTGAGGAGGCCCAAAAATTAGAGCTTAAGGCTCTACCACCTCATCTGAGGTATGTTTTCTTGGGAAAAGATGACTTTTTGCCGGTAATTATTGCATCGGATTTGAATGTGGATCAAGTTTAGTGTCTTGTAGAAGTGTTAAAGAGGTTTAAATGAGCCATCGGTTGGACTATTGCAAATATTATTGGGAATCCACCCGGTATTTGTTCACACAAAACCAACTCATGCTATCATAAGCCAAGTATAGAGCATTAAAGATTGTTAAATACACCTATCCAAGAGGTAGTGAAGAAAGAGATTATTAAGTGGTTGGATGCCGGAGTTATATATCTGATTGCCAATAATAGTTGAGTTTGTCTTGTTCAGTGTGTGCCCAATAAAGGGGGAATGATTGCTCTCCCTAATGAGAAGAATGAGCTTATTCCAATGAGGTCGGTGACCGGATGGAGAGTTTGTATGGATTATCGGAAGTTGAATGCATGGACTGAGAAGGTCCATTTTCTGATGCCCTTCAAGAAAGGGGTGGTATTTTTTTATGGTTATTCGGGCTATAACCAAATCTCTATTTCAAAAGAGGATCAAGACAAAACCACTTTTACTTGACCTTATGGAACTTTCGCGTTCAAGAGGATGCCTTTTAGTTTGTGTAATGCACTGTCCACTTTTAAGATATGTATGATGTTGATATTCTCCTATATAGTGGAAGACACTATTGAAGTGTTATAGATGATTTTTCAATGGTTGGCGACTCCTTTGAGAGTTTTTTGAGTCACTTGGCTGAGATTCTCAAAAGTTGTGAAGATTGCAACGTTGTGCTAAATTGGGAGGAATTTCACTTTATGGTGAAAGAGGGTATTGTATTGAGCCATCGCATCTCATATAAGGGTATAGAGGTTGATCGAGCCAAAGTTTAGGTTATAGAGATACTTCCTCCACACATCTCTGTAAAAGATGTGAGGAGTTTTCTTGGGCATGCGAGCTTCTACCGGAGGTATATTAAGGATCTTAAAAAAATTGCACATCCTCTGTGCAAGTTACTTGAGAAAGAGTGTAAATTTTATTTTGATGAATCTTGTGTGAAGGCGTTTGGTGAGTTGAAGGATAAGTTTGTGTCTTAGCCCATTATTATTTCCCCGGATTCGAGTAAGCCATTTGAGGTTATGTGTAATGCTAGTGGGGTTGTTCTTGGTATAACTTAGGGTCAAATAAGGGATAAAATCCTTCACCTCATTTATTACGCCGGTGAGGCCCTTAATAATATCAAAAGAACTTTATTGTGACTGAACAAGATCTCCTTGCGGTGGTTTTTTCTTTCGAGAAATTTTGCTCCTATTTTCTTGGCACGAGAGTCATAGTGCATACTGATCATTCTAACTTGATATATTTCATGGCAAAGAAGGATGCAAAAACAAGGTTTATTAGATGGATATTACTGTTGCAAGAGTTTGATTTTGAAGTGAAAGATAAAAAAGGACCGAAAATCAAGTTGTCGATTAGTTGTCCAGACTAGGAGATGAAACAATGCAAGAGCTGGGTGCAAAGGCTAAAATTGATGATACTTTCCCTGATGAGCATGTTTTGTCCGCTTCGTATGACTTGACTACATGGTTCGCCGCTTTTCAAAATTATTTGGCTAGTGATATAGTCCCATTGACTTTTCCTTTCATCAAAGGAAAAAGTTCATGCATGATGTGAAAAGGTTCTTTTGTGATGAGCCATATTTATATAAGAGTGTTGTCGATGATCTTATTCGTCTTTGTGTTCCCGAAGTTGAGATGCTTACTATTATGGAGACATGTTATTCCTTGCCTGTGGGTGGTCATCATAGTGGTATTCAGACTGCCCATAAAATTTTGAATGTGGCTACTATTGACCAACCATACACCAAGATGATCATGATTACGCCAAGGCATGTGATAGGTGCCAAAGAGATGGAGGTGTTTCTAGAAGGCAAGATATCCTTTTAAATTACATTCTTGTAATTGAGTTGTTTGATGTGTGGGGCATTGAATTTATGGGCCCTTTTGTGAGTTCTCATGGGATGAAGTACATTTTTGTGGCGGTTGATTGTGTGTAAAAATGGGTGGAAGTCCTAGCACTTGCAAACAATAAAGGAAAGAGTGTCACCACGTTCTTGAAAAAGAATATATGTTCCAGATTTGGCACCCCTAGGTCCATTATTAGTGATGGGGGTCCCACTTTTGCAACAAGTTTTCAAAGGGTTTTTGGAGTAATATGGGGTTTTCCACAATATAGACACTCCTTACCATCCTCAGACTAGTGGGCAAGTTGAGGTGTCATACAGAGAAATCAAGCAAATTCTAGCAAAAACGGTGAATGTGAGTATAGCGGATTAGTCAAAGTGGTTTGATTATTCTCTTTGGGCCTACCTGACAGCACACAAGACTCCTATACGTATGTATCCACACCAACTTGTATATGGAAGGGTTGTCGCTGGACGGTTGAGTTAGAGTATAAGGCAATGTGGGCAATGAAGAAACTGAAGGTGGATTGGAATAAAGCAGCGCAACAGAGATTAAATGTGTTAAATGAGCTTGATGAGTTTTTCTTGAAGGCATATGAAGTACAACCTTCTACAAAGAAAAGATGAACAAGTACCATGACCAAAAGATTGATAAGTGCAAATTTGCAGTTGAGGATTTGGTGCTTCTGTTCAACTCTAGGTTGCACTTGTTTCAGGGAAAACTCAAGTCCAAATGCACTGGTCCATTCTTGATCACTCAAGATTCATGGTGCGTTGAGTTGATGAACAAGGAGGGTGCAAGGTTTAATGTAAATGGGCAAAGAATCAAAATCTATCTCGGGCATGCGGAAAATGCGAATGAAGTGGTTGAGGCATACAATCTTGATGAAGTCTGAGTAATCAAGAGTCTTGCATCGTGTTGCGACATTAAACCAAGCACTGATTGGAAGGCAACCCAATATGTATCCTCTAGCCAAAATTAGGTTTTTCTTGTCTTGACAGGAATAGTTGTATTATTTCGGTTTTTACTCAATGTCATATGTGAATTTTCTTTTATTTCTTTTATGTCTGTTGGCTTGAGAGCAGATTAGGTTCCGTATTTAAAAAGGGTCCTGAAAACACAAAAAGAATAGCTAATTGGCTGCTCAATGTGCAGGGACCAAACCAAAGAAAATCTGTAGAAATTGGTATGGTGCACTGATCTACGGACGAATCGACGGCCCGTCGTCTCATCGACGTACCGTCGACGGTATATGTAGATTATAGTTATGACTTTTAATTCTGTCTAAGTTAGGGCACAATCGACAGAGCATTCGATGGACCATCGATTGACTTAAGGTCCGTCGACGGGGAATCATTAGTTCCCTAGAATCCATGACCCGACCCGACCCGACCGACTATATCTTAAAATTCACTCTTTCAGTTACCCCACATCTTTTCAAATTCTCCCCCAAATGTTCCCCTCCTTTTATTTCCTTACTCCCCCCATTCACTCTCACATTTACTCAATCCAAAATTCTCTCTGATATCTCATTTTCTCATCTTCTCCCAATTTAGTCCCCCAATTCCTATCAATTTATTTCATTTTTATGATTTGTGTTTAAGGGCGGGCTTAGTGTTGTTTTTGCAAAGTTCACCCTCACATTTACTCCACTACAGTGTATAGGTATGCATTCTCATCCGCTCAATGAATTCTCGTTCCTTTGCATGCGAAAATGATGACTATGTATGTGGGTCTTGACTTAGGACAATATAGCATGGTTAACTTGTTAAAATTGGGTCCCTTGTCCCTTAGAATGATGGAAATTGAATAGGCTAGGGGTGCTAATATCTAAAGAACTCTGAATGTTGTGTGATTTGTGGTTTTCCGACTTAGGTCTTGATAGTCTCTTAGAATCTAGGATCGAATTTAGAATAATCAAATCCCTAGGAATGACAAAGTTGGTAGGTGTTTGCTATTGAACATGATGTGTCTTGATATTCTTGGAAGTGTTCTTTGAAGGGTGACAACAATGGCTCAATAATCTGTCTCTGACAGACAGTTGAGACCCCATTTATGAACCATCGGTCAATCGACGGACCATCGATGGGGTTCATCGATAGTTTCACCCTATATCTTTTGAACTCTGGGATGATAGAAGTGGACTACAGTCCATCGATTGATCGATAGGCCGTTCTGCATGTCCGTCATTCCTAACTAAAATCCTGATTTCTACTGCAATCTGAATTTTACTAAGTGTCTAACAACAGAAGTGGATTACGGTCCGTCGTTTCTTCAATGGGCTATTTTGCATGTCCTTCATTTCTAACTGCAAGTACTGTGGAATTGTAACTTCTAAAATGTGTTATGTGTCCCCTGACAGACCCTATCAACGGACCGTTGATTCATTGATGGACTGTCTATAGTGCCCATCATTCAGTTCTGCCGCTCTGCATTTTTTGTTCCAAATTTGGTTTTTTCTTCTTTTGTGTATATAGGATCTAATAACTCTCCTTAGAAGGTACCAATGTCCCCCAAGCCATATTTAGTCTATTCCAAAAGGACGGTCCAAGTCTATGGCACCTTCATGTCGTATGGTGATTGGCTCATGGAAAGATGAGCGTGATCTCGAATATGTGCCACCAGGCACCCAGACACTGACACGTGCTGCTAGGACAACTCGGGGCACGCCCAAGAAGGTGGTATATGGCATAGTCATTTCCTCCCAGTCTGATGAGGGCCGCACACTGAACGGCACACCCTTTAAGTCTTCTTTGAGTTCTGAAGCAGCATCTGGCTCCGAGGAGGCTTCTGATGCTAAGTCGTCCCACTCTACAGGGTCAAATGAGGACACTGCCTTAGGTTCTGATTTAGAGGGTGCCCCTGTTCCAGATGCACCTGCCCACTCTACCTCATCTGATGGGGCCCAGAGTTCGGAGACTGCTCCGTCACCCCCACATGAGGATCCTTCACCGGTTGTTGATCATCCTAACTGGTGGTGCGTACAAGGGCAGTACCAGATATACAAATACACCAAGATGCTCAGTGACTCAGACTTTAACAGTTGAGCGACGGGTTCTTAGAGGGAGTCTACACACGGTCCCTACTATTCATGACCTCTTCACCCGTCACCAGCTTGAGTTGATGGCTAGGAGCGTGGGACGCTTTAGTAAGGATTTGGTGCGAGAGTTCAACACCTTTTAGGTTGAGACTCTTAGGGCTTCTTTAAATACGCGGTGTAATCCCGTCAAACAGGCATCGCTTACTTATGACCAATTTTGTGGCCACCAGGTCGATATCGCTTTTCCCACCATTCTTCGTTTCTTATACGGTGCTGATACTAATGCCAACATGGCCCATCTTACTCTGAGTTTGACTACTGGTGGAAGTTGATAAAGGAGGGTCATTTCCAGTGAGACAAGGATGTGAGAGATACCACCAAGAGGTAGATTGCCAAACATAATTTTGTAGATCATGAAGGTGCAGACTGGGTATTGGAGCCTATAGGTCTTATCAAGGAGGCCAACCTCACGATTTCTGCCAAGTTTATCTTGCTACTGGTCCACCACCGCCTATCCCCACAGCTGCTGATAATATACTCACGTGGCATAGAGCGGTCTTGGTTGCTGCTATGGTCGTGGGGTTCGAGATTGATTTTCTGAGGCTGTTGCTCGCGGTCATCCACTAGAGGGATTTTAAAACCTCGACCACTTAAACCTTCCCTTGTCTGATTTTTCAATTGCACAGGGCTACTGGAGTGCCTATTTGGCACATTGATGTTCTCCAGATTTTAACTGGGACAGTGGACATCGATCTCATCAAGGATGAGGCCAATGAGGCGGTGCCAAATATAGGGCTCTGAGTGGAAGTGCAGTCGTTGGGTGAGAACTCCGCAGATATGGTAGAGCAAGACCAAAGGGCTGATCATGCTACTTTAGAGCCTATCAACACCACCCTGGGTACTAGTGCAGCATCGAGTTCCTTTTGTTCTACGTCATCTGCAGCACTGATCTAGATTGCTAGGGTCCAGAAGCTAGAGGCACAGATGGCCACGTTGTTGTATCATATCCAGTGTTGGACGTAGAAGTCCATTGCCGAGGCTGAGGATCGGGTTGAGAAGAAGATTCTGCAAACGGACAGGAAGATTATGGCAGTCCACCAGCGCCTGATGCTTTTAAGTTGAGAGTCCCCGCATGGCCAGCCTACTGATTTGACGACTCTCTAGGCTGTTGTGGCGAGTCTAAGGGTGAATGTTGAAGCCATCCTAGACATGAGAATCCCAAGCCTGAGGCCACACCTAAGGAGCTTGCTAAGGATACAGTGCTTAGTGCACTGTTCCAAACCACCACTGCGCCACCACCTCCACCACATGAGCGTGCCAAGAGGCACTGGTCCAGAAAGAATGAGAAGACTCGAGCTAGGAATAATGAGCGCAATGGATTGAGGCCGCGAGGAATGATTCTTTGGTAGACGAGGAGGCCTGGCAGATTAGGGCTCGTGAGTTAGATGTTGAGGTGTCTAGCTCCAGACTTGATGATGTTGAGAGGAGCACCACTGAGGGTCCTGACATTGCTGCAGACACTACAGATGGTGTCCCTACTACTGATGGAGCGGGTACCGCAAAACTAGATCCTCCAGCTTATTGATTGTCGGCTCTATGTGCCTTAAGTTTGCCTTACCTGCAACCTTATTTTATATTCCTTATGCATTGGGGAAATCACATGCTTTCTTGTTGGAGGTGGGGTAAATGCAAAGTGAGTGCTAGGGTGAAGTCTGAGTAGCCCAACTCAAGATCCACTCTTGGGGTTTTCTTTCCTGTGTTCTTTTTCCCCAAGAGACTGGTTATTTTATTGTAGAACCGACATGTTTAGTATCTTGTACAAACTATGAATGTGAAATCTGAAGCATGATGGCTAAATACAATGATATCTTATTCTAAAAAGAATGCTTGCATGATTTGGCATAGTGAATGTTGAATGTGTTTGCTCTGAGCATTACATAGAGATACACCATTGCATGACCCTCAATCTACCATTCGAACTAGGTGTCTTATAATCTGGTAGGGTAATGAGGTGTTAAGAGAGTGTGAAGAAAGTTGAATATTACACTGTTGGTACCTAGCTAGAACTTGCCCTGTTAGTCTTGCAAAGGTAATCGGTGTTAGAAAATTAGGAAAGGATCATAGGCCCTTGTTCCACTTAGACAATCTTTAGCCTAAGTAAAAGAAAACCAAATGAAATTTATCTCTTTTTTATCCAAATATTTTGAGCTTACAATGAACCTTTCTTTTCTACCCCAACTCAATTTTTCTTGGTATAATGTGTTGGCCATGGTTCCTCCTTGGACATGTGCACCTCAACTTAGGCCAAAATAATAAGTTGAGGGTGGATAATGTAGAAAACCGATCTCGTCTTGACCATGACCCAACCTTGAATATGTGTACCTCGACTCATGGCAAAGCAACAAGTTGAGTGTGGCTATTATGAGTAATGTCCCAAAAAGTGGGGTTGAAAGGATTAATGTGAAAAAAAAGGAAAAGAAACAGTGAATAAGAGAACTGACTCAATCAAAGTTGAAATCAAGTGAAGAATTTGAAAGAAAATAAAAAATAAAAATAAAAGAAGTCACTTACACAAAAGGAGAAAGAAACGAGAAAACAAAGCAAAGAATACAAGTAAAAGAAGAATAGGGCGTAATAGACAATGAAAGAGGTAGGACGCTTAGCCGTAATGTCAAGTTGGAAAACAAGTAACTAAACTGTATCCATATGTACCATACCTGACCCTGAGCCTACGTTACAAGAAAAGAAAGTCCTATCATGATCCTAAGAGTCTAATGTGGTGAACTTAAAGCAGCGAAAATAAGGGCAAGCCTATGGCGAAAAGTATCAATTAGGTGTGAAGTTGTTCTGAGAGTGAGTGGTGAATAATGATCCTTATACTCAAAATGAAATCATTGTGTGAAAAAGGAGGATATATTTTGAAGTGAGAACACTCGTCGCAATATTGGAGAGTTGGTGCCTTTGTGAGAGATAAAAAAGTAGAGGTATCGGCGTGGTGAGCCTGTGTCATGGTGTGATCTTCATGAATGAGCTAGTGAGCCTAAGAGTGATATAATGCTTAAAAGAAATAAAAAATAATTGGGATTGATAGCCATATGATTGTGAAAGTTTAAATGAAAAACTTTTGTACAAAGTTGTTGTGGTGAGTCATAGTGCGTCCCTTGAGGACAAACAACAAATTTAAGTTTCGGGTGTTGATGTACCGTGGTTTCACGATACTTTTAAAGCATTTTGCCTTAAGTTTAGTGTGTATCTAGGGTCTTTTTATAGTAATTTTCATGTTTTGAAGATTGTGCAGAAGAGGTGACCCACAAAGCCATCAACAACATGTCCTTCCATCGATGGTCCATAAGTGGTGATTGTTGACTGGAAGTCCAAGCATCTGGAAGAAATTTGGGGAATTCTTACCAAGTGTGGGGCTCTGGAAGGATCGACGGTCCGTTAACTTATCGACAGACTGTCCTGGCAAACCGTCAATTAGATGAGTGTTAGTCCCAGTACTCGGTGTTGAAGAAATAACTAAGTATGGAATGACAAAGGCATCAATGGGCTGTAAGTGTATCAATGGACTGTGTTGTTTGTTCATCGGTTGGAATAGAGCAGATGCAAGGATGAAGCAAGAAGAAGATGCTAAGTATGAACCGACAGATGCAGTCAATAGTCCGTCACTCCAATGATGGCCAATGTGGATTTGTCCATTGAAGACAAGTTTCTGGATAGATATTCCATTAGCCACGTTGATATTCTCCAAACTTCTACTGGGATAGTGGACAACGGTCTCATAAGGGATGAAGCCAATGAGGCGGTGCCAAATAGAGGGCCCCGAGTGGAGGTGTAGTCGTTGGGTGAGAACCTTGCAGATATGGTAGAGCAAGCCCAAGGGGCTGATCTAGCTGCTTCAGAGCCTACCAACACCACCCCAGGCACTAGTGAGGCACTGAGTTCCTTTTGTTCTACACCATCAACAGTACTGGTCCAGAAAGCTAGGATCCAAAAGCTAGAGGCCCACGTGGTCACATTGTTGTATCATATCCAGCCTTGGAAGGAGAAATCCATTGTCGAGGCTCAGGATCGAGTTGAGAAGAATATTTCCCTGTAGACGGAGAGGAAGATTCAGGCGGTCCACCAGCGCCTCAATGCTTTTGAGTTGAGAGTCCTCGCACGGCCAGCCCCCACTATTGATTTGATAACACTCTAGGGTGTTGTGGTGAGTCTAAGGGCGGATGTTGATTCCATCCTAAACATGAGAAGGCCCGATCCTAAGGCCAAACCTCTTGATCTTGTTGAGGATACGGTGCTTAGTGCACTATTCTAGACCACCACTGGGCCACTGCCTCTGCCACGTGATCGTACCAAGAGGCACCGGTCCAGAGAGAGTGAGGAGACTCGGGCTAGGAATAAGGAGAGCACTGAGATGGAGGGCGCGAGGAGAGCATCTTTGGTAGATGAGGAGGCCCGACATATTAGGGCTCGTAAGCTAGCTGTTGGGGCGTCAAGCTCCAGGCTTGATGATGTTGAGAGGAGCACCATTGACGGTCCTAACATTGTTGCAGACACTACAGATGGTGTCCCTGCTATTGATGGAGCGGGTACCGCGGAACTAGATCCTCCAGCCTATTGATCATTGGCATTATGCACCTCAGGTTTGCTTTACCTACCACCTTGTTTTATATTCCTTATGTATTAAGGACAACTGCATGCTTTCTTGTTGGGGTAGGGTAAATGCAAAGTGAGTGCTAGGGTGAAGTCTGAGTATCCCAACTCATGATCCTCTCTCGGTGTTTTCTTGCCTGTGTTCTTTTGCCCCCAAGAGACTGGTTATTTTACTTCTGAACCGGCATGTTTAGTGTATTGTACAAAGTATGAATGTGAAATCTGAAGCATGATGGCTAAATACAATGATATCCCATTTTAGAGAGAATGCTTGCATGATTAGACATCGTGAATGTTTAATATGTTGGCTCTAAGCATTACATAGAGATACACAATTGCATGAACCTCAATCTAACACTCGAGATAGGTGTTCAATAATCTGGTAGGGTAATGAGGTGTGAAAAGAGTGTGAGGAAAGTTTAATATTCCACTGTTGGTACCTAGCGAGAACTTGCTTGGTTAGTCCTACAAAAGTAATCTTTGTTAGACAATTAGGAAAGGATCATAGGCTCTTGTTTGACATAGCCAATCTTTAGCCTAAATAAAATAAAACCAAATGAAATTGATCCCTTTTTTATCCAAATATTTTGAGCTTACAATGAACCTTTTTTTTCTACACCAACTCATCTTCTCTAGGTATAATGTGTTGGCCTTGGTCTCTCCTTTGACATGTGAACCTCAAATTAGGCCAAAATCATAAGTTGAGGGTGGCTAATCTATAGAACCGGTCTCATATTGGCCCTGATCCAACCTTAGGTATTGTGTATCTCGACTCATGAAAAAGCCATAAGTTGAAAGTGGCTATTATGAGTAATGTCCCGAAAAGTGGGGTTGAAATTATTAATGTGAAATTAATGGAAAAGAAATAGTGAAAAGGGGAAGTGACTCAATCAAAGTTGAAATAAAGTGAAGAATTTGAAAGAAAATTAAAATAATTATTAGAGAAGAGTCACTTACACAAAAGGAGAATGAAAGGAGAAAACAAGGCAAAGAATACAAGAAAATGAAGAATATGGCATAATTGACAATGAAAGAGGTAGGACGCTTAGCCGTAATGTCTAGGAGGGCAACGAATCACTAAAATGTATCCATATGTATCATACCTGACCCTAAGCCTACTTTAACGAGTGCACTAGTTAGAACTTTCCCTGTTTCTACTTGTCGGACCAAGGAGGTAGTTAATAGGAAAAGAATTATCAACATTGATTTAGTATACACTATCTAATAGTCTAGTTTCAATTGGTGCAAATAGTAACTTAGCCATACATTGAATATGATGCTTAATATGAGATAAAAGGTAAGGGCTAGTAATTTAAACACTCGTAGCCTGACCAAGGTATGAAGTAAAATTCTCTAGTTGTTGGACCAAGGAATTAGAGATACATAACTTACCACTATGCATGGAAGACACTAGGAAGGAATTGTTATAGCTAGGATTATCGCGTTATGACCTATGGAGAACATTTACACCCTAGTTTCTCTCATCACTTGATAAACACCAAAGTTTTAGTCTCGCTACTTGTTTACTTAGGAATAATTGAACACTTTTGTTTCACAAAACCCCCCCCCCCCTTTTAATTAACTATTTTCATAAAAGACTTGACTAAATAGATGTAATCGTAGACTAAAGTTATGTCTAAACCATTTTCCTCGTGAGATCGACCCCAACCTAAAAATTGGGTTCTTTACTTGATACGAACTCTTATACTTCTTTACGGAAGTATAATTTGAGCTTATCAAATGGGACTCTATTTATACATTGCACGAGTAGGCCTTAAAGATGTTAGGTGAGTTCCCTAGGTCTCTTCCAAGACCATTACATGAAGTCCTTTGTGTGGCTACTTGTCTTTCAAAAAAAAATTGAATGAATATGGTTTTATGAATGAAGTATGTTGACTAGAAAGGATCTTACCTATGGTAGCTTTGAAGGTCTCTTAGGTAGCCTTGAAGATGATGTATGGGCAGTCTTTTTAAGTCATACTTAGGTGAATCTTGAAGTAACTTTAGGTGGAGATCCTAAATGATGAAAAGGAATTAGTTAATAAATATTAAACTATATATTAATGTAATGTATGAATAATCTTACTTTGAGTAGTCTTAAGGATTTTTTTGTTGTTCTTGAAGTGGGTGTAACTGCCTCATCATGTCTTAGTTAAGAAATTCTAACGATAACTCTTGGTAAAGATCCTAACGCTTATGTGTACTATAAATGGTTATTATTATCTATTGTGATATTCTTGGATATGCCTTATATGTTTATGTTTTGTTTAAAATGGTCTTTATACTTATGTTTATAAGATTTACATCAAAAAAGCATAAAAAGGATGTTATAAAGTAAATATCCATTTTAGCATGGTTTACTTGCATGTTAACCTACTTAGTACATTCAATGTGCTAATTCGATATGTTGTTTACTTCTAAAGATATAGGTGGAAAGTGAGGATTCTATTGGAAGTGAAGCTTGGGAATAATATTTTTAAAAGCAATCTTGGTATGTCCTTACATGATTCGGGGACATATTTATGCTTTAGTTTTCCAATTCAAAAGACATTGTAATGGACATTAGTTTTACTTTTAAACTGATGTATGAGATGTGACCCAAAGATTCATATGAGTCTAAGATGGCTACAATAAAACATTCTTTCGTATGTGTTCTATAAAACTGACTGGAACTTGTATAACACTATATTAAAAAATATACAAGATTTTAGATTTTTAGAAATTACATGTGCAATCTACAGACCGTAGTCTGATCTACGGCCCGCACTATAGGTATATAGTTTACCACAGTCCCTCCCAAAAACCCATCTCTAGAAATTTGCTAAGTATCAACCCACGTACATACCTACGGTCCATATTCTGTGTCTATGGATCAAGACCCTAATTCCAAGCCTCTAACATGAAATGTTATTGACTAGTACGGTTCGTAGATGGACCTACAGACCATAGGTGAAAGTTAGTAGTTAGTTAGAGGGAAATTGCTGATAGGGTCAACATTAAATAGTCATATCTCTTACCACCAAATGAATTAGGTGTTCCATCACCAATAATATGATAGATAATTTAATTCTCTTTCCAAGGCAATTAAGATTGATAAATGCCAACCTCCGAGTAAAAAGTTATGTTCATTTTAGTGAAGGTCTATCGAGCAGACTCAAACGACGGACCCAAATGACGGACCGTCGATTGAATGAGGTCCCGTCATTTATCCCCTAAGATACGTCGTTTGGATCCTAAATTATGAGGTTTTAGTCAGTTTAAGCCTAGAAACATAACTAGAATTTACTAAAGTCAAAATCATTAATTAAAACTTAGCAAATTAGAAGAAACAGGTGAAAAGAAGGTCAACAACCCTAATTCAAGAATGCAACAAGGTTCCATCAGTTCCAGCCCTGAAATATAAATATTTCTCCATTGAATTCATTATCAGGTATGTTCGATTTTACCAGGTATGTGGGAGTTCTCTGAAATTAGTTCTTTTCACCCGTTGGATACCTAGATATCTGCCAGATTCTTGATTCTCTTATCATGATTAGACTTAAGGTTTCTAGAACTTCATTAGATTATAATGAATTAGTTAGTTATAAGTTCCAAATCAGATTACCATGTTATTACTCAATTTATGCATGAATTTTAGAACCCTGGCTTTATAATTCTTTAGTTCTTTAATTACACATTCTAGGTTAGATACTTGTTACTCAGTTTTACATGCCTCAATTATATATGCATCATTATCAGATTAATTGTTTCATTCTCTGTTTGCATGTTCAGTTTAAGCTATCCAGTATTTACAGAAATTCAGTCATAATGTGTTTATCACTTGATTCATTGGGAGTAGTATAATATCGAGTTGGGCTAGGGTTCAGCGTGCCCAAATGGTCCATGAACTACTAGCCAAATAGGTTGTAAGTCCCCTATGTAGGCATCAGTTTAATGATCATGCCATCATGCCTTTATACTTCTCACACGGTATATTGGTTCCTTTCGATGGAGTGTATACATCGGACTCCACATTTAGTTTATGTGGTTTTATTATCGGTTATTAATATCTCCCATGGTTCAGTCAGACTCTATTGCGTTGACCATATTTACAGCATCTTGTTATAAATTTGGTCATTGCATCCAGTTATCTAAGAATTCAGTATATCATGTTCAAAATATTATACTTGCTTTTGTGCTTATTCAGTTATGTTTTATTTCAGCTTTACTCTATCCCAAATGCTCAGTACCTTTAAAGTACTGACGCATACGTGCGCTACATTTTGTCGTGATGTAGGTTTAGGTTCTCAGCATCCAAATTTCACTTAGATCGGTTCCTAATCACTAGCTCTGCAAAATTAGTGGTGAGTCCTCATTTTTCGAGGATAATAGTCATCATTTTAGTTCAATATTTTATTATTTTTATTTCAGTTATTGGACTTAGTTTGGGTCTATCCGAGCATTTCTAGTCAGTTGGAGGTTATTTTCAAACATAGTTAGTTCCAGCTTAGTGTTAAGTTAATATGTTCTTCCTATTAAACTCATCAGTTTTCATATATCTCAGTTATAATATATGGGTATTTCCCATCTTTTCATTTTAATTATGATTTATCTTCTGAATTAGGTTATTATTTTTAATGTTCCCATGATCATACCAGCAAGGTTAGCTTGGGATCACTTGTGGTCTTAGGTCCCGTGTCTACGTCTTGGGGGTAGCTCAGGCGTGAAAAACATTGTATCAGAGCACTAGGTGCATGTGTCCTAGGATGCATGAAAATGCACTAAGTGAAGTCATTTTCATGGGTGTGAAGTGCACCACATTTAATGAGAGGGGGCTATTAAAGTGTTTCAGAAATAACTTCGCATTTTTGTTACTCTTATCGCCTATAAATGTGATCTAATTCCATTCTAACGCGATATTCTATGTTTGAGATCATGCCTTCTCGTAGAGATAATGCCAGGAATGCAAATGCAACTCCTCAAATCCCAGATTAAGAAGCCTCTAATGTTGAATACATGGACTCCATCAGATGTTGGCTCATAGTGTGGCCAACCAGAATAATCGGGTTCAAGCTCATTTGAATTATAATGGTGGATTAGTAGCAGCAACGGTTCATAACTCTTTTAGAATGAATCTTCCAAAGTTCTTAGTAGCGCAAACTGGTGATGATCCTTAAAATTTCTTGGATTAGATCAAGAAGATCATTGAAGTGATGCATGTCACTAGGAATGATCAGGTTGATTTGGCATCATGCCAGCTGAAAGAAATGGCTCGTATCTTTGACACTCAGTGGAAGGAGAATAGTGGTGCAGATTCAGTTTTATTTACTTATGATTACTTTAGTGAGACCTTTCTTGAAAGGTTTTTCCCAATAGAGTTGACAGGTGTAAAGGCTCAGGAATTCATGAACTTAAAGTAGGGTAACATGACGATCCAAGAGTGTGCACTCAAGTTTCACTGACTCTCTAGGTATGCTCCTCGCACGTTGCTGACTCCAGTGCTCAGATGAATAAGTTCTTGCATGAAGTGTCAAATTTGGTGAAAACAAAGTGCAAAATTTCTATGTTATTCAAAGACATCAACATCTCTAAGCTTATAAATCATGCTCAATAAGTTGATCGTGATAATCTTAGAGAACATGCCAAGGAGAATAAAAAAGCTAGGACTAGGAACTATAACTATTCTCAACAGAAATTGGGTGGTGGAAATCGCTCGCAGAGTCAGGAGAAACTTTCATCCGCAGCAAGTTCATCAGTTAGTGTTCCATCCTCTAAGAAAAAGTATGTTCAGAAGGCACAACTCTCTAAGTCTCATATAAGTGTTTCAAGCATAAATACTTACCCCACTTTCCCTAAGTGTAGTAAGAACCATCCAGGTGAGTGCCTTGCATGAAAGGAAGTATGTTTTGGGTGCGGTCAGTCTGGTCACAGGTTAAGGGATTTTCCTTCTAGACATGGTTAAGCAGATAGTAATGGTAGATCTCAGTCTACAACTTCTGCAACACTAGAAAGTCCCCTGACTCAGTAGGATAACTCATCTGGTACACGTGGCGGTCAACGTCAGAACATGTTATATGTTTTTCAAGCTCGTCAGGATCACAAAGGTTCTTTTTATGTAGTCATTGGTAAGTTACTAGCCTTTAACCTTTATGTTTATGCATTTTTAGATCTAGGGGCAACTATTTTCTTTATATTCTTACATGGATGTACAATTCAATGTTAGTCCACAAACACTCTACAAACCTTTCTCACTCTCTAACCTAGTTGGTGACCCATTTATTGCTAGAATGGTATATAGAAATTGCCCTATCGTAGTCTCTGAGAAATTCATCTCAGCAAATCTTGTACAGTTAGAAATGGTAGACTTTGTTGTCATTATAGGCATAGATTGGTTACATTCCTATTATGCCTCAGTCGATAGTAGAACTAGGATTGTTCGTTTTCAATTTCCTAATGAACCAATCTTAGAATTGGAAGGGTAGTATCTGACCGCCTATGGCATGATTCATTTCTTACCTTAATGCAGAAACATGATCTCTAAGGATTATCTCTATTATCTAGTTCAGGTAAGGATTATAGCATTGAAACCCCAACTCTTGAGTCAGTTCCAGTAGTCACTGAGTTTCCAGAATTGTTCCGAGAAGATCTTCCTAGAGTCCCTCCCAAAAGGGAAATCAACTTTGGAACTGATCTCCTTCAAGATACCAAGCCTAATTTTATTCCTACTTATAGCATGGATCCAACTAAGCTTAAGCAATTGAAAGACCTTCTTGATAAGGGCTTTATCAAACTTAGTATTTTGCCATGGGGTGCACCAATGTAGTTCATAAAGAAGAAAGATGTTTCTCTTAGAATGTGCATGGACTATAGACATTTGATCAAGGTCATAATCAAGAATAAGTATCCCATCCCCAGGATTAGTGACTTGTTTGACAAACTTCAAGGTGCTAGTTATTTCTCGAATATAGACCTCAGATCAGGTTATCATCAACTTAAAGTCTAGTGACATTCCGACCAAAACCTTCAGGACTAAGTATGGTAATCATGAATTCGTAGTTATGTCATTTTGACTAACCAATGCTCCTGCAACTTTCATGTATTTGATGAACAAAGTTTTTAAACAGTACTTGGACTTGTTTGTTATCGTCTTTATTGATGATATCACAATTACTCTAGGAATGAGGAAAAACATGTAAATCATTTGAGAGTTGTTCTGCACACTAACAAAAATGGTCGGTTATTTGCTAAGTTTAGCAAATGTGAGTTCTTGTTGCAATCTGTTTCTTTCCTTGGTCACATTGTATCTAGTGAGAGGATCCGAGTGGATTCGCAGAAGATAGAAGCACTGAAACAATGTCTCAGAGCTATCTCTAGTAAAGATATTATAAGTTTCTAAGGTCTAACGGGCTATTACAAAAGGTTCGGGGAAGAATTTTCATCCATGGTTTCACTATTGAATACGTTGACTCAGAAGATAGTCAAGTTTCAATGGTCAGATGATTGTGAGAAAATCTTTGCAGAACAGAAAACTAGATTAACTGCAACTCTTGTCTTGACTGTATGACATGGTTCAAATGGTTATGTGATCTATTATGATGCATCCATAGTTGTCCTAGGTTGTGTGTTCATGCGGCGAGATAAGGTTATAGCTTATGCTTCTAGACAACTTAAGGTGCATGAGCTTGAGTTTGCAGTAGTGGTGTTTGTACTCAATATTTGGAGATAGTACTTGTATGGTGTCATATAGATGTGTTCAGTCACCATAAGAGCCTTCAATATGTGATCACCCAGAAAGAGTTGAATCTTCGCCAAAGGATATGGCTTGAGTTCCTTAAGGATTATGATATGAGTGTGTATTATCATCCTACTAAGGTCAATATAGTAGCAGAAGCTCTTAGAATATTATCTATTGGTAGTGTATCCCATGTTGAGGAAGAAAGGAAGGAACTGGTGAATAATGTTCATTGGTTTTCTCTTTAGGGAGCTCACCTTATGAGCATATCAGATAGTGGTGTAACAATTCAAAATGGGGAAAATCTTATTTGGTAGTGGAGGTGAAGGAAAAGCAAGATAGTGATCTAATCTTGCTTGAAAGAACGTTGCAGTCCATAATCGTGGAGGTTTTCTCCCAAGGGGGAGATGGTGTACTTGCTACCAGGATAGATTGTATGTTCCTGATATGGGTGAGTTGAGGCCGCATATTCTTTATGAAGCCTATAGCTCCAAATATTATATTCATCTAGGTGCCACTTTGATGAACCACGATCTACAAGAAATTTATTGGTGGAAAGGCATGTTGTAGCAGATTTGTAAGTGAGTGCCCAAATTGCCAGGAAGTCAATGTAAAACTCAGAGACCAGGGGGTATGACTCAAGAGATCGACATTCATAATAGGAAGTAGGAAGTTCTCAATATGGATTTCATCACACAGTTACCTCGAACTCCCAAACAGCATGACTCCATTTGGGTGATAGGTTATAAGAGGACTAAGTATTCTTGATTTTTAGAGGTCAAGACTAAAGATTTGTTGAGAACTATGCTAAGATTTAGATTAATGAAATTGTTAGGTTTCATGGAGTACCATTTTCTATCATCTCATATAGAGGTCCTTAGATTAACTCTAATTTTTTAAAGTCATTTTGGAAGGGTCTTGATACTCAAGTTAATCTTAGCACAATATTTCATCCGCAGATGGATGGACAAGAAGAGTGTACCATTCATACTCTAGAGCATATGTTGAGATCTTGTGTGATCGATTTTAAAGGTATTTGGTATGATCGCCTTCCTCTTATTAAGTTCGCCTACAACAATATGTACTATTCCAGCGTTCATATTGCCCCTTATGAGGCACCGCATGGGCGCAGATGTAGATCTATTGTTGGTTAGTATGAAGTAGGTGAATCCAAATCTCATCACCCCCATCATAGACCAAGCAGCAGTGCATCCAGTCTTCAACGTCTCGCTCTTGAAGAAGTGTGTGGGTCTTCCAGACTGTGTAGTTCCATTGGAGAGTGTGGCGGTGAAAGATAGTCTTTCTTATGCGGATGTACCAGTTGAGATTGTAGACCTTCAGGTTATAAGGTTGAGAAACAAAGAAGTTACTTTAGTCAAGGTTCTGTGGAAGAGTCAGTCCGTAGAGGGAGCTGCTTCACAAGTACAAGCAGCCATTAGAATAGTTTCTCTTCAATTTCCTTCCAATTCCACTCCATCTTGAGGTAATAGTTTCTCTTCAATTTGTCAGTCTTTCATGCGTGAATTTAGCCTTAGAATCATGTTCACTTAGTTTTAACTTGCATTTTCAGCGTATTTGCATGTTCTTGGAACTCAATTCCCAGTGTTAAGTTGTAGGGATTGGATATCTCTCCCTCCATTACAGCTAGTTTAGTCATCATTCAAGGATAAATGTTCCCTAAGGGTGAGATTATGTAACACCCCGTATCCAAAAACATGCGAGATTTCAGCTTTTCAGAAATTGTAGGTGTAATATACAGTCACTATCTACGGACCATAGTTTTATCTATGTCCCATACTATAGGTCCTTAGTTCACCACTGCGACACCTCCCCAATACCCAACTCAAAAATTTTGCAATGTCACAACCCACAGATAGACCTACGGTTTGTAAGCCAGACCACGGTCCCTATCCTGTGTCTGTGGATCAAGACCCCATTACCATGAACCACGATTGACTAGTACAGTCCATAAATGGACCTACGGACTGTAGTTCTGATCGTTGGTTAAGGTTAGTAATCAGTTAGGGGTACATTGTTGATTGGGTCAACCTTAAATGGTCATTACTCTTCGTACAAAATTAATTAGGTGTTCCATGTCCTATGATATGATAGATAATTAAATCCTCTTTACATGGCCACCGAGTTATCTAAAATACGACCTCTGAGTAAAACGTGATGCCCATTTTAGTGAAGGCCTATCGAATAGACTCAAATGATGTACCCAAATGACAGAACGTCGATTGAATGACATCCCATCAGTCCAATCGTCAATTACTTCGACAAAAATTATTTCATAGCTCTTTTTGTCTTTTCCTAGTTCGTTTAACCCCTAATATACATCATTTGGACCTTAAATCATGAGGTTTTAGTAAGATTAAGCCTTGAAA
The DNA here is from genome assembly GCF_036512215.1 of Solanum lycopersicum. Taxonomy (NCBI): domain Eukaryota; kingdom Viridiplantae; phylum Streptophyta; class Magnoliopsida; order Solanales; family Solanaceae; genus Solanum; species Solanum lycopersicum. The sequence goes on along the minus strand of NC_090800.1, from coordinate 62,644,918 downwards.
CATAACTAGATCTTACCTATATCAAAATCATTAATAAAAACTTAGAAAATTAGAAGCAAGAGAGGAGAGAAAGGTCAAGAACCGCTGTTTAAGAACGCAGCAAGGTTGCATCTGTTCCAGCCTCGTAATCTAAAGATTTCTTTGTGGAATTTATCGCCAGTTAAGTGGGATTTCACTAGTGGGTTCCTTTCACCCATTAGATTCCTAGATATCATTCAGATTCTTGATTCTGTTATCATAATTAGACCCAGGTTTTCTAGAACTGTAAACAACCTAAAACGATTATGCTAAGTAATGTCTAATGTATCAAGAATGCCTAGACTAGACCGGGTTCACACATATTGATGCGCGTAGAACAAGACCTCTAAACCTCTGCAACAGCCAAGCCAACTAACTTGGTGAGTTAGTTAAGCTAATAAAGGTTGGGTCCAGCCATGTAGGGCACCCCAATATGAAGATTTACCCACATAAGTCTTAACCGGACTTAAAAAGGGTAATCTTAAGTTTAGAGGGTCTAGGGTAAAATGGTCTTTTCCAGGATAAGGGTAGTATTGTAATTACCCTAAATATTTAATTATTTAATATGGTGGAGGAGCAATTCGGGTAGAGGTTGCCGAATTTGACCCTTTAAGCAAAATCTAGCTCCACCCAGGTTCAAGCTTTGGTGGAAGTATTAAATTGATTTAATTTTTAAGTGAATTGGTTGAATTAATTAATATTTAAAAATCTAATTTAATTAAGGGAAAATCAGATTTTTAATTAAAAAAATAATAACAATAAAATTAATAAATAATTAGGAGTCCTAGTTTGACTAAGTCTCCACCTAACTCTCCTAATTGTAATCCTCTCATTCTCACGTTTTTTATCAGTAAAATAACTGAAAATAATAGTTATTCACTCTTGAATGGCTTATACACAAAAATTCAAACGAAAAGCTAAGCTAAAAATGAAAATCACAACAAAGTGCTTGACGGGATTGTGCTTGAAGTTTCGGTGGTGAGCTTGGTTTCGTGGGAAATTGGCAGCATTGAAAAAAGTGTCGAACAACATTAAGGTATGTGTTTTATTCTCTCTTGGTCCCTTTCCCAAGTGACCCTTAAGGTTCAGTTTAATCGAAACTGAAAAACTAAGGTTGTCCCCATTGCATGCCCTTGTCAGTAAATCCTTTGAAAGATTCAAAACATGTGTTGGTATGTCTTCTTATAGATAATTTTTGCTCTGGTTGTGATTATGTATTGAATATGTATTTGGAAATAAAGTAAGGAATGAAAGATGTGTTTCCGTAAAGTGTTTTATGTTAATTGTTTGAGCATAGGTGTGCTGTAAATTAACTATGTTGCTGCCTGAAATTTGTGTGTTATAAATGTTGTGTTTTCGTATATGAAAATATTAAAAGAGTGATCTTCATATAAGGATAATGTTGCTGGAAAAATGTCACACGAATTAGTCCAAGAATCAACATTAAAACTTGAGAGAAAGATGGATTGAAAGAGACCAAATTTTCAGCTTGCTGGAAATGTTGTCTCGGCCAAAAATTTGAAAAGTGAGCTATGTTTTAGAAATTTTTATAAATTGTGAGGTCATTGCGAATTGAACCCAAAACCTCACCAAATGCATATTACATAAAAAGTTCATGAAAAGAACGAAAAGAAAATTAAATGTGGTGAGTGGGGATTGAACCCAAAACCTCTTGAATAGAAAAGAGAGTTAGAAGAAAATCAAAGGAGAAAATAAAATGTGGAGAGTGAGAATTGAACCCACAACCTCTTGAATGGATGAGAGAGTTAGGAGAAAAATGAAGGAGAAAATAAAATGTAGAGAGTGGGGATTGAACCCACAACCTCTTGAATGGATGAGAGGGTTAGGAGAAACATATAGGAGAAAATAAATGGGGAGAGTGGGGATTGAACCCACAACCTCTTAGATAGGTCAGAAAGTTAAAAGATAAATTAAATGGATAATAATGAGCTTGTGGGGGATTGAACCCACAACCTCCTTGCCTAAAACAAAAAAGGAGATGAGAACAAGATAGAAATATTATGTCGTTGATGAGAATCGAACTAGGGTCTCCCAAATCTAAAAAAATGCAATTATCAAGTTTAAAATAAGATCAAGTGTTGTTCAAGGGATTCGAAATCGGGTTCCCTTGCCTAATTCTGAATTGACACATAAGTCATACGTAAACAAATATTTAATGAATGCTGCCTCAAAAGATTGAATCAATATCTTGGCATATCTACAAGATGCATAAGTCTTGTACCACATAATCTAGGGTAAACATGAATCACTTAGACAAACTATGAATAAAGCCTCATGGCTTGTATGTGTGGACTCATAAGTCTAGCATACGTTTAAAAGTAAGTGAGCCTAAGATCTATGTGATAAAATGATGTAACCTAGAAGGATTAAGTGAGTGTGAAACACACTAAATGGCCAAGTGCATTGGTATATGATGAAATGAACATGCACGTGAAGGGGTGAGTAATTATGAAAAGCAAATGTGTTAAAGTTAATGAATAAGGTGACAATATGATAAGAGGCTATGTAAAAGATGAGAGAAATCTCAAATTTGCAAAAGTAAATATTACCAAAACGTACTCACCTATAAGAGTGTAAAGCTAATGAAGAGACCAGTCTCTATGAACACTCTAATGAAAGTATTGAAGTTAATGCATACTTAATACTAATGATGAGATGAGAAATCATCTAATGAGCTATGATGTCCTCATGCTAGAAGCCAGCTTACATGATGTATGAGTTGAATGTAATGGAACTTTATATTGAGCACCGATAGGCTAGCTATGAGCGGTGATGCCTTCCTTCGGGAAGGACGGAGGTTCACGTAATCTCATAAGATGAGACTGTCAGGTATACGCCGGGTATGGGTCTCCTTATATCTCTTAGTCTTTAAACCTATACTTCCAATATAGGATCTAGCAGGGTTCAATTCCCTATATATGCTACCATGTTTTGGTTCACTTTGGTCGGTGTTTCCACCTCTTTTCGGTGTAAGGATTACACACTAGATTTCATGATGCTCACATGATCTATATCATTTAAGGTTAAAGTTCCAAAGAAAGAATGAGACTAGCCTCAAAGAATACACATAATGAAATGAACCATACCAAATGTATTAGGATAGGTTAATCAAGAGGTGATCTAGACTTAAGTAATGACACTAGGTTATTCGTGGTCATTGCACAGCGAACCCAATGAGAGTCTTAAACTACATCCTAGGTATGACTGGTGGTTGCTCTACAATTTGAAAGAATGAAATTGAAGTACGTATGAATGAATGAAGCAGACTCTGTGTTTGCTAAAGAAGTCTCCCTAGTAGAGGTCCTATATGTTGAGCCCTCATTTTGGGAAGTCCTAATGTCAAGTCCATGATTCTAAGGTCTCATGACATTTGAAAGAATTATATGAACTATGTGATATGATATGTGCAATATGTTATGTGTTGTTTGCAAAATCATAAGTTTAATGATGCATGTTACTCTCATAGCATGACTTTCCTAATCCGATTTTGACAAGTCCACTAACTTGATTTTCCATAGTTCATGTCGTTAGGAGAGAGCTCTTCTTAATAATGCATGTCCTTGGTGTATGCTTGAATATACCCATACTTAGTATAAGTGTGTACTAATCCCAGAAAACTCTATACTTTTAGGTACAGGCACAGGCGGACGCTAGAGCTTACGATACGACGTGCTCTTATCCGGACGTGGAGCATTCATCCAGACTTGGTAGGTACTCATGCTTTTGAGGACGCTTGCCCATTACATTCTAGCGTAGATATAGGTTTGAGTTAGTGGAGTATGTTCAACTAGCGTTTCTTTCTCATTTTATTTCAGACATTGTATTGGTGCCATTTTTGCAAGTATAATACTTAATGCAGTATTGAACTATTTTTTTTATTTGATAATCTTAATATTAGATGGTTGATTGTGAACGTTTATGAGTTTAAGTAGAATGTATTATATTAATGGTAAGTAACAAAATGTTTAAATTTTCTGCTAAAATTAACCTAGATGAAGTAACGATGACGTATGTAGGCTTGTCTACGACCTCTGAGAGGTCAACAACGCCAGTATCGTCTGGCGTCTATACTCGAGTCATGACAAGAACTTTATTAGATTATCATGAATTTGTTAGTTATATGTTACAATTCAAATTTCCATGTTAGTACTCAAGTTTTTTGCATGAATTTCAGAACCCTTGCTATGTATTTCTTTAGTTCTTGAATATACATACTAGGTCAGGAACCTCAGTTATACATGCCTCATTTATAAATTCATCATTATCAGATTCACTGTTTCATTCTAAGTTTGCATATTAAGTTTGAGCTATCCAGTATGTACAAAAATTCAGTCATAATTTGTTAATCACTTGATTCATTAGGAGTAGCATAATACCGAGTTGGACTATGGTTCTATGTACCGAAATTTTCCTAGAACTACTATCTATTTAGGTTGTAGGTCCCCTCTGTGGGCAATAGTTTAGTGATTATGCCAGCATGCATTTATACCTCTGGCAGGGTATATTGGGCCCTTTCGATGGGGTGTATACATTGGTCTCCCCATTTAGCTCATGTGTTTTTAATATCGATTATTAGTAGATCCCACAATTCAGTCAGACTCTATTGCATTGACCATATTTACAATTCACTTAGTATTCAGTTTCATCATGTTATAAATTTTATCATTGCAACTAGCTAGCTCAGAATTCAGTATATCATGTTTAAAATACAATACTTGCTTTTGTTCTTGCTCAGTTATGTTTTATTTCCTTTACTCTCTCTTACATGCTTAGTACCTTTGAAGTACTAACGCATAGGTGTGCTACATATTCTCGTGATATAGGTTTAGGTTCTTAGCATCTAAATCATGCTTAGATCGGTTCTCGTATTCGAGTTCAGCAGAATAAGTGATGAGTCCTCATTCTCCGAGGAAAATAGTCATGACCTTACTTTCAGTTTTCGTCACACTTAGCTGGGGGCCTATCTTGGCATTTCTAGTTAGTTAGATGCTATTTTCAGACATAGTTAGTTCTGGATTAGTATTGAGTTAACATGTTCTTTGTATTAAAGTCATCAATTTTCATATATCTCAGTTATAGTATAGGGGTATTCCCCATATTTTCATTTTAATTATGATTTAGCTTCCGCATAAGTTTATTATCATTAGTATGCTCATGATTATGCTAGCACGGTTAGTTTGGGATCACTTGTGGTCCTAGGTCCAATGTCCGAGTCTCTAGGTAGCTCGGGGCGTGAAAGAACTATTATTGTAAAAAAATTTAATTCCACACTACTTTTTCATATATATATATGCGATGAATGATGTCTAAGGGGTATAAGACCTCTGAGAGGTCGAGTGCGCCATCTGGCAACTTGAGGATGCCATTTCCTCTGGGTTTACCCTCGGGTCATTACAAACATTGTATCAGAGCATATGGTTTTAGGAGTAGTGTTTAGGATTCAAAGTCTCATAAAAGCCACTTCCAGTAGAGTCTTTCTCATCGATGATAGAGTTTCCCTTCTTCATTACTCTTGTGTCGTGCCGTAGAGTTGAAAGTGATAAATGTCCTTTATTAATCTTTTCTCTTGTGTTTATTGGAGAGGAATAAGGAGGACATCCACAAGGAGATTTGATGAGGAAGTGGTGATTTATGGATTTCCTCCCCGAGGTGGACAAGCACTCTAAGGTGAACAAGTTCCTCAAGGTGAGAAAGTGCCCATAGTTGATCAAGGGGATGAGGTTCTGGTGGTTCCCCCATACATGTCTAATGATGAGGTTAGAAGAGCTCTTGTTACCCTATCCCAAGCCATGAAGGCTCAAGAAAAGAGAGAAATTAGGCCTACGATGAATGCTCTTTAGAGTACTATGACCTATTGATTGAGGGTCTTTGTGAGGATAAATCCTCCCACTTTCCTTGGTTCTAAGGTGGGAGAGTATTTCCAAGCTTTCTTGAATAATTTTTATAGGATAGTGCATGCTATGGGAGTGACTTCTAGGAAAAAAGTGGAGTTAGCTTCATACCTATTGAAAGATGTTGCGAAAGTGTGGTTCACTCAATAGAAAGATAATAGGCCGGTCGAATCGGGTCTTTTAGAATGGGAAGAGTGTAAGGAAGCATTCATAGGGAGATACTTTTCCCATGATAAGAGGGAGGTTAAGGTTCATGATTTATAAAGCATAAGCAAGGTAACATGAGTGTTGAGGAGTATCCCATGAAGTTTACCCTATTGTCTGAGTATGCTCTATCCTTGATGTCTAACCCTAGGGATGAGATGACTAGGTTCTTGACTGGTGTTTCTGATATTTTGAAGGAAGAGTGTCATACGACTATTCTTCATGATGACATGACTCTATGTAGGCTTATGGTGTATGCTTAATCAATTGAAGAGTCAAAACATGGGAAGGGGGTAGATATATTAGAGGGGATAATTGATAAGAAAGTTAAACCTAGGTTTTATAAGAGAGCTCTAAATCAATATGGTTCTGGTGTTCTTAAAACTAACAATGATAGATGTGGTGGTTCTCAAGGTGTTAAGCCTACTTGTTAAAATTGTGGGAAGCAATATTATGGGAAGTACTTCTCCGGTACTAGTGGGTGTTTTCGCTATGGGAAAGATGATCATAAGGTGAGAGATTGTCCTACTATTGTGGCTAGAGGAAGAGAAGACAAGAAAGTTCCTCCTAATACCCCGGATGTTGGTACACCAAAGAGGAATCGTTTCTATGTTCTCTGACCTAACAAGGGAGAGAATCTAGATGAAGCCACCGATAAGTTATAGTTTTCTCTCTTGAGTAATGATGTGTTCCTTCTATGTGGGGTAGTATGGTGAATATTTGGGTTTTGATTGTTAGAACTTGATAGTATCATGTTGCATGTTTTTAGGAGTCAAAGTGGAAATGAATTTCATTGATCTCTATAATTTGTGCATATCTTTCATGAGGTTTCCTTATATTGTAAGATGATTTTATATGATTTTGTCTCTCATATTGTCATGCTTTTTAAGTAAATTTCTTAAGTATTGCATTAGTGATGCAGTGATCATGCTTTATTGTAAGGTAATTGTAATTATGTCTTAATTGTGCTTTCATGAGAAATAGTAATATGTTCTTAGAAATGATGTGTATGAGCATGATATTATGTGTAGAAGCAAGTTCCTCCTATATAAAATGAAAAGGTAGAGTCTTATTGCATGATGAGTTGTCGATGTCGTTCCTACTTTCTTATTGTGTTTTGAGTCTCTTGGTTTATGGAGTTGATGTTCCTCCTAAATATATTTTTTGTGAATAGTATGGTACGGTTATAAGCTGCTAGTCTTGAGTCTTTACTATTGAAGGTGTTTAAAGTGTAGAAAGTGTCACTCGAGGACGAATATTGTCCAAGTGGGGGAGAATTATTAGTATGAGTGTTAGAAAAAAGTATGTAGAGTTTGGAAGAGTTTGGAATTCAAATATCCAAGAATGACCAAGACGTTCAGAAAATAATCTCGATTGTGTTCTAGTGCGTCCTTGTATGTTTTGCATGTTTTAAGGTATTTTTTGTAGTCTAAAATCAGTGGATATGACCGTAGTACCTAGAGGGACATATGTAGGGTCAAAACATCTAAGAGCAACATGCCAAGGACTAGCCAAAGGTTCCTTGAGGAGGACCCAAACATGGGTAAAGGCTGCCGAGGCAGCAAGATTTAAGGTCCATAACGCGTAGCGTCAGCTACACTTAGAGGGGAAAAGGTTTTTCCTGCGACGTGGGGACAACATAAACCATTCTGTCTCAAAATTTTCCAAAACCAAGAATCAGAAGTACCTCCTCGACGCACAGCCAATTCCCAGATATGGTCGCGTCATTTTTAAGTCAAATTAGAATTGGTTAAAAGGTCTAATAAGTGCAGGAGTCTTTTGGATACTTTGGGGGTCATTTATTGACGGTTATTGTGTCTTTTAAAACCTTAAAACTCACAAATCAAACCAAAAACCCTCAACTCAAAAGAAAAGCTCTATTCTTTTTCTCCAAAACCCCCATTGTTGAAGCTTTGAAGCTCTAAGGAAAAAGACCAAATTTTTCAAGTTTTTCGATCCAATTTTGCGGGATTTATTCAAATAATTTATGGTGTTTTATCCTTGACTATTCTCTCAATCATGTAGCCAATTCCAATGGTTTTTCAAAGATGTTCAAAAACATCAAAATTCCTATTTTGAATTCTAGTCCTGGGTTCGTGCATAAAAAGGTTTAAATCAATGTTTTATGTTACAATTGATGATTCTTGAATGTTTTAAGAAAAAAATTCTATGAACCCATGGATTACATGAATTCCTATTTTTTTATCTAAAGTGGGTGAATTGATTATGTCTTGATCTTAGTGAATTCATGTGTAGATTGTATTGGGCTATTGAATTATGTATAGAATATAAAAGAATTGTATATAGGCTGCCTTATATTGATAAAATCAACATTTTATAGTGTTGGATCATTGATATGGATTGAATGTTGGCTTAGTATTGTGTATATGGCTATTGGTAAGAGCCTTGGTGAAGTGTACTGATTGAAAATTCTAGTGGTCAGTTGACGTTATTCCTCTATGTTGTGTAGAATTGATATTGAATTGTCGATATTATTATGTGAACTATGGTGTTATAATTTCTAGCTTGTATAGATAACAATGTGAAGGATTATATGGTACATGTGTATGTGTGAAGTGAAAGTATTATTTCCTCTAAATGGCTATATGTGAATATGATAGACTATTATGAGTCTTTAAATGAAAATTGATTAGGTATCTTGTTTGGTAGACTTAGTTGTCCCTACATGGTACTTGAATGTTCTTGAATACAAGATATGATGATGTTGTTTTGAATGGTGAATTAGTTGCCCCTCTTATTGATACATGAAAGTGATGTGAATGTTATCTCTTGACTAGGCAGGCTTAGGCACCCTTGTCATGTACGTGTATGAATAAAGTTTAGGATCTCTAGACCTAAAGGATGTTCCCTTCTATGAATGACTTATATGAAGAATTTTGAATATTGAAAAGAAGGTTAAATGAATGAGATATCCATGAAAAGTATTATGAGTTGGTATGAATAAGAAATGGTACTTTCTCTAATACACCTAGGGATTGATTACACTATTAGAATAAAGAAAAAGCACCGAGCGGGAATGCTTGTGGTAGTATCTCTACTTGAGAATGAGACTAGTGTACAAACAATCCCTTGATATCCTAAAACCATGTGACAACATGATATGAGTCTTAGTTCTACCTTTGGCAAGTAGAACACCTTCCACGGTGTGGGGGTTTAATGACACCAGATTACATACCAAGCTAGTATGGTATATGTCGGTTAATGCCTTATCTCATCATATGGGATTTACACTCTAGTTATTGGATAAGTTCTAAAACGTGTAGGTTGTGGAATGGGATGCTATTTATACATGGCACATGTAGGCTTTAAAGATGCTAGGTGAGATCCCTAGGTCTTTTCCAAGAACATTATGTGAAGTCCTTCGTGTGGATACTTGTCTCTCAAAATGGTTTTGAATGTTATTGAATGAAATATGTTTACTAGAAAAGGAACTTACCTAGGGTAGATTTAAGGGTTCCTCAGGTATGATTGAAAAGAGTGTATGGGAGGTCTCTTCATGTCTTACTTAGGTGAATCTTCGCGTAATTTTAGGTGGAGAGTCTAAATTATGAAAAGGGGTTACTTAATAATTATTAAACTATATTTTCATGTAATGTATTAATAATCATACTTTGGGTAGTCTTATGGATTTCTTAGGTGTGCTTGAAAAGAGTGTATGGGTGGTTTCTTCTTGTCTTACTTAAGAAAGTCTTAGGATAACTATTGATAGAGAGCCTATGCCTATGTGTACTATAAATGGTTATGATTATCTCTTATGATATACTTTGATATTCCTTATATGTGTATGTTTTATTTGAAAATGGTCTTTATAATTACTTTTATGAGATTTACATCAAAATAGGACAAAAGGCATATTATAAAGTAAATGTCCATTTTAGCATGGTTTACTTGCACGTTCACCTACTTAGTACATTCAGTGTGCTAATTTCATATGTTTTTTACTTTTAAAGGTATAAGTGGCAAGTGAGGACTCTCTTGGAAGTGAGTCTTGGGAATAGCATTCTCAAAAACAATCTTGGTATGTCCTCACATGATTCTAGGACATAGTTATGATTTAGTTTTCATTTTCAGAGGACATTGTAATAGACTTCAGTTCTACTTTTAAATTGATATATGGGTTGTGACCCAAAGATTCATATGAGTCTAAGATGGCTATGATAAGAATTAGTTTTCTATGTTTTCTATAAAAAGAGATTGAACTATTGTTGTGAAACGTTTTAATTTTGCATTACTTTGCATATATATATGCGATGAATGATATCTAAGGGCTTGTATAAGACCTCTGAGATGTCAAGTATGTTTTGTGGCGACTTAAGGATGCCATTTATTCTAGGGTATACCCTCATATCGTTATAACTACAGACATTTAATATAATATTCCATTCTTTCAAACGCTTAATCGTGCAATAGATCTACATCATAGAGATTTATTCATACTCTGGTGTATCTTAGATCCATTCGACTACCCATTAGAATAGAGGTGGTTGAAAAGTACAGTTCAAACATCCTTATGGATGATTTGTTCATTGCAAGAGTCTTGACAAAGAAATGAGACTCAAAAAGGGCCTACGTGAAAACTAAGAGTAAGTTAAGTGCTCAGTTTTAGAGTAATGCCTTCATATAAATCGTGCATTGGATCTAAAAGTTGTAATTTTCCCCTAGTTAAGCCTTGTTTCAGATTAGATTCTTATGAGAAAGTATGTTTAGACCTTGGGTAGTATTTTTACACTAAAAGGCAGCATGAGCTATAAGCTCATGAGCAGTAGTAGTGAAAGAGTCCAGAGTTAGAGGAAAGTATGTAGATGTTTTGTAATCCTAGAAAGGGAGATAGTGTTTTTAAGATCTATATTAATATAGTAATGCACCTAGTAAGTAATTAATGATGAGTTTTCCCTTATGGGTAGACTAAGAAATGTTGAGTTGTAAAGATTCTGTCACATGAGGTTGAATGTGTTATATCTAGAAAAGAGTTGGTGATGAAGTGTCATTGTGTATGAAATGACCAAGTTTAAGTGTTGAATATAAGAGGAGTATTCATGGGGTGACAGATCTAAGCTAGACTTATGATTTTAGGGGAGAGTTCTTAATATTCAAAGTTTTATAGAACTAATTAGGCATTGATATATATTGAGTGAATAAATAGTACTGAAGTTAAGATTGGAATTGTGATAGTAAATTGTTAGAATGAATACTAAGAGGTGAAGATTATCTACTTGTCATAAGGTCCTAATGGACGAGTGTTTCTAAAATTTGCGCATATTAGAGGTGAGTTTATAGTTGAGCAATCATATTGATATTTGGGATTAGTAATAAACATTAAGATTGAATTTGAAATGAGATTCATGATCAAAAGAATGGAAACATGAGGGTGATAATGTTAGTCTAGATATTTGATCTAGAAGACCTGACATAGAGTAGATGAAGAATTAAGGTGATAAGATGCATTAAATATGAGTGGTACAAGTGAGGGACCTTAACATTTATATAAGGACAGTGAAGTGTGGCTAAGTCGCAAGAGTAACAATAGCATTAAAAGGTGTGCAAAGATGTTATACTACAAGATGAGGTTCCAATTGAGTTATAACTTTCCATGTGTTCCTAGATAGCATAATTGAGTTGTTAATGTGAAATAGGTCCATAGCTTTCAAGTGTTAGCTTTAGATCTAAGGGGGATATGATGAGGCAAGAATCAAGTCAATTTTTTAATATTAAGATAGTAATGTGTTCCAAAGAGTATGGAAGGTTACCTTTTGGAGGTTTTTTTTAGTAATGGAGTGATGTTAGAAATAGAAGGTTGATGTTTTTATCAAGATAGTGATGGTGTGATAATTCCATCTAGGATTTTAATAGGTGCGAGAGGAGGATGAGGTTTTACTAAGACAAATATTTAAATGAGATCCCTAAATCGGTTCCGAAGGAGTTAGTAGGAGTCCATGGAATTGTTAGAGTATTAAGCTTGAATGTGTTGTTGTTAAACATTAAGTGGTTCTTGATGTGAGCCCAATATGGTGGTAAAGAATAATAGTTTTGGGATGAGATTCCCTTTAAAGAGGAATAGAACCAAACCTAAGGAATTGGTTTATTCTTGAATATAGTAAAAGCATATCATTATATGCAGACCTTAGTACGAGTAACAATTCCATACCCAGCCCAGTCGTCATTCGACGAGAAATGATCCCAGAATGGAGATATTGTAACACCCTAGAAAATATTCGAATAAGACTCAAACCATTTTTCGCAATAAGTGAGATTTATAATAAGTAATATAAAATTTTCTTGAGTGTTAAGGTAACTAGATGTAGAACCCTGAAATCCAAAAAGAACTAAATTGCAAATAGCAAAATCTGAAATTTTTCAAGTTATCCTTATGAGTTTTGGGTCAAATTATGACCATAACTCCTACATAAGGATGAGTTAGGTGTTGTACCATATGCCATGGTGAATATCATTGAACTATATTTCCAATGCAACTAATTTTACTCAAATTCGAGTTCGTATGAGGGAGATATGTCCAATTGAAGTTGGGTTGTCTAGATAAGAAAAGTCAAAACCGGATTTTAGAGGGGTATTTTGGTCTTTTAATTGCCTAATCAGATATAATGTTTTTTACTAATGCTTTAGGGGTCTAATCTGATTAGTTTCAGTTTTATAATCCTAATATATGGGTAGGGTTTTAGTTGAGAGTTCAAGAAGAGAAAAGAAGATGAGAAAAGAAGAGAAAAGAGAAAGGATCAAAGTATTCGTCTAGATTCGTGAGTTTTGTTGCGGATATTCCACATTTGGGTAACCCCTATGAGGTATTTAAGCCTCCATAGTGTTGGTTTTTCTTAGAAACACTCCAAACATGTAATTTTTAGCAAAATATCACTCTTAAAAGTTGAGGATTTAAGTTCTTGAGAAGTGTTCTTGAAGTAAAAAACATTTCAAATGTTGTTTTGTTGGGATTTTGATGATTTCCTCAAATAAAAGTGATTTTTAAGTGTTTATTGAGTAGATTTGTGTGAACTTATATTGGGTAATTGAATCTAAGTAAAATATGAGAAAAGAAATCGATTAAAACATTTAGGATAAGAAAACTAGAGGCGAAATTCGTCGAACTTAACGTATAGAGAGGATGAGGCGGCGCGCCCCATATGCGCCCAATGGGATAGTATGGATCCCCTGCAGTGCACCCATATTTAGTGTCTAATGTTAAGGGGTGGCTCCCCACGCCCAGAACGTGCCAGGGTCGCCTCCCTCCACTCTTTCTATGTTAGTTGTCCCGTTTGTCCCCTTTTACGTTTACCTTCACTCCCTTTGATTCAAATCACTCTAAACTACTTATAAACACTTAGAAATCATTCATAACATGAATCATAACCATTAATAAATAATTTAAATCAACGGTTAATTTAAGAGTTATGTTTTGAGAGTTCTTTCAAATATTATTAGAGAGTCCTTTAACTCTTTTTAAGAGTATTCTACAATTTCTACTAATTTGTTTCAAGACTCAAGTAAGTGAAAATTAGAGTGAGGAGAATGTATTTATCAGTCTACGTTATCACCTAGATCCTTCATATCATGATCCATGATTCTTGAATTCATAATTTACATTTAATAGAGAGTTAAGGGTAAGAGTTCAAGAAAGCCTTTTAGTTCAATTGTAAATCCATTTAGATCAACTTTTGAGTTGAAATTAGTTTTGATGAAGTAAGGGAATTATAAGAGTTGAATACATGAGTTCCTTATTGATATTCATACCTTGAGTTGAGTCGTTCATGCCTATAACTTCCGCAAGAATTCCATAAATTGAGTTTTATTGAGAGGAGTAGTATTTCCATGTTCTACATCTTGAGTATTGAGATCCTAATCCCCTTTGAGATTATATTTCTAATCATGGGACAATTACATGCTACCAATGACGTCTTTGAGTTCAATTGTTCATTCCCATAATTTTTCATGAACCATATAAGTCGAGCAGTATTTAGATGAGAAATATTTTTTTGTCCTTGAGTTGAGTAGTTCATGCTCATAATTCAACATGAACCCTCTGAGTTGAGCATTCTTGAAAGTAGTAGTATGATTGTTCTTGAGTTCCAAGTATTAATTTCTGTCTATGGCTATTCAAAACCTTGCATTGAGTAATTCACTTCTATAATTCGGCATGAACCATATTTTAAGAAGTTTTTTACAAACGTTTCAACTTTGTTTTAAGATTTGAGCATTGAGTTGAGTAAAGTAAAAGTGAAGTTGAATTTTCTTCAAAATATTATATGGTTGTTAGTTAGAGTAACTCCAACCGAGATATTAGTATCTTTATATACACAAAGTGTACTTGTATTTTTATATACAAATAAAATTTATATTGTATCCTTGCATACAAATTGAATATAATGTATTCTTAAATACATTGTATTGTTTTCCATTGTTTTAAAAGCTTCCCATATATTGCATCTCTTATTATTGCTTTCTGTTGAGTTAAGTATCAATAGTTGAGTATCCTGAATTGAGTATCCAGAGTTTGATTACCAAGAGACGAGTGTCTTATTCTTGCGTTAAGCCTTATTTCACTAAGTTGAATATTTTATCTTTCAATTGAGTATCTTATTCCTGAGTTGAGTTGAGTTGAGTGAGTTGAGATGAGGTAAGTGTGTTTCTTTTTATCAAGTTCAAGTTTATGCTATGCTTTAGAATTATCCTTCCATGCTCGTACATTCCACGTAGTCAACTATATGGTCTGCATCCTTTCATGATGCATATTTAGGTAATTGGGATCATCAATAGGATCTTCATTGATACCACTAGGAGTTCGAGCTATCTATGGTGAGCATCCTTGATTCCATAGTGTTGCACTTTTATTTTCAATTATATTAGCTTTTAGAAGGTCATGGGTCTTGTCCTGACTTTCATCCTTCTCATTTAAATGTTTTATAGATCGATTGTAGAGTTTCAAAAGTCTATTCATTTATGTTATTAAATATTTTTTAAGTGTTAAGTTTCTTTTTTTATGGGGATTTGAATAATTGATTTTTATTCAGAGTTTTCTTTTGAGTTAAATATTTGTATTAAGTTTCATGATTTTTATTCAGTTTTTATGTTTTACATGTTTGAGTTAGTCTTTCTCTTGTAGTCATCCAGGATGAGGTTCGCTTGGGGATCAACAAAGGTCTTTGAGTAACGACCACATCGAGGGTGTAGACTCGGGTCGTGAAATCTGTGGGGAAGGTTTTGATATGATAAAAGAATGCATTCATCAACTTAGATTAGGGTTCATCATGGAATTCACATAAAAACATCATATGATCATAAAACAAACATAACTTAAACATAATTGAATGTTATCCACTAGAGTTGAGTCACAATCAAGCCTTACCCACAATGTAATCACAACCCTAGCTAAAATTTGATTTTGATTCACCATTGAGGAAAACTATGTGGGATCCATGGGTGGAAGAATCCATGGATGAATAAGTTTCACATACCTTCAATTAATACCCTAAACCAAGCTTTAATTCAATGGAGAATTGACCTAGATGTTTTCCTCTCTTCTTCTTCTTCTTCAATTCTATAGAGATGATTTTTGGAGAGAGTTTTAGGGTCTTTAGATGAGTTAGTAAGTATGATTAGTTTAGGGTGTATTTAAGATTATTTAAGTGGTTAAATAACCTATTAACCAAACTACATTAATGCCTAATTAATAACTAACACAACCCCTAACTTCTAACTTAAAACTAAAATGTTGAAAACTAGCAGCATCTACGTTTGGCCATCTACGTACAGCAGATTGCTATATTGTTCGTAGTTTGGTCTCGTG
This sequence comes from Solanum lycopersicum, assembly GCF_036512215.1. Lineage (NCBI taxonomy): Eukaryota > Viridiplantae > Streptophyta > Magnoliopsida > Solanales > Solanaceae > Solanum > Solanum lycopersicum. The sequence continues at coordinate 62,628,970 of NC_090800.1, read as the reverse complement.
GTTTGATCAGAGATTCATTTTTTGCAGGGATTTGCAGGGATAATCTACGCCTATGACCTACGGGCGTAGGTTGATCTAATGAACGTAGATCGCAACCGTAGGTCACCAAAGTTGACAGTTTTGGGGACTATTTGTGGGATCCTCCTCAAGGACCTTCTTCGGTGGTCCTTGGGGGATCGTACCCAGATGTTTAACCCCTAATTAAACCCATCTAAGTATAGGAAACATTTATCTTGATTTTAACCCTCATACGATACTCCAAAAGTCAACTACAAGAATCTACAACACACTAGTTCAACTTACTAGTTTTCGGGCGTTACAATCGTTTCTTGACGTTTAACTTCCAAACTCCTCAACTTAACGGGAATAACCATTTTACGTCATTTAAATCTTACATTAACTCAAAACAACTTCTTTAGACTCTAGTTTCACCTATGTGGCGCCACCACAAACCAAAATTCTCTCTTAACTTATTTATTTCCAAAATTAGCCTCCCCTTTTATGAAAAGTCGTGACTTTATGAAAAGTCGCAACTCTTAAAAAAAGTTGTGGCTTTTCATGAAATGTTGCGAATTTTACGAAGAGTTGCGACTTTTATGAAGAGTTGCAACTTTAGTGAAGAGTTGTGGCTTCTATGTAGGTTGCAACTTTTATAAAAGAAAATGTGACTTTTATGAAAGATTGTGACTTTTACAAAAAGTTGTGACCTTTCCGATAAGACACAATAAGTGTTTATTTATACTACCCTTTGTTGTTTATAAATAGAGTGATTTTCTGTTATTTTAAAACAATGAAAATTCTGCACATCTTCTTCTGCACAATAAATATTCGTGTACTTTTCTCCTGTTGAGTGACTTGTTGACACCATTATTTTTTTATCAATACAGTGGTGAATAGAATCGTTTTGTCCTGAGAGGATCTATTTCCTTTAAACCTCGGGTACTAGAATGAAATAATTTCCTTAAGGGAATAATGTCCATTACCTTGGATTTTTATTTTTTAAACTTTCTATCTTATCGGTGCTTTCAATCGATTAGTAACTTCCAAAAAATAAAGGTTTGTAGTGGGATGATAACTATTGTACTCAACCATAATCAACTGTTTGGGGTAAATGTTGGGTTGGATTTAATGTGCTTTCAATCGATTAGTAACTTCCAAAAAATAAAGGTTTGTAGTGGGATGATAACTATTGTACTCAACCATAATCAACTGTTTGGGGTAAATGTTGGGTTGGATTTAATGAATTACCTCTCAAAGTAGGATAAATCTATATTAATCAAATAGTAAAGAAATTATTATCTCCTTATAAACTTTAGATTAAAAGTCCCAAATTTTTAATCATATTGATCGAAACATAAATAATAAAATATATCTTTTGTCTGTCTAAGTAGTGTCGTTGGATGAGTATGATTTTGAATAAGAGACTTATTATTTGAGCAACATGCGTTATTTCATTGATCTCCAAGAGATGTGTTTTTATATTTTTATTAACTTATCAAGTAAAAAACTAATTTTATAAGAAGTATAATATTTAAATTTTGCACGTTGAGACCTTCAATAGGAGAAAAACTCTTGCAACTAATTAATAAAATGTTTGTATCACTTTTTGAAAATATAAATATAAACAATGAAACAATTACATATCTTTTCTAAAGAGTTTGGTGATGAACAACTATAGTAAAATGAAGAATTAATAATAAAATTCATGAACACTTAGAATCAAATTTTTTTCGTTTTAAGATTAAAAAATATTTTATTTCTTCTTTGGATAAAATATTCGTGATAAGTTGTTGTCGGAATGTAACCTCTTGAAAACACTTGTACTAAAAAATCTTCAGAAGTAGATTATTGACTAAGTAAACAGTTGCGCGATTCTTGTAACTAATTAATAAAATGTTTGTATCACTTTTTGAAAATATAAATACAAAAAATGAAACAATTACATATCTTTTCTAAAAAGTTTGGTGATGAACAACTATAGTAAAATGAAGAATTAATAATAAAATTCATGAACACTTAGAATCAAATTTTTTTCGTTTTAAGATTAAAAAATATTTTATTTCTTCTTTGGATGAAATATTCGTGATAAGTTGTTGTAGGAATGTAACCTCTTAAAAACACTTATACTATAAAATTTTCAGAAGTAGATTATTGTTAAGTATACCATTGCGCGAACCCCGCGTAATTTACCTAGTTATTTATACTCTACAGAAAAGGGCCTAAAATACCCTTAAAGTATTGGAAATGGTACAAAATTACCCTCCATCCATCTATTGGCTCTAAAATACCCTCTCACCCACCTATTGGGTCCAAAATACCCTTGTCATCCACCTTTTGGTTCAAAATTGACCACTTATTTAACGGTTTTATATTTAAACTATTTAAATATTTTTTTAAATATGTGGCGCTCAACTATTTGTTATAATTTAACTTATTAGTATAATTTATAAATCAATCCACTACCCACCCATTACTAATTAAACTCCTCTAAATTAATAAACCCGTCACATTATTAATGCAACAATAGAACAGCTACTGCCAACTGAGTGTTTTTTAAAAAATTTAGGCGAAAATATCTATAGAAGTAAATTATTATACATTCAAGTGTCTAAATAAAAATTATCGATAAACTTAAAAGTATGACTATGTTCATCTTAATAATTTTTACGTCTCAATTATGTGATGTTACTTCATAGGTAACTTTTTTTCAAAATAATATATTAAAGGTTTTAAAACAAATCATAAATATTTATAAAATTATATTTAAAAATAGTGCATGAATTAATTGGGGATGCATTGCTTTTTTACCTTTAATCATAAATTTCTAATTCAATCTTGAAAGAGAATTCTATTGAAAGTATCCTCTTAATTCGATACGGACTCGAATAATTTTGAATGTCATTTTCAGGAATCTATAATTTCGTCGTGTTTTAGTAGTGTTATAACGATTTTGATATTATAATTGGATTACTAATTCGGTGGGGTTTAGTTAGTAATGAGTGGGTAGTGATTTGATTTATAAATTATATTAATAAATCAAATTGTAATCAATAGTCGAACGTCAAGTATTTTAATAAAATATATAAAAAGTTTAATTTTAATTTTGAACCCAAAGATGTCAAAGTTGGATGAGAAGGATATTTTAGAGCCAACAAATAAATGAAAAGCGCATATTGAAGTTAATAAATGGATGAATGATAATTTTATATCATTTTTAATACTACAAGTATTTTAGGCTTTTACTTATATTCTATTTAGTATAAGGACTAGGCTAGAGGTTGAGCGAGGGATATTTTGGTCCTTCAATCTCAGAGTTCGTTCTGCCATTGCTTCTTACGGTGCTCTCACAATTAGTAATCATCGCCATCGCCTTAATCAGATTTGTTTGGTTTGTCTCTTTTTATCTCTTTCCGTCTATGTATGTATATGTATATTTACTGTTTCTGTGGATGCTTGCGATTCGGAGTGTGTGTTCATATTTAAGCGAACTGAATTTGAGATATGTAATTTTGAGGTTTTGAGCCGCCCTTGAAGAAACTTCAATTTTCTCTTGTGTTGGTTGAATCCACCAACTGAGGTAGTTTGAATCGAACTGGCTATGATTCGACTTCTTAGTTATGATCATAGAATCAATCAATTGTAACGGGAAGAGTTTGAATTGAACTGGATATGACATCCATGGAAGAACATCTGAATGTTTATGTATTTCATTATCTTATAGGATATCTTGGGTAAATTATTTTGTTATGTTGATGAATTCAATCTTCTTTCTAACTGAGATAGTGAGTGACCACAAAGTTCTATTCTCGATCTACATCTCAACTTCTCTATTCTTATTATTTTGATGTTTGCTGTAGAATTCCAAAAAGGCGCGATGGCTGGGCATGATAACTCGAACGGATCTACAGAAAAGTCGACCAGTGGTATGGATGATTTGCCCACTTTCAATGCTGAGAATATGCAAAACAACATGAAAGTTATTCTTTACAGGTTGGTTTGAGTTTGACACCATATTTAGGTGGACTGAAATTATAGTTCCTTGATGATTTTGGATAGTAACAATTTAGCTGATTTTTCTTATAAAGTCTGGATGTAGGTTGATACAGACTATCGATGTGAATTTCATCCTCAATTATGTGACACTGATGTTAGCCCAACTGAACAACTGGTTGAAATTAGGGATTATATACTCATGTAGCTTTAACTCCTTCACTGAGGCATCATTTCGGTGGAACGTCACTAGGATATAGAATAAAGAATATGGTATAAGTTTAATTAGATAACTTACCTCATTAAGTAGCCTCAGTCTAGCTTCTTTACATCTGTGGGATTACACTTCTACATTGGTATGATTAGTATGTATTTTGGCCAATTGGGTTGCAGTCCTTGATTTCTTCCTATCTTCCTTTCACCCAAGACTATTACTCCTTGCCCTTAAACAGAAAGTGTGTTTGCCCTTGGTACAGTTGTATGCTTGCCTGTAATTGCTAGAGGAGATACGTATAGTCCTATATCCGTTTTTTATCTCTGTAAAGTCCTACAAGTACCTCAATCACCAATTAAACAAACTAATGCCCTAAACCAAGAACTGCAGATTGTAATCATATTAATGGCGAATTTAACCTTTTAAACTTACAATTAATGAATTAGTTGTAGTTTTGAATAATTTCTTTTTGATCAGTAAAGTAATAGCTTTTTGAGTAATTGAACAGTTAATACCTGTTTCCAATGCTAGCGGAAGTCCTGGGACTACCCTTGTCATTTTGCCTCTACAGCAAAGCAACCCCAAGCTCCATAAACTTATCTAAAAAAAGGAAAAATAAACAAATAAATCTGAGCTCTGTGTTGCAACTGTCGACAAAGAAATGTAATACTTGATCACAGAGTTGGAGCAGAAGGATAAATAAAAATATGATTGAGACAGGCAATCAATCATATATTAACAAGAAAATGGGTTCTTTTCGTCTTTCTAAGCTAGTAGATTTTCTTCCTTGTCATTGGATATCTCCATTTACATTGAGCATTCTGTTGTTCAGCCGCACATTCATGGCAATCATTGGTGGTGTCATTGCCGGCATTCTGGGACTTACTAGCTTGACAGGATTTATATTTTATTTCCTTGTCATGGCAATAACTTCAGTTGCACTCACGGCAAAGGCCAAGTTTTCAATCCACTCCTACTTTGACAGCTGGAACAGAGTCTTGCTTGATGGATTTTTTGGCGGTCTTATGGTAACTTCTTTACATTCATAATAAGATCTCTTCTTCATACGTTCTTTATTTATTCTGACCCTTCATCTAGAAATAATTCATCTCCCTGCTCAATCACCTGCACAAGGTTAAAAGGATAGAATATTATAAAACAATTACTTCCGTTCAAAATCATACCCCCTCCATTTCAATTTGTTAGTCCTATCCTTTTTAGTATGTTTCAACAAGAATATCTCTTTCCTTCTTTGGTAACTCTTTAACATTAACTTTCCGCATGGCATATTTAAGACCAGAAGATTAAAGGGCACTTTGTTACATTTGACTATCTTTAATTTAAGACCACAAGATTTGAAAGTCTTCTTTATTTTCTTAAACTCCTTGCCAAGTCAAAACATGACAAATAAATTAAAACGGAGGGAGTGATATTTTTTTGAACCCCTGATTAATTTGTCTACCCTGCCTCGCTTTTTCTGCCTGTTTCTTTAATACCCTTATGGAAGTTTATTCTCAATTCATTTTCCAGTTATGAATTCTTTTCATATCATCTTAACTTTCTTTATTCAAATTTCTCTTTAAGTTACTTAATTATTGGAACTTATTATCAATGTAGGTGAGATTTTGTTGATCAGAATCATGTTTGTCAGTATTCCTGTGGATCTTCTTGATTAATTTTAGGGTGATGGGTTTGTTTTTAGGTCTTTTTTTTTGGCAACTAATAAAGAAATAGGTTTCCTGGCTATCTGTGGACAAGGGGTTGATTTCTAGGTGTTTGTAGCCTATGAACTACCTTTTAGTTTTGATATAGTATCCAACATAACAGTTCCACTGCTTGATTGCTGAGAGGAATTTACTATCACTACATTATGATTTCAAGTTGTTAATCTAGCTTTCTACCCTTAATTTGACACTTAACTGACATTGTTTCTTTTCTTTGCAGTCATTTGTGCTCTTCTGGACGTATCCTTGTCTGTTGTAGTCTTATGAAAGATAGACTTGTGCATTTTTTCCCTCCCTAAATAAAACTATCTGAACTATTTTGTCCTCTTCCCCTGTCCCAAGAAGTATGTCTGTTGTCAATTTCTTCAAGTTTTACTATCATAGCAACAAGATAGGAATGAATGTACAGATATCATCAGGTTAAGAGTAGCTGTCAACATATTATCCTCTCTCCTAAACTAACTGCTTTTGTTGAGGAAAAAATTGTTTGGATCAAAAACATGTATGCATAATTGTAAGATTTTTGGAAGTGTTTTAAGTGTTCTCGATCCTTTTTGTTTTCTTTTAAGAGAAGACTTCTCAACTCAAAAAGGTGACAGTTCCTCCGGGAAAAAGTTCTGAAAAACTTAACAAAAACAAGTTTTTAAAAATCTTTTTCAGAGATAAATTAGCAGAATCAGTCCCAATATTTTCCTTGCATATCTTGTGTGATTTCTATGTACATCTACATATCATAACTTGCATTTGTGTTTTATCCTATAATACATTCCTATAATTCCTTAACACACGAAAGATTTGCATATGACATTGTGCATATATTCTGAGGATCCTGTGTGAGATGAAGACCTTACGTGCACATCAAGAAGATGCTAGACATTTTCAAGTTCAATGTAGTGGTATTCAAAGTTTGCACTCATGACATTTCCTTTCTTTTAAGCTTGCTGGAGATTATTATCGCAGAACAAATCACTGGTTCAAATTTTTGAGTTGGGAGTAGTTGAGAACATTTTGATCTTGACCAAAGATTTTTGTTGGGTGACTTATATTTTTGAGTTTAAAAGCTTGAGTAATTGTACAAGCAGTTAACGCAATTCAAACCACTGTTGAATGATATAGATGAGCCTAATCTAATTATTCAGGTTTTAAGTTCTTGCAGTTGAGCCTTTTACTTGATACAAGTTATACGTTCCGACTTTAGGTTGGCTTTGCCTTGCAGTACAGGCTTTGAAACTGCTCCACCTTGATTTTCAGCAGAATGCAATTTATACGTCCCTGTTTGTTCTTTCGTTGTTGATGCCAATGCGTTTTGGAATATACAAAACGGAAGTGTGCAGTTTACTAGGTGACATGCCTGGGAAGCAGCAAGTAAGGCAAGATGGTTTCTGCAGAAATACAAGCTTTTTTTATGGGATGAAATGACAATTTCCTTTCAAATATATTACTCAGGTAGAACAATATAGATAAGTAAATTGGTATATCGGCCTCGCAGTTAGAAGGTCTACATTACAAAATGTGAAAAATACAAACTGCACAATCCAAAAGTTGAGTTTAAGAGCCAGACTGTATATACAAAGAATCCTAAACTAAGAACTATAATCCAGTTGAGTATCTCTCTCTGTTTAATTATGTAAACAAGAAACAATAGCCAGTTGTAGTTGGCTCACAAATTGTATCTGCCTTCATATAATGTACGTTACCCATTTACACCTGTAAATTAGAAACAAACTCATTAGAAAGATTGATTTTCTTTCAATTCAAAGATGAGAGAAAGTAACTTCCACTTTTCACTAGATAGATGTCAACTTGGAATTTTCTATAACCATACATTTGCTTTCTCTTTGAGATTTCTGATCATTCTTAAAGAAACACTTGAGAAACGAAAAAGCTGAAGCAAACACTAAAGAGAATGACTTACCAGCATCTGAGGTACCCTTAGAAATACTGAGGACAAGACATATAGAAGACCTGATACAACTAAAGCCGCAACTATGTTGTAGCCAAGACGTTTATCCTCTTTCATGGGAATAAACGTGGATTTCAAAGTGTTTGTCAATTCAAATAATCTGTGAGAAACCTGCACATATATAAAGAAACAGGAAACTGATTTGTTGTGTTTCATTCTTTCTCCTCACGGAAGGCAGTGAACAAGATATTAATCTACTTACTGCAACATATATGGCAGTGGTAAGCATGAAGTTCATCAATGGGTAGCCGGGGATCAAACACAGCAACTTTTTAGGCTGTCCGTCTGGCACACCAGATCTGCATTTATTTACCTCTATGTTAAATGTACACATTTGTTGATAGTCACAATTCATCTTTTTTAAAAGAGAAACAGAACTAACTATGATTTCTTTGTTTTCATAGAATCACATTGTAATTAGTGGTCAGTACGCCAAAACGTTAAGCCAACTCCAGCATTCCGAGGTGACATATACCTATTATAATATCTTTTTTCATAACCAGCTCAAAGTGAATTACTAATAAGATCATAGTTTGAGGAACATCACATAATAAACAGCCAAAGTGAAACTTCCATTAGTCTTCCGATGGCATTATACACATATCAGAGAAAGGAATAAGTATCACGAATCAATAAGAACTAGTGAAGCATACTATCTTAAAAATCATGTAATGGATGTGCAAGAAACAAATTAACCTTTAATTCATCTCTCATACCTTAACCATATATGGATTTGCGATATATAAGTCTCCAAAGTGATCTTCCCAAGCCATCTGCAGGTCAACAAAGCAATAAGTGATCTGTCTTGAAGTAATAAACCAAAATCCAATATCTAGTGTCTATTTATATATGTCTGTCATGAATTTACCGGCTTTCAATGCCTTTACTTGAACTCAAGCATATGAAAAATGAATTGTAAAAAAGAACTTCTAATGCAAATTTACTTACGCAAAAAGGGTTAACGTGTAGCTACGAAAATATTGGGTAACATTCCGCAAGGATATGTAGACACTGTTAGATAAGAACAGCAAAATTTACATTAGAAGGGAACACGCAAGACATTATTCACTAGTGGAAGTAGAAACACCCAAATAACTAAGCAATCAAGTAAAGGGGAAAAAAGACATACGTTATCGGTATCCAAGATGTGTAAGGGTGATATTTGTTATATGTCTCCTTCGGAAGCTTGTATATGTACTCATACCAAAGATATCCCATCTGACATTTGTATGGTAAGTAAACAAGGGAGAGAAGTTTGAAAAATTCAGACAGCGGAAAAAGAGAGGAGGTACCGTGAGTGACATTATGGCAACAGCTGCTTTTATTGATATCCTACGTTTCACTTCAGTTTCCTCAAGTTTCTCCATCCATTTCTCTACCTGACATATGAAACTTGGATTATTTATCAACTAACATTGTTAAGGAAAGGAGATGAAATTTCAGAAAAGGATAACGGACAACATCCTCAGCTCTGCTCTGACAGTCGCAAAAGTTCATAAGTGGACTGAATGACAGGTAAAAATTGATAAAGCTCTCAATGAAAACCTACTGTTGGATGGTAGTATGCATATATCATCCCAATTATCCAGATGTAACGATCAAGGCCTGAACGGAATTCCCATTCATGCAAGAGAGACTGCTTTGGTTTTGAAGGATCAGGGTCAGCATATCCTAAAATACATACATACACACAGGTGTTAGTAACCAGTCGTGACTGCTAAGAAAAAAAAAGATTCAAGGTACGAACCAAGGAAGAAAGTAAATGGGCTCCAAACCACTTCAAAGACTCCTGGAACTTCCCACATCAGAATAACAAACAAGAAGCAGACAATGAATTTAACGGCAATAATTGTCCCATTTTCATTGTATTTGTTGAATATACCAAGGGCCCCATAAACCATCAGTGTAAAAAGAGTGTGCATGGGGCATATATAGTACAACATGTAATTGTTGTTAAGGATAACACAGCTAAAGAATACCAAGAAGTTAAGCCTCCACATCATCTGTCCATCAAAGACTAGATCTTTCAGAAGCACTGCCAATTAAGGAAAATTCAATACAAAAGATCTGCAAAGTCAATGGGCAGATACTACCTGAGCGAATCTTGCAATGCTGAAATCCTTGCGGATGTAGTAGTAAGAGAAGTTCCCGAACCCAGTCATCCATACGTATGCAGCTATAAAAACTCGTATAGCATTGTAAATTTCTGTGGCAGCAAAGTAGTGATACATTAAAAATAACACCTGTCACAAGAAATTAAATTGTGAGAATCCAGAAGTGTATGGCGGATGCAACAGAAACTTGTAGACAGAAAATAAACTGCCAGATGTTTATGAGAAGGATACCTTCACCGACTCCAAGTTATTCAAAAGAATGCCTGGTTCTCCAATGACACAGGAAACAAGTATTTTTAAGATGCAAAGGGAATTGGTTTATTTTTAAATTATGCCATAATTTTTTTCTGATATAAGTTATGCCATCATAAATACTTCAGATGGCTCCGGTGTTTCCTTACTCAAACAAGCCCCCCTTGGAGAAGCACTTTGTTCATGCGCGGACATCCTATTCTCTCCTAGTGCCTACAGCCCTACACTAGTACCCTTATTTTCTTTCCACCTTTTTCGTGGGAGCTCACATACTCACAGGGGGAAAGCATGTCCAAGTTTTGTCGTTGTGTAGGCCATTTACTATTATCCAATAGTTTCCAATCCCATACTAGTATCATGAGGAGATTCATTATTCACAACAATAGGTGAAAGATAAAGGTACAACATAAAGTCAGTTCATGCCAACATATGCAGGAAAAATCAGGAGACAAGAAATCATAGATTATCAGCTAGTGAATACTTCACGAGATGAGTTACCTGCATCCATCCTTTCCATTCTTCAGTTTGATGCCGATTCAAATACATTATAGATTTTCCGGAGAAAGGAGACTTATCATGGTGGATCTTAAAAGAAGTGATTGCTGAGACAATGATGAGAAGGAAGTATAGGAAGATGAAAAGATCACGATTGTAGCTCTGTGAAGACAACCAAAAGAAGAGGCAAAAGCTAGTTAGAACCAAGCAACTGCATATAACCAGTTTCCGGCACATAAATGATCATTAAAGGCTAGAACCTTGGAATCTATCCGAAGTTGCAAATGATCTCCAACTAATTAAAAAATACACAAAATAGAGCTAAGGATTTTTGATCAGTTGTACTTGCTTCTTAATTTTGAAGGAATGTACTCGTTATCCTTGAGTTTGTGTCTCCACATTGTCAAAGGATCTAGAGATGCTTCATCCAGATATAGCACAGAACATGGGCCAACTTAGTTTTTATGCATATTATTGTAAGCACAATAACAGGGTGCTCCAGTGTTGTAACAGTATTCAGGAGAAAAACATCAACTTTTCCATCCTAATACTGAAAAATACGTGCCCTTAAAAGTCAATCTGTAGCAAAAGAGGAAACAGAAAAAAAAACAAAAAAAAAAAAACAAAGAGCTGCGACAGATAAAAAAGGATAGAAGAAAGAAAGGTTCTTCTATCCCAGCTAAATTAGTCAATTGTCCATATGCTGCACAGTTAAACTTCTCCCCATGCTTTTACCCCAAAAGGAATGTTCCAATATTTCTTCGGTTAATAATTATAAACAATGTCAATGGCTCATGAAGAAAACACAAAGACAAAGAAAAGGTTTAACGTACCTTTTTTGATTCACCAAACAGATTTGTACGGTCAGATATGTAAAAGTAAATCAAAAGGGTACCAAACTCTGATCTGTAGATAAATGGGGGAGATGAAAAACAACAAGTTTAGCCATAGTCTTCAGGAACTTAAGTCTTCAAATAATTAAAGGCCACTTACATTGCTCTCAGAGTTAATCGATTTTCAAGCAAGAAAGTTTCATCCATCAAGAAAAACCTGAGGTGTTTACCTTACATGAGTTCCATGAACTGGCATTTCATCTGATTAGAGTAAATATAGAGTTTCAAACCTAGTAAACTGAGATGTCACAGATGAACTTCTGATTCTAGGCGATGTTGATTGAAGACCACCTCCTTCCAATAGGACAGCTCTATCATCTTCTTTGACTGCTTCATCTCCCAACTCAACCAAGTTGATATCAGAATGCCTACTGCAATATGTAAGAGGAACTCACCAGAATAAATTAGACTGAAGATGAAAGCCCACGCTTGACCAAGACAAGCATCACCGATTTGAGGTACAGTAAAGATATACACACTTAATTTTTTTTAGAAAAACATATATTCATGAAGAACCTACCACCTTAACTCACTAATTCTAGGAGATAAGATAGGAAAATATGAATGGCCAGATGAATGAACATACCACGGACTAAGAAAGGAATCACATTACACTTAGATATCAAGGAACTGGAAAATTATTATTCTCACATCTTATGGCACTTATCAGTTACCATCATATCTGATCTGATATTAAAATGACGCTCTTTGTAGAGAGACAAAAGCACACAAATGAATGCTCCCTAATGTATAGTTTTGCAGAGGAAGCATCAACAACAATAACACAAGAAATAGTAACAATAACAACAACAACAACCCTAATAAGAAGTATATTTCTTTATAAGGGGAATTAATAAAGAGCTATTATATAGTCGAGAAATTTTTAAATATATTGCTATCGCCATATAACAATTTAATCCGAAGAGTTTAAATCCACTTACACTTTGGATGATGCTGAATTTTTCTTATACTCTAAATACTCTGAATATAACCAAGCAGCACATATCGGCACAATTCCAAGAAAAAATGACACCTGCAATTCATTTAGGGGAAGTTACGTTTGATATATCAATCATCCATTGTCCAAAATCATATGTTGCTCGGACTCTTCAAAAATTTCGACGAGTGCGTGTCGGGTTCTTCAAAAGTAGTACATATATTCTTGAAGAATTTGACACAGGTGCAGCATCATTTTTGAAGAGTCGGAGTAACATAGCCAAAATCAATTCATTGAAACCTAGAACTACAAACACATGATCACCTGGCAAAGATCATGTAAACCACCTTCTAACTATAAAATTCTAGGACAATGCTATGACATTTGAAACGAAGAAGGCGGAACAAGACTTCAAATCTCAAAAACCCCAGTAAACATGGAACTTCAATACAACCAAAGGAAGATCCAACCAAAGAAATAAAAGCCCAATTTAAAAATATAATCAGAAAGGAGTCACACATTAGAACATCGAAAATGCCACTTACCCAAAAGCATTGAACATACTATAATGATGGTGGAGTGGGAGTAACCCCTTAAAAGATCAAGTTAAACTTTAAGTTCAGCGAAAAGATAATCAAGTGGTGTTATGAACCAAGTTCAGCCTAACGTGGATACCAAGGTCACACATGTAGTTTTTGGGTTGACAAGAGTCATTGGGCTGAGAACGAGCAATAGGGCCAGGTTAATTTGGGATTCGCGGTTCCATTAAAAAGGGCAGTGACATATAATTTAGGGATTATGCAAATTGTTAAGAAAAGAGTTTGATTCCTCTCATCTCCGTTCTTAGTCTAAGCTTCTCACCCCCTTCTATCCATCTCAGTAATTTCTGATCTTCTTCCCCTTTGATTACATTCTCAGTTCCATTTTAAGGATAGCTAGTGGTTACTTTCCATTTCTCAATTGTATTTTGTGTGGTAACTTGAGTTGTTACAAGTGGGAAGTTATGGAAGAAATGCAGCTTAGTAAAACAAGTCCACTCAGTGCAAGATTTATGTAATAGAGTGAACAAACACGTCTGAATTTAATCATAAGATAGCATTTGAACCAAATCCCAGAGTCCAATAGAAGTATGTTATTGAACAAGTAAATTCTATGACCGATAACCATGAAAGCAGCATTCAGCAATAGAATACCCAACTTGATAAACAATTAGCAAACAGTGGAAGCAAATATTTGAAGTTCATACAAAACGCACTACTCCATAGTATAAAACCCCCACACTAATAAAAATGGATCAAAATGGGAACCAAAATAGACTAACCTGACCAGGTGAAAGAGGGCCGTAGATTAGCATTCTCACAATTCAATTATTATTATTAGAAGAAAGAAAGAAGAGAAATCATGAATAGATGTAATTATAAATCTTTTGTGTTTTTGCTATTTATTATACTCTGCTCTTAAATGGTTGGGAGGGTGAACGCTTACAAACAAAATAAATAAAAAATGGTTAGAAAGCTAACCTTCCGCCTTTAATGTTTGGGTTATTTCATAAACACATTTTAAGCTAATCAAAAACACTAATGCTTAATTATCTATCTCTCTATCTATATATATATATACATCTATATGTTTCAGTTACCACATTGAAATAATTTTATTTAATGAGCAGGACTTTTAAATATATAAATTTTTTATTTGAATTGTCGGTTAAAACTCAAAAAAAAAATTAAATTATAATACGTAAAGTAAATTAAATAAATCTTTTTAAATATATATCATTTAATATAAAAAGAATATTCATGTAGATGAATAAGTAGAGTGAATTGCAGGTGCTACCGACACTCAATTAATTTGATTGCAAGATCATGCACCTTAAAGACGTGAGATTTTAATTATAGCAAAAACTAGCGTCCTTTTCTGTCACTGTTCACATACTGCAATATTACTTTAAAAAAAAATTTATGACTATTTTAAGTTACTATTAATTATTGTCATTTACACCATTTTATATTTTAAGTAGTATAAAATTATTTTTATGTCTTTAGTCATTTATTTCATTTTATGTAGTACATATCAAATTTAAAAAGTCAATCAAATATGTTATGGGTCTAATATATATTATTTTTCTATTCCAATTTTTATGACATCTATATAATTTCAAAAATCAAAAAAATAAAATTTTTAAATTTATAATACTTTCAACATACAAAAATATAAATTATTGCAATTTTATTTACTTTCTTTAATTTAATTTATGTGGCATAAATAAAATTTAAATAGTCGGTGATATTTTATTTGATTGTAAATTTGTATATGTTTTATAAAAATATTGTAAGTTGTTAATCATTGTATTTGTGATATTTTATATGTAATTTCTAAATATATAAGTTAATATAGGTTCTTTTTTGATAACTCAATACCTAAATAACAAAAGTGCCCTTTAATGCAATTTTTATTTCAAGAAAGCAAAAAGAAATTATTCTCGATATGGCGCATGATAGTAACCCAAGGGCCAGGCGTACGTAGTGAAACTCCGTAGTACCGACATGACAAATAGATGGCAAAGGAAGGCAGTGGATAAAATTTAGCAATCGAATATAAGTTAACTGTGATCCATCGAAGAAGACCAGAGAAGTTGATGATGTCGATTATATAGCAAGAGATTAACCATCGCTTGAAAATTGGTTTTCACACTTTACTTCTTGATTTCCTTCATTGTGAATAGTGGTGGCAAATGGGTGGGTTGGATCAAATGTGGGCGGGTTGAAAATGGGTAAACATAAAATGGGTAATCATTCAATCCGTCCATATTTGTTATGGGTAAAAATGAGTTGGGTAATAAATGGGTTGAAAATGGGTAAAAATACTAATTTATCCATATTTTACCCATATTTAATGAATAAATAGTTCTTTACTTAAGAATTCAATATGGAGAAAATATTTTTAGTCTTTTTTTTTTATGAAATCTGTTGAAAAATGAAAATGCTTCATTTAGTTTTATTTTATAATAAAAGTATAAAAAAAAACACTTTAAAAGAAATTTCGGGGTTGTGGAGGGGGGGATCCAGGGTAGGGTGAAAAAAAATTGAAGTTTAAAATATTTTTTAAACAGACTCAATATTTTTGAAGGATGAGGGTTGGTTGGGGGTAGGGGTGGGGTGGGGATGATGGTTAGGGTGGGTCCAGGATAGGGTGAAAAAATAAATATTTGAAGTTGGATTTTTTTAAACAAACTTAATTTTTTTGGATGGAGGTGGGGGTGATGAGGGGACGATGGAGATGAAAAAACGAGATTTTGAAGTTGAAAACATTATTTAATATAAACTTAAATTTTTATTTTTTTGCGTTGGGGGGTGAAAGGGCTGGTGTGGGGTCAGTTGGAGGGGGGATCGAGGGTAGGGGTGAAAAAAATGAAATTTTGAAGTTCAAAATATTTTTTAAAAATAAGCTTTAATTTTTCTTTTTGAGAAGCGGGGGGTGGAGGTCGAGAGTTGAAATATTAATAGGGACCCGTACATGAAAGTTTTGAAAATTCGCTTTTAAAACTTGGTAACAGAAGATTTTTTGAAAATTTGGAGAAAACTTGCAATACTCATATTTGACCCGTAGTTTATCCATAATATACTCATATTTTAATGGGTAAAATATGGATATAATTTCAAATATTATTCATATTTAAAATCACTCTTTCAACCCATATTTGAAGGGCTATTTGGACGGATCAGTGAAAATGGGCTTAAATTGTCAACACTAATTGTGAACTTCATAGACGCACACATTGACATTCATGAATTCTTTATTGTAATTTTTGGGCAAACATTTGCTCTGTCTCTTGGGTTTCTGCTTGTCCATTCCTTTGCAAGGATCATAAATGTCATATCTTTTTCGGTAGAGGACATACTTAACTCCATATCATGTTTAACATTTGAATGCGTACGTTAAATGACTGAATAAAGTTTTTCTATTTTAGCATAGATGAAAGAAAAGTAGGACAATAAGCTTATGTTGGTTAATTACAATGTGAAAGTAATCAAGATGAGGATGTCTTGTACCAGTTAGGCGATATGGAAGATTTGGAGTCATTTATGGTACCTCAAAGGCTGGGTATTTTAATGTACAATGGAGTATCATAAATGAAGAAGTTAACACAATGTTATTATGATATGATTAAAGAGATTGATTGAAGTAAGCGTTACAGATTATTTGAGGCGACAAGTTCGACATTTCAACATGAGTACTATGAGTAATAATCTTATCATAATTTGTGTCTTATAACTTTTATGATTTATAAAGTGAATAATTTATCGAAAGAGTTCAACATTTTACTTGAAAAATTAATATTTTGACATATGTTTTTGGTTAAAATTTCATAAAGTATGATTCGATAAGATCTTAAATGTCTTTAAAAAAATTGAAATATTTTTACTGATTATAAAAAAGTATAAATGAGAATAGACCTTGACGAATCCTATAGCTAATAGCAGGTTCGTTAGACCTGATATATCTTGTAGTTACATATTACCTCTATAGGCTTTGCTAGTGGAAAGATAAAACTAACATACTTTTATCGGCATCCCTTGAGTAGGGATCTACCGAATGACTGTTTAACTCATCTATGAGGAGTTCACTGTCATTGGTCACTTCTTAAAGAAGAAGGTCAAACTATTACATGATTCATCCTTGAAAACCTCCCAAATATGAGATTTGCTATGAATTTTTTTCTAAGTTTATTACTAAAAATTCACATTGATTTTGCTTATATTAGACAAATAAGATTGATTATTGTTATCATTTCTGAAAGGGCACATTGATTCATCATTTTTATTATCATACTAACATATTTTTTGACTTATCCCTCATTAAAGTGATTTTGGTTTAGTTTTATTACTTGTTGAGCTTACGTCTTTACAAAGAACTCAAGTGGTATTGACAAGCATTTCATTAAGTAGAGAGTGTGATTTGGTAGCATCTAGTAGCCCTACGTTGCTTCACTCGATAAGAGATTTATTAAATTGTTATTTTTTCTATTTTATAATCTTAGAGTCGTCATATTTGTCAATCATTTATTAGAGTTGTCATTATTCCTTCATGTTGTAGTCGAATGACTAATCCTAAACTTTTCTTAATTGGAGAAAAATTGTAAAATCTAATTGGATCGTAACATTGTGAGACATTGCTCTATGAATAAAGACACTTCGAACAATATAAAATCTAATATCGAATTTTGAAAAATTGAAACTCTAACTCAAATACATAGTGGTGAAATTTTCCAAATACATTTGAATATTAGCAAAAAACTAAACAAATCTTACTTTTTTGTATATTGCTAATCATCCAGAATTAGTTATTGCTTTAGTACATCCAAACATGTATTATGGTGGGGAAGAAGTTGAGAAGATGGATGTGTGTGAATTACGTGGGTGGGGTGAGATACATATCGAAAATGAGATTGGGGGAGAAAAATGACTAGTGTGATGGGAGAGAAATTTTGAATTGTTAATGTCCATTAATTATAGAGATTATAGTTTAAGATAATTATTCAGTATCATATTCAAGGAATTTGTGTATTTGATTTAACTTTTTAAAATACATGGTATAATTATTCAAAAGTGATATGATGAGCAATTTTTAAACTAGAAGATAAAGTATGCATATGTGGCGTTTAAGTATGTCTAGTTATCTAGTATTTTTCCTGTTATTTATATATTGATTTTGTGTAATGACAAATACTTCCTTTGTTTATTTTTACTTGTGACTGTTTGACTTGACATATTCATTAAAAAAATAATTATTGATATATGTATTTTTTCCTAATAAATGATGTAATATTTGATCTTGAAAATGATTTGGGGAGTAAATATTTAATGCCGAGGGGCAAAATATGAAAAGAAAAATTGTCGCTTTTGATATGTCAATATTGACAAGTAAAAGTAGAAATCTATATTAAAAATAAATAACAACTAAAAGTAAATGAAGAAAATATTAAAGAACATCTAATTTTAGTATTCCATTTTATATGTCACCTTTTTACTTTGTACTTATTAAGAAATGATGTAACTTTATTCTTCTACCCTTATTTAATTTTTTCGAGCTCAAGTTTTCAATCAATGAATATGAATTAATTTATTTTGATTAATTAATTTACCAATGAACATGAAAAATTTACTTAACTTTTCTTAAGTTGGTCAAATATATATTTTCAAGGCTAATAACTCACAAGGATAAAAAAAAAAGAAGAATATGGTAATTTATGCATTGATTTTATCAAATAACAAGTATTATCAATTAACTATTTATAGAAAGGAATGACATATAAAATGAGACGGAGAGAATAGTGACTACATATAAGGTTGTTCATGCTATGGTTAAAAGACCAAACCGAACCGCAATCTAAACCAAATCGATTCAAAAAATCGATACTTCGTTGGGTTTGGTTAGATTTTAAATTTTGAAAAATCGATATTATTTGATTTGATTTTAGTTTTACTTGAAAAAACCGCAAAAATAACTAAATCAAACCGACAATTTAGATATATAGAATTTTATAATTATTTGTATATTGTGTTTCACAAATGAAATATAAATATTTATAAATTTTAATTAATTTAAGTCTTTAATTTTACAATTTTCTCAGGTCAACACTTTAGCCCAACTATAACAATATTAAGTCCAAGTCCATTAAAATCAATTTTAGTGTTTACCTACAATACATAACATAAAATAGTCCACATTATCTCCTAATTGAAACATTTTGTTCATGTAATGATAATTCTAGTATTGGTTAATTGAATTGACAATAACATTTCTATATTGTTCATGTTTTAGACGTTTGTGTCTATCGACGTAAGTCCTCAAAATATTACTTTCAAACCAAATAAATCAGAAAAATCATAAAACTAAATCAAACCGACAATAACTAAACTAATTTTTTTTTTATTTGGTTTTACAAATTTTAAAAAAAAATTAAATTAATTTAAATTTAAATTTTAATTAATAACTGATACAAACCGAATTACGCACAACCCTAACTACTTATAAATAAGGAACAAAGAGAGTTATTACATCAATTTGAACAAACCCTAAAATAAAATTTGGATTAGATGAGGTGTGACATAGAATACAGGTGTCAATATTTGAAATGGTGACACTTTGCGCATTTTAACACGTTTTCCACCTCTAACCACACACACCAAACAATTCTTCCTTCTTTCTCCTGTTTTCATATACAGATCACCATAATCCTTTCTTCATATTTTCCCCCTTACTAAACCCTTTTCCTCTTCCTCTCTAATAAGGGTTTTTTGTTTGTTTCTTTTCCCTTAACCTTTTCATACTTCATCTTCCTGAATTCCAATTGAACATTTGTGCATGGAATTTGGGTATATTGAAAGGCAACAATTGGTTGATCCTCGACATGTGTATACATATCTACCCAGATGGTCAATTGGGTTGCGTCCAAACTTGAATCTTGATTATCAGGTACCCCATCCTGGTGGGGTTTTGGGTTTTGGGGGAAACCAAGATGCGATTCTACGAATGGAAATGGAAAGGTCAATGTCACTCTTTCAGGTTAGTAAATTTTTTGAAGTGTTGATCAAATTTTTTCAACTTTGTGATTAATGTTGCCTTTGTTTTTAAGCAGATTATGGGCGCTGAAGGGTTAGTGCCTTCGCTAGAGGAGGAAATGAAGAGGAGAAATGCTATTCACAAGCTCAAAAAGGTGAGAATATATTAATCAATTGGAAGAAGTGTGTATTTTTCTTAGGTGATTGAGAAAGTATCCTTTTTGTAGGTTTATGGAACTCATGATATTGCAGGAAAAGAACTAGTTAAAGGATTAAAACAAGATAGTAAAATAAATGTGCCAAAGAAAAAAGAAATGGAAAGAAAACAATAGAGCTAAATAACCTTAATAAATCTGTTGGAATTTTATCAACCAAATAGATTTGGCTTTGCGCTATAGTAAATTCGATAGAGTTTCTTTCTGTTGTTTCTACTACAATGACAATTACACCTCAATCCCAAACATGTTGGGGTCGGTTATAAATCTTCACGGATCTCAATCCAATATTGTATAAAATAAAAATAATGAGTACTAGAAGTTTTTTTATAATCTTTAATGATGTATAAATTTCCGAAAGTTTACATCTCATCGAAATGCATAGTTGTTTTTCCATTATGTAAATTCTGTAATTGGCAAGAATTATTAACTCAGTTACATTATTTGTTCATTCTCATTTATCAGATAGTGAGGGAATGGGTCCAGACAGTGTCTTACCATCACGCTCTTCCAGAAAGATACCTCAGGTTTGCCTCTGGCACAATATTGACATATGGATCATATGGTCTAGGAGTAAGTCTTAATTCATTACTTGACAGTTTCCTCTATTTTGTTTGGTTGGAGAATGCAGTAGTATGATGGCAGATCTGTGGGTAATAATTTGTGTTCTTGTTATCAAACTGACGGATTCTTGTTGCAAAATGCAGTTTCAAGTTGAAAGTCTTTCTAAGAGGGAATGTACTTTCAGCGATACAGCATTGAAACTGACATTTGTACATGTGGTTCTATTTTAACCTGTAACTGAACACTACCAATCCATGCCCCGGGAGATTGCAATTTTACTGTTTACTTCTCTTCCACTTTTAATATAACAGCTGCAAGTTGATGCAGAAAATACTTTCAAAGTTGCAGGTTCCTCGCCGTCTTGACTTGTTCTATTCTTTTCAGGTTCATAATTCGGAGTCTGATATTGATGCATTATGTGTTGGACCGTGCTTTGCAACAATAGAAGTGAGTCCTTTTCTTATTAGCCTCTTTGAATCTGGTTGAGGTTGTGCATATTTTGATGGGTATATCCTTGTGATTCATGTAGGAAGACTTTTTCATTGTTCTGCGCAACATTCTCGCGAGCAGACCAGAAGTATCAGGTATTCACTGTGTCAAAGGTGCGAAGGTTCCTCTGATGAGATTCAAATTTGAAGGGATCTCTATTGATCTTCCATATGCACGACTAAAAGTAATATCCATACCTGAGGTGAGTTTACTCTTATATTATTGTTATTGTGATTGATTGTCAGTGGTTTGAGAAACCATATAAGTCACTGCATCTCAACCAACTCATTTGCAAAAGAAAACAATGATTTCTTAAATGTCTTTCTCTAATATTATATAATTTCTGAAGGAAGTGTCACATCATATTAGCTTTTTCTATGCTATGGCCAGGATGTGGATGTATTCAATCCGTTCTTCTTGAAGAATATTGATGACAAGAGTTGGAAAAGTCTGTCTGGTGTTCGTGCAAATAGGAGAATTCTTCAACTTGTGCCAAATGTAGAGGTAAGTAATGCTTCTAAATAGTTATTGTATGGTTTACTTAACTTTTTTAAATATGAAAGCTTTCGATTGTAGTGATGTACAATTCTGAGTTCTGAACTCTTGCCAAAGTCCTTCATGAGTTCGATTATGGTCATTTGAAATTAAGAGAGAGGTTACTTAGAAACTTTTACTTAGTTGAGAAATTAGTCATTATCAAATTTTTGAGATATGATGTAGGTGGAGAACTTATTTGAAGATACTCTAGTAGTTGGGACATTTTTTCGTTATCCACTTACCCGTGAATTTAGTTGAATAAGCCTGTTCTGGTTTTGGATATTCTTGGGTTGTGTCAGTGTGTTATAGGTTCTTAATTGGTTCTCATTCGTCAGAATTGCCATGTCTTACATTGTATTGTGGTGATATCCTACAGATATTTCAGGCAGTTCTGCGTTGTGTTAAACTATGGGCAAAGAAACGAGGAGTTTATGGGAATGTAAGGATTGTGAACTTTTTATCTGCCTTTCTATTTTAAAATTTCACCATGATTATCATGAAGTAAAATTGATGAAGCATAACCTGCAGTTGCTTGGATTCTTTGGAGGAGTTCATCTAGCAGTGCTTTCAGCATTCATCTGTCAAAGGCATCCAACAGCCAGCTTGAGTGCACTTTTTTTTATTTTCTTCAAAACATTTGCCTTTTGGCCTTGGCCGACTCCAGTAATTTTACAAGATGGAGTTGCTTGGCCATTTATTCCCACGGATAAAGTTTTGTGGATGCCAATCCAGTTACCGTGTAGCCCATATCAATTTTGTCATTCAAACACGGTCCGAAGTACATTTTTCATAATCAAGAGTGAGTTGCTGAGAGGGCATACACTGACTAAGGTATGTGCCTTTTGTGCATTAATTTGTTGATATATATCCGTTTCCTAATTAAATCTTTAATGCTTCCTTTTCACCTTTTATTTGTGCTTGGTCTTTCTTGTTCCCCTTCCTTTCCCTACTCACTACATGTCATCTTCACTGCAGGATATTTTAAGGCCAGATTTTGATTGGAATAACCTGTTTGAGCCCTATCCTTATCCAAGAAAATATGAGAAGTTTGTCAAAATTTTCCTCTCAGCTTCTGATAAAGATGAGCTAGGTGACTGGGTGGGTTGTGTCAAATCACGCTTTCGCTGCCTAATTATCAAAGTATGTGACTTGCCAACTGACTTATTGTTTCTCTGTCGTTCAACTCTCTTAGCTTTTGTTAAACATGAATCATAAATGGCTAGTTGCATATTTTCACCTCTAACTAGAAAAAAGAATATTAGGAAAGGTGACACAATGTTGAAAGTTGAAAGTTTTCTTTGGAAACCTGCCAAACTAGATAGATTTGGTATAATCCAATATGTTGTGGATATGTAATTATGATTTCTGGTTATACACTATCAAATCTTTGGTATGGGCAATTCGCATGCTTGAACCTGATATAATTTTGTGTAATCCAATATGTTGCGGTTAATTGAAGTGATCATGTTATGTGGTTGACTTCCAATGATGCATGACGAGATATGTTTTTGTTTGTCTATCGCACTCGTTCTGGTACTGTGAACATGGTAGGTATTATATCACTGTGATAATGAAATTCAACATTTTAAGCAAACACTCTTGTGTCTCTATTTTGGTGCATGATGACGACTATTTGAGAAATCTATATGTAAGGTTTATGAATCAAGTCTTCTATCTAAATAAAGCATTGCAGTACATGTAGATCGCAAGATGCTTGTGGATTAGAGAAGTTTTTAACATTACTTCTCCCATGGTATACTAGATATATGATTAGAGTTACTTGACCATGATCTTCTTTCTTCCCAGTTTCTGGTAGTCTCTGCATAGTTTGTCTGGCAATGCATAACCCAGTTTCTGGTAGTCTCTGCATAGTTTGTCTGGCAATGCATAAAACGATCTCCTTTTACAAGTAATTCGATTTTATATATTATTTTTATTTCATGTTGGGAGTATGTATTTTGAAGAAACCTTCCTTGCTTGGTTGGCAGCTGGAGGAGTTGCTGGGGTTTTGTGACCCCAACCCAACAGAGTATGTTGACGTTGATGCATCCGAGCCCAATCTCGTTTTTTATTGGGGATTGCCTCCTGCTATGACTGATATGATAAATATAGGTCACGTGGAGGTAGAGTTCTTGAAGAGTGCGAACAATGTATATCAAGGCCCAACTGGGAAGCTGAAGTTATCAATTGTGCAAGCTGATCAGTTACCTTAAAAGGCCCACTTTAATAGTGAGCTCCAGAGTGCAAAGCCTTGTTGGAGGTTGTGGGGAGCAATCCGTGAATAGTTCCTGTATACTACAAATACCAACCATCTGTGTTTTTGATGGATATTTGACCACAAATGCACGTCCTGAGTACCCAAATGCTGGGGGTTGAGCTGCTGCCGCCCCTTCTGTTGTTCAACGCCTCAGTCAGTTTGCTCTTCCACAGAGCGAAAAAGGTTCAACACAGTTTGTATTCGTGGTCAGTACAGAGAAGAATGACACGATTGTACATTTTGAGTGTTGTTACTTGTAAATCCTCTCATAGTGTAAATGCTTTTGCTCTTGAAAAACACATTGAAGAAATGAACGCGTTCTTTTGCGCCAGTCTTGCAGTTGCTGCTTGACGAGCTTGTAGCTTGTACTTGTCAAATTTATGTTAATATAATGTTTAATATAATCTCTTATTGAACCTTTCCTTCTCCTCCATTCACACCTCATGCTTTGGTGAATAATGTAACAGGACAAGTAGTGCTATGGATGAGTGACGTTTGAGCCACTTTGGGTTACTGTTTCTGTGATTTCATATCGAGTCCAACCTTAGGTCTCTTTTGTTTCTATTAAAGATTAAAACGTCTGAATTTGAATACACATCTTAATATGAATATTAAGATATGTATAAATCTAAATAAACATTTGAATATAAAATGTTATCTTTGAATTTGAACACTGGGTTATTGGGACGGTTTATTTTCAATATCTGGATGTACATATGAAATTAAATGTTATATTAATAAAATATTATAAAAGCCTCATTTTAGTAACATAGTATTTTTTTTGAAAATAATATTTTGAACATTTTTATCGTAAACATAGTATTTTTTTTTTAAAAAAATAATATTTTGAACATCTTTATCGTAACAAGATATATGATTTGTCTAAATTTAACATTAAGTTACATCATTAATATGACTATTCTTTGCACTCAAAAACTTTGAGAATCTAAGGGCCCGTTTGGCCATAGATTTTGCACATCAAACTTGGGAAAAAACTTGGCAAATTTTGTTTGTCCATACACATTTCTATTATTTGGCAAATTTTTTTTTGGCAAATTTTCCAAATTCCCAAATACTAGAAAAAACTAGTATTTGGGACAAATTCCATTATTTGGAAATTCAATTTTTACCCTTAACTTTTTATTTTACAAAAATAATAATATTTATTAATACCAACTAATTCATTTATCTCCCATCACATGGTATATAAATTAGTAGTTCTATTTTTATTCAATATAAGAAAATTTACTCAATATTTTATTTTGGTAGATAAATATTACGTTATTGATGCTGGTCTACGGAACACAAGAGGATTTTTAGCTCCATTCAAAGGAATGCGCTATCATTTGTAGGACTACCGAGGAAGTGAAAGAGAGCCTAAGAATGGAAAAGAGCTATTTAACTATAGACATGCTTTTCTGCGCAATGTAATTGAAAGAACTTTTGGTGCGTGGAAAAGTAGATTCAGAATACTAAGACAAGGCATGAACAACTATGAATGTGACATGCAAGTGAAAATAGTAATTGCTTGCGGTGTATTGCATAATTTTTTACGTGAACACCAAAGTAGTGATGGAATATTCAATGAATATGAAAATGATGATATGTTTCTCAAAAAAAACTTATGGGTATAAATCATATTTCTTAAAAAAATGAAATATGTTTCTCAAATTCTATGGCCAAACACATGGTAAAATTTCACCCAAATTTTCATCCAAATAATATTTGCCAAAAATATTTCAATATCTATGACCAAACGCTAGCTAATATAATGGAATGTAAAATAGTCTATAAAGAGTAGTAATACAATGTATATGAAAATATTTTATTTTATAATGGACATTTGTTATTATTATCGATCAAATAATTGATACTTTTTTATTTTCTGAAATCGTGCTAAATATTATATCGTTAAGTGCTTATTGATTTAAATATATTTGACTAATTTATGAAAGTAAAAGACGTATATTAAGTTAGTAAGAATAAAAGAAATTATAACAGTTAACATGTAATTAACATTAACTAAATAAGAAAAAACTTTTATGAGTTGTTGAGATGTAATTGAATTAATATAAGAGTTTTATTTTTTAGTCTGAATGGTGTTAAGAGTATGTTGCAGATCTAATTCATTCAAATATATCCAGACCTATTAAGAGACTTATAAGGAAATAAAACAAACAGATTCAATTAACTGAATATAAATAATTAAATTTAATCCTAAGAAACAAATACACTGTATGAGGAGAATCTGATTGATTAAAATTCAGACCTTCATTAAATGCAAGCAACTGAGACCTTAGTTAGCTATGTATTCTTTTTATGTACTCTCCAAATATTCTCAATTTACTGTCTTCTCACATCATGCTTTCTCTTGAAGTTGTTATATTTTGAGGGTAGATGCTTTAATTGAAACTCTCCTCTCCTTTCCTCTAGAGTACTCTAAGGTCTTCACTCTTTTTGTTCTAAGTAATTTCTCCCCAAGTTATCGACAATACATTTATAAAAATAATTTCAATATTAATAAATTAAAGTTTTGAGTAATTAAATAATTATACATGAAATAAAAAGTATAACTTTTTTTTTTTTATAAATAGTAAATACAGATTGTTTAAGTTATTTCTGTGCAATTTATATGTAATTAGCATGTTCGACATAGACAATGAAGGAACTAAATTTTCATTGAGATGTGTCAAAATATGAAGATGGAAATTCACTAAGAAGTCATAAGGAGTTAATATACAATATAAGTATACATAAAATTCTTTTTATCTTGCTAAACAATGTAATTTTCCGTTAAAGGGGTGTTAATTGACACCCCTTGATTACATGTGGCTCTGCCACTGAACGTGAATGTAACGACTAGTGATTGTCTTAGAATTAATTGTCCATATTACACTCTTGGGGTATATCACATCTATGTACTTAGCTACACTACCCTTACCAAACAAATTATCGTATCCTGACTTGTTTGTATTGAGGTCAAGATGATTGATTTAATAAAGAAGTTTTATTAGTCACATACGCTTTTCATACTTATTTTACTTTTATTATAAGTTACAAATGTATAGTGAATTATAACTTAATACATCCTTGTAGTTGATATTTCTCAGGCATGTTTCTATTAAGAAAATAAATAAAAATATCAATTTACTATAAATCAATACCAAAGCTCCATAAAAGAATTAATACAATTTATTCTTGGAAGGTCATATTTATTTTCTACAGTGACCTTGTTCAGGTGCCGATAATAGATACACATTCTAAGGGAAACATTTTTATTTCTTACGAGTAAGACCAGAGCGTCCAAAGATAAGATACTTGGTCAGATGAAACACTTATCAAGTTGATATCTGAACTGCTCTTTTAAGAATGAAGGCACCTGAAAGAGATGGTACAATCACGATGGACTCTTTCACCCCTAGGTGTAGAAACATCAAAGGGCTCAAGAAGTTGTTCAGGCAAAACACCAAATCTCATGGCTACATAAGGAATCACATCATAAAAACTTGCACATGGATCAAGTAAGAACATAAAAAAATGACTTTATGCATACCTGTGATGACATTTTGTGAGCTCTCCTGATCCTGGAGACTAGATATAGTACACAGACAGTTTGAACCTTCACATGTTCTTGAAGTAGCACCCTTTGGTGCAATTGGTGCTAAAGAAGTTTGGCCCTGCTGCCCTTATTACCTTGGTTCCATATAGGAAATTCCCTAGAAAAGTAACCACACTTATAACAAACATCAATACCAACACAACATTCCCCCTGATGAAGATTACCACACTTATTACGAAGTAAGTTATGAGTGAACCCTTGCGTGCCTTGCAACTAAGAATCCGAGCTTTGAAATTATTGGACTTCTAGTTCTTGTAATCATTCCTTTTCTTTGGTGTAGGCACACTAAATGACGATGGACCAGGTCCATACGACCTTTGTTGAAAGTATGACCGGTTTACATCCCCGGTATTATGATAGTCGAACTCATGATTTTGCTATGTCTATGTCACCTATCAACATAGCTGCCTTACCTTGCTTACTCGATAAGTGTGACATCTTAGACACAAACAAACGTATCCTACTCCTCATACCAATCACCATCTCTAGAGCGTAGAGAGATAGCCGAGTGACCTTGAGGTTGTACTCTTGCACACTCATAACTTCATGCTTTAGATTAAGAAACTCTTTTGCATGTTCTTCCTTTATCTCTTTGGGAAATAGATGCTCCCCAAGAAAGCATATTAAAATACAACCCAAGCTAGCAGTACATGTTTAATTTCATAATTTTTTCCTTTTATAGTCAAATTCCTACATCATATGATCAAAACTTGAAAACATGGGGATTACATGAGTTCATAGGGAAAATCATCATAAAATCATAGTATTTCATCAATTCATGCATGAGAGTGTCACGACCTGGGGTTACCCCTTAGAAATAACATGGCGTACTCGAACCCAAATGGGTCTCATACATGCCCTTAGCATAATCATAGACACAAGACATAGAAATGATGCGGAAAATTTAAAACATTTATAGTTGAAGTCAACTTTTTTTTTGTAAAAAAATATAAGACTCTAGACCTTGTCTCAATCACCATATAGTGTAATAGAGAATACAATTAGGGTCAAATCCGTTTACAATAAAGTCTCAAAAATAGAAAATACAATAGAACTAGCAAAGAATAACATCTTGTCCTCGAACCATGAGTACTCACCAAGATTAAGGAATACTTAACTTAAGCTTCACTTGAAAGGAGGAGTACGTCTCAATGACCAGAACCTACACTCATAATAAATGTAGAAAATATGAGTTAGCACAAAAGTACTATGTATGGAAGCCATGCATAAAAAATCCTTAAAACATGCATAAAAGGAAAATTTAGTTAAAACCATAAATTATCAAGTTTAAAAACCATTATTCACATTTGTGAAATAACATAATCATAACATATCATAAGCAACCCAAAGCTATACTAGTGCAATGCAAAAGCAAGATCCCATATACCAAATGCCAAGTACCACTTTTACATCACCTACATCATACATATCATACCTTAACCTCATTCATAGCCAACACTGTATGCAACGAAACATTCATATTCATAACATGTAGCAAGTTGAGTCATCCTTACCAATAACACATATAATACATACATAATTCATAAGTCTTCAGAGCATAAGAGAACCTTACCACAATGACTCTTGAAGCCTACTTTTGCAATGCAGAAATCGAGTCTCATACCCCCACTTAGACTAAGTAGTACCTCTTAAGAAGTTAGTTATAGTTCATGTTATTTTCATATTCATATTCTTATCATATAGGGAAATATAGCCTTAAACGACATAGACCATATTGAGCTACATGGAATCCGACGTATTACACCCACACCGAAAATAGGTGTTTTTCTTGCCTAAGGTAGAACTAACATACTTTTAGGTTGATCCACTAGCTAAAGACCTATGTGGGCACATAGTTATGGGACAATGAGATTTCTTCGAGAAATATTGAGAGAAGAGAGGATCTTGAGAATTATTTGGGTGTTTGAGTTAATGACCTGAAATCGGGTGAATTTGACTTAAAACCAACTTATATAGTACCCCTAAAAGTACCCAAAATGACATCACTTTGATTGGACTTAAAAAGGAAGCGACTCAATTGACCGTCATTTAAGTGACCATGCCTAGGTGTCACGAGCATCTTATTCATGGGCTGTGGTGGCCCGTGGTCCTGCCCATGGTGAGACAGTGTCTTGGCACATGGTGCCTTAGGCTCACAAGCCCAAGGCATTACCACGAGGGGCTCCACGATCCGTGGTCTCTCTCGTGGTCTTTGAGGTAGTGAGCTTACCACTTGGGGCCCTTGGCTTCAATACCTAAGGCATTTTCACAAAGGGCTCCATGAGCCGTGGCAAGACCACGAGCCATTTCCCTTCCGTGGATGCTGAGGAAGTAGCTAGCCCAAAGGGCATCCATTTCCCCTTAGACAAGTAAGCTTCATGACCACCTTTACCCTCTCATCAAGGTGGGACAGTGTGCTCCCAGCTAGGGGCAACCTTGGCTTTCCCCTTTGCCTTGGCACAAATAAACCTCATTTCAACCCTAAATGAGTTATTAACATACATGGAGTCATTTTATGATTTTAACCTTTACATTAGGCTCTTGTTTAGCCTATCATTTTACTGGGGTGTTACATTATCTCCCTCTTGGTAATATTTGTCCTTGAATGATGATCTAGTCACTTTACGGAAATAAAGACTCAAGACTAGCAGCCCATCAAGCATGCAACATATCAATAATGCACAATTCAAAAGAGGAAACATCAACTTCATCTCAAGACATAATCAATGCAATTGCAAGTAGGTAGGAACTACATCTACAACCCATTATGCACAAAACTCATCATTTTATATAATCATGGGAGGAACTACCTTCTCCAACTCAAAGCAAGCTCAACATAACATCATGGATCCAATAATCCATTTCATCATAAGCATAACTAAGCATGTTCATCAAGCCATCTCATGAAGTCAAATATGCACTCATCATACTGAAAATACAAATCAACATGAGGAACATAAAAATCATTAAAACTCAATTTACGCCAAAATATAAATTCTCACAAGAACATGCATATTTAAGAAAAATCATGAAAGATACATATAGCACATGTTACTCCTAAAACACCAAACTCAAGAAAACTACTTAATTCAAGCTTTGATAGGAGTAGGAGGAAAAATATTAGGATAGAGGGACTTTATATCGGCCTCAGCCTCTTATGTAGCACCCTCAACTAAATGATTCTTCCATAAAATCTTAATTGAAGCTACTTCTCTGTTTTTCAACCTCTTAACTTTCCGATCTAAAATCTCTACCAGAACCTCTTCATAAGAAAGATTCTTATCAACTCCCAAAAACCTCCAAAGGAATGATGGATATCGGGTCACCAATACACTTCTTAAGCATGGAAACATGAAATACTGGGTGAACCGGCGCAAATTTGCTTGGCAAGTCTAATCCATATGCAACTCTCCAAACACGTTGCAGGGTTTGATACGGGCCCAGATAATGAGGACTAAGCTTCACCTTCTAACCAAACCTCATCACACCCTTCATAGGTGAGATTTTTAAGTAGACCTAATCACCAATTTCGAACTCTAGATCCCTCCTTCTAATATTTGCATAAGACTTTTGCTAATTTTGGGCCGTTTTTAATCTCTCTCTAATGATTCAAACTTTTTCAATGGCCTCATAATTAGTGACCAATTAAAGAAAATTCACCAACTTCAAACCAACCAATCGGGGATTTATACCTCCTACCATATAGTACTTCAAAAGGAGCCACGAAAGTACTTGAATGATATTTATTGTTGTCACGACCCGAGTCTACACCCTGGACATGGCTGGCACCCAAGAACCATCTCTGGTCCCAAGCGAACCCTAATCCCGGGTGAACGAACTTATGCATACAAAAGTTTAAAACTAAAATAAAAGTTCATAAAACTTAAATACAACTGTAAGTCCAAAATTAAATATATACAACTCACTATAAAAAGACAATTTTAGTCTTTAAAATATTTAATAAAATGGTTGATTATTACAGAATCCTCATCTATACTGACTATCTATGAAACATCTAACTGGTAAAGATGGAACTTGAGACAAGGCCCTCGACATCCAGACTAAACTGAAAAGTAAATGAAATCCTCCGGAAGCAAGGAGACTCACCATATATCTCAAATGTATCGACGAAGCTCTTGTTGAAGATCCTGAATACCTGTGTCTGCATCATGAGAAGATGCAGGCCAAATGACGAAGTACGAGGAATGCACGAGCATGTAAAGGGAATTTTAAAGCATAACATAAGCTTGAACTTGATAAAAAGAAAAAATTACTTACCTCTTTACAAACTTACTCAACTCAAGGAATACTCAACTTAGAAGTATTCAAGGATAAGATACTCAACTAGAGATTAGATAATCAACTAAAGGATATGATATTCAATTCTGGATACTCAACTCAATATAAAGCAAGAATATGCATGCAATATATGGAAAAATTTATAAAATATAAAAAACAATTTAGTTTGTTAAAGAAGATGGAATAACTAACTCAACTTTACTTATATAATAAAGTAATATAATTTCTGTGGGAGATTCTGTAACTGAGAACCACCATTATGAGCCTAAATGGTGATACAATGTCTTGCCCACGCTGCCAGATTTGTCCTATACTTTGATGTTGCATAAAACTCCTTAACTTGGTGGATCCACTAGCTTAACTTACTTGATCATCTAAAAAGTATGATCCGTTAATACCCATGATGAATACATGGTTTACATGGAGACTTGAGTTAATATGAACTCTCATCCCCATTTCGGTGCACAATACTACTCAAAAATATACTTTAACTCATACTTTTAAAATAACATCCTTTCTTTGGGTTGAGATAATTTGCTAAAAACTTTAGCTTTGAAAAGCTCTCTTGGAATCAATGTTCACTTTTCTTGTTTAAACCTCTTTTGGGAAATCTTACTTTCCTCTTAACTTAAATATGAAGACATTTATAAACTTCGAGGGAATACTTAGTTCTCTTATAACTTTTGAGAAATGAGCTCAACTCTTAGAGAATACTTAGTTCCTTTATATTACTTTGAAGGAAGATCTTCAACTCTTTAATATTTACTTGACTTGAAAATTGAGACTTAAAATGAAGTTAAAACTTAAAAAAGACTCTTGAAAATTGTAAGAAACTTTACTTTGACTTGCTTCTTAACTTCTAGACTTAATTGTTAACTCCTCTGACTTTGATTTTAACTTTCCTTGAATTGGATTATGGATTCAAGGTTCATGATATCATAGTTATGGATGTTTTGATGATGTTCAACTTG
This sequence comes from Solanum lycopersicum, assembly GCF_036512215.1. NCBI lineage: Eukaryota > Viridiplantae > Streptophyta > Magnoliopsida > Solanales > Solanaceae > Solanum > Solanum lycopersicum. The sequence goes on along the minus strand of NC_090800.1, from coordinate 62,595,872 downwards.
GAGGGTTCATGCGGAATTATGAGCATGAACTACTCAACTTAAGGACTCGAAGGCACTTCTTATCTCAAGATTTTTTGAGTAATAGAGTTCATGCAGAATTATGGGCATGTACTATTCATCTCAAGGATTTAATAAGTAACATGTAATAGTACCATGATTAGTAATATAATCTCAAAAGAAATAAGGAACTCAATACTCAATACTCAATACTCAATACTTGGAACTTGGATATACTTCTCCTGTCAATGATACTCAATTTATGGAGTTCATGTGGAAGTTATGGGCAGGAACAAATCGACTAGAAGGCCTAAGTAACTAGATGAAACTCATGTATAAAAATCTTCTCATTCTCTTACTTCCTGAAAATTTAGTTCAAATCAATAGTTTACCTCAAAGGATTCACAATTGAACTCAAAAGGCTTTCTTGAACTCTTCTGTTAACTCTGTCTTGAATGTGAATTACGAATTCAAGATTTTTGGTTTATGACATGGAAAATCTCATGATGAAAGTTAGAATCATAAATAAATTCTCTTCATCCTCAAGTATTTTGCTCGAGTCTTGAAACAAGTTACTAGAAGTTGTTGAAGACTCCTCAAAAAGTCTTGAAGGGACTCTTCAAAAGATTTAGAAGAACTCTCAAAACTTAATCTTAACTTTACCTTGAATTTGAATTATTAATTCAAGGTTATGATTCATGTTATGAATGATTTCTAAGTGTTAGAATCAAAAGGAGTGAAGATACACTTTAAATGAGCTAAAACGGGACAACCGATGGAAAAAGAGTGCGGGCAGGCGATCTTGGCGCGTTCTAGGAGAGGGGAGACAACCCCTAACATCAGAGAGTGCATTTCTGCGCACTCCAGGAGTGCCTCCCCAGCCCCTTGGGAGCGTCTGGGGTGCCTCTCCCCAGGCAACATTTCGACGAATTTCGCTTCTCGTTTTCTAACCCTAAATTGCTTTTAATCGATTTATTCCACAAATCATCAAAACCCCAACAAGACAAGATTTATAAAGAAACTCAAGAACATCTATCAAGAACATAAATCCTTCAACTTTTTGAGAATGAAATTACGCTGAAAATAACATGTTTGGTGTTTGGGAGAGAAAACTCAAAACTATGGAAGCTTACATACCTCTTATGGATTAAACTTATGGCGAAAATCCATAACTAAACTCAAGAACGTTGACGAAGGCCTTCACCCTTTCCTCTTTTCTCCTTTTTTCTCTTCTATTCTCTTCTTGTCTCTTCTTGGAATCTCAAATAAAACCCTAGGTGTATATTAGGATTTTTAAAACTGAATATAAAATGATTATACCCATAAAATATTATTAAAAATGAATTAAATCTGATTGGATAAGGAAAGGACCAGAATACCCCTCATATTTTTGGGTAACTTTTCTTAGCTGGACAACCTAACTTCAAAATGTCATATCTCAGTCATCTTAACTAGTAACTTAGCAAACTCGATGGAGTTGGAAAGATAATTCAAAGACTTTTCCTATGGTATCTTGTAGCACACCTAACTCATCCTGTGCTAGGACTTATGGTCCTTTGAAGTTGACCCAAATTTCAGATTTTGCTCTTTCTAATTTAGATCTTTTAGGAACTCTTGGTGCTAAATCTAGTTAACTGACCTTGATACTAAAGAAATTTTAATTCCTTGGTAAAATCTCACTCATTACGATGAACGGTTCTAGTCTTAGTTCAAAATTTTTCTAAGGTGTTACAATTGTTGTAGGCAAACTCTATCAACAATAGATGGTTATCCCAATTAATCTTGAAATAAAAAATACACGCCATCAACATATCCTCTAAGGTTTGAATGGTGCGTTCCACTTGACCATTTGTTTGAGGGTGGAAAGCGGTTTTTAGCTAACATTGGTACCAAGCCCTTTTAGAATGGCTTCCAAAAGCGCGAAGTAAATTGAGTATCTCGATCCTAAATAATAGACAAAGGAACCCCATGAAACTTCACTATTTACTTGATGTATAATTTGGCATAGTCTTCTGCCGAATAAGAAACCTTCATGGGAATAGAGTGGGCTGATTTTGTCCTCCTATCCACAATGACCCAAATATAATCATGTTGCCTTTTAGTATAAGGCAACCCACAATAATATCCATATTCACATCCTCTCACTTCTAAGTGCGAATATCTATATCTTGGGGCAAACCTCCCGGTTTTAAGTGTTCGGCCTTAACTTGTTGACAATCCAGACATTTGGCCACAAAACCCGCTATGTCTTTCTTCATAATATTCCACCAATAGGTTTCTTGTAGATCATGGTATATCTGGTTTCTCCAAGAGGAATAGAATACCGTGAACCTATGTGCCTCTTCAAAAATTTTATCCCTCAAGCCATCGATGGAAACACATAATCTACCTTGGTACTTAAGCACCTGTCTCCTCTTAGGCGAAAGCCTCAATGAATTTGTTGAGAATCGATATTTTCAACTCCATTAATATAGTATCAAGATGTTCTTTAGACTTCACATCAACTACAAAGGTTGATTCAGAACTATGATGGACCATTACATCACCCGTTGGTGGAATCCACTAGTTGGACACCTAACGGGCCAACCTATGCATATCATGAACTAATTTCTTTTTCTCCTCTTCTAATCCAAACTACCCATGGACATTCAACTTAAGGCATCTAACTAATTAGCTTTGTCGAGGTGGTAAATGACACAAATGTCATAATCCTTTAAAATCTCTAACCACCTTCTTTGTCGGAGATTCAAGGCTTTTTTGATAAAAACATATTGAAGACTTTTGTGATTGGTGAAAACATCAACATGTACCCCATATAGGTAAAGTCTCCATATTTTCAAGGCAAACACCACCGCTGCTAATTCAAGATCATGTGTTGGACAATTCTTTTCATGGACCTTGAGTTTCCTTGAAGCATAGACAATCACTTTACCTTGTTGCATAAGGAAAAATCCCAAAGCCACTCGAGAAGCGTCAAAATACACCACAAAGCCATCAGTACCTTCCGATAAGGTCAACACTAGAGCGGAAGTAAGTCTATCTTTCAACTCTTGAAAGATTTCTCACAAGACTTCGACCACACAAACTTAGCTTTCTTTTGAGCCAAGGCCGTCAATAGAGAAGTAATGGAGGAAAAACCCTCAACAAATCTCCTATAATAATCGATCAAACCCAAAAATCTTCTAATATTGGTAGGAGTTAAAGGTCTAGGACAACCTTTAACCGCATTCATCTTCTTAGGATCTACCTTAATACCCTTGCTTGACACAATATGACCAAGGAAGGCTACGAACCTTAACCAAAACTCACACTTACTAAACTTCGCATACAATTGGTGGTCTTTAAGGACTTGCAACACAATTCTCAAACGATGTATATGCTCATTTTCACTCCTTCAATAGATCAAATATCGTCAATAAACATAATTAGAAACATGTCAAGGTATTTATTGAACACTATATTCATTAGGTCCATGAATGCCGCCGGGGCATTTGACAACTCAAATGACATAACCACTAATTCAAAGTGACCGTACCGAGTCCTAAAGGTTGTCATTAGAATTTCAACCCCTCTCACCCTTAGTTGATGGTAACCTGAACAAAGATCTATTTTAGAGAAGTAGTTAACCCTTTGAAGTTGATCAAACAAGTCATCAGATTCTAGGAAGGGGATACTTATCCTTTAGTCACCTTTTTCAGTTGGCAATAGTCAATACACATTCTAAGGGGTCCATCCTACTTTCTCACAAACAACATCGGAGCACCAGATACGTAGTTGAATAAAACCCTTGTCTAGCAAATCCTGCAATTGCTCCTTTAACTCCTTTATTTCAGTTGGAGCCATTCTATAGGGATGATGGCATATAGGTTGTGTATTTGGCAAAAGATCAACGCCGAAGTCTATTTCCTGTTCGGAAGGAATGCCGGGCAATTCGTTGGGAGAAACTTTGGAAAACTCACTCACCATGGGGACTGACTCTAAGGAAGGAGTTTCGGACTCAACATCCACAACCCTTAACGATGTTGTAAATGCACCCCTTGAAGATCATTTTCCTAGCTTTGAGACAAGAAACAAATTGAATTCTAGGGATAGTTAAATATTTGTGTATTTACGTTTTTTTTTTTCAATTTTATACAAGTCATAATATTAAGGTGTGTCAAAATGGTAGGCTAGCCCCTCTTGACCCATCAAATTTGGATGTTTGTGTAGGGTGGACCTAATTTGACCAATGTTGACATCTCTAAATAACGAAGTCACTTATTGATTATATATTTTTTATTAAATTAAAATGGACCATACACGTATAATGTAAAGTACGTGTTTGATTTAAACTAGATAGAACAAGGTAATTTCTTAAATTTAACTTCAATCGTGTTTGTTTAAGCGATTTTGTGTAAAAGAGATTTAGAGAATAACAATTGTGTCAATTTAATGATTATAATTTGAGATCATTACAACACATGAGTTTCAGGACATCAACAATCCAACCAAATGTGAAATTAATAAATTTAATTCCAAATTTTTAATTGGATTGTGTTGTCTTATTTTTCAAGTCAAACGATCCGCCAGTTAATTGAGGCCACTAACAGTCATACATTCTAAACAAAATACTTTCTTTTCTTGTTTACGAAAAGTACAATCAGAACACGTCTTTCATTTCAAAATTTTTAAACCATAAATAAAGTAAAAAATATTGATAAATTTATGATGAAACAATTACTAATATATTATTTTTTAATACTCTCTTTGTGTGATTTTATATGAGGTAGTTTGATTCGGTACGGAGTATAAGAAAGAAATTAAGATTAATTTTAAAATCCGTGATCCAAAATGAATGATAGAAATTTGTGTGACCGTAAACAAGGGCGTAGCTACGTACGGTTTAGGGTGTCCACCTGTCGTCGAGAAATTACATTGTATATATAAGTAAAATAATATATAAAATGTTTAAACAACATATTTTGGACACCCTTAACATAATCACGGATCGGTGGATATGAAATAGAATGAATTCAAGGACAAAGTCGCCGGTATACTGTGATCCAGACCCAGGAAGGGCCAGACATGAATCGGAAAGAGTAACTTTCCTCATAGGAGAAAGGGTGCGCGCTAAAGCTAGAGCAGCTCTTTTTCGCGATATAGGTGTTGTAGCTTAGTTGTTTAAGATGCCTTGAAAGAGCGTCTTTAAGCATTTGTGAGTTCAAATCTCGCTTGCAATAGCTTTAAGCCTCTCATTTTAAATTTTTTTCATGTATATTTTCAAATTTTTTACCTCTTTTTTTTCAAAATTTTTCATGTATAATACGTACTTTTTATTCAAAAATTTACATGTATATTACGTAGTTTAATTTTTAAAATTTCTAGTGCACTCTTTCATCTTTCTTTTTTTCAAATTTTTTCAAGTACATTACATATTTTTTTGGTGTATATTACGTGGTTTTATTTTTAAAATTTCTGGTGCACTGATTAATCCAAATGAAAAATGTACTCGTATACAATTCATGGACACTATTCATGAAATTTCTGGTTGTAAATTATTTTATTAAAGATAAAATAGATATTTTATAGTAAATTATTTCTTAATATAGAAATGTGTCATTCTTTTGGTGACTAACTAATGAGAAAAATAAGTCATATAAATCGAGACAAATAGTGTAACATTTTTCTCGTGTTGGTGGTTGGGTTTGGAGTGGGGGTGGGGGATTTGGAAGCTTTATCATTTTTGTTGTTATTGAACTAATACTAGATCTTTTTTGTCTCATCCATCACTCTTCAATTTCCTTGTTTTTCCCATAATTGACAAAATCATTTTATTGCTAATATAAAAAATATAAACTAGCTACCTACGACTAGGCAAGAAGTGATTTATTTTGGACTTATTAGACTGATTGAACAAGAAATAACTCAATTTAGTTACGTAATTTCACAATTCTTTCTTTTTGTTTTGTCCTTTGTCTTTTTCGAAAATGTTGCTCTATAAATATGTCTAGCTGGAAATGAGTAAATTCCTAGGTGATTCAACTTGATATATATACATATGTATGTTGAGTACATATTTAAGTAAAAGAAGTACTATATGCATATTAATAACTTATATTTTAGATGAAATGATCATGTATATTATTATAGTGCATGCGTAAGTAAAAATTTGGGATTTAAATTTCATTGTCATATTTTAAGAGTATTGCAGAAAAAATCACAAATTTAACTCATAGAAATATAAATTTGTATATGAGGAACATATTAAAAATACAATTTCCTAAATAAAAATATATTCTTTCAAAATTTAAAATTTTTCATTCAGAGAGTCACACACTTTGACAACAAACGTAAACTATAAAATTAAAAAAGTAAACTGAATAGATACTGCAAATAATTTTCTATGGTATATACCAATTACACCAATGATCACATTACTCAAAATTATGAACGCTACAAAAACATCATATTTTATTTTATTAAATAGGGGTAGGGTTAAGGGGTAGGTTAGGGGAAAGGATGATGAGCATATTACAAGAACTGTCACTGATAAAATAAAAGTATATGTAGTAAATTAACTGAGCTACGTATTAAAATACTATAACATAATTAAATTCTAATCATAGAGAACACCTTCTCAAGATGTTTAGCCTTGAGACCAAGATACTCTTTCACTGTCACATTTCTATATTTTAGTACAACACCATCATTATCCTGAGAAGAAACTAATGGTGAAATTATAGACTCAACTTGAGGTCCAAAAAAATAAGCCAAAGAAACCCTATGCTTAGTTTGATCCACAAGAACTCGATGATAAACCGATGGAAATTCACCATTAGAGAGTATATGAAGAAGATCGCCTACATTAACAATGAGGGCATCGTTGGAAACCGGAGCAATTGAAGTCCATCCTTGGTCTTTTTTCAAGATTTGAAGACCCTTTGTATTATTTGTTTGATGGAGTATTGTTAGGAATAAGGAATCTGTGTGAGGAGCTAACCCCAGTGCGTGGTAAGGGTTAGGACAACATGGATATGAATTTAACTGTAGGGCTCCTTCAAATTCAAATGAATTAATTGAATGTTCATGAGATGGTTGTAAGTAGTTGAGGATGAACATGCAGAGTTGGAAGGATAGAACTTTCATCTTCGTTTGATAATTTTCCATCACATCACTGTAAGAACCATCACAAATAATCAAAATAAAGAACCATTATATTACTCCTGCGTCTCAAATTATTTATCGTGATTTCTGAAGGTAAAAAATTGTCCAAATTATCCACATAATTAAATTTATGTATAGCTTGAGAGAAATATAAATATTTTGTAGAATGTACTTACCAAAATTTCTTATAGTCATTTGGCCAAAGTTCCTTAGCATGATCAAGTGGTGAATCCACAATTGTGAACCCTTCATGCCACATGAACTTTGAGAAAAACGGCGTAATTCGAGCTGTGCCATAGCCGGTGACACCATTAGTTGATCTTACGACCTTCACCTTTTGTTCAGTAGGCAAGGCAAAAAGTCGCCTTGCCTGAGATTCAACTTCATCAAAATATTTTAAAGAAATTCCATGATTAACAACTTGAAATATTCCCCATGTTTTACATGCATGGCCCATAAGTTCCACAACATTAGGGTCTATAAGATCAATTATTGGGACATTAGGGTTTTTGTCATTATGACTAGTTGGGACATTATTGATGTTAGGCCATAAATGAGAGTTTGGGACTTCTTGGATTGATTGAAAATCTATAGGAAGAATGTGTTGAAGGCTTAGAGGGTTTTCTTTGTAAGCTTCTTCAAGAGTAGAAGTAGTCATTATTTTGGACTCTTGAGGGAAAAAAACAAATGTTGTACATTAATAAGTATATAGTAGTTTTTTCCCTTGAAATACATATAGGGTCGGAAAGTAAAGATCTTTTTACACATTGATTAGTTGCTCATTTTTGAAATATGTGTCGTCAATAAGTAGGTTCTCAATTTTGACTGATTAAGTTATCATATAATTCCAGATTTTGAATTAAACATTTAAATATTTTCTTTAAATATCTATTTGAATACATTTAAATTATTTCTTTAAATATATGTTTGACTTGGATTTTGAATCAATACGTTTAAACTTTTTCTTTTAATTATCCGCTTAACTTTTATTTTGGATTAATCTTACAATTTATCTTATACTTTATCGCATATATCATGTAATTTGATCGTCAAATATTTTCAGCTCCCTTAAAAGAATCAAATCTTGGATTTTTAAGATATTCATTTACAATTTTCTTAAAAAATATTGTATGTTCAAACACAAATTTTCAAAAATTATGTCAAAACTAATTTTAATGCGTATATAATAAATATTAAATTTCTTTTGCATGTTTATCTTTTTGTATTTTAATATCTTCTGGATAAAATTTTTTACCCACTACTAAATGGGATACGTTTAATCTTTCACCTCTGGAAAAAATAAAAGTAGCTAGCCATCGTCTTTTTGATCATCTAAGCTTATAATATAACGTTAAACATGAGCCATAATGCAGAAATAGACAAGTGTAACAGTCCTCGATATGTTTGAAGATGACAAAAGTGAAATTGAAACAAGACTACTACGCAGTCAAAAAATGATACAGCTGAATTTTCCTTGAATATATATACATACATATATACATACATACATATATATGTATGTATATATATATATACATATATATGTATATATATACATATATATATATATATATATATATATATGTATGTATGTATGTATATATATATATATGTATATATATATACATACATATATATATATGTATATATATACATACATATATATATATATGTATAAAATAACCCAACCCTACCCAAATCATCTTCTCCACTCCACTTACCCCAACCCTGTATTTTCTCCACTCTTCCCCCACTCAACCAACGTCTTCTCCATGTTTACCACTCTAACCCCAACATCATCTTCTCGAGTAGAATAAAAAATCCACACATACCCCTACTCAAATCTAATTTGAAATTATTCATGAATTGTGACTTTCCATTTATCTTCTTTACTGTAGTAGAGGTTTTCACATTTCTTCTTTTAATTTTTATTATACCATTATATTATGAGTCCAATGCGTTTAAGTTCATTTTTTTTTTCTTTGGAACATTATCAAATTTATTTCTCCATAAAAGGAGTTAAAGTTTGAAAAAAAAATGATTTAACAAGTCTTTCACGCGTCCGTAATGAGTGCATTACACTCTCAATGACATGTCAGCGAAAAGTGTCAAAATAACATAGCGAAATATGACATGAGATATTTAAAATGAATAAAATTTAATTGAAATGTCAAAGTAAAAATTGGTGCTAACTTTAGAGGGCCACAAATAATTCCACCTAATAATTATAAATATTGGATGGGTCATGTAAAACTCGGTTGAAGGAATAAATTATTGAAGGTATATGACTATATTATAAATGTTTAATTTTGTTGCACTTATTCGTTCATTAACTTTTTTAAAAAAAATTAATATTATATATTTTGTAACTCCACCACTCAATTTTTTTATTTACTGTTCTGGGTAGGATTTTTTTTTGATCTTGTACTTAATGTACTAATTAAATCGATCAAAATTCATATTTTAAATGTCTAATTTTTGTTAGTATCACTTTTGTTTGCTAGTGAATATTATTCAATGATTTTGATGTTTACCAGATAGGTTTGTTTTATTTGATCTATTTATTATTAGACCATGAATTAAGCAGAAAAGAATAAAACGTTTTCTTCATAAGAAAGGAGTAGTCTCGCTTATTTAGGTTTTCTTTTTGGATTTGAAGTTAAAGTTAAAAAAGTTAGGAAACATTATCCTACAATATTTTAAGCAACCAACACGCTAGATATATTTATTCGTACAAAGGTGTAAAGAGTTAAAAAATGCGATAACATCACTTACAACCCATCTAAGGAAAGTAGAAAGCCGAGCAACTTTGTGTACTAACAAAGTAGAAATTTTTCCTAAATTATGTGCTACTAAATTCCAAGACTTTAAAATATGCATTACATTAACCACTTCAAAGTCGTACTTCATAAGGTTCCAAATGTCTTTACAAGTAGTCTCTATCTTTCATGAGACTATAGTTCTTTGTAGTACCATATCCACCACATTCTTTTGCATCTGATAAGATTTGCACCTTTTTGTTGACCCCTTTTCTGTCGCATTTGTTAGGATTGAATTCACGCACACACACTAGATGAATGAAGAACACAAGAACTTTCAAGAGAAAAAGAAGATCAAATATTTCGTGGTAACACCTCGTGAATAAACTTCCACGGCGGTGAGGTATATTTATATTAATAAATCAGAGTATTTTTAGTTACAGAGAATAAATAGAGAATAAATAGGAAAGCCTAAAATTTAGGTCAGTTATATATATTAATCAGGCTCCCCCACCTAACAATTCTCCCACTTGGAGACTCACTCAGTCATCCAAAAAATACATTTTAAAAAAAAATCTCTTTATCATCAACATCTTTACCGCACCGCAATATCTGTAGCAACAACTACAGAAGACCAACCGAGGTTTTACATAACCTCAGTTTCCCAACATCAACACATTTCGTCAACATGTCTGCCGGGTTCTTTGCACCCTCTATCTTCTCCAAGCACATATCACCATCCTCCACTGCCCTGCGAGTGAAATGATATCGCCTTCTGATGTGCTTTGTCTTCGAATAATAGACTGAATTTTTTACCAACTGTATGACACTCTGGCTATTTGAGTAAAGAATCTTCTCGCTCTGCTTCTTGCCTAATTCCTCAAGATAATCTGCCAGCCATATCATCTCTTTCCCAGCTTCAGCTATTGCCACATACTCAACTTCAATAGATGAAAGAGAAACACACTTCTAAAGCCTGAACATCCAACTCACTGCTATTCCACCTATGGTGTAAATGTAACCGGATGTATTCTTGCTCGAGTCAACATCCCCACCAAGATCATCATCCACAAAACCCTGTAGAATCACCTTGCCTTTGCCAAAACAAAGTGAAGTACTGGATGTACCTCTCAGATATCTCAGAAGCCATTTCACAGCTTCCCAATGCTCTTTCCCAGGGTTCACCATGTACCTGCTAACAACTCCCACTGCATGTGCTATATCAGGTCTAGTGCAGACCATAGCATACATCAAACTACCAACTACTGAAGCATATGAACAAGTGCCATGTGATCACGCTCCTCGACAGTCTAGGGTGACTGCTCCTTTGACAATTTAAAGTGATTTGCCAATGGAGTAGTCCTGGGTTTAGCATCATTAACCCTGAATCTGCTCAGCACCTTCTCAATGTACAACTCCTAAGATAGATTTAAAGTGCCAGCAAATCTATCCCTTAGAAATCTTCATCCCCAAATTCTGCTTTGCTTGACCCAAATCTTTCATCCCAAACGCTGCAAACAACGTTGTCTTCAGATTGTTAATCTCCCTCATACTAGATCCTGCAATCAACATATCATCCACATAAAAGAGTAGAAAGACATATGAATCAGTGTATTTCTTGAAGTAGCAACAAGGATTCTTTTCAGCTTTGTAGAATCCACTCTTGGTCATTAAGGAGTCAAACTTCTTGTACCACTGCCTTGGTGCTTGCTTTAGTCCATACAAGCTCCTGGTGAGCTTGCACATCATGTGTTCCTTGCGTGGAACGACAAATCCTTCCGGTTGCTGCATATAGATCTCTTTGTCCAGATCTCCATGTAAAAACACTGTTTTTACATCCATTTGCTCTAGATGCAAATTCTCCGATGCAACAACACTCAACAGAATTCGAATAGAGGTTAACTTCACAACAGGAGAGAATGTTTCAGCATAATCAATACCTTCCCTTTGTGAATATCCCTTAACCCTAAACGAGCCTTAACCTTCTTTTGCTATCTGGTTCAGTCTTGATTCTGAACACCCACTTGTTCTGCAAAGCTCTCTTCCCTGCAGGTAACTCAGTCAACACCCATGTGTCGTTCTTCTCAAGTGACCTCATCTCATCATCCATGGCTTGCTCCCACTTGATCGAATCCTCCACCTGTAGGGCCTCATCAAAAGACTCTGGTTCCCCCTCATCAGTCAACAATAAATAGTGTAATGAAGGTGAATACCTATCTGGTGCCCTGATGGATCTGGATGATCTCTTTAACACCTGCTCAGGTGTAACTTTCTCCACTTCAGATTCTTCAGTAGGAGTTGGTTGAATATCTGCTTTGACATCTCTGGGGTTACTCTTCTTCAACTTAACCTCAACTCCCACTTTCTTTGTAATGTCTAGAACCTTCTGCTCTCTATCCTTTTACAGGAGAGACTCATCAAATATCACGTCACAATGTCTTAGGATCTTTCTGTTCTTTTCATCCCAAAACCTGTAACCAAACAAAACCATAGCCTATGAAGTAACACTTCACAACCTTGGCATCAAGCTTGTCTCTCTTTTCTGGACCATGTTTATACACCCTGCAGTGGTGTACAAGGTTCCAGATTTGGTGCCACGAGCTACTACCATAGCACCTTTCACGATCTTCCACAAACCTTTCCCAAACTCTACTGCATATCCCGTGGTATCCAACTGACCAATAGAGATCATATTTTTCTTGATCCTAGGAATATATCTGACATCCTCCAATGTCCACTGGTTTCTCGAGGTGATCTTTATGCAAACATCCCCCTTTCCTTCAATCTCTAAGGCTTTATTGTCAGCAAGATATACTTTTTCAAAATTTCCAAATTTGAAGTTTTGGAACAACTCCTTGCTTGGAGACGAATGGAGAGATGCACCAGAATACAAAATACATGATTCAACCGAGCTGTTCACACTAAGGATTTGAGCATCCCCAATGTCCTCTGCTGAATTTACAGAATCATTGTCATCTCCAAATTTCTGATTCTATTTCTTCTTAGGCTTTGTACAGTTCATCCGGAAGTGCCCTTTTTCTCCACAGTTCCAACAAGTCACGTTTGATCTTTTAAGGGATTTTCCTCGATTTTTTGATTTTGATCGACCATGTTAATTTTGGCCCTTCGTCTTACTTCTCCCCCTTCGATCAAAGCTGAGAGCACTGCCCGATGAATCTCCCACTTTTTGTTTGCGAATACTTTCACTAAGAACAACATCACGGATTTCATCAAACTTCAGTGTCTCAGATTCATGGGAACTGCTAATCGCAGCAACAACAGTATCCCAAGACTCGGGCAGAGATGGCATCAAAATCAACGCCTTAATTTCATCTTCGAAATTAATATCCACAGAATTGAGTTGACTCACAATCATATTGAACTCGTTTATATGATCAGAAACAGATCCATTCTCAGAAATCTATAAATTGAACAATCTATGCGTCAAATATACCTTGTTCATAGCCGATGGTTTTTCATACATGTTTGACAGTGCCTTCAACAAACCTGACGTAGTCTTCTCCTTCACAATGTTGAACGCCACGTTTCTTGACAAAGTCAACCAGATCAACCCTAGAGCCTGGCGATCCTTGAGTTTCCACTTCTCTTCTGTCATGGATTCCGGCTTCACCCCGGTCAACGGTTCATGAAGATCTATCTGGTAAAGATAATCTTCAATCTGCATCTTCCAGAAACTGAAATTGGATCCATCAAACTTCTCGATTTCAAGCTTCGAACTATCCATCTTCTGTGATCGTGTTGAATCAACCTGGCTCTGATACCAGTTGTTAGGATCGAATTCACGCACACACACTACCTAACAACAGTCTCTATCGTCATACGAATTGCAATTTCTTTAGCACTAATTACTTTCCAACATATTGAATTTAGGTATCAAAGGCATGGAGGAGGTTACCATAACTATCCATAGCCACCACACCAATACTTCCCGTCTTTGTTTCCTTATGTACACTAGCATCTGCAAACACAACAATACCATCTTGTGCCATAGTTATATTTCTATCATCCTTACAAGAAGGTATAACTATAGGGAAAAATGGATGGATCAAATTTCTTTCATAATCATGGAAATAAAGTAGAGCTTTATCAACAATACCATTAGGATAAGAAATTTCTCCATTGCAACTCATCGAATTTTTAGCCTTCCAAATTTTCCACATAATACAGATAATTTAATAATCTCAGTGGAGTCTAGATAATTTTTAACATTGTAAGACGATCATTCCACCAGTTAGCTGTTGTTCATCTTGTATTTCTAAGATACTTAGATTAAAACTTTGAAGAACTTGGTAAGACACAACAAAGTTTAAGAACATTTTCACATCTAGAAAATAAAAACTAGTAGAAAAATTAGGATAAAAAATAGATTAGAAAAAAGATACGAATTTTTTTTGTTCAAGAAGAATGTTATTAGTCTGGGTTTAAAGAATCTTACTGATTCCAATAAACTTTGTAGAAACACGAAGTTATCAAAGTTTAATGAACCAGCGAAGAGCAGAAGAATAGAAATTAATTCTCAAATATAAAATCTGTAACACATACAAAAATCTGGAAAACAAACAGAAGATCAAGCCTACTGAAAGCACAATGCTCCCCTAAAGAAATTATTCTCCTCTAGTATCTGATACGCTCAAACTTACTTCTCAAATGAGAAGTAAAGCGGTCGCGTCAAGTAAATAACCCAACTAGTAAGGTTGGGATCGTTCCCACGAGGAAAATAGTCTAGACTTAACTCCAACTTGTTATTACTATTGTTCGGTTGATGACTTTCTTAAAAAGTAAAAGCATAAAAGGGGGGTTTTGTACTTCCTAATAAAATAAAAATAACTAACGAACTTGACAGAGACACTTAACAACTTTTAATGTTGATTTTTAATCAAGTAATCAAAGTAACTAGGGTTTACGTGTTCCCCACAGGTTCATAACTTGATAATTCTAGCTATAACAATTCTTTCCTAGTATCTTGCATGCAAAGTGATAAGCTATGTATTTCTAAATCCTTAGTCCGGCATCTAGAAAATCTCACTCCGCACCTTGGTCCGGTTATGTGTGTTGCTTTCCTAACCCTTATCCTTACCTCATATTAAGCATCATATTCGATATTTGACTCAGTTATTACCTCGTACCAATCAATACTAGCCTATTAGATAGTATACACTAAATCTATGTTAATAATTCTTTTCCTATTATCTACCTCCTTGGTTCGGCAAGTAGCATTAAGGCGAGTTCTAACGTTGATCATCCGTTAAAAAAATTTCTAAGCGAAAGAATTATTAATACATGCAAGACACTATTCTAGACCTGTTATTTTAGCTAGGGTTTATCTCATTATTTGCCTATGGTTCCCACAACCCTAGTTATAGAGTTTAGTTCCTCATAACCATAAACACAATATTCAAATATATTAAACAAGAATTCATGTACTTACTTTAATGAGAAAGAATAAACTCTGAAAATTTGCTTGATTAATCAACAAGAGTTACTTGTAAGAATCTCCAATAATAAAAAACTCAGAAAAACAAAGTCTAATAATATGATGTTAAATCTCCCCGAGTCTAACCCCAAAAACAAGGTTTTTTCTAACTATTTATAAAAACCTAATTAAACAAGGATTCTAATTACTGGAAATCTGTCAAAACGCGGCTGGGTCAACGGACCACGCGAAGGAACGTTGTCGTCATGACGGACCGTCGTGGGCTCCGTCGCCCCATACTTGGTGCAATTCTTCTGCTGCTTTCTTCATTCCCCTCGACGGCAATTGTGACGGACCATCACAGGCACGACGGTCCGTCGAGGGTCTTCGTTACCAAATACTTCAACTCTTGGAATCTGGGTACTGGGATCACTTCTCTGATCTTCGCGACGAACCTGCAGGACGGACCGTCATATCCATGACGGACCGTCACAAGCTTCGTAATCCCACACTTGGTCAGACTTCCCCATCTTCCTTCAGCAGCTTCTCTATGCTGCCACCTACGGACCGTCACAAGCACGATGGACCGTCATAAGCTCCGTAGGTGGTCTCTTCTGCATTTTTCGCTCAAAATCTCCGCATTCAGCTTTAGACCGATTTCCTGCAAAACAAAGAAAAACTTATATCAAAATTAGCACAAAAAGGGCTTTCGGACACACTAAACTTAAGGAAAAAGTATTAATTATACCGTGAAATCACGGTATATCAACACCCTCAACTTAAATTTGTTGTTTGTCCTCAAGCGACGCACTATGACTCACTACACCATCTTTGTACTATAGTATTCATGTTTTATCCTTTGCAATCATTTGGCTATCAATCCCGACTAATCCCATCAAATCTATGCATGCTATCACTATTAGGCTTGACTTTTGTGGGATTCGAACATGACACAGACTCACCATGCACTAACGCCTATCCTCTTCAATTGCTCACCGAGGTGCTAACAATTCCGGTATTGCAACTAGTGTCCTCGCTTTAGAACAAAATTCTCATTTTTCACACAATGATTCCAGTTTGAGTATAAGGATTACATTTCAACACTCGCTCTCAGAATAAAGTCACACTCATTCATACCTATTGCCATAAGCTTGCCCTTATTTTCACTGCCTTAAGTTCGCTATACAACCCTTAGGATCACGATAGGACTTTTTTAAGCTTGTAACGTAGGCTCAGAGTCAGGTAGGGTATATTTAGGTATACTTTAGTGACTTTTTTCCCTCCTTGACATGTCGGCTAAACCTTCCGCTCTATATTAATTTATCTCGCCCAGTTTCTCCTATTCTTTCACCTTGATGTTTCCCTCCTTTCTTCATTTGTGTAAGTGATTTTTTTCTTTTCTTGTTTGTAATTCTTGAATATTTCCCTCTTTTTTTTTTCAAAGAGGTCTTGAGTCACTTTACTTTTGTTCTTTCTCTCTCTTTGTTCTTTCAACCCCACTTTCCAGAGCATTCCTCAAAACAGCCACCCTCAACTCATGGCTTTGCCATGAGTCAAGGTACACAATATCCAAAATCGGGTCAGGGCCATAACGAAGGTTGTTTATACATTAGCCACCCTCAACTTATGCTTTTGGCATAAGCTGAGGTACACATGTCCAAGGAGGGACCAGGGCCAACATATTGTTCCCAGAAAAGATCAGTTGGGGTGAAAAAGAAAGGTCTAATTTTAAGCTCAAATTATTTGGATCAACGAAGGATAACTTTCATTTGGTTTCTTTTATTTAGGCTAGAAATGGGCTATATTGAATAAGGGCCTATGATCCTTTCCTAATTGTATGTTACAACTTACTTTTAGCAGGACTAACCAGGCAAGTTCTAGCTTAGTATCAGTAGTGGACTATTCAACTTTCCTCACACTAACTTGACATCTCATCACTATACCAGATTATCAGACACCTAGTTCGACTTGAAGGTTTAGGGTAGTGCAATGGTGTAACTCTATTTCATGTTTAGATCCACACAATTATCAGTTACTACGCCTTTTCATGCAACCTTTTCCAGTTTTATCGGGATATCATTTCAGCCATCATGCTTCAGAGTTAAACTATGTACAACAGATATAACGTGCTGGTTCAACAAAAAAAATAATCAGTCTTTTGGGGAAAAAGAACACAGGCAAGAAAACCCCAAAAGAGGATAGTGAGTTGGGCTACTCAGACTTCACCCTAACACTCACTTTCTATTTACCCCACCCCCAACAAAAAAGCATGCAATTGTCCCCAATGCATAAAAAAATCTAAAGATTAGAGGGGTAGGTGAAGCAAACCTGTGGCGCATAGCGCCGTCGATCAACAAGCTGGTGGGTCTGGTTTCTCAGAACCCACATCCTCTGTAATCTGGACACCCTCAGTGATGTCCTCAGCAACAACTGCACCCTCAGTAGTGCCTCTTGCTGTCTCTACAGTGCGGGAGCTAGACGCCCCAGGCGCTATCTGTGATGCTCTGATCTGGTGTGCCTCCGCCTCAGCAAGTGAGGCTCTCCTCGCGGCCTCCATCTCTCGGCGCTCCTTCTTTCTTACTCGCGCCTCATCCTCTGATCGACCCCTCCGCCTCTTGGCACTCTCTCTCGCGGAAGATGGGGGAATGTCTGGAGTAGAAAACACAACCGCCAATACAGTATCCTCAGCAGGCTCGACAGACTCTGACACTCTTGCCGCTAGGATCGTGTCGATGTCTGCACGAAGACTGGCGACTGCAGCCTAGAGAGTCGACACATCTACCGGAGGGGCTGGTCGAGCTAATACTCTCAATTCAAAGGCATCGAGGCGCTGGTTAACCTCAGCAATCTTCCGCTGCATCTGAACTGTCAGCCTCATCAGACGAGGCCGATGCTGCAGCAGTGGCGAGTGCGGGAACCTCAGCAGATCCTGAAGCTTCCTCGGACCAGGATGCTCCCAAGGAGCCAGACGCTCCTTCCTCGTTTGTGGCCGACCCAGAGGGTGTGTCGGTCAGTGTGCGCTCCTCATCAGACTGGGAGGCAGTGACTACGCCGGACGCCACCGTCTTGGGTGTGGCTCTGGGGGCACGTGTAGCACGGGAAGGAGCGGAGGTGCCTGGGGGCATGTATTCAGGGTCCCGCTCATCATCAGACCTGATGATCAAGCGTGCAGACGGGGCGACAGACTTAGATCACCCGCGTGCATAAGTGCGGTCTTGCTTGGGTGCCATAGTCGATAGTACCTGTAAAGGGGCAATGTTAGTATGAGTAGTGGCAATCAAATCAGGCAAGATCATATGACATGAAACTTTAAAAAAATGTGTTAGTAATATTGAAACTGTACCACACGACGGGACCTATGACGGCTCGTCGTGACTATGATGGACCGTCATGAGGTCCGTCGTGTTATACTTGGTATATGTATATATAAGGAACCCTGAAGGAGGGGTCGCTGACCATCATGACGGTTAAGCAGGACGGACCGTCGTGGGTATGACGGTCCGTCGTAAGGGTCCGTCATTGGACACTTAGAAAATGATGGGAGAACCTTAGAAGAGGGTTCTCTGACCATCATGACGGTCGTGCAGGACGGACCGTCGTGGGTGTGACGGTCCGTCGTAAGTGTACGTCGTTGGACACTTGGAAAATTTTTGGAGACCCTTTTCAAAGGGGTCTCTGACCATCATGACGGTCGTGCAGGATGGACCGTCGTGAGTATGACGGTCCGTCGTAAGTGTCCGTCGTTGGACACTTGGAAAATTTTTGGAGACCCTTTTCAAAGGGGTCTCTGACCATCATGACGGTCGTGCAGGACAGACCGTCGTGTGTATGACGGTCCGTCGTAAGTGTCCGTCGTTGGACACTTGGAAAATTTTTGGAGACCCTTTTCAAAGGGGTCTCTGACCATCATGACGACCGTGCAGGACGGACCGTCGTGAAGACAACGGTCCGTCACAGGCGTCGTTGGGGAGGGTGCTAGGGCTTATGCGACTGACCTTACGACGGTCCATCGTGAATACGATGGACCGTTATCGGGGTCTCGTTCTGAATATCAGAGACAGAATTGTAGCCCTAAGCAACCCCAATGAACACATATGGTCGTGTAGTGTTGTGGACCTCTATGTGTCTATCCCAACTACCTAGGAAACTATTAATGTGAAATCACCTATGTCTGGGGTTATTATCATGGCAAATTCAAACATTTAGAGCCTAGGTCTAGACATAATCATATCAAGGTAACAAGAGACGACTAGGAACGAAATAATAACTAATAAACAAAAATATAAGAGAAATGAGTACAAATTTAGAGACACATACCTTGGAAATGGATAAAACACAAGTGGGGAATGATTCAGGTGGCAAGGTAGATACCAAAAACAGCAGCACCGACAAGTAACTGATAGTAATAAGGTTGGGGAGATTGTGGAAGTAATGATCAGTGGGGGAAATGTGGAAGTGGAAAAGAGAGGGGAGATGAGAGGAAGTGGAATTAATGGGGTGGAATATGGAGGGATGGGGAGTATAAACGGTCAAATTTTGGAAAGGGGTCCAGCCGGGTCGGGTCGGGTTAATTTCATTAATCGCGCGACGGTACCCTGACGACGGTCCATCGCACATGCGACGCCCCGTAGTGGTGTCCATCGTGTGTGCCCTAATTTCAAAAATGACAGAAATACGTACCTGGTGTGACGGTGCATACGACGGTCTGTTTCACAGGCGACGGTTCGTCGTTGTATCTGTCAGTGGCTACTGCGGAGTAGTTTTCTGCAGAATTTCCTGGTGATGTGCCTGCAAATTTAAAACCCATTTATAGAAAAATGCTACCATTATTAAAAAGACGACAAGTATTCGGTTGCCTCCCAACAAGCGCCAGATTTAACGTCGCGGCACGACTGGGGCCACTTGATTACTCAGACTTCATCAAGATGGCATGCCTCTATCACTTTATTCCCCGATGCTTTATGCCCAAAATAGAGTTTTATTCTATCTCTATTCTTCTTAAACCGCACTCCCTCCTTGGCTTTTAACTCAACTGCCCCATGAGGGAATATTTGGGTAATCAAGTAAGGGCCAGTCCATTTGGACTTGAGCCTACCTGGAAGAAAAGGCACCCCAGAACTATCTACAAGTACCAAATCCCCAACCATGAACTCTTGTTTTGCAAATTTTTGTTCAGTCCCCTTCTTCATCTTTTCTTTGTGGGATATGGCAGATACCGATTGGAGCTCACCACTCTGCCTCATGGTCCTACAAATGTTGAAGGTTGCTTCTTCATTATTCAACCGAAATGTCATCTGTCCCTTCTCCATGTCAACTAAGGCTCTACCTGTAGCAAGAAATGGCCTCCCAAGAATAATGTGCACCTCGAAATCGACTTCACAATCAAGAATCACAAAATCTGCTGGAAAGATGAATGACTCCACTTTTACTAGCACATCATGGAGTATCCTTATGGGCTTTTTCACAGTCCGATCGGCCATCAGTAGCCGCATCGCAGTGGGTTTTGGATCCCCCAAACCCAACTTCTTGTAAATTGAGAGGGGCATTAGATTTATGCTTGCCCCCAGATCACATAATGCTTTTGCAAAATGTAATGACCCAACTGTGCAAGGAATAGTGAACGCACCCGGATCTTCTTTCTTTTGTACTAGGGATCTTGTAGCGATAGCACTACAATGTTGCAATCTATCATCATCCTCAAACGTGACCGATCTTTTCTTGGTGACCAGATCTTTCATAAATTTGGCATAACCGGGCATTTGTTCTAGAGCTTCTACCAAAGGGACATTGATAGAGAGCTGCTTCAACATTGTTATGAAGCGCCGGTATTTACCATCCTCAGTCTTTTTCACTAATCTCTGAGGGAAGGGTGGTGGTGGCCTAGGCATGGGGATTACCTTGATAGGTACTTCTGCATCTGTTCCATTACTTTCATCTGTTTCACCACTACCCTTTACCACCTTATCATTATCCTTTCTTACATTTTTCTCAGCAGATGGCATGGGTGGGTCAATGGTTTGCCTACCACCTCGAGTAGTAATTTCCATGCAGTGTGCATCATTCTTTGGATTTTGGATAGTGTTGCTAGGAAGAGTGCCCGGTTGCCGTGTGTTCACTGTCGCAGATAATTGGGCCACTTGCAATTCGATCTGTTTAATCGAAATTTTGTGTGTGTCCACTTTTTGCCCAATACTAGCTAACTCACCTCTTAATTCTTTAATGTGTTCATCACTAGCATCGAACCTCCTCATCATTTTGTGCAACATATCCTCAACTCGCGCCATACTATCTCCACCATCCCTAGGAGTAACTTCACGATTTTGAGGAGGAACATAGGGTCCACTCCTGTCGTTTCTATTACCATAGTTACTCTTGTTGAAGTTGTTATCGCGGTTATAGTTACCATCTCGGACATAATGACCCTCACGGTTGTAGTTACCATAGTTTTGACCTTGGTTACCTTGACCTTGACGCCAATTATCCTGATTTGAGCCTTGGGCGCTTGGTCGGAAACCCCCCATTTGTTCATTGACTGCATAGGAATCCTTCTCATAGTAACATTCACCCTTAGGGGGTGGTGGTTTAGCCAAGTAGTTGACTGCATTAATCTTTTCTGCACCCCCAGTGACATGTTTAGTACCAACCCAAGCTCAGTTCTCATCTGAGCCATTTCTTCCCGAATATCATCTGTGGCTGGGTTGTGAGTGGACTGCACTGCGAAGGTGTTTCTCCCTGTATCGGACTTCCTAGTACTCCAAGCTTTGTTGTTACGGGAGATTTTCTCTAATTTCTCAGCAATCTCAGCATAAGGGCATTCTCCATAAGATCCACCTGCTATAGTGTCCAACACCGCTTTATTGTTATCATCTTGTCCCCTATAGAAGTATTCCTTTAGTGACTCATCATCAATACGGTGATTTGGGACATTTCTCAAGAATGAGGTGAATCTATCCCAAGAACTACTAACTGACTCTCCTGGTAGTGCCACAAAGTTATTCACCCTGTCTTTGTGGTTTAATTTCTTGGAGACCGGATAGTAGCGTGCTAAGAAGACATCCCGTAATTGGTTCCAGGTGAAAATAGAGTTGTATGGGAGCTCAGTAAACCACATAGCAGCCTCTCCCGTCAGTGAGAGAGGAAACACTCTGAGACCTATTACATCTAGATCCAAATCAGGCCTCCCCACACAACTCTTACACACTGCCCTTACCTTAGCTATATGGGCATGTGGATCCTCAGAAGGTAGCCCTGAAAACAAACCTTTGGCAGTGAGCATTTGCATCAGACTACTAGTTACCACAAAAGTGTGGCCTGTAGGTAGAGGAGGCAAAACCAGTGGCCCGTCCGAATCTGCTATGTTATCATAGCCTCTGTAGTATGCTTGGGGCCGTGGAGCGGGATTCTGTCCCCTCTGTTGATGTTCACCCGGAGCATCGGGAAACATCTGACCATGAACATCAGCCGGAGCTGGGATGTTCTGGTTTGGATCCTTATCATTGATTCCCAAGTTACGATTCATGTTTCGCAGTGTACGTTCTAGCTCGTGATCGTAGGGGAACAATGGTTCTCTTCCTCTCTGTGTATTTGGCATACAAGGAGGATAATTCTGAAAAGGAATCAAAAACAATAAAACAAAGTAAAATCCAGAAAATATCAACTAAACTATAGTAAGAAGTTCAAGTTAATCTAAAAGCTAAATTCCCCGGCAGCGGCGCCAAAATTTGATACGCTCAAACTTACTTCTCAAATGACAAGTAAAGCGGTTGCGTCAAGTAAATAACCCAACTAGTGAGGTTGGGATCGTTCCCACGAGGAAAATAGTCTAGACTTAACTCCAACTTGTTATTACTATTGTTCGGTTGATGACTTTCTTAAAAAGTAAAAGCATAAAAGGGGGGTTTTGTACTTCCTAATAAAATAAAAATAACTAACGAACTTGACAGAGACACTTAACAGCTTTTAATGTTGAGTTTTAATCAAGTAATCAAAGTAACTAGGGTTTACGTGTTCCCCACAGGTTCATAACTTGATAATTCTAGCTATAACAATTCTTTCCTAGTATCTTGCATGCAAAGTGATAAGCAATGTATTTCTAAATCCTTGGTCCGGCATCTAGAAAATCTCACTCCGCACCTTGGTCCGGCTACATGTGTTGCTTTCCTAACCCTTATCCTTACCTCATATTAAGCATCATATTCGATATTTGACTCAGTTATTACCTCGTACCAATCAATACTAGCCTATTAGATAGTATACACTAAATCTATGTTAATAATTCTTTTCCTATTTCTACCTCCTTGGTCCGGCAAGTAGCATTAAGGCGAGTTCTAACGTTGATCATCCGTTAAAAATATTTCTAAGCGAAAGAATTATTAATACATGCAAGACACTATTCTAGACCTGTTATTTTAGCTAGGGTTTATCTCATTATTTGCCTATGGTTCCCACAACCCTAGTTATAGTGTTTAGTTCCTCATAGCCATAAACACAATATTCAAATATATTAAACAAGAATTCATGTACTTACTTTAATGAGAAAGAATAAACTCTGAAAATTTGCTTGATTAATCAACAAGAGTTACTTGTAAGAATCTCCAATAATCAAAAACTCAGAAAAACAAAGTCTAATAATTTGATGTTAAATCTCCCTGAGTCTAACCCCAAAAACGAGGTTTTTTCTAACTATTTATAAAAACCTAATTAAACAAGGATTCTAATTACTGGAAATCTGTCAAAACGCGGCTGGGTCGACGGACCACGCGACGGAACGTCGTCGTCATGACGGACCGTCGTGGGCTCCGTCGCCCCATACTTGGTGCAATTCTTCTGCTGCTTTCTTCATTCCCCTCGACGGCAATTGTGACGGACCGTCACAGGCACGACGGTCCGTCGAGGGTCTTCGTTACCAAATACTTCAACTCTTGAAATCTGGGTACTGGGATCACTTCTCTGATCTTCGCGACGAACCTACAAGACGGACCGTCATATCCATGACGGACCGTCACAAGCTTCGTAATCCCATACTTGGTCAGACTTCCCCATCTTCCTTCAGCAGCTTCTCTACGCTGCCACCTACGGACCGTCACAAGCACGACGGACCGTCATAAGCTCCGTAGGTGGTCTCTTTTGCATTTTTCGCTTAAAATCTCCGCATTCAGCTTTAGACCGATTTCCTGCAAAACAAAGAAAAACTTATATCAAAATTAGCACAAAAAGGGCTTTCGGACACACTAAACTTAAGGAAAAAGTATTAATTATACCGTGAAACCACGGTATATCAGTATCCGAGGTTTGATTTGGAATATGTTCTCCCAGGATAGAATCATATCAATCACCAGTGTATTGTTACCCAAAACGCTGGTGTCAACGAGCCTCTCAACGGTAGTAAAGTACACTTAAATTACTAGATTTAGTAATAGTAGAAGAAGTTCAGAAATTCTATTTTTAAAATGAGAAGAAATCCCTTAATATATAGAAAACAAAGGGTAGTGCGAAAAGGAGCTTATTTTGCATTACTGAAAAGGTCACAAACCTTTGAAAAAGCCATAATCTTTTAAAAAGGTCGTCACCTTTCATAAAATTAACAACTTTTCAGAACACTCGCAACTTTTAATAAAATTCACAACTTTTCATAAAACTCGCAACTTTTCATGAAAGTCACAACTCTTCATTTTCCATTTACACCTTTTAACACCTACCAATCCCCCACATGAATGGGGAATGATTCCAAGACAATGAAACGGACAAGTATGTGCACTTTACAAGCAAGAATTAATTGCATATGGATAAGTAGGTTTCCCTTTGGATTTTCTGTAGTGAACATACGCCGGATATACTCGGTCAATCGGTAGATGCAATATCTTTGAACTATCGAGCTTTGGTGTATACCTAGACAACCATATGCCACACAATTAATCCTTTGTCGTTTATAGTTCTTATGATTGTGTTTGTTTCAGCTGTTTTATCAAAAAATTGAAAGATAATTTGTTTTAAGAGATTTTCGACCTTTTAGGGAGTCGCCACTTAATCTTTAAGAAAATTAAGAAAAAAAATTTGTCTTGAAATAACTTACACAGAAAAATCATTTGAAAACATTCAAAAGGGTTCAGGGATTCTTATTAACGTCTTAGGAAGGTTTTGAAGGCACCTAAGACGTTCCGCTTAATGCGGCTTTCTGCAACTAACTATTTGACTAATACTTGTTTAAAATTTGCAAATTTTGTTTGAAGTTAAACTTCCTAAAATTTAAATTAGGCGAAGCTTACGAGTCAAAATATTATCGTTTTGAAATTTGGTTCAATTTTAGGTTTGATAAAACAATATGACTTTCGACGGGGATCGGAGTTTTCCTAACTCTAAGCTAACGACAGCCAAACGAAAGCATCTAAACAATATAGTAAAAGAGGGAGAGAGAGAGAGAGAGAGGGAGATTGAGTCCAATTTTGGGTTCTGTCCGCCTTGACCGGAATTTGGACCCACCTGCTCTTTGGGTTTTTAACCCATTTTGTTTGGGTTTTCGACCCACTTCACCTGTCTTATTCTAAGCAATAAATACAAAAGGAGATAAATAAAACGACAAGGCTTATGCCCAAAATAAATACATCATAATGAATAAATTTGATCTTCTAATTCGCCTTCTTCAAATTTTCTTCAATCTTTAATCATTTTGCATTGTACGTGTGCCTTGATGGGTTGACTCGATGGAAAGAATTTTGAGCCTTCATTGCTCTTCCGAAATGCAAGGAGGAAAATGGAGTCCCAAAACGGACTCGAGAGGAATTTCACATGCAATCAAACGAAAATGGAGTAGCACATGAGACAACATAACAAACGAAACAAGTTATGAACTAAAGCAAATTTACAAACCATTAAGCAATAAGCAATAAGCAATAACCAAGGATGCCTAATTTTGAAGGAAACCCAAGCACCAAGGTGGCATCCTTCGGACCTCAAAACAAAGAAGGATAAAGAAATATAAACAAAAAAATGCATATACTGTCAAAGTATAAGGATAACCCAAACTAGAAAATGGCCAAAGGGATATTTCGAACAAATACTGGGTGACCATGAAATATCCAACATGCTATGTATATATGTTTTCACTACCCAAACCATGCAAAAATAAACACCAATAGATAATCAGTTTACACAATATAAAGGCTTAGATTATTCAACTAGAAGATAGGACTTCCTTTAAATGAAGACTCATAAATAAGTTATACTAACAATTACCAAACACATTCCAGACGAAAGATCATGAAACAAAACTAAACTAGTAGGAAATAAAAGAACATCAAGCGATCAGGAACACACTGACCAACTTGAAGCTTGTTCAATTTTTTGAACAGAAAATACAATAACCATTACATCAAAGAAATGTAATATGTACACCCTTTGCAACTTAAAGAAACTTGAGCATCTCTAATAATCCTGAGAGAATGAAGAATGCAACATCACATTATCGAGCTATGGCTCTTCAAAAACAGAACAAGCTAAGACTAATACGATAAGAATGATTGCGACGGTGCCATTACAAACTCAGAAAAAAATAGGGAACAACACGGAACAAGCAAACTCAACAAAACAAACCATAACACAACACATCTCGAATTCAAGCAAAGCCAACAGGTGTAACATCTCATATTTACAGCAACAAAGGCCACAGTTCGAGTTCCATAAAGAAAGCTGATCAAACATGAAAATTATACCTTTTTTAGGGCAGCGAAGTAGAGGCAGATGAGCAGGGGATGACCTTCCACTGCACCACTTTGTATTAGGATGATAATCAGAACTTAACGATCTTCTATTTTGAATTTGACTTTAATAGACATATATAGGTGTGGTTAAGCTATTACAAATCTTCCTACAACCGAATTTCTTAAAGAAAACGTTCTCTATGTATAACAGGATATAAAATTTCTCCCTCTCCGAAAAAGAACTCTCTGTATATCTTCCTCTATGATAAAAAATCTCCAAATTTCCCCTAACCCCTTTTCTGAAGAAGACGGGGGTTTATATAGAAGAATTAATATGGTTTTTCAAAAGAGAGGGCTGGAGGATGCCAAAATCAGGCCCATCCCTGTTTGAATGTCGAATTCCAACCTTATCCAAAGGCTGAGGGAATATGCCATTTGGATGCCAAATTCCTAACGGATTGGGAGGCGAGGTGGACGTTCTAGATCGATTGGGGCATCCTTACGAGCTTCGTGGCGCAATCTCGACATCAAGGACAAAAAAAAATTTGCTGCCTCCCTTGCTGCCAGGATAGCGCGAGCGTACTGTTGTACGAATTACAGAGGTAGATGACACAAAGGAGCCGTTGCTGCTTCATTCCTCCACGCGCGATAGAGGGAAGGAAAGAGAGGAGGGCATTTGGGGAGAGTTTTTGCGATTGAAGGAGACGGGAGGGGTTTCTGGGAATTTTTCTTATGCGTAGGCTCTGGGTACAGTTCTTGTTTTTTCTGGTGGGAGTCGCGTGGTGAAAGGGGAAAAAAGAGGGGGAATTTGGGTCGAGTTTAGATTTAGTGGGCCGGGTAGGGGGAAAATAAAGGTGGGCTGTTTTAAAAGAAGTGAGGTGGGCTGGAATAGAAGGGAAAAGAAAAGAAGTGGGCTGCTAATTAAAAAAAGAATGTTTGGGCCTGGGTAATTAAATAAAAAAGGAATTGGGAGTGGGCTTGAATGAGAGGAAATAAAAATGGTCCTGGGGCGGCTGATGGGTTATTTAGGGGAATTGGGATGGGCCTAAAATTAAAAAACAAACTTGGGACAAAAGAACAAAATGGAAGAGGCCCAAATCTGGTCCTTTTAAATGAGTTTAAGGGAAAAATGGGTTAGATATAATAAATGGCCAATTTGAGCTAATAAAATAAATTTGGCTAAACCTTAAATAAAAAATGAATTTGTATTAATTAATCAACGAGCTTTTTTATTTTAGTAATATAATTTATTTAATTGTAAAATAGTGATTCAAGGTATAACCATAATTTAAACTAAATTAGTTAAATAAAATACTTTCTAAAATTTAATATATTTTGAGAATTAATCATAAAGTATACCAACTATATACATAATTATGTAAAATATATATTATCTAAAAAGAATTATAAGGAAAATGGCAAAAGTATTCAAAATAACACAACGTGCATACATTATTATTTTTCTTTGCAAAATTTATAAAAATTAATTATTTTAAATTGTTTGGAAATTTAAGATGCTCGAAAACTAATTTATACTGGCGGGGGTCGAAATTGGGTGTCAACAACTGTCCCTCATTTTACTTGGGTTGATGCAAGCATTTCGAGGAAAATGAAATCGACCAAACCAATTTTGACCAACCCCATTCATCTTTAAGGGAAGGATTTGACAAAGGGTTTAGGAATCATGGCCGAACCCTTGAAAAGGGGTTCCTACATATCTCAGGCTATATGAGAATTCATGCCACTTGTAGTTCGATAAGCTTGATTTAACGCACGATTTTGAAAGAATTCAAAAGCCACCGACTGAATTATGAAGGTATGGAAATGCTCGAGAATAAAATTCGAGAGCGAATGTTGGGATACAACCGAGTTTTCCACATTGGATTCGCCTACATATCCTTAAACCTCCAGGAATCAGGTTGTGTGTAGTTCGGCTCGATTGGTTTAAAAGGAAATCTATTATGCTAGATAACCTTCGGCTTTGGACAAGTGACAAATTAAACGAGTATGAAAAAAGGCTTGTAAACTCTTAGCCATGAATGTGGAGCTCTTCACATCCATAGGTAAGAACTTACACGAACCTAACTTTCAAAACTCTTGGTGCGTCATCACTCAGATTGGAGAGTTGCTCCCGGTAAATCGAAACTTCTGGATGCGAGACTGAAACTGACAAAACTAAAGAAGAACCCACATGCCTTAAGATAGGGTTGGTTCGATTGTGGTGGAAGTTGCTCTACTGCTCGTATCCTAAGAGTTTGACATTCCTCTTCGGACTGTGTCTCAGTTCGCAGCTAAGGAAAAGTTCCACGTTGTGCTGCATCCTTTTTGATGTCGTCCGCACCTATGGTTTTTGGAGAATTCATCCTTTTGGATACTCTCGACAAAGACTGATATAAAACTCGTCAGCTTAAAATACAATTAGGATGGGAGACAATGTCTTTTTACCATGTCGACACTTCATTGTTCTCCTCAATATTCGACGTCGACTCGATCGGTCTGACGTACAGCAAATAAAGCTTATGACTTGTTTTTGCAATAAAATCTTCAATGTTATCTATACTTGATGTCGAAATAAATAAATAAATGCTGATGCAATGACGGTATTTCTTTTGACGTCATCTTCGACGCTCTTCTTAATGTTTACTTTATCAAAAATAAAAGA
The DNA here is from genome assembly GCF_036512215.1 of Solanum lycopersicum. Classification (NCBI taxonomy): domain Eukaryota; kingdom Viridiplantae; phylum Streptophyta; class Magnoliopsida; order Solanales; family Solanaceae; genus Solanum; species Solanum lycopersicum. The sequence goes on along the minus strand of NC_090800.1, from coordinate 62,566,181 downwards.
ATGCAGCTGAGGCCGATGAATAAATATTCCTCTTGGAATACACGATTTCTCTTTCTTTATTTGTGCATACCTTCTTGTGGGGCATGAATATCTTCCCGCGATATGTAAATTCCTGTGAGGTATCTTTTCATGATGCATAAATTTCAGCGAGTTGTGAAGTCTTCTTGCGATGCGTAAATTCCATCGAGGTATGAAGTCTTTTGGCGATGCATAAATTCCAGCGAGGTATCGAATCTTCTCGCGATTTATAAATTTGACGAGGCATGAAATCTTCTCGTGGCACAAAATTATTGACTCGCGATGCATGATTTTTCGCGATGCATGATTTTCAACGAGGCATAGATTCTTTTCGTGATGCATAAATTCCAGTGAGGTATGAATCTTCTCGCGATTCATAAATTCCAGCGAGGTATAAAATCTTCTCGCAATGTATAAATTTGATGAGACGTGAAACCTTCTCGTGATGTATAAATTTTGTCGAGGCATGAAATCTTCTCGTCGCGCATAATTCTTTTCTGGCGATGCATGATTTTTCGCGATGCATGGTTTTCTGCGATGCATGATTTTCCATGATGCATGGTTTTCCGCAAAGCATGATTTTCCACGATGCATGGTTTTTCGCGATGCATGATTTTCCGCGATGCATGATTTTCTGCGATGCATAATTTTTAACTCACAATGCATGAATATTCATATCGTCTCTGTTGATGATAACGGCAAGACGACCTCCAAATAATATATCGCCTTGATCGATAATAAAATAACTATCCCCTCTAGGGTTATGCATTATCTTGATTGACAATAACTATCTTGTTTGACAATGTAATGCAAATAGCGTCTTTTAGGGAAATCGTGAAATCTTCGTTGATATTCCTATTTGATTCACCTTTGAATCTGGCTAGACACTCTTTGTTAATTTCATATTGTTGGAAATTGCTTGAAATAAACAAATCATATTCCCAACTTTCCGACATAAACGATATAAAATGCTTCCTGCTCTAAGTAAAATTACTGATTTTGGGGATAGTTTTCTCTTCTTTGGAGTTCTCTGTATTCATTCATCATGAGAATTTGCCAATTTCAAAGCAAAGATATAAACTTGCGTCCACTGAAAAATTGTCAGTTTTAAACATACTGATCTGTGTCGATTTCTTCAGTTGTTTGCTCCTTGTTGTGATATCTCCAGTTGATTTCCTGATTTCCCGACTCTTTGATAGATAAGACAAAATATTTTATGCCAAAACAAATGAAACATAAAAAAGAAAATCTAAGAGAAATAAAATTTTTAAGAAATATTATCTTGAAAAGGTCACTGCCCAGTCATGTCATATCAGGCTTAACAAGCGTCATTGAGCCTGACAATCAGAGGTCTATCTTATCATTTGCCAGTGAATCTTCAGAGTCTCTCCGGACTTATAGGTAAGGCCCATAATTAAATTTTGAGGCCATTCTCAAAATTTCTGTCCTAGTTTACTGTCTTGCCTAACTTTTCATTGTAACTGAGCAGATCGCAGAATCCTTGAGATCTTCTCAAAAATTCTGTCCCAGTTGTAGATCTCAAAATATCTTTAGTTTGACCTGCTGAAGGGGAAAATTCTTCTGGAAAATTTTGAGTCCCTGTCAAAATTTGTCCCAATTTCTATTGTAAAGGGGGAATAGAAATCTTACGGGAGTTATGACCGAACCCTTGTGGCGCCTACGTATCCCGTTGAGGCAGGAATCAGGTCAAATGTAGTTCCCCTTTAAAGGTTAACAAAAATAACAAGCATTTACAAAGTAAACCGACCGAGGCCTACATAGGATGCCTACGTATCTCATTCTTGAGAATTCAGGTCGAACGTAGTTCGGATACAAAGAAATAATTAAAGGGGATAAATGGGGTGACCGAAGCGGACATAGGCCGCCTACGTATCTCGTTCTCTAGAATTCAGGTCAGACGTAGTTCATTACAAGAGGGAAAACAATTGAAATGGAAAAAATACAAGCAAACAGAATGATTACAAGTAAATGACAGAAAATGCAAAATGAAACTTCACACATAGTATCTCTTGACAACATCTGGGTTGATAGGTTTAGTCCATACACTACCATCCACCTCTGACAGGACCAAAGCACCTCCAGATAATACTTTATGAACCATGTAAGGACCTTGATAGTTTGGTGCGAACTTTCCTTTGTACTCGTCTTGATGAGGGAAAATACGCTTAAGAACCAACTGGCCAATTTCAAAATTTCTTTCTCTTACTCTCTTGTGAAAGGCATGAGTCATTCTCTGTCTATACAACTGGCCATGGCAGACGACAACAATTCTCTTCTCATCAATCAAAGTTAGTTGATCAATCCATTTGGTAACCCATTCAGCGTTACTTAACTCAGCTTCTTGGATGATTCTCAGTGACGGTATCTCAACTTCAGCAGGTATGACTGCCTCTGTTCCATATACTAGCAAGTATGGAGTAGCACCAGTCGATGTTCTGACCGTCGTTTGATAACCCAGTAAAGCGTATGGCAATATTTCATGCCAACGTCGATGTTTGTCAATCATCTTCCTCAAGATCTTTTTGATATTCTTATTGGCGGCCTCTACAACTCCATTCATTTGGGGGCGATAAACAGTTGAATTTCGATGAGTGACCTTAAATTGCTCACATATCTCTCTCATCAAATGACTGTTGAGATTTGCACTGTTATCAGTAATGATGGATTCTGGCACTCTAAATCTGCATGTCACATTGTTGTGAACGAAATCAGTCACCACTTTCTTGGTTATCGACTTGTAAGAGGCTGCTTCCACCCACTTTGTGAGATAATCAATGGCAACTAAGATGAATCTGTGTCCATTAGAAGCTGCTGGTTCTATAGGACCGATGACATCCATTCCCCAAGCTACAAATGGCCAAGGTGAGCTCATAGCATTAAGCTCGTGAGGTGGCACCCGTATCAAATCACCGTGCACTTGACATCTGTGGCATTTTTGCACGAATTTGCAACAATCATTCTCCATAGTCATCCAGAAATACCCGGCTTGTAGGATCTTTCATGCCAAAGTGATCCCATTCATATGTGTACCACAAATTCCGGCATGTATTTGTTCAATAAGCCTCACAGCTTTAACAACATCCACACATCTCAGAAGACCTAAATCTGGAGTCCTCCTATATAGGACTTCTCCACTTAGGAAGAAATTGAGAGAAATACGGCGTATCGACTTCTTCTGATTAGATGTAGGGTCTTTGGGATAAGTCCTAGACTCCAAATATCTCTTTATGTCAAAATACCAGGGCAAACCGTCTGGTTCTGATTCAACATGTGAACAATGGACTAGATGTTCCTTCAACTCTATATCCAGCTAGTCGATGTAATCAGTATCCAGATGTTTGATCATCGAAGGGATGGTGGCAAGAGCATCGACTAATTCATTCTGTATTCTGGGAGTATGTCTGAACTCAATCTTGCGAAACCTTTTGCATAGATTTTGCACATACTGTACATAAGGTATAATTTTCGGGTTCTTCACAGCCCATTCACCTTGTACCTGATGAATCAAAAGGTCTGAATCTCCAATGAACAATAACTCATAAACATTCATGTCAATGGCCATTTCCAAACCAAAAATATAAGCTTCGTATTCTTCCATGTTGTTTGTGCAATTAAATCGAAGCTTAGCTTCCATAGGATAGTGCTGACCAGATTCTGATACTAAGACTGCTCCAATACCTTTACCTTGGTGATTTGCCGCTCCGTCAAAGAATAACCTCCAACCTAGGTATGCTTCAGAAATATCTTAACCCACAAACGACACCTCTTCATCGTGAAAATAAGTCATAAGTGGTTCATATTCTTCATCCACGGTTTCTGCAAGATGATCAGCCAAAGCTTGTGCCTTTATTGCCTTCTAAGTCACATATACGATATCAAACTCACTCAACAACATTTTCCATTTAGCTAACTTTCCGGTCGGCATCACTTTTTGGAAAATGTACTTCAATGGATCCATTCTGGAAATGAGATATGTAGTATACGAAGACAAATAGTGTCTCAATTTCTGGCAATACACGTCAGAGCACAGCATGTTCTCTCCAGCAAAGTGTAACGAGACTCATACGGAGTAAACTTCTTGCTTATATAGTAGATAGCCTTTTCCTTCTTTCCTGTCTCGTCGTGTTGACCAAGTACACATCCGAAGGCACTATATGAAACAGACAAATACAGCAACAAAGGACTCCCTTCTCGCGGAGGAGCCAATACCGGTGGGTTAGAGAAGTAGCTCTTGATAGCATCCAATAGTTGGGGCGTCTTTCTTCAGCAACTTGAAAATAGGCTCACACACCACTGTTGATTGTGCTATAAACCGGCTGATATAGTTTAACCTCCCTAAGAAACTCATCACCTCTTTTCTCATTTTCAGCAGAGGTAACTCTTGAATTGCTTTAATCTTGGAGGGGTCAAGCTCAATAACCCTTCTGGTGACTATAAATCCCAACAACTTCCCCGCTGGAACTCCAAAAGCGCATTTGGCGAGATTTAACTTCAAGTTATAGCGACGCAGGCGTTCAAAGAATTTTTCAGATGTGTCAGGTGATCTGAACTCTCATGGGATTTGATTATGACGTCATCCACGTACACTTCAATCTCCCTATGAATCATGTCATGGACAATAGTCTTCATGGCTCTCATGTATGTGGCACCGGTGTTCTTGAGGCCGAACGACTTTAACCTGTAGTGATATACACCCCAAGGTGTAATGAAAGCCATTTTTTCCACGTCTTCTTCATCCATCAAAATTTGTTGATAACCTACGTAACAGTCCACAAATGACTGCATCTCATGTTTGGCACAGTTGTCAATCAAAATATGGATATTTTGCAATGGAAAATAATCCTTCGGACTAGCCTTGTTGAGATCTCTATAATCAACACAAATCCTGATTTTCCCGTCCTTCTTGGCGACTGAAACGACGTTGCCCAACCAGAATGGATATTGTGTTACTTCCACCAATCGAGACTCTATTTGCTTGGTGATTTCTTCCTTAATCTTCAAACTCAGTTCAGGCTTGAATTATCGAGTCTTTTGCTTCACTGGCTCGAACCCTGGGTTGATAGGTAGCTTATGAGATACGACATCGGTACTCAATCCCTGCATATCACCGACTTCCCAAACAAACACATCACTGTATTCGGCAAGCAAATGAACCAGGCTCTCCTTCTATGTTTCATTCAGGTGGGTGCTGATCTTAACCTCTTTGACACATTCAGAATCTCCCAAATTCACCATTTCCGTCTCCTCTAGATTCGGTTTATGCTGATTCTTGAACTGCCAAAATTCCTCAGAAACATAATCTGGTTCCCTACTTTCTTCTTCATAGTCGTCAACCTTGTCATCATTTGTCTCATTTTGTTCATTTAGCTCATGACATGACATGACATTGGTAGGTCTGTAACTTATGTTACTGAAATCATAAACAGACAAAATTAGGAAAGTAAAGTATAACAAACAACTAAATAAATAAAGTTAAAATAAAGAGGCTTTCACTTAAAACAAAATGCAATCTTTCGCCATGGCATGGGGCCATGTTTCCTTTTTGAACATCATAACAAAAATTAAAAAAATATGAACAATTAAGAGAAATTCTGAAATGGTGGGTCTCGAGCCTCCTCAGGACAACCACCAATTTTAGTGTGCATAAAATAACTCCTTTCTATCGAAGATTTCGGGACATTAAGATCGGTGTGAAAGTCCAGTTCTGCAGCACCTCCCCTGGTTAAGCATCACGAATACCAGCTGACTCGACCTTTTCCTCGACAATAGTATTGATCTTCACGAAGAGGTCACAGATTCCTTCCCTAAAGTCTTTAGGCTCGGTATACTCCCAGATTGGAAATGATTGATATAGATGCGGGATCGGCTTAGCCAACTCTTGATCCCATTACTTCTTCATCTTCACATCGTCATCTGTGGGTATGTACCCCAAAACCATATCTGGATCCTTAAACAAGGACCGGAACAGGCTTTATAATTCCTTGGGAATCTCTTCCCAATGCGAAACCTGGCTCGAACCCATTCTGCAGCATCATCGTGGCTATCATTTTGTATACGGTTGGCATGTGGGTCTGCAGGGGACAAATCATCATCGGTGGTATTCACTAGCTCCACCGTGTAAAAGTTTGCACCTTGCAGCATCTCATTAATGACCGACACCTGCTTGCCTAAGTGATTTCCCTCACCGTGAAGAACTAACTCTTCATTCTTCCATACCAGCTTCATCATTTGATGGAGAGTGGAGGGGACGGCTCCAACCATGTGAATGAACAACCTTCCCAAAAGAAGATTGTAACTGGTGTCGATATACAACACTTGGAATTTCGCGCTGAACTCTGTGGGGCCCATTTGAAGGGTCAAATTCACTTCCCCTAATGTGTCTCTTTGCACATTATCAAACGCTCTTACATTAACCTGCATCTGCTCCAAATTTCCAAAGTCAAACCTCAGCTGCCTCAATGTCGACAATGAGCATATATTCAAACCAGATTCATCAACTACTAAAACACGATTGACGACCTTTCCATGACATATCGCAGTGATATGCAGAGCTTTGTTGTGGGATCTCCCTTCGGCTGGCAACTCATCGTCACAAAAGCTGATTCGGTGCCCCCGAATAACTTGATGAATCATGGCAGCCACGTTATCACTACTTGTACCTGAGGGTACGTACGTATTATCAAGAACTTTCATCAAAGCCTGCTTGTGGGACTGATAGCTCATTAGTAGGGCCTACACGGAGATCTGAGCTGGAGTCTTCTCTAAATGTTTGACTATGGAATAGTCATTCGGTTGCATCCTTCTCCATAACTCTTCTACTTCTGCTTTGCTTATTGGCCTCTTAGCATGGTCTTTCTTCTATCCTCCGAGAGCAAGCTTATCAGGAGTGTAACACCTTCGGGACCTGGTCATGCCTTGGGCCACAACAGTTTTGATGACAAACTTGGGTTTGATGAGAGTTTCTGAAGGCACCAAGGAAACAACCTTTGTAGGTGTCAGAATAACAAACTCTCTTCTTTTTTTGACGCTCAAAGAAGCGACAACCCTTTCCAAGTCCTCCTGCGCAACAGGAGTAATCTTCTTTGTTCCACATCCGTCTTCATCCTTTCAATCATATTAATGTTGCCACCCCCATGATTTGACAACGGGTTTGTATTGACGTTCGACGTTGCCGATTGGAGAGAAACTACCTCCTGATTGATCAGATCCTGGATTTTATGCTTAAGATTGATACATTCTCCCGTGTCATGTCCAACACTGTTGGAATGATAAGCACATCTTTGATCTGGTTTGTAGAACTTTGAGTTGACATCCACGGCTTGGGCTCCACAGGGTGGATGTATCCAGCCACGGCTAGTCTCTCGAATAATTTGGTCCGACTTTCAGCCAGTGCGGTAAAGTTCCTCGAAGGCCTTTTTTCAAATCTGGGATGGGAAGGATCATAAACGCATTGCTGAGGGGGAGGAACCTATTGATAATTGCGGGTATTTGGACGAGGAGCTTGGATTCTAGGGTAAGGGTTTGTCTGATAATTTGGCACTGGAGCTTGGTAATTTTGGAGGGGTTTTTGATATGCTGGAGCTTGGAATTGATAAGTGGGCGGAGGTGATCGGTAGCTCGACTGTACATTGGCACAGTTGGGAGCAATATTCTGATAAGGGGATGGAATTTGGTAAGGTTGGGGGTAATTTGGGTAAATGGGGAAAATTTTTGGAGATTTGGTGGTGGACTTTGGTACGATAATATTTGAGCATTTGGATAGGTGGGGGCAATATTTTGGTTGTTGGGATGATTGGATTGAGGGTAGTTGGCTTGGTGAGAATTTGGTGAAGGCTTGGAGCGATCTTGAGGACGCGACGAGCTTCTGGGAGTTTTTCTTCCCCCATATGAGACAGCGGCAACTTCCTATCTTTTCTTCCTCATCAATCCTGAAGATGCAGGTGACGCGGATACCCGAGCTATCTTCCCCGACTTCAGACCGTCTTTGATAGTCTTGCCAACTTTGACTATCTCGGCGAATTTAGCTCCGACTAGCAACATGATTGTGTCATAGTATTCGGGCTCCTGCACCCGCACAAACACTTCTACGATCTCTTTCTTGGTCATTGGAGGCCTTACCCTTGCTCCTTCCTTCCTCCATCTATAGGAAAATTCCCTATAGCTTTCAGTTGGTTTCTGCTTCATCTTCTCAAGATAATACCGATCGGGAACTATCTCAACATTGTATGCAAATCGGTCAATGAAGTCTTTAGGTAGCGGGCTCCAACTGGGCCACTGCCTAGTTTCATGTGAAGTAAACCACTTGAGGGCCTCCCCACATAGACTTTGGCTGAAAAGCTGCATCAATAAGGCCTCATTCTTACCAACTCCCATGAGCTGGTCACAATATGCTCTCAGATGCGCCATGGGGTTGTCTACTCGTCCGAAGGTATCAAACTTCAGAATTTTGAACCCTTCGGGAAGGTTCAAATCTAGGTGGATGCAAAACTCTGCATAACTGAGTCCGACGATGTCTAGGATGCACTGTAGCTCTTTCATAGCCCTTTTGATTTCCTCCTTTATATCGATCTTCGCTTGTTCCTTTGCCTTCCATTCTCTTTCCTATTCTTCATAGTGATCCAACTCAAAACCGTGCACCTCGTGCTCGGTAGGACGAGAACTTGGAAGGTGGCTCTTTTTGGGAGGGGTGGAGCTATAGAAGGACTTGGGACATTTTGGGCGTTCTGGTAGTTTTGTGGGTCGGCTAACTCCTGTGATGTCACAGCCAAAACCCTTTGACTTTCTAACTCTCGAAGTTGGTCTCGCTCCCTTTGTTGAAATTCCTGCTCTCTCTTATGAAATTCTTGCTCCCTTCGGTCCCACTCTTGCTGAAAATGGTATGCATGAATCTGAAGCCTTGTCTATACGTCTTCAATTCTTCGACCCATACGTGGTATTGGATTCACTACACCATGCAAATCATTGTGCAACCATGTCTTGTATTCATCGAAATTACCTGTTCTCAGTCATCTCCCCCTTCATGTTGACACGCCCGGCCCATTCCTAGAGGATGATCTTAGAGAAATGTATTTTGTCCTTTTCGTTGTAATCGACAATGAAAGAGTTGGCATCTCCTTGGACGGGTATGACTTGGAATCTACCAAATTGTCACATCATTTTCGTTGGGTTGTAAGGACGCAGTCCTCTGATGCAAGGAAGGACTAAAAATGGAAGTTTGGCCCCTTGTGCTGCTATCCTCTCGGACTTGAAGATCGGTAACATCCACTGTATATCTCCTTCTTTCAAATCATAAAACACCTTTGCCCACGCATCCCTGGTGGTATGAATTGGAAATCTACGGGCACTTAGGTAGAACTCGTAATTCTCAAGAGGACTTGTCTGACTTGGTCTGGCCAACTCCTGTGGCTGGAGGTCGTCCCTTTTACATAAATGCTCAGTCAACCACCATGAGAGTAGAATGTTGCAACCTTGGAAAAACGGGAACCCATTTTTACATAGACTTAAGGATCGGGAACCCCCATCTCTTGAAAAATCTCATTAGTTGTATGTCGTGGGTCTCTAACCAATTTGCATCCACCAGAAACAATATGTTTTTCAATTCATTACTAGTTGGCCTATCTGGAAGGACAATGTGATGATTCAGACATTTTTTCCTTTTGCCACATGTTCCAATTGAGTCAAGGCAGTCCTTGCTTTCCTCTAGTGTGGGCGTTATTTCGACATCTCCGAATCGAAAGACCATCTTCTCGTCGTTCCAAAATCAAGTGATAACCTCAATAAACGTGGGCCATACCTTGAAGTTCATTATTGAAGGTAGGTGACCCAAGTAAATCGAGATTTCTCTGTTTTGACACTCTTTGAGGTTGTCCCACCATACGCGAAGAATATCAGGCGTCTTGGTGACCATGTTGAAATGGAGGAATTGACTCGACATCTACAAAAACATACAACTAGTTAATTTTTAACCCCCCGATACAACAATCATTTAAATATACAATACATCCTTCAGAACACACAAGTATGATCGTCCTATCGAGCCATAGGCTCTTTGGACTCAAGGCAGTTGATCGTCCTATCGAGCTGTAGGCTCTTTGGACTCAAGGCAGTCTTTCTAATGAGCCCAACACTCCTTGGGTGTTGGGTCGTCTTAGGCCAATGCGCTTATTTTCGGGATTGGGTTTCGCTCTATCTTAGTTGGACTAAGAGTGGATTGTATTTAAAGTTGAATGGATAACCAAAGCGGACTACTTGGGTTGGGACAAATAATGATCGTTGACTATCAAGTAGTCAACTACACTCGTTAGTGTGTCCCGATAAAATTTTGGTTAACGAACGACTGCGAACCCGCATAATCATCCTTTTAGTGGAAATAAAATAAATATCGTTTGACGGAATTATGATATGCTATGAATGCAATGACAATATATGAAAAATTAAACAATTCCGCACAAACAACAAATAAAACTAGTAGCCAAAAAGTAAAATATTGTGGTTAGAACTCAATTAATCCCCAGCGGAGTCGCCATCTCTGTTTTATCCAAAAATCGAAAGATAATTTGTTTTAAGAGATTTTCGACCTTTTAGGGAGTCGCCACTTAATTTTTAAGAAAATTAAGAAAAAGAATTGTTTTCAAATAACTTAAACAGAAAAATCATTTGAAAACATTCAAAAGGGTTTGAGGATTCTTATTAACGTCTTAGGGAGGTTTTGAAGGCACCTAAGACGTTCTGCTTAATGCGGCTTTCCGGCAACTAACTATTTGGCTAATACTTGTTTAAAATTTGCAAATTTTGTTTGAAGTTAAACTTCCTAAAATTTAAATTAGGTAAAGATTACGAGTTCAAAATGTTATCGTTTTGAAATTTGGTTCAATTTTAGGTTAGATAAAACAGTATGACTTTCGACAGGTATCGGAGTTATCCTAACTCTAAGATAACGACAACCAAACGAAAGCATATAAACAATATAGTAAAAGAGGGAGAGAGAGAAAGAGAGAGAGAGAGGGAGATTGGGTCCAATTCCGGGTTCTGTCCGCCTTGACCGGAATTTGGACCCACACGCTTTTTGGGTTTTTAACCCATTTTGTTGGGTTTTTCGACCCACTTCACATGTCCTATTCTAAGCAATAAATACAAAAGGATATAAATAAAATGACAAGGCTTATGCCCAAAATAAATACAATATAATGAATATATTTGATCTTCTAATCCGCCTTCTTCAAATTTTCTTCAATCTTTAATCATTTTGTATTGTACGTCTGCCTTGATGGGTTGACTCGATGGAAAGAATTTTGAGCCTTCATGGCTCTTTCGAAATGCAAGGACGAAAATGGAGTCCCAAAACGGGCTCGAGAGGAATTTCACATGCAATCAAACGAAAATGGAGTAGCACATGAGACAACATAACAAACGAAACAAGTTATGAACTAAAGCAACTTTAAAAACCATTAAGCAATAAGCAATAACAAAGGATGCCTAATTTTGAAGGAAACCCAAGCACCAAGGTGTCATCCTTCAGACCTCAAAACAAAGAAGGATAAAGAAAGATAAACAAAAAATGCATATATTGTCAAAGTATAAGGATAACCCAAACTAGAAAATGGCCAAACGGATATTTCGAACAAATACTGGGCATGACCAAGAAATATCCAACATGCTATGTATATATGTTTTCACTACCCAAACCATGCAAAAATAAACACTAATAGATAATCACTTTACACAATATAAAGGCTTAGATTATTCAACTAGAAGATAGGACTTCCTTTAAATGAAGACTCATAAATAAGTTATACTAACAATTACCAAAAATATTCCAGACGGAAGATCATGAAACAAAATTAAACTAGTAGAAAATAAAAAGAACATCAATAGATCAGGAACGCACTGGCCAACTTGAAGCTTGCTCAATTTTTTGAAGAAAATACAATAACCATTACATCAAAGAAATGTAATATGTACACCCTTTGCAGCTTAAAGAAACTTGAACATCTCTAATAATCCTGAGGGAATGAAGAATGCAACATCACATTATCAAGCTATGTCTCTTCAAAAACGGAACAAGTGAAGACTAATACGATAAGATTGATTGCGCTTGTGCCATAACAAACTCAGAAAAAAGCAGGGAACAACACGAGACAAGCAAACTCAACAAAACAAACCATAACACAACACATCTCGAATTCAAGCAAAGCCAACAGGGGTAACATCTCATATTTAGAGCAACAAAGGCCACAGTTTGAGTTCCATAAAGAAAACTGATCAAAAATTGAAAGTATACCTTGTTTAGGGTAGCGAAGTAGAGGTAGACGAGCAGGGGATGACCTTCCACTGCACCACTTCGAATTCGGATGATAATCAGAACTCAACGATCTACTCTTTTGAATTCGACTTTAATATACATATATAGGTGTGGTTAAGCTATTAAAAATCTTCCTACAACCGAATTTCTTAAACAAAAACATTATCTATGTATAAGAGGATATAAAATTTCTCCCTCTCCAAAAAAGAACTCTCTGTATATCTTCCTCTATGATAAAAAATCTTCAAATTTTCCCCCAACCCCTTTTTTGAAGAAGACATGGGTTTATATAGAAGAATTAATAGGGTTTTTCAAAGGAAAGGGCTGGAGGATGCCAAAATCAGGCCCATCCCTATTTGAATTTAGAATTCCAACCTTATCCAAAGGCTGAGGGAATATGCCATTTGGATGCGAAATTCCCAACGGATTGGGAGGCGAGGTAGACGTTCCAGATCGATTGGGGCGTCCTTACGAGCTTCATGGCGCAAACTCAGCATCAAGGACCAAAAAAAATTTGCTCCCTCCCCTGCTGCCAGGATTGTGCGAGCGTACTATTGTACGAATTGCAGAGGAAAACGACACAAAGAAGCCGTTGCTGCTTCGTTCCTTCACGCGCGATAGAGGGAAGGAAAGAGAGGAAGGATTTTGGGGAGAGGTTTTGCGCGTGAAGGAGACAGGAGGGGTTTCTGGGAATTTTTCTTACGCGTAGGCTCTGGGTACAGTTCCTGTTTTTTCTGCTGGGAGTAGTGTGGTGAAAGGGGAAGAAGGAGGGGGAATTTGGGTCGGGTTTAGATTTAGTGGGCCGGGTAGGGGAAAATAAAGGTGGGCTGTTTTAAAATTTGAGGTGGGATGGAATAGAAGGGAAAAGAAAAGAAGTGGCTGCTGATTAAAGAAAGAATGTTTGGGCTTGGGTTTAAGAAAAAAATGTGTTAGATTTAATAAATGACCAATTTGAGCTAATAAAATAAATTTGGCTAAATCTTAAATAAAAATGAATTTGTATTAATTAATCAACGAGCTTCTTTATTTTAGTAATATAACTATGTTAATTGCAAAATAGTGATTCAAAATTTAACCATAATTTAAACTAAATTAGTTAAATAGAATACTTACTAAAATTTAATATATTTTGAGAAATAATCGTAAAGTATACCAATTATATACATAATTATGTAAAATATGTATTATCTAAAAAGAATTATAAGGAAAATGGAAAAAGTATTCAAAATAACACAAAGTGCATACATTATTATTTTTCTTTGCAAAATTTATAAAAACTAATTATTTTAAATTGTTTGGAAATTTAAGATGCTCGAAAACTAATTTATACTGGCGCGGGTCGAAATTGGGTTTCAACAACAGCCATGAACACCTCTTGATTTTAAGAGTGTATAGAGAATAGACTTTTGACAGTAGTTCTCTTTGAAGCGACTTACACTTCACACTAACATAATTGATTTCTAACCGTGTTATGCGTAGATACAATCTTTTGTATAATCCTCCAAACTTAGCAAATCATTAAAAATATAAAGCTTTATTAACTCATTCACAATCCTTAATGTCGTATCCTTGTTGACTATGCCGAAACGTTAGTCACAAGTTGTTTTTTCTCGTTGAATCTAGCTCTTGGTATCTCAAGTCTACTAGATAAAGTTACCACCATGATGACTTGTCCTAATCCGTAAATCCATTCCCTTAGATGATCTTTAAGCTTTCTCTCTAATTAGGACTTTAGTAAGTGGATCCGACACATTATTCTTAGACTTTACATGGTAAATTCTGATAATTCTACTATAGAGTAGTTTTCTAATGGTATCATGTCTATGTCCTATATGAAAAGACTTTCGGTTATACATCATGCTCCATGAACTACCTACGACATCTTGACTATCAAAGTGTATGCATACTAATGCCAATGGTTTGGCCAAAAAAAATAATATTTATCAAGAAATTCTGGAGTCTTTCAACTTATCCACCGACCTTATCTAGAGCACCTAGCTCAGAGATCATTGTAGAGCTAGTCATACATGCCTTTTTGGAATATTTCGAAGATTGCTTCTCTACCAAGAGTAAATACATATCCACTCGTGAATTTTACTTCATTTTTCCGGTGATCCAATTTGCATCATAATACTGTTGGATATTGTTATAATGCAACACATAATTTTATGTATATCATAAATACTCCATAACTCTTTTCATTGTCATCTTATGAGTTCGATTGGGATCACTTGTTAATCTACTAAATTCATTAATAGCAAATGCTATATCTGATTGCGTACACTTCATGATATACATCATACTTTCCAATACTCTAGAACAATTTAATTATGAATCACTTTCGATTTCACTCCTTTGAAATGCAAAGCTCACATTTATTGGAGAATTGACAATAAAAAATTCAAATATTTGACTAGTCAATTACCTTTCAATGCAACGAGACCGTGAAAATGCTAAAAATTATAGAGTTCTATGGTTTCTTATACCTAAACTCGCATCAGCACCTCCAAGATTTTTTATTCCAAACTTGCTTTCTAGCATAGGTTTAGTAGCATTTATGTCATTAGTGTCTCTATTGACGATCAACATATCACCAATATACAAACAAACAATGACCATGTGATTTTAATGTGAACATATTTATCATTTTCACCATTCTTAAATCCATTTCCCAACATGGATATGTCTAATTTCTTATGTCATTGTTTTGGTGCTTGTTTTAGTCCATAGTGTGACTTAACAAGTTCAAACACTTTTTTTTATTTACCAAGAACCACAAAACCCTTGGGTTGTTCCATGTAAATTTCTTCCTCCAATTCTCTATTTAGGAGAATTATTTTCACATTCATTTGATGAAGTTGAAAGTAATATACCACAGATAATACAGTTAACATCCAAATGAATATAATTCTAGTTACTGTCGAGTGTCTGTCGAAAAAATTAAGACCTTATTTTTTTTGTCTTGCTTTATACTTGTCAACAGTTCCATCGACTTTAATTTTTATTTGAGGATTCACTTTGAACCCAAAAGTTTGAACCAACTTCCAATAGGATTGCTTAATATTGAACCAATCTCACTATTGACATCATCTGCCCAAAAAGATGAGTCTACATAAGACACAAGAAATGTTACAAAATCATATTTGAAGGAAGTATATGTACCTTGACATTTACTGCGCCGCTGAATTTATTTATTATATACATTCTCTTTTTTTCCTTTTCAAGGTCGTTTAGACCTTTCACCAGACTAGTTAAGTTTAGTTTTACAGTCCACAGTCTTAGATCCTATTTAATCCTATTAGAAATAGAAATTTAGACTTTGGATAGGTACCCCCACACTTCGAAATATATCAAGTTGGATTTCCTTCCTTTTTATTTTTCATATGGAATAGATTGTGTCGTGGACAAATAAAATTGCTTTCAATCTGAAAAGAAAAGACTTTTTGTTGTTCCCTTTTTGTAGTAAAGATAGTTCCTCCACACAAGTTTTGTGGTAAACCCGAACTTATAATAATGCATCCATCATTTCTTACAACTTTTGATTTTTCGTTAGATTGAGGTGAATAGAGCAACAATTTGACGGATCACTCCACTTTTCAAACATATTTTTGCAAAATGAGATTTATACTCTCCATCCCTAGCACTTCTTATATTTTTTCCAACTGATTTCAACTTCAATATTATATTGTCTAGAAGTTGTTATTGCTTCATCCTTACCATCCAACAAATAGACATAGTAGTTACTAATGCAATTGTTAGTAAAAGTAACGAGATACTGTTTTCAACTACGAGATGGTGTTGACTTTATATCACAACTATTAGTGTAAATCAATTCTAGGGGTTTGAAATTCCATTTAGTAGATTTATAAGAATGCTCAAAATACTTAGATTTCACAACGTTTTGTAATTGACATGTCGCAAGTGTTCATGTTACAAGCAGTTTGACCCAAGCAAGTAAGAACAAATAAAAATATTGAGTTTGAAAAGCTCTCCACGAGGTAGCTTTTTCTCACAAATATATTTTTCTACTTTGTACAATTTTTTGTGATACAAACATTGTTTAGAGTCATCACCTTGTCAAATGTCCTTTTCAAAAGAACCTTTTCATAACTTTCAATTTGATTGTTACTACCCATGAACAAAGTTTCATCGGGTTCAATAACGGTAATAAAGTCCAGATGCTTCTTTTACAAAACATGACAAATGACTATTCACCATTATTCATGTCAATGCAAATAGTTATATTTAATAGATATCTTTTAATGAAAAACAAAAACATTTTAAGTGACATTTTTTAATAAAAGAACACAATTATTTTGAAAAAGTATATATATAATTTGGTAGTTTCATATTAGTCACACCATATACTAGTAAAAGAGAAACTCAAACCACAATATCAAATATACTCCAAGAATTTAGTGGGTCTAACATAATACAAAAATATCATTGAATTTTATATCTTGTGCTCCAAATATAAATTAGACACTAAGTCTAATTTTATCTTTGTCGTAAGCAAAGAACCCCCACATTTTAAATAAAATTTTAAAATATTTTTCAAATATTTGAAAATAGTTTTTTCACATAATTTTTCCATACTATCAAAATGCCTGCGACAATATGAAACTTCATTTGAAAACATTATTCTATACAAGAATTATAGCACTTCAATTCTCTTTCATAATCTTTACACAATGTCAAAGTTCATTCCATAAAGGAACAAAATCACAATCCCTAAGTCATTGGTCTTTTTCCTCTATCACAAAAAGACGTACTATTTAGTATTTAGATTGTTCCTACATAACAATGAAGTTTAAAGAAAATCAAAAGTACAACACATACTTAGTAGGTGAATTTCATATTCTTCAGATCAATTACATAGTCCAATTTTATTCGAAGTAGAAAATTACAAAAAAATTTAGTCCATAACAATCAGACATAATCAAATACACAAAGAGTATAAAACTACAAATGTTTTTTTCCCTAAACAGAATAAAACATATTCTTAGGTTATCACATAGAAATATTTTTCTTTTCAAATAGTCTTCAAACTATAATATTTTGATATACTATTTTATCAAACAAAAATATGCATATCTCATTCTCAAACTAATGATTTTTAAAGGCAACATTATTTACCAAGGAAAATTCATTAAAAAAAAACATACAATTTTTAGAACTTTTTCCAAAGACACGCATGATATATATCAAAATTGTTAATCTTTAGAAACTATTTTCCTCCTTATATAAATAATAAGAAGGTTACATGGTGTAATCTCTAACAAGATTATCACTAATTCTTGTACTTACAGGATTTGTTTCTCTCAATCAATAGAATACAAGAAATACCAACGATATATTTCCTTAAGATTGTTGTTCATCCTGTATTCCTAAGATAACTTAGAACAAAACTTTGAAGAACTTGGTAAGACACAACAAAGTTTAAGAACATTTTCACATCTAGAAAATTAAAACTAGTAGAGAAACCAGGATAAAAACATATTAGTAGAGAAACAAGTTATCAATATGTTTTTAAAGAATCTTATTGATTTCAATAAATTTTGAAGAGACACGAAGTTACAAGAGTTTAATGAACCAGCAAGAACAAAGGAACAAAAATTAATTCTCAAATCTAAAATCTGTAACACATACCAGAATCTAGAAAAATAAACAAAAGATCAAGTCCACTGAATGCACAGTGTCCCCTTAAGGAAATTATTCCCCTCTAGTATTCGAGGATTGATATGGAATATGTCCTCCAGAATTGAATGATCTCAATCACTAGTGTATTGATACACAAAGCGCTGGTGTCAACGAGCCAATCAACGACTATAAAGTACACGTGGAATTCTAGATTTAGTAGTAGCAGAAGAAGTCCAGAAGTTCTATTTTTAAAATGAGAGGAAATCCCACAATTTATAAAAAATAAAGGGTCATGCGAAAAGGTTCTTATTGTGCCTTACTGGAAAGGTCACAAACATTTGAAAAAGTCACAATCTTTCAGAGAGATCGTCACCTTTCATAAAAGTCACAACTTTACGTCAAAGTCACAACTCTTCATTTTCCATTCACACCTTTTAACACCTAACACCAGCAAAATTCACAGTCTTTTCTAAACTAGGCCAATTAATGGAGAAAATTTTTCAAACTAATTGAGCACTGGGACATCTAAGAAGCACGTGATCAATCGTTTTACTCTCAACTCCAAAACCCTTATACACTCCACAAATATGCCTCATCTCCTAGAAATAATGTCGTTAAGCAGTAACACATTCAAAATACATTTCTGAATATAGTACTTATACTTATTTATAATATTCATACATCATAAAAAATTCCAGATTTCATTTGAGAAAGACATGTTACTAGATTGAGCTCTATCGATGCTCACTTGTACACGTTTAATCATTTCTCTTGCTAAGTGGTACATACTTCCTAGATTTGGTATGGTGCCAAATAATCTTATTTGATGATCATGTGGTCGAAATTGGTATAGAGACTATTTTATGGAAATCATTTGGTCAAAAACAATTCTGAAGATCATCCAATTTCCATGTATGAGTACTTTCCTCTATAAGATCATTCACTCTCAACATGACATCTATTTGAGCATACAGAGGACTAGGTTTGAATCAACTAGAGTTAGGAATCCATGAGTCTGTAGGCACTTTAACACTTTCTACCCTCCATCTAATGCCCTTTTGTAAGAGATATCTACCCCCAAATAATGCTTTCTCATATTCAAGAACTATTAGACGAACAAGGAATGAAGTATGCAGAAAGCATTTTCTCTTAAGGGTTCTGAAAAGTAATGAATATTCTTGGGTCAAAATTCGCCATACAATCCTTTTCAACAACGCTTGACTAAACCACTTTAAATCTCTAAATCCTATTCCCCCTTTAAAATTTTCTAGACATAGATTCTCCCATTTTTCAAAGTGCATCTTCCTTTTATCCATATCATGCCCCCACCAGAAATTAGAGAAGATAGTGGTAACCTCTTGACATAAGGAATCTGAAAATGGAAAACAAGATAACACATAGGAAGGAATTGCAGATAAAACAGATTTAAGAATCATTTTTTTTCTTGTCGGACTTAAGAAGTTATCTTTCCGCTCTTTTATTTTGAATTTGACCCTAGTTTTAATAAACTCTAGCATTTTTTCTTTGATCTTCCAACTACCGCAGGCAGCCACAAATATAATCCAAAGTTTTCATTTGTAGTTGTCTTAACACTTTACTAATACTATCTTTTTAATATCAGAACGATTTTTAATAAAGAAAATAGCAGATTTAGTGAAGTTTACCTTTTGTCCCGAACACTGTCCATAAGTTTATAAAACTTTAGAAATTTTTTGAGCATTTTGAATATTTGCATTACAAAAGATAAAAGAGTCATCAGCAAAAAAAGTGATTAATCATAGGACCCCCATCTACTTAAGGTTAACTCTTGTATATCCCCACATAATTACGCATGATTTAAGGGTCTAGAAAGACCTTCAACACATAAGAGGAAGAGATGTGGAGAAAGTAGATCTACTTACCTTAATCTTCTAGTAGGTTTCACTTCTCCTACTATGTCCCCATTAATATAAAAATTTATATGTTGGGGTAGTCATGCATTTGTAAAGTTTCATGGAAGTCCATTTTAGCAAGTAATTTTTGAATATAAATCCGCTCAACTCGATCATAAGCTTTAGCTTATCTAACTTAAGGGCCATATATTTTTGTTTTCCACATCTCTTATTTTAAGAAGATGAATGAACTCATGTGCTAGAACAACATAATCTACTATTTGTCGTTTACCACTAAAAGCAGACTGATTTGGAGAAATAATTTTGGGCAGGTAATCTTTAAGTCTCTTAACAATAATTTTAACAATAATTTTGTACATTGTAGAGCATAAACTTATGGGCCAAAATTGATTCACCTTACTAGAATTTTCCACTTTAGGAATCAAAGTAATAAGAGTATGGTTCTAAGAAGGTATCAAATATCCTAAATTAAAAAAGCTTCTGATAGATTCATAAATATCAACAGAGATAATATTTCAATACTTTTGAAAGAAAAAGGGTGTCATCTACAAAAATCATGCTAATTTGCAGAGGTTAATTTGTGGGGATTTTAAAAAAAAACTCCAATATATAATCATTCTGTATTGTTTACTTTAACCCCTGCCATATAATTTATTTTGTGACAGTTTCATTGTGTAGGCTTATGATAACCTCCGCAAGTTGCACCAATTTATGAGATTTTATGAATTCCGTAATTTATTATAATTTGTAGCGATTTTATTGTAGAGGTTCGTGATAACCTTTACAAATTACATCAAATTATGAAGCCTTGTAAATACCAATATTCATTACAATTTATTATACTTGTACAAATAGAAAATAAATAAAAAGAACTTAAAATACAGAAAACACTTTAGAAAACAAGGTAATCATGGAAAGTAGAAATACAACTGATGTATACATTGCATGCTTAATTAGCATGAGAAAAGCAAATTAAGTTGTAAATAGAATTGCGGTATTAAAGTACAAACAATTTAGATATTTAGGTTCATTCTTTCAAGGGAATGAAATCTCATGATGAAGACAATGCTCAGGGACAAGGATACAATATTAAGGCTTGTGAATGAGTTAATAAAGCTTAATGGTTTTAATGATTTGCTAAGTTTGACAGAGTTGACCAAATAATGTATCTACGCGATAACACGGTTAGGAATCACCTATGTGAGTGTGACGTGTAAGCCGCTTCAAAGAAGATGATTGTCAAAAGACCATCTCTCTATACACTCATGAAACCAGGAGGTGTTCATGGATAAAACGAACACAACCGTAAGAACCATAAATGGTAAAGGGTTAATTGTGTGACATATGGTTGTATAGGTATACACCAAATTTCAACGGTTCAAAAATATTGCATCTACCGATTGACTGAGTATATCCGACATATGTTCACTATGGAAATTCCAAGGGGAAACCTACTTATCCAGATGCAATTAATTCTTGCTTGTAAAGTACACATACTTGTTTGTTTCTCTGTCTTCAAGTCATTCCCCATTCATGCGGGGGATTGTTAGATTTTTAAAAAGGTGTGAGTGGAAAATAAAGAGTTGCGACTTTTATGAAAAGTTGTGACTTTTATGAAATGTTGCGACTTTTATGAAAAGTTGTGACTTTTATGTAAAGTTGCGACTTTTATGAAGAGTTGTGACTTTTATGAAATGTTGTGACTTTTATGAAAGGAGACGACCATTCTGAAAGATTGTGACTTTTCGAAAGGTTTGTGAACATTCTGGCAAGGCACAATAAGAACCTTTTCGCACTACCCTTTGTTTTCTATAAATTGAAGGATTTTATCTCATTTTAATATAGAATTCATTGAATTCTTCTTCAACTACTAAATCTAGTATTTTAAGTGTACTTTACTGCCGTTGAGTGGTTCACTGACACCGGAGTTTTTGGTATTTATACTCTGCTGATTGAGATCATTTTACCCTGGGAGGTCATATTCCAAATCAAACCTCGAATACTAGAGGGGAATAATTTCCTTAAGGGTACAGTGTGAGTTCTGTAGACTTGATATTTTTTCTATTAAATTTTTTCCAGATTTTTGTACGTGTTTTACAAATTTTAGATTTGTGAATTAATTTCAGTTCTTCTATTATTTTGTTCTTCACTGGTTCATTAAACTTGGTAACTTTGTGTTTCTGCAAAATTTGTTAGAAACAGTAAGATTCTTTACACACATATTAACAACACTTCTTCTTTAAGAAAAATATTTCGTATATTTTTTTAAAATTTGTTTACAATGATGTTCAAAGTTTTGTTCTAAGTATATTTGAAATACAAGATGAACAACACCTTTTTCCCATTGGACTTGTTTATCTTCTTGCCTTTTTAGGATATCTTCAACAAAAGTAACTCCAATTATTGTCGAACTCTTACGAGAATTCTATTTGGCGGTTTTGTTATCTTTCTCAATCTTGAGCTGAATCACAAGATCTTGAAGCTTCCTTACGTTTGTTCTTTAGATAATTCTTGAAGTCGTTCCAATAAGAAGGTAATTTCTCGATCATTGCAGATATTTGAAAAGGTTCATTTACTACTATATTCTAACTAATCAGATAATAGTATATAAGTTTAAGTTCCTGCACTTATGATCAAACAGTTTTACTATCTATATTTTATAGTCTAAAAACTTTGCGACCATACACTTTTTCAAGCATGCATTTTAAGTCTTATATTTCTTCTCAAGTGCATCCCACAATTCTTTCGAAGTTTTTATTGTACTATAAAAATAATATAAGTCATCCTCCAAAGCACTCCGAAGAAGCCCTTACATAGAGAGCTAGCATGTTTCCGTGCTTCCATAAGCACTCGGAAGCAGACACTACAGTTTCTTAATATGTAAATTTCTGTAGACCAAGAGTCGTAAGCAAAAAAAAAATAAATGTTTTCATCTTTTGAAATTAACACTAGAGAATTTTATCGATTTCTCTGCTGGTGGTACAACAGTTCGGGTTGGTGCAACAATAGCCACCGTAACATTGTTATTTGTCATTTGTGATAAAAAAATGATATAAACTTAGCAAGCAATAATTAAATTGCAAACTTAACAAGAGTATACAACCACAAAGTTTTTCGTCTCCACTTGAAACACAAATCAAAATAAAATATGGTAATTTCCTTAAAATTGTTGCCAATGTGTGTTTAAAAAATCAATATTGATTACCAGAAACTTTGCACAAATACAAAGTTACCAAAGTTTCCAATCGACCAGCGAAGAACAAAATAACATAAATTAATTCATAAGAATTAACGTTTTGTAAAACGTATAGAAAAAAAGAACCAAAAAAGATCAAATCCACTGAATGCACAGTGTTCCCTTAACGAAATTATTCCCTCTAGTATCTGAGGTTTTATATAGAATATGTCCTCCCAATATAGAATAATCTCAATCACCAGTATATTGATATCCAAAACACTGGTGTCACTCATCCACAGTAAACTACATGCAAATTATTTTTGTAGAAGAAGAAGAAGAAGAAGAAGAAGAAGAAGAAGAAGAAGTCAGAAATTTTCTTAGGGAAAAAGTTTGAACATGCAGTGATATTTATAGTTAAGAGGAACTGGTTCTGAAACGTTTCAACCTTTCGAAATCTTCACCACTATTCATAAAAGTTTGTAACCTTTCAAGCGGTCATGACTATTTCTGAAAGTTGTAACCTTTCAGAACAGTCATTTTTAATTGCGGAAATTTAAATAAGCAAGTAAAGTATTTTAAATAAAATTAGTCGCAGCGCAAATTCGTGGCGGGTCGAAACGTTTCAGTTAATCAAATAATAATTTAAAATGTTTCGGTTGTCAGCTAATTAATTGGAATTTTTTTGGACATTTAATTTAATTAGTTAAAAAAATATTTAAAACAACTGAAGCCGATCAAAGTGACGGCGACGGCGCGAGGAGGTCCCTATTTCCTACCCTTTTAACTATTAATAGGATTGTTTCTATTTAAACTCTTCTCTTTTTCTTTCTACCACAAATGAGGAAGAAATATCATTTCACTAAAGCATAAGAGAACTTTTCTAGTTCCCAACTTTTGAATTTCTCTATCATCTTCCCTACATTTCCCATTAACTCTTGCTATATACCCAACAACCCTTTATCATCACCTCAATTCCAATTCTTAAGGGACAAAGTTAGAGTTGGTTACCCACCTTTCGTTTTCAAGGGGAGTATTGAAACATCATTACTTGAGGAAGTTGGTTAGCTATACAACCCTATAGGATACCTATTAGAATTGAAGTTTTGTATATCTATAATACCTTAGATATTATGATCCTCATAGAACTAGTATTGTTAATGTTCCTATATAAGATGCAGTACTATTGCAACCGTATATATCAAGAAAAACAGAAATGAAGTTACAGCTTCTTCATATGGAATTTTGTGTATTTTAACAGGTAGTATATGTAGGATAGATGTGGGTGTGTTGTTGTAGGATATGTGCGTGTTTTTTGGTGAGGTAATGTTAGAGGTAATGGTAAGTGTAGGTATAGGGGAGTAGTTTAATAAGGATTTGGTATTTTCCTTTTTAATTGTAAAATAAAATAAATCAAGTATATATAAAAATTATGATTAAAGAAATACTTGATAACTATTTTGAATTAATAAAAATCTAAGAGAAGTCAAATAACTAGTCTAAAAATACACTTAAGCAACACTAGCTTATATATTAAAACTCCAAATTAAAAAAAAAATATTTTTTTTTGTATTTTTTGTTTCTCTTTTTGAAACAATTGAAGATAAAACTTATCTCGAAATGTGATTCTTTTTTTATTAATTTTTTTTTTAAAAAAAGCTTAATAAAATTAAAATACCTAATCTAAATATATAATAAATATTTAGGCACTTATAATGATATAAAATCATAGGTTTGGTAAAAATATTACAAGGCTTAGAGGTTGCCTCTCTTTAACTGGAAACACGAACGTGTTTCAAACAAAAAAGTAGATAACGTGACATGTTTTGCCTGAACCTGTATTACAAGGAAAAATATGGGATCGAGTCTTGTTTTGGAAATCTTACATATCTCTGATTATAAAGGATTAAGTGTTAGGATCGAATTCACGCACACACACTAGATGAATGAAGAACACAAGAACTTTCAAGAGAAAGAGATGAGAGATCTAGAGAGAGAAAGAGAAAACCCAATATATCGTGGTAAAACCCCGTAAGTGAACTTCCACGGCGGTGAGGTATATTTATATTAATAAATCAGAGTATTTTTGGTTACAGAGAATAAATAGGAAAACCTAAAATAGAGAATAAATAGGAAAGCCTAAAATAGAGAATAAATAGGAAAACCTAAAATTAATCAGGCTCCACTACCTAACAATTCTCCCACATGGAGACTGACTCAGTCATCCCAAAAATACATTCTCAAAAAAATCTCTTCATCATCAACATCTTTACCGCACCGCAACATCTGTAGCAACAACTACAGAAGATCAACCGAGGTTTTACATAACCTCAGTTTCCCAACATCAACACATTTCGTCAACATGTCTGCTGGGTTCTTTGCACCCTCTATCTTCTCCAAGCACATATCACCATCCTCCACTGCCCTGCGAGTGAAATGGTATCGCCTTCTGATGTGCTTTGTCTTCGAATGATAGACTGGATATTTCACCAACTGTATGGCACTCTGGCTATCTGAGTAAAGAATCTTCTCGCTTTGCTTCTTGCCAAATTCCTCAAGATAATCTGCCAGCCATATCATCTCTTTCCCAACTTCAGCTATTGCCACATACTCAGCTTCAGTAGATGAAAGAGAAACACACTTTTGAAGCCTGGACATCCAACTCATTGCTGTTCCACCTATGGTGTAAATGTACCCGGATGTACTCTTGCTCGAGTCAACATCCCCACCAAGATGAGCATCCACAAAACCTTGTAGAGTCACCTTACCTTCACAGCTTCTCAATGCTCTTTCCCAGGGTTCGCCATGTACTTGCTAACTACTCCCACTGCATGTGCTATATCAGGTCTAGTGCAAACCATAGCATACATCAAACTACCAACAGCTGAAGCATATGGAACAAGTGCCATGTGATAACGCTCCTCGACAGCCTTGGGTGACTGCTCCTTTGACAATTTAAAGTGATTTGCCAATGGAGTAGTCCCGGGTTTAGCATCATTAACCCTGAATCTTCTCAGCACCTTCTCAATGTACAACTCCTGAGATAGATTTAAAGTGCCAGCAGGTCTATCCCGAGAAATCTTCATCCCCAAAATCTGCTTTGCTGGACCCAAATCTTTCATCTCAAACGTTGCAGACAACCTTGTCTTCAGATTGTTTATCTCTGTCATACTAGATCCTGCAATCAACATATCATCCACATACAAGAGTAGAAAGACATATGAATTAGTGTATTTTTTGAAGTAACAACAAGGATCCTTTTCAGCTTTGCAGAATCCACTCTTGGTCATGAAGGAGTCAAACTTCTTGTACCACTGCCTTGGTGCTTGCTTTAGTCCATACAAGCTTCTGGTGAGCTTGCACACCATGTGTTCCTTGCCTGGAACCATAAATCCTTCTAGTTGCTACATATAGATCTCTTTGTCCAGATCTCCATGTAAAAACGCTGTTTTTACATCCATTTTCTCTAGATGCAAATTTACTAATGCAACAATACTCAACAGAATTCGAATAGAGGTTAACTTCAAAACAGGAGAGAATCTTTCAACATAATCAATACCTTTCCTATGTGAATATCCTTTAAACACTAAACGAGTCTTGAACCTTCTTTTGCCATCTGGTTCAGTCTTGATTCTAAACACCCACTTGTTCAGCAAAGCGCTCTTCCCTGCAGGTAACTCAGTCAACACCCATGTGTCATTCTTCTCAAGTGACCTTATCTCATCATCCATGGCTTGCTCCCACTTGATCGAATCCTCCACCTGTAGGGCCTCATCAAAAGACTCTGGTTCCCCCTCATCAGTCAGCAATAGATAGTGTAATGAAGGTGAATAAATATCTGGTGCCCTGATGGATCTGGATGATCTCCTTAATACCTGCTCAGGTGTAACTTGCTCCACTTCAGATTCTTCAGTAGGAGTTGGTTGAGTATCTGCTTTGACATCTCTGGGGTTACTCTTCTCCAACTCAACCTCAATTCCCACTTGCTTTGTAATCTCTAGAACCTTCTGCTCTCTGTCCTTGTACAGGACAGACTCATCAAATGTCACGTCACAATGTCTCAGGATCTTTCTGTTCTTGTCATCCCAAAACCTGTAACCAAACAAATCAGAACCATATCCTATGAAGTAACACTTCATAGCCTTGGCATCAAGCTTGTCTCCCTTTTCTGGATCAACATGAACATAAGCAGTGCAACCTAAAGTCCTCAAGTGTGAGTACTTGAGTTCTTTTCCTGTCCACACCTCCTCTGGAATCTTGAACCCTAAAGGAACTGATGGTCCCCTGTTGATCAAGTATGCAGCTGTGCTCACAGTATCTGCCCAAAGTGTTTTGGGTAGCCCACAGTGTATCTTCATACTCGTTGCACGCTCATTCAATGTTCTGTTCATCCTCTCAGCAATTCCATTTTGCCTTGCCTTACCGGGAACTGTTCTCATCAATCTGATTCCCTCAGCTGCACAGAATGCCTTGAACTCTGATTTGTCATACTCTCCTCCATTGTCAGACCTTAGGCATTTGACTTTCAAACCGGTCTGATTCTCAACTTCAGCTTTTCACTTCTTGATAGTTTCAAATACATCTGACTTATGCTTCAAGAAGTAAACCCATACCTTCCTGCTGAAATCATCAATGAAGGTAACATAGAATCTGGATCCTCCAAGTGATGATAGTGGAGATGGTCCCCAAACATCTGTATGGACCATTTCCAACCACACTTTCTTTGTCTCTCTAGGAGTCTTTGTGAAGCTTACTCTTTTCTGTGTGCCCATAACACAGCTCTCGCAAAGACCCATATCAACAGACTTCAGACCCTCTAATGCTCCTTTTGCAACCAACATCTTCATTTCTTTAGTACTCATGTGTCCAAGTCTGTTGTGCCACAGACATGAACCGGATGCACCTTCAGCAACAGTGGCCATGTTTATACACCCTGCAGTGGTGTACAAGGTTCTAGATTTGGTGCCACAAGCTACTACCATAGCACCTTTCACGATCTTCCACGAACCTTTCCCAAACTCTGCTGCATATCCCGTGCTATCCAACTGACCAACAGAGATCAGATTTTTCTTGATCCCAGGAATATATTTGACATCTTCCAATGTCCACTGGTTTCCCGAGGTGGTCTTTATGCAAACATCCCCCTTTCCTTCAATCTCTAAGCCTTTATTGTCAGCAAGATATACTTTTCCAAAATTTCAAGATTTGAAGTTTTGGAACAACTCCTTGCTTGGAGACGAATGGAAAGATGAGCCAGAATCCAAAATCCATGATTCAACCGGGCTGTTCACACTAAGGATTAGAGCATCCCCAATGTCCTCTACTGAATTTACAGAATCATTGTCATCTCCAAATTTCTGATTCTATTTTTTCTTTGGCTTTGTACAGTTCGTTCGAAAGTGCCCTTTTTCTCCACAGTTCCAACAAGTCACGTTTGATCTGTTCAGTAATTTTCCTCGATTCGTTGATTTTGATCGACCATGTTGATTTTGTCCTTTCGTCTTACTTCTCCCCCTTCGATCAACGCTGAGAGCACTGCCCGATGAATCTCCCACTTCTCGTTTGCGAATACTTTCGCTAAGAACAACATCACGGATTTCATCAAACTTCAGTTTCTCAGATCCACGGGAACTGCTAATCGCAGCAACAACAGTATCCCAAGACTCGAGTAGAGATGACATCAAAATCAACGCCTTAATTTCATCTTCGAAATTAATATCCACAGAATTGAGTTGACTCACAATCATATTGAACTCGTTTATATGATCAGAAACGGATCCAGTTTCAGACATCTGTAAATTGAACAATCTACGCATCAAATATACCTTATTCATAGCCGATGGTTTTTCATACATATTTGATAGTGCCTTCAACAGACTGGACGTAGTCTTATCCTTCACGATGTTGAACGCCACGTTTCTTGACAAAGTCAACCGGATCAACCCTAGAGCCTGGCGATCCTTGAGTTTCCACTTCTCCTCCGTCATGGATTCCGGCTTCACCCCGGTCAACGGTTCGTGAAGATCTTTCTGGTACAGATAATCTTCGATCTGCATCTTCCAGAAATTGAAATCGGATCCATCAAACTTCTCGATTCCAAGCTTTGAACTATCCATCTTCAGTGATCGTGTTGAATCTCCTTAGCTCTGATACCAGTTATTAGGATTGAATTCACGCACACACACTAGATGAATGAAGAACACAAGAAATTTCAAGAGAAAGAGATGAGAGATACAGAGAGAGAAAGAGAAAACCCAATATTTTGTGGTAAAACCCCGTAAGTAAACTTCCACGGCAGTGAGGTATATTTATATTAATAAATCAGAGTATTTTTGGTTACAGAGAATAAATAGGAAAACCTAAAATAGAGAATAAATAGGAATGCCTAAAATAGAGAATAAATAGGAAAACCTAAAATTAATCAGGCTCCACTACCTAATATTAAGGTCACTAGGTTTGAAGGAGATGAAGTTATGAGTTGAAAGTTAAGTGCGATTCCAGGTTGCTTCTCCTATCCTTTCATAAAATGAAACATAATGACTAAAAATAAAATAATAGTACAAAGCCCTATCGATGGACACTTTCTTGAGTCTTCATTTAAGTCTAAACTTTCATATATCACCTTAATTTTTTGATGAGTATATTGATGTTGAATTGAATCCAAGGCTTAAGTTTTTACTTAAGAGAGCTTTTGACACTCTCCGAAATAAAATTTGGAAGTGATCTTGAACGTCTGCACGTTTTCTTGATAAGTAGTTGAATAAAATCAGATGTCACGAAGTAAGACTGCTACATGATTTGAAAAAGCTAATTCTAGTTTTCATGGGAATTGATCATTTTAAAAGAGTTGAAACTTGGTTCTTGAATTTAAAATCTTTCTTCCACTTGAAGAAACCTTGATATAATCATAAAAAAAAAAGATTTCCCCAGTTTTCCTAGAAAGAGTTTATCCTAGGAGAAAAATAATAATAATAGTGTCTTCGACCAGGAAGTGTTTATCCTAAGAGAAAATTAATAATAAAAGTCTCAAACTAGTAAGTGTTTATCCTAGGAGAAAATTAAAAATAAGGTCTCAAACTTAGAAGCGTTTATCCTAGGTGAAAATAAAAATAACTTCTCAGATAAGGAAGTGATTATCCTTGGACAAAATAAAAAAAAATCTAAAACTAGAAAGTGTTTATCCTAGGAGGAAATAAAAAATAATATATCAGATTAAAAAAGTGTTTAGCATATGAGTAAGGGAAAATATACCAATGCCCCCTTAACCTATGCCCGAAATCCCAGAGACACACTTGTACTATACTAAGGTCCTATTACCCCCCTAAACTTATTTTATAAGTAATTTTCTACTCCTTTTCGGATTACGTGGCACTAACTTTAAAAAAATTCAACCAACATTGGGTCCACAAGACAGTGTCATGTAGGACGAAAAGGGGTAGAAAATTATTAATAAAATAAATTCAGGGGGTAATAGGATCTTAGTATAGTATAAGTGTGTCTTTAAGATTTCGGACATAGGTTGAGCGGGTACTTGTGCATTATCCCTATGAGTAAATACAAAAATAATGATCCTAGAGTAGGAAGTATTTATTTTAAAAGAAAATAAAAACAAAAAGTATCAACTAGAAAATGCTTAAACTAGGAGAAGATAAGAAAATAACAATTTCAGACTAGAAATAGTTTATCCTACGGAGAAATAAAAAATAAAAGTTTTGACTAGTAAGTGTTGATTCTAGGAGAAAATAAAAAATGACTATCCTAGAAGAAAATAAAAAATAATAGTATCACACTAGTAATTGGTCATCCTAGGAGAAAAAAAACTATCTCAGACTAGAATGTTTTTGTCCTCGGAGAAAAACAATAAATAATGTCTGAGACAAGGATGTGTTTATTCTAGGAGAAAATAAAAAATAACAGTCTCAAACTAGGATCTAGGAAAACTAAGAAAATAATGATCTCACACTAGGAAGGGTTTATTATAAGAAAAATAATAATAAATAACTCTTGAAGTAGGAAGTGGTTATCCTAAGAGAAGGAAGTGTATATACTAGGAGAAAAAAATAAAAATAACAATCTTATACTAGTTAATATAGATCGTAAAAGAAAAAAATAACGGTCTAATACTAGGAAACTTTTATGGTGAGAGAAAACTAAAAATAACTGTCTCATACTAGAAATTTTTTTCGCAGGAGAAAATAACTAAATCTTATTATGTAGTAGGGTCATGCTAATCCCATTGTCCAAGGTGGTCCTTCTCGTCCCATTATGTTGCAGGGTCCTGTTAATCTAAATCTCCTTAAGTATGAGGATCCTATATGTATGAGGGTCCGACTAAACTTAATCTCATTATGTATGAAGGTCTGTCTAATCCCATTTCCTAGAGGCTCTTGCTAGTTTAATTATGTTGGAATATGTAGCAGGATCCTTGTAAATGAAATCTGATTCTCATTGTCTATGAGGGTTCTACTTGTCTCACTTAGTAGGAGATCCTACTAACAAAAATCCTATTAAGTAGATGTTAATCCCATTGTATAGGAGGGTCCTCCTAGTCTCATTATGTAGGAGAGTCTAGGAGGGTTATAATAGTCTCACTTTGAGGAAGGGTCCTGCTAGTCAAGATCCTATTAAGTAGAGGTTAATCACATTGTATAGGAGGCTCCTCCTAGTCTCATTATGTAGGAGAGTTCTGATAATCGAAATCTCATTATATAGGATGGTCTTGTTAATCGAAATCTCATTAGGGATGAGGATTCGGCTAATCTAAATCTCATAATTTAGGAGGGTCCAGCTAGACTCATCATCGTGGAGGTTCTTTCTTAACTAAATCTCATAATGAAGAAGGTTTTTGCTAAACTGAATCCTATCACTCAAGAATAACTTGCTAAATGAAATCATTATTTAGAATTACCTTGATAGTTCTTATAAAATAAATTAAATTACCATAGTTTCAATATTTTCGAGATATAAAATCTTATTATTTCATATTGAGCCCCATTTTAAGTCTTCACATGTATCATGCATAACATAGTTCATATATGATAGAATTTTTCTCTCTTTTATTTTGTTTACAACGGACATTTAGAATAAGTACTAAAGGATTAAAAGAAAGAATCAGTTCATGCTTTATAATATTTCAACTTTAGTTGGTACCAACAATTAGTATCATCCATAAGAATCTTCGACCACTTTCAGATAAATTTAAGGTCAACTTTAAGTAATCCTATGTCTTAAAGTGGTATCTCAAACATACTTAAGTATGTACAAGATCAGTTTATCTCGCAAAAGTTAAGTGTTAGAATAGCTCATATCTTCGTGTTTCAAGTACCCTTACCACAAATAAAGTTCTTCATACACTATAGAATAATTTAGACCATAGGACATTTTGAAAGTCAATCACACTAAGAAAGATATTAAATGCATGAGATTGAGATATCATATGCTTAACCTTCATGTAGTTATCCACTAATGTGAGAACACAAAAAATAGTCTCAAATAGGATTTGTCATTTGCTTGTAATGTAGGCTTAGGAGGTAAGATATATATTTAGGATAAAGTGACTATTTCCTCCTTATAAATTTCACTATGCTCTCAAATGTTTTCCATACACTAACAAATAAAGTTCTTCATACACTATAGAATAATTTAGACCGTAGGACATTTTGAAAGTCAATCACAGTAAGAAAGATATTGAATGCATGAGATTGAGATATCATATGCTTAACCTTCATGTAGTTATCCACTAATGTGAGAACACAAAAAATAGTCTCAAATAGGATTTGTCATTTGCTTGTAATGTAGGCTTAGGATGTAAGATATATATTTAGGATAAAGTAACTATTTCCTCCTTATAAGTTTCACTATGCACTCAAATGTTTTCCATATTTGCATTTGACCTTTATTTTAATGGAAGTTTCGCCTCATTTATTTGCCTTCTTTCCTTTTCTTATCATTTTTCCTCTTTTTTGTTGGAGTTCTTTTTTTCATATTTTCTAGCTTTTCATTGTATGTGTATTTTTTTGGACTACCACAGATTGGAGCTTTTGACATTGTCACTCAACACAAAGTTTTAGCACTTTGTAGATATTTGATAGTGAAAGCAAGGAGATGAGACCAACGAATAGTGCATTATGAACTCAAAAACAAATATGCTAAGATGTTATTCAAATAAAAAAGTTACAGGTTTGAAATGGGATATCTATGGGTAAAATGTCATTTGGTATGCTTTAAGACACAATCAGATAAAAAGAGCATATAATTCTTTTCCAATTTAAATTTTGCTCAAATTCTGCCTCAACCAACATTTGGGGCAAGTTCTAGATCAACAATACCATGTCATTAAATTCTATATCTAAAGCTCACCACGCAATGCACATGAAACAATGAGGTTGAATATGTTTTAATCGTAACTTTAATCGATATATTTTCTCAAGTATTTTCATAAATATATCGAGAAATACCGTAAGAATCTATTAATTACAAAAAAATTTGTTTGTCTTACCAAATAGTTTAATCCTTTTGTTTTTTCTCATGCCCACTTCTAAGTATGTGGGTACCAACCAATTAAAGAAGATTTTTTTAAAAAATAAACCTTCTAAGAAATGTCTTATCATAAGCCTAAATTATATATTATTTTTATAAAAGAAACGAATAAAATAAGGAAGTCAAATATTTTTATTTGATCTTTGAATAAATTATTTTAATAAATCTGTTGCCCAACTTTTGTGATGAGGACTTTCTCAATTCTTTATTGATTGGACCAAATCTCAAAATAAGGTTGCTTACTTATCTCGTTAAAGAAATAATAAGATTAAACATTGTTCAAGTAGATCATTAACATGTCATTATTTTTAATAAGAAATACTTTCTAATTAAAAGAGCAAACAAAAATTTTTACGAGTAAAGAAAGAATACTTTCTTTTATTACTATCTTTTGAATAAAGATCACCAAAACCAAAGACGGTTGTGGCCTATTTATCACATTTAGGTAAGAATCAAGTGTGTGTAGTTCGTCCAAATTCGAAATTAAGGGTGTGTTTGGTATGAAGAAAAATATTTTCCTAGAAAATGTTTTCTTGGAAAACAAGTGGAATTCTAACTTATTTTCTCATGTTTGGTTGGGGAGTAGGTAATATTTTCAGGAATATAGTTTTTAATGTTTGCCTAGTGAATAAAAAACATTTTTTCCAAAAACATATTTTATTTTTGTCTTGGGAATGAAAAATACTCTCTAGGAAAATAATTTTTGATTCAAAAATCAACGTCGATAATTGATCTAGGATTTGACCCCAACACTCAAACTAGGATAAGACTCTGATGTATTTTTAAAAATCCGATCCTCAAATTGTAACATATAGTAACTCATAATAGCCAAGAGTAAGCTAAGAAACTTAAAATTTTTTCACTTTTGGAAAGAAAAAGGAAAATTTAAAATTTCCTAAAGTTAAGAAAGTGAGTTTTAGGTCATTTTCAAACGACCATAAATTCTAGATCAGAGTTAGAGACAGTTCTTTACTATGTTAGAAATACCCTGGGAGATCTTTCTAACGGCGCCGAGTTTGCACGATTTCGATATCGTATAATGGAGATATGTATTTCGGAAGTTTGACTATTGAAGAAGGAAAGTTCAATTCTGGATTTAAATAAGGGAAAACTAGTATTTTCACCCACGTATTTCCTTATTCTTTTTAAAGGTATATTAGGGATAAAAATAAGCCTTAAGTCAGTTTTAGAAAAATCAATTCACGCTTAGGCTTAGGAGAAAAGAGAAGAGAAGAAAGTGAAGGGAGAAAGATCAAGAACACTAAGGTTTTGTGAGTGGAATTCGTCAGGGTGATCTCTAAAAAGGTATGTGATATCTTTCTGTCTTGGGTTAGCTCACCCACACATCAACGTTTTAATTCAGCAAAATTTGAGTTGATTGAACAATGGAAATTGATGTTCTTGAAGAACAATTGTTGAATTCTTGTTGGTTGAATTGTAGCATGCCTAAAGTTGTTTTGATTCATTTTCCAATAGTTTTTTCGAGTCTAATATATTGGGTATTGAGGGCATTAATGATCCTAAGTGTTTGGAGAAAGAATCATTGGATTTTAGAGCGTTTAGAGATGAAAAAAAGGAGAAGTAAGGTCAAAACGCCCGTCTGTCAGGACTTGGGGTGCCACGCCATCCAGAGCCGCACAGGACAGATTCAGTCCATCAAGCCCTAGCGCGTCATAACATCTAGAGCCCCTAATGATAGACTCTGTCCATCAAGATCTGATGTGCCACGCCTCTAAGAGCTCCAAGGACGCCTAGAGACCTTATTCATTCTCCATATTTTCATACTAGTTCCTAAGTGATGTACCCACGTTACTTAGTTTCTTTCAACACTCTAAGGTACATCTCTAAATCATGAAATCATCTATAAGCATGAGATTATGAATCTTGAATCCATAATTCCATTCAAGGAAAGTAAATATCAAAGTCAAGGAAGTTAAGAGTCAAGTATAAAGGTAAGAAGTAAGTTAAAGTAAAGTTCTTAAAGGTTTTCAAGAGTCTTATTTGAATATTTTAACTTTATTTTAAGACTCAAGTTTCAAGGTAAGCAAAGAGTTAAGTTGAAGTTCTTTTCTTCAAAGAAATATGGGAACTAAGTATTCCCAAAGAGACTTAAAATGTTTTTAACATTTAAACTAGTAAAGAAACATTGATACCAATGAGCCTTAGGGCGAGTTTTCAGAAAAGAACTATAGATTTCTAAAACAATTAAGCAAGGAAACTATTAATCCTAAGATAGACTTCAACTAAGTATTTTTAGAACTAATCTTAAAACACAGAATCAATATGTTTTTTCAAAAAACATAAGAGTCAGCATATTTTTGGGAGTAGTATTGAGCACTTATATGGGGTACAGTTAAGATAACTCACGGACCCCATAAACCACATAGACACCATGGGTAGAAAAGGTTCATACTTTTTAGATGAACCCTTTTCACAGTAGACTAGTGGATCAATCAGGCCGTTTCGGTCTTATACCTTTGGCCGGGTATAGAATGCGCTGGCAGCATGATCTAGATTGTTGTATCATCAATATATATCTTAAATGATTGTTATCGATTAGAGAAACTCCCGCAGAAGTTATTATATTCTTATATACATCAATTTACTTATATTTTTATATACATACTGGATTTAATTTTATCCTTGTATACATTCAGAATTTACAGTGTGTTTAAATATAGCTTTTCCTTATATTGCATTTCCTTTTAAATTACTTTATATTGAAATGAGTTACTTATTCATGGTTTGAGAAGGGTCAAGGTAAGTGTTCATTCTTACTCCTTTTAAAGCTGAAGTGTTGCTATCATTTCAACTCGCATACTTGTATATTCAATGTACTAATTTTATCGTATTATGATGTAGACGTAGGTAGCTAAGATCATCATTCGGTTGTTAGGATTATTGGGGGTCATGTCCGAACATTCATCTTTACTTTAGAGGCTTCATATACAGATAGTATTAGTTTCTGTACTCTTTTCATTTCACTTGTAAACAATAAGATTTGAAGTTTCCATTTTTTTCTAAAGTGTTATTTAAGTTATTTCCTTGAGTTATATCCTGTGTTTAAGTCTTCCGCGGAATTAAGTGAGCCAGTCCAAGGTTCGGTGAAGTCCAGCAATGGTCATTAGGTGCCAGCCACGTATAGGGTGTAGGCTCGGGGCGTGAATCAGATCTTACGTATGACCTGACTCAGACTTTCGACACAGGAAAATCCTTTTCAATATTTTTTGATAGGGTCTGGGAGGGGGGAGGATTGTAGTAGTTTGCATAAAAATGAATAATTTTTAAATTTGAAATATTTCTCAAAAATAATTTTTTGTTACAAATATTTTTTACGGAAATGGCTTGGGTGGTGGTGGTGAACGAGGGGTTGACATGGATGACCTTGGTGGGGGAGGTTGGCAGCTAGGGGTGGGGTTGTCATAAAAAAGTAAATTCCTTAAAATTTGAAATCCTTTTAACAAAAAATTGATTGGAGTGACCAACGTGGGTGGGGTAGCGGTGGTGTGGTGTAAATCAAGGATGAAGTAGAGTATTAGAAAAAGTTTTCCCTAATTTTGGAAGATAAGTCATTTTCCTTAAATTTGAGAAAAACGAGTTGATTTAGAAAACATATTTCAAACATTTCAAGACAATAAAATATGGGGAAATTGGAAAAATATTTCCATAAATTGTTTTCCTTCATAACAAACACTCCCTTAAAAAACATTCAGATTTTGAAAAATGAATTGACCAATGCAATATATTTTAAAGTATTATGAATGCAAAATATTCTAAATTTTTAAGTTAGCTGTTCAAATGAAACCTTAATATTTTTTTCTTATGTTGGTTAAGTTGTGAAAAATCTTTATTTTGTTATTTTAAAATTTATAATAACTTCTAAAAGAAAAAATATTTTTTGTGGTTTCGCCCCCCCCCCCCCCCTTTTTTTTGTAAAATCGAAAGATATAATGTTCTCTCATTTATCTAATCACACTAAATTGGGTTAACTTGCAAAGCCTTTCTAAATAAATGTATAGCCTTGTACAACAAAAATGATCTTAGTGGTCAAGTAAGAGAGGATGTTTGTCATAGACATATCCAACACTTGTTTTGAGTCTCACTAAGTCAAATGAAAATGATGCAAATAAGTAGAACCTAATAGTAATAATCCTGTCTACGTTTCAATTTTTCTACGTTTAAACCTGAAGGAAAATGTGGTTTCGCCGTTTCAATTTTTGTGGTTTCGCCCCCCGCCCCCCTTTTGTTTTGTAAAAATCGAAAGATATAATGTTCTCTCATTTCTCTAATCACACTAAATTGGGTTAACTTTCAAAGCCTTTCTAAATAAATGTATAGCCTTGTACCACAAAAATGATCTTAGTGGTCAAGTAAGAGAGGATGTTTGTCATAGACATATCCAACACTTGTTTTGAGTCTCACTAAGTCAAATGAAAATGATGCAAATAAGTAGAACCTAATAGTAATGATGCAAATAAGTAGAACCTAATAGTAATAATCCTGTCTACGTTTCAATTTTTCTATGTTTAAACCTGAAGGAAAATGTGTAATACCCCGATAATTTCTAAGCTAAGACCTTAATCATTATTCATTAGTGTATAAGATCGTATCTGATGATTCTTAAATTGTTACATAAGGTGATTCTTAAATTGTTCTTACATTTTAAGGTTAATTCGTTAGTGTGGGAATAATTTTGGATATGAACTAAGATTACTAGATAAAGTTGAAAGCTTCATTACCGATTAAATTTTGATATAAAATTCTATTTTAGGTCAACTTCAAATGATAATCTCTTTCAGTATATAACGAACTATATGGACCATAACCTATAAAACTAAATATCTATGAGTCTTCTTTCTAGGGTCACCAAGCTTTTATCAATGCAGTTCCCGTACAGGCATGGAGAAAGGAAGTGGATACTTCCTTCCTGCTCAGTTGGCTGCCCACCTGAGGCATTCACCATGAGGGTGCCCAGGTGTCTGAGGTCTTTAATGGCTCTCCAAAAATATAGTTTACCTCCCTAGTTCATAAATTTACCCTAGAAAGAAAAGTTTTTAACAAACTAACTTCCTCCAAATTTCATCGATCATCCAAGGTAAAGAACTTCATATTTCCTTCACCATAACTCAGATTAATAACTTCTACTCATGAAATCCATAGATTCATTCAAGAAAGCTCCTGAAAAACTCATATCCAAGGTTCAAAAAACACTTTGTAGGTCTTCTTCTTTCAATATCATACTTTTGTTTAGTAATTAAGGAAGTTAATGTACATGATACTTCAATGAGGAATTTCTTTCGTCGTCATGTACAAGATTTATTAGTGTTCCCGAATTAAATTTCGTAGTTAGGGTTATCCAACCCACTTTTGAATTATGACATGA
The DNA here is from genome assembly GCF_036512215.1 of Solanum lycopersicum. NCBI lineage: Eukaryota > Viridiplantae > Streptophyta > Magnoliopsida > Solanales > Solanaceae > Solanum > Solanum lycopersicum. The sequence goes on along the minus strand of NC_090800.1, from coordinate 62,527,212 downwards.
ATTCAATATTTTTTAATATTAATTATTCACAATCAATTAAAGATTCTTGACTTGTGTACTTTCTTTTATACTTAGTAAGGCTTTACATTGTTTGTCTTGTGAGTTATTGGCATGTCATTATTATGATTTCATGAAACTTATACTTGAAAGCATGATTTTAGAGTCTATATGCTATCACAAAAAATTATATTTGAATACTTATGAGTTACTTGGAATAAGAAAACATTGTTGTTATTTAAATGTATGTATGTATGAGTGTGTGTATATATATATATATAAATATATATATATTCTGTTGAGATCACCTCATCCACTCGTCAGCTTTTGGTGAAGTCTCATTACTTTTAAAAGACCTCAGTTTTATGATTTGTTGGTAGTAGCATTTGGAAATGTTATGCATCTTTTTCCGACACCTATATTTATCTAGTAGAGTCTTTATAGATAGACAATCGAGGTTAGTCTAAAAAAAATTTAGTTCATTTATTTTACTTAAGAATTTATATTTCAAACTTAATTTTTTTTTTCAAAATGCACTACAACAAAAACACCTTTTAGCAATTATAAATGTACACATTAACAAAGAATGTTAATGTCTTTTTCGACATTAGTTAATTTTCATTGGATTTAATGTCACTAAACTCTTTAAGGACATATATAAAGAGTGTAAATTTCCTCTAAAAGTACATATTTATTGGAAATTAAGATATTGTCATTAATTTATTGTTGGTAAAGATCATTTTTCATGTAGTGTAGTTTTGAGATTCAATAGATTATTAAATGTTTTCTTCAGTTTTCATGCTTCTGTATAATTGAGATAGTCTATGCTTAAGAATCACTCAGGACAAGGGGTCTATTGGGACAAACAATTATTCTCTGGTATAGTGACGTCCAAGGTGTAGGCTCGGGGCATGAAACTCTTTGTAACAGAGCACAAAGATCAACTGTCCTAGGTATCTATGAAGTAATGTATGTAAAATTTTATGTATGGTTATGAGATCCCCACTTCTATAATTGAGGGCTTACAAACATTTACAAAAAGTCCCCTTCTTTCGTACTCTAGATCGTGTGATAGAGTTGTCTCCTTAAAATCTTATTCAGGTGTTTCTCAAATCCATTTAAATACCCCGCATACTTACAGTGGTTAAAATGTTAAAGTCCAAATCATTATCAATCAATTATTCTCAAGCAAAGTCTTCAAGAAGTAAAGAAATTTCCTAGGGCTTGAAAGAAGCCAATTAGTATGTACTAACTGTATGTTTGAGCTAAAATAAAGATGTTCTCTCAAATTAACTTTTCCAAACCTTTTTTTAGATGAGACCTTTAAAGAAGGAAGTATGAATTATATCGCATAAATAGTATTGTCGCCCGAAAGATAGTGTGTTTTGCAATAGTATGAACCAATAGTAGAATTACCCAGAGTTAGATTTATGCACATGGAACTGTGATAACTTAACAAATAGGGATAGTTATTGAGTAGAATATGTAAGTTGTACCCAAAATGTACTTAGTAAGTCAGAAGTTTTTTCTTTTGTGTAGGCTGAGTAGTAATTTTGTGTGGATTTCATGATAGCAATTAGATGAGTAGTTGTTGGATAGGATTAGTTAGAGAATAAATTAACCTTAAATGAGCTTATATTGATGTGGCATTATGTTAGTGAAGGCCAAATAGAAGTATTGAATTGAAGAAGAGAGTATTCATGAGGTGGGATAGACCCAAATTAAGCTTATGATTATTGAAAAGCGAGCCCATGATATATATGGGGTTATAAAAGCAATTAGGAAATGATGTATAATGAATTTGTAATAATATGTAGGTTATGTTAAAACAAAATTTGTCGATAGGTTGTAGTTAGATAGACTGTATGGCAAAGATCCACTAATCTGTCATGGATTTTAGGAGTCTCGTGTTTATTGATTCTATTTCCTCATTGTAAGTTAGTGTAATATATGTGAAATTATTATTGTCCATGTTTAGTACTAGACATTAAGCTTTAATTTGAGACTAGTGTCATGATTAAAACAAAATGATGTCAATATGAGACAATGATGTTAGTTTTGAGATTTGTTCGGGTAGATTTTACATCGATTAGTTGAGGAATCAAAGTGTTTCTTTAAATAAATATGTGTGGTACAAGTGTAGTATTATGACCCTTAGATGAGAGAAATAAAGGATAGCTATGTCATTAGATAATCCAGAGAGTTAAGATGTGTACCCAAAATCGTATGTAGTCAGACAAGGTTCCAATCCAGTGTATGATTTTTTATGTGTTACTAGATAGTATATTTGAGTTATCAATGTGGAGTAGGCTGATGTAAGCATTATTAATTACCCTTAGATTTTGTCAGGGAGCTTATATATAGTTAATGAGGATCCTCTTAAACATAGTTCAAGTTTCTTCCAATAAGGTAGATATGAACTTGGAAGTACAATATTAGTGGGCTAAGAAGGAGAAGTCAAACTATTAAGAGTTAGATTATACGGATTTATAAGCCAATGCAGGCAGAGATTATATAAATATTTTTATAGAAGCAAAAAGACAGTAAGAGAAGCAGTTTTGAAAAAAATCCTAGGAGGAATCTTAGTTTTTGGCACATCAAGAGTTCTGTAGACACAAGGTTAACATTTTCTCGAGTATTAGAGTAAACCGAATATACACTAGTTTAGAAAAGATGGAATAGATCTATAACTTCAAAGTATCAGCTTCAGATCTAAAGGGAGATGATATGATGAGAAACCAAGACAAGTTTTAAAAATCAAATAGTGATATGTTCAGAAAGAGTTATAGTGTTATATTAATCAGTTCATACTCTAGTGCTTTCCTCAAAGTTCAATCATTACAATATCTTGTTGATGTTTCTAATATTAGAATTGTCTTCATGACCTATGCTCAAACACTTAAGACAAGTCCACATTTATGATCAGTTCCTGTGATGAGGAGAAACAACTTTAGTCTATTGATTTAACATAATCCATATATTTATGGATGTCAGTATCATGATATGACCTTATTCAGATAAGCACTTATGTCTCAAGTATGCTAAGTCTCATGAATTCATCATTTATTGTTAATGTCTAACAACTTCATAATACGTCATTCATATTCTTAAATAAGATTTCTCAAATGAATCATGCTTAGGATCTTTCTCTAAGCTTAGTGATCTTTTTTTTAGTTTTGAGAGTGATGTTGTCGATAGTAGTTTTGTAATGATATATATATGATAGGATTGGTGTTTAATATTTTTATTGTGATGGTTTGCTTATTTCATTGAAGTCTATAAATTTAGAGAAGAATCTCACACCCCGAGGCTACCCCCTTGACGTAAAGAAGGGACCTAGGATCACGAATGACCCGAAGATAAACATGAGTTGGCATATCATAAGTCATTGAAAATATATATGAAAACACAAACAAATATGGAAGCTAAATCAATTTATATCTAATAGCGGGGAACACCCTAAACTTGTCTGAATATATAAAACTTACTAATATCTTAGTGATACTGAACATTAACTCAAAGCTAAAGTTGAATCTTACAATGTGTCTCAAAAGCCTCTCCTGACAAGATTGTTGGGAAATGCCCTTAGCTAACTCTAGAAAAACTGCAAACTGAATGAAAGACTGAAAATGAAAAACATGTCCATCGTCCTCCAACTATGTGGACTCAATACTGAATGAATACAGATAAAAAATTGATCTATGCCTGATCTAGATGCTGAATACTTGAACCTACATCTTTAAAGGATGTAGCGCATAGTATGGGTCAGTACCTGTAGTGTAATTAACATGCAGGATAGATAATAGTTGAATAAAAATATATAAGTACAACATAGCATAAATTAGCAATGATAAAATCTGAACAAGAATATAAATACTGGGACATAACTAAGAAGCTAAGTTGGATGCAATGACCAAGTACTAATCATAAAAATAACATTTTGAGACTAAATATTGAGGTATAAACTGAAGACCTCACAGAATGCACTAGAGTTTGAATGTCGGAGCTATTATTAACAGACATAGAACCACATGATCTAAACGTGGAGTTTGATGTATACACCCCATCAAGAGGACCTAATAAACCTTGACATAGGTATAATGGAATGAATGACGTGAGCACTAAATTAGATGTCCAATTGAAAAGACTTATATTCCTACAGGGCATGTAGTTCTAGGACTATGAGGGTACATTGAACCCTAGTACACCTCAATGAATTAAGCCTAGTACATTATGCCTACTCCCGACAAAATATGTATACGACGCAACATAACTAAAATACAAAATAGTTTAAAATAATGACATGCAAGTCTAAGAATGCATATTTATGTACTCATAATGCAAATTTCAAAATCTGGAACATGATCATCAGTTTTGCTGACCTAGCAAGTAAAATTAATTGGGTAATTGAGTATGCATGCAATGCAAGGATACTGGAAATGAGATGATGATAAAATAGTAAAAATGTAACGAAGGTGTACAGGTGTACACTTTAACAACTGTATATTAGTACGTGAACCAAAAGAAATTATAGAACCGTAACAACCCAAGAGCAGCCCCTAGTCGCAACAGGCGTAGTCAACCTCTTAGACGTCTCATACAAGCCACATGGATCATTCATTGCATACGATACTCAAAATAAGTAAGAATTTAAGAACTTTATTCACACACAAAGAATACTTTCACTAAAAAGCAAGAAGAAGAATTTCAAAACATCTATCTTTACAATATGTCTCATTAAGCCATCTAATAACTTTAGAGTACGAAATTGGGACTAAGCCCATAAAAGACTAGAAATAAAGACTACGAGGACTAAGCCCATACGAAATTGGGTCTTGTCCTCGCATCTACGAGGACTCACTAGAACTTCATCTTGGACACTTAGAATCCTATCCATCATCTATAGCATATCAAATTTCTAATCCCAACACTTTAGTCAAAAAGTGAAAAGAAGGGGTTAGCACACTAATCAATAAGTATGGAAGTCATGACAAAACCATTCAAAAAGGTAAATTTAGTGTAGAAACATGGTTTCATGATATTTTGATAAAAACCTTCATCCCAAGAGTTTAAGAGACATAACACAAGTCAACATTCACATATAAGACAATACCCAAATAATCCACAAGATATGACCAAATAACTTATAACCCAATTAAGTATTTAGACCCCCTACCAAAGGTTATCGTAAGACCCACTTAAGTAAGATATGAAGCGTCCACCCATACAACACCTTCACATACCGAGGTGATCCTCAAGACTAGGAAAAGTAAGGATATTTCCTTCTCATCACATAACATTTAAGTCCATATTCATCAAGTAAACATTTTAATCATTTAGACTCTCTACCTAAGGTTACTCTAAGACCCACATAAAAGAGACATGAATAGACCGCCTATACACCCTCTTCAAGCACACCTAAGAATTTCTCAAAGTTACACTAGGACCTCTCTATTGAACATACTATTAGTAAGTAAGCAATATTCATTTAAATCATTTAGGAGACAACTAAGAAAATAAGGGACTTCACATAATGTTCTTGGAAGACTTAGTAAACTCACTTTAGCAGTTTCAAAGCCAACTCGTGTCATGTATATATAGTGTCCCATTCCACTACCTACACATTATAGAATCTATCCAATACTAGAGTGCACATCCTACATGATGAGAATATGCATTAATCGACATAAACCGTACAATCTAGGAATGGAATCCACTATCATAATACCTTATACGGTGGAAGGTGTTCTACTTGCCAAAGGTAGAACTAGGACACAACCCATGTTGGCACATACTTAAGGGATATCAAGGGCTTCTTTATACTCTAGTGTAAACTACAGTAGAGTTACTAGCAAAAACATATCCACTTGGTGCTTTTCCTTGGTTCTCATAGAGTAAGTTCATTCACATAAGTGTATTAGAGAGGGCGTCATCATTTGGCCTGCTGACACATAATACCATTTCAAAGGAAGGATCCACAAGTGTCTACCGTTCAAGGTTCATTAGGATAGCTCTTATGACTTTCTTAGAGATGGTTTCGTGTTGTTCAAGACAACCTACCTCTAAGTCCATCGTTCCATTCAAGAAGGGGCACCATTACAGTCTTACCACTTCAAGATTCTTCTATATTAACCTTCTTTTCATGTTCAAGGTTTTTCATTCTTAACCTTCCTTTCATATTCAGGGTTACATGTTAGTCTTTCATATAAGTGCGCTTATTTTAGGTCTATTGATCCTAGACTTTCATTCACTCTTTCATAAATTCGTACATACATGACAAGAGGGCCTAAGCCTATCATGTCAAGAGATCACATTAGCATAACTTCCATGTATCAAGAAGAGGGACCTAACTTTACCAAATCAAGACACAATATTCATCAGATCATTTATTCAATTTCATTCAAGTATCAAGTAGGGTCACCAAGTCTACCAATACAAGATACAACATCATTCTATAAAGACCTTTATTAGTCCTTCATCATCATATATCATCACTTAGAGAAGAATCATAACACTATAGCACCCATACAATATCTTATATACATCACATGAGTACCTTCAACTTATACATTCACACTATACAAGATCACTTATATATTACATAATAACTTCACCATATAGATTCATGTATGGCATAATAACTGCACATAGTCTCATTACTTCACATAACCAACCTCACATTATACCTTCATATATCACATAACATGATACTACTATAATTCACATAATAATGCCGACAAGGCCATGATCAAATTAAGAACAAGAAGAAAACAACGTCACAATAAGTGGATCATACCACACAATAGCAATTTTATATAAATACTACATTAGTAAGGAAATTAGGTCCACTTACCCTCTCCCAGTAGCTAAGATCATCATTCCTTAACATCTCCAACAGTTCACAATATAATTGCATACTTAACAATAGAAATCAACTATACAACTCATATAATCACAATTCCATCAGTATTTGATTATAAGCAATACGCCCACTTCATAAGCCAAATTTAAGGATTTGAGAAGATCAAGGATTCATGCATATTTTCATCGCAAAACATCAATTTAACATTAGTAATATCATATCTAATAATTTGAAATTGTTTCATGCAAGAATCGTTGTGTAAGAGTAGAAAATTGACTTTTTCATAAACTTTGAAATCTTTGAAATCACTTTGAAATTGGATCTAAGGTGATACCAAGCCTTAGATAAATAACTCCCATAACTTATTAGAATAAATCCCAAGATAATTGAATATAAAAGCCATAGGAATCTGTAACATTTTCTCTATCTTTGACCTTAAGCTTCCATGGGGGGTTTTTGGAGAAAACTTTGGGAGGTAAGGGTTTTTATATCGGTGTTCGGGTCTAAAAGAGGGTTTAATCAATTTTATATACCTAAAATACCTAAATATACCTAAAACAACCTTCCAACAATACTTGGCGTGCATTTACCAATTCACCTCTACCTTGGTTGAACTACTGCAGGAATCCTATACCCAAACGACGCCCACTAACAGACTGGTCATCGATGGATCAACGCCCCATCAATGGGGTCTGTCCTTTTTGATTGATCCTTAAAACCTGAAGGCATGGTCGACTCCCACCATTGACAAGCCGTCAATTGATGTCATCAATCATGTTGTCTGGTAGCTCCTTGACCAAAGGATGGGGTCCTCCTCAAGGGCCCCTCGTGGGTCCTTGGGGGAGTCCTACCCAGACGTCAAACCCAGAAACATGCTCATCTATATCCTAGGGTCATCACCAATAATTTAGACCTCAAATAACACACTTAACTTCCATCAAAACACATAGGTACACACAAACACATCACATGACTAGTCTACGAATGTCTTGGTCGTTTCTTGATGTTTGACCGCAAACTCAACCAAAATGACCTACAAACTCAATTACTCATCAAAATTAACAAGTTAACAGCCGTTAAAACACAAGTGTATCTCTAATCCATCCTAGTTCATTTTTAAGGTTGTTATAGTCTCCCCCACTTCAGAACATTCGTCATCGAATGACACTTGGCACTGAAAATGGAAATAGCCAAAGCAAACAGCCCGCATTCATGCATACAATATCGTAAACCATACACATAGTTAGGAGTAACATCACTCCACATAAAAATTCTCAAACAAATTCATGCAATTCAAGCAAGTAGAGCTACATCTACCAACTCCATATGCATCATTCTTTACCATCTCTCATGATATTGGAGGAACTTCATTCTCCAAGTTACATAATGCTTAATTAAACATTACTTACCACATCATGCAATTTCTCATCAAAAGAAAAATTGCAACATTTTCAATAAGTCATATTTAAAGCAATTTCCTCATAAAGGCTCAATATGCAACTTCTCAATAACACATAAGGCATGCTCAACAAGTCAACTCATGCAGTAGTAAGGCATGTTCACAATTTCACTTCATGAAGCAAATAGACAATCTACACTAAATGCACATGAACATGAGGGTATACAATGCCAGAAAACTCATTTCTCATTTAGTAAGAACCTAACCAAAACATGCATATCTTAAGGAGGAATATTTGGAAACTCATTTTTCACAAAAGACTACAACATGAACCAAGATACTAGGAACTCTTAGTTTTAGCCTTGAATAGTCACATAAGGAAAAGATAAGGATATCTCACTCCCGACACTCTTACTATTCACCAAACTATTCAATTCACTAAACCTTTTAAAACAAAAACATTTATCAAACCTAACTCATGAACATTAAAGACTCTAAAAAGCCATCATCTAGTCACAAGATCCCCTATTAGGAGAAGCTCAAACAATCTCTCTAAAAAATCACCTCCTCCCATTATAAGGTCAGAGCAAAACAACCTCAAAACTTCTCAATTATCACACCTACACATTTCTAACACCACATTTCATCAACTTCTTCAATCCACCTCAAACACAACATCTTCAAGCCGGGTTTTACCACTAATGATCACCATCATAAGGTAACTCATCGAACGTAAGGTGCATCACAACCTATTATATCACATCTATCAATTCATATGCCTTAATTAGAATCACCACTAACTTTTTTTCTCTCCCTCAACATTTATAGCCAAACTCTCTAAGGGGACACTCTAAGGACCATCATAGAAGGAACAAAAGAAAGACATCATAAAGTAAAACTCTTAGGCATGATTAGAAGAATGAAGAAGTGAAACTTTCTTAGCACCCAATAGCCGTGTAATCATAATGTGGCGCACTTCACATTATGAACAAGACTCTACTAGATATGATTTTTGAGACAACTTAAAACAATCCCATAACCTTGTGCTCTAATAGTAAGTTTGGAACGACCCCAGAACACGCCCTAGTCATAAATGACATAGTCGACCTCTCGAACGTTTGACACAAGCCACATGGATCATTCATTGCATATTTAAATCTTTCTTTTCACACGAAGAATACTTCCATTAATAAGCAAGCGAAAGACGTTTAAAATATCTATCTATATAATATGTCTCACTAAATGATCTAATAACTTTAGAGTATGACATTTGGACTAAGCCCATAATAGACTTGAAATAAAGACTAAAAAACCATAAAAAGAACATGTGGGTCTTCTCATCGAATCTATGAGGACTCATCAAAACTACATCTTTGACCCCAAGAAACCTATCCATCATCCATAGCATACCAAACCTTTGATCCCTACACTATAGTCCAAAAAGGAAAATAAGGGGTTAGAACATTAAGAAATAATTATATAAGTCATGCAAAAACCATGAGAAAACGGACATTTATCATAGAAACATGCTTTCATGACATTTTGATAAAAACCTTCATCATCAGATTTTAAGAGACAAAACACAAGCCAACATTCACATATAAGACAATACCCAAATAATCCACAAGATATGACAAAATCACTTAGAACCCATTTAAGCATTTAGACCACCTACCAAAGGTTATCCTAAGACCCACCTAAGTAAGATATGAAGCGACCGCCCATCAACCCCTTCACATACACCTAGATGATCCTCAAGACTTCCCAAAGTAAAGATATTTCATTTCCATCATATAACACTTAGTGTCATATTCATCAAGTAAACCTTTTCATCATTTATACCCTCTACATAAGGTTCTTGTAATACCCACCTAAGTAAGACAAGAAGAGACCTCCATACACCCTCTTCAAGTACACCTAACTGTTCCTCAAAGTCACCTTAGATATGGACCTTTCTATTCAACATACTATTACTGAGTAAGCAACATTCATTTAAATTATTCAGGAGACAACTAAGCAAATCGGGGACTTTACATAATGGTCTTGGAGGACCTACGAAACTCACTTTAGAATTTTAAAACCGAAATCGTTCCATGTATATATAGTGTCCCATTCAACTACCTACACGTTGTAGAATATATCCAATACTAGAGTGCACATCCCACATGATGAGAATAGGCATTAAACGACATTAACCATACGAGCTATGTATGGAATCCGATGTCATAAATATCCCACATCATAGAAGATGTTTTACTTGCCAAAGATCGAACCAAAGCACATATCATGTTTGCACATGGTTAAGGGATATAAAGGGATTGTTTCTACTCTAATATATACTCAAGTAAAGCTACTACCACAAGCATATCCACTTGGTGCTTTGCTTTCGTTCTCATAGAGTATGATCATTCACATAACGTATTAGATAGGGCACCATCATTCGGCCTACCGACCCATAATACAATTCCAAAGAAGAGATCCACAAGATTCTACAAATCAATGTTCTTTAGGATAACTCTTATGACTATCTTAGATATTGTTTCATGTCGTTCTAGTCAACCTACCTCTAATTCCATCATTTCACTCAAGAAGGGCACCATGACGGTATTACCACTTTAAAGGCTTCTTTATTAACCTTCTTTTCATATTTAAGGTTTTACATTCATAACCTTCTTTTCATATTCAAGGTTCCATATTAGACTTTCATAAAAACGAACCTACTTTAGGTATACCGATCCTAGACTTTCATTCACTATTTGATACATTCATTCATACATACATACATACATCACAAGGGTGCCTAAGTCTAACAAGTAAAGATATCACATTCAGATAGTCTAACAAGTAAAGATATCACATTCAGTTAACTTTCATGTATCAAGAAGAGGGACTTAAGTTTACCAAATCAAGACACAACATTCATCGTATCATTTATGAAATACCATTCAAGTACAAAGTAGGGACACTAAATGTACGAACACAAGATACAACATCATTCTATAAAGGCACTTCTTAGTCCTTAATAATCATATATCATCACTTAGAAAATCATAACACTATAACACTCATACAAGATCATATATACATCACATGAGTACGTTCACCTTATACATTCACATTATACAAGATCACGCTTATATCACACAATAACTTCACCATATAGATTCGTGTATGTCATAACACCTTGCACATGGTCAGATTACTTCACATAACCACCCTCATATTATACCTTTATATATAACATAACATCGTAGTACTACAACTCACATAATAATGTCAACAAGGCAATGATCACATTACGAAGAACAAGTAAACACCGCCATCATAAGTGGATCATACCACACAATAGCAATTATATATCTATTCTATATAAGTAAGGGAATTAGTTCAACTTACCCTTTTACAATATCCAAGTTCACCATTGCTTAATATCTCCAACAAATCATAATATAATACCATAATTAAATATACAAACCAACTATACAACTCATTATAATCACAATTCCATCAATATTAGATCATAAGGAATAGACCCACATCATAAGCCAAATTTAGGAATTTGAGAAGATTAAGGGTTTATGAAGATTTTTGTTGGAAAACATCAGTTTTAACATAATAATATCATATCTAATCATCTGAAACTGTTTCATGTGAGAACCCTTGAGTTAGAGTAGAAATTGGACTTTTTTATAAACTTTGAAATCTTTGAAATTGGCTCTAAGGTGATATAAAGCCTTAGATAAAGAACTCCCACGCCTTATTATAATAAATCCCTAGATAATTGAATAAGAAAGTCATATAAATCCACAACCCTAACTCCATCTTTGACCTTAATCTTACATGGGGATTTTTGGAGAGAACTTTGGGAGGAAAGGGTTTTAATTTAGGTGTTACGATCTAAAACAAGGTTTAATCACTTTAATAATCTTAAAATACGTAAATAGACCTAAAACAACTCTTCCAGCACTTAAATATATTTGGGGTTAATTTACCAATTCACCCCTACCTTGGCTGAACTGTTGCAAGAATTGTAGACCCAAAAGACGCCCACCAAACGACTGGCCATCAATGGATCGATGCCCCATCAATGAGGTCTGTTGTTTGTGAATGAGGCTCGAAACTAGTTGGCCTTGCAGGCCTTGTCGAAGCTCACTATTGACGAGCCATCAATTGGTGTCGTCAATCATGTTGCCTCACAGCTTGTTTGCTAAGAATTGGGGTCCTCCTCAAGGGCCCCTCGTGGTTTGTTTTTGGGGAGTCGTACATGAATGTTAAACCCCCAAACATGCTCATATAGGTCCTAGGGTCATCACCACTAACTTAGACCTCAAACAACACATAACTTCCATGAAAACACATAGGCACACACAAGCACATCAACAACTAGACTTCTAATGCTTGGTCGTTTCTTGATGTTTGACCTCAAACTCAACTAAACTAACCTATATACTTATTTACTCATCCAATTAACAAGCTAACAACTCTTAAAACACAAGTGAAGCTCTAGTCTATCCTAGTTTATTTTTATGGTTGTTACAAAAAATTAGGGTTCTGAGTTTCATGCAAGGAACTAAGCAAACTTTCAAAGACATAAACTAATTATATTACCATCACTACAACAGCTAAATCACTACAATTTCCTAAGGTTTTAGAAAACCTTAGGTCTAAACAAGATATCGAGAATGAAGAATTTCACTGATTTCTAGGGACCTAGTTGATGATAGGACCCCAGTAGTAAAATCGCACATACCTAGTATCAAAATCTTTGGAGATATCCTTTAATTCAGGAGCTGGAACATAAATAAAGCCTTTTGATTTTTCTTGAGGGACTGGTGGACTCCTTTTCTCTTTTTGCTTTAAGTTCAATGAATATTAGGTGAATAAAGATTTTGGTTAAGTTCTGACTAAAATACTAGGCTTAAACATAGTAAAACGGTGTAGTTTAGGAGTTAAATGGCACATTTTAATTATCAACGGACAGGGGAAAATATCAAAACAATGCCAACTTAAAATCTTATAGTGGTTGACCACGGTACCACTAACAGACCGTCAAAGGGACCACGGGCCATTAAAGTGGGTCGTGGTACTTGGCTAGGGTATTTTGGTTCAGGTTTTCCTTTACAACCCACTTCACGTACCGTGTGAAGGACCATAGACCCTGAAGGCCACCCTAGTTTTTCACTTTTGAGTGGGGTATACTGGTTGACTGAAGACGGACACATCAACAGTCCCTAATGTAGTCCACAATATATGGGGGGCTCTATGTTCTAGAATTTGAGCTCTGGTGGCTCATTCTCACCACCATGTTGTGTGGGGTCCACATCGTGTAAGGGTTCTTGTGTTCCACCAATCCTAAGTATGTTTGAACCATGATGAGGGTGACAGATTGTGGTCCTGATCAAGACATGTGAACCCCTCCATACTTAATCTTTTTCTACTGGAAGTTCTGATTCAACTTTTTGAAGTGTTACAAAGAATGAGATGAAATATTAGTAGTAGTTATATGAGGTAGTTATGTTAGTTTCTAACAGTATTGTGTGAGTTTCATTTGGTAGAGATTATAAGAGCATGAGAAATTCATAAAATTATTGATTATCTAGAGTCTATAAATTGGTTATAACGCTTGGAAAGCTAGAAAATTTTCTATGATAAAAGTATAATATTCCTATTTTGACATCGTACCCACATATCAATATTTCATTTTATATAGATTTAGATAGAGTGTGAATATGTTCAAACCTACATTGTTTGTGACTTAGGTACTATAGATGGTTCCAAAATCATAGTATGAATCAACCCCACCTATGTTAGTAGGAATGTTCAGAAGTAAAAATGATTTTAAGAGTAATTTATTTCCCATACATGTTCAATTAATCTTTATTCGACTAGGAATGATTCCTAGGGTAAGATATTGTAACACTCATAGATAATTTCTAACGTAAGAACTAAATCATTCTTCATTTATTTATAAAATCACATGGGGTGATTCTTAAACTGTTCTTGGGTGTTAAAATCAACCCGTTAGTGTTGGAATAGTAAGGTCATTAGAATACCCTAGAACGATGCTAAGATTAAAGCTTCCTTACCAATTAAGATTTTTATATATGATCTATTTAGCTGGAATCCAAATAGACATAACTTTCTGTATATAAAGAACTGCAAGGCTATAACCTAATACATTAAATACTTATGATTGTTCTTTCAAAATTCACCACATTTGCATCAATTGGAGTTTGGAATAAAAAATTATGCTTATTTTAAATAACACCATATTTCCATGTGTCTGCCCCATGGTCGAGGCTTTTTTCAGTGGGGGCACACATTAAGGCACTAGCTACTGTCATCCAACGCAGTTGGCTGCACACCTAAGGCATTCTCTACGCAGGCGACTAAGGCCTTTAATGACCCTCCAAAAATTTTACTAACCTCACTAGTTCATAAATTTACCCAAGAAAGAAAAGTATTTAAGAAACTTTCTCTGAGGTTCATCTATCATCCAAGGTTAAGATTTTACCATAGACTTTCGTAATTCCTTCACCTCAATGGAATTAATAACTTTTATTCATGAAATTTACAGTTTTTTTTAAGAAATCTCCTCAAGAACTCATCTCCAAGGTTCAAGAAAGGTTTTGTAGGTATACTTTTTCGAAGATCATATCTTTCTTTGGTAAATGGAGTGATTAAGGTGCATGATACTTCAATGAGGAACTTCTTCAACCCTCATGTCCCAACATTAATAAATGTTCATGAGTTAAATTCCATAGTTATGGTTATCAAACCCACTTCCGAATTCATCTATAATTATGACCTGAATTGTATGATTTCCTATATTAATTATTCATAATTAAAGATTCTTGATCAAAGTAATTTCTTTTAAATATCAATAAGGTTTTACACTATTATTCTTGTGAGTTATTGACATGTATTTGTTATGATTTTGTGAAACTTATACTTCGAAGAATGATTTTAGAGATTTTATGCTATTATAAAAAAATAATTTTGAATACTTATGAGCTATGCAAGTTTAAAAAATTTCTCATGATTTAATTTACATACATTACTTTGAAAGTTATGTTTTATAAAGTCTTGAGATTTGTTTGACACATAGATTTGAGTTTGGTCTAATCCTTTATTAGGACAGACAAATAGTTTTAGTCGGAGTCTCTTGAGATCCCAATTTAGTTGTATTTATTATTCTAAGTTTCAATTTCTTACGCATTGAAATTTTGATTTCTATTATGCATATTAAATTATAACTTTGTTTTTCATTTTTCGTATCACAAGAACCAGATTGTTTATCAAATCATGTTTATGGATATTAGTATATGAGATTTCTTATACATTGATTTCAGACTTCAAATACAATTCTATAAGTATACATTTAAATTCATTTTCTAAAATAGTCTTTTAAGAAAGAATGGAATGGTTTCCTATGTACTATTTGGTAGTAGAGAAACAGAAAGAGTATAATTGATTTTATGAAAATTATTTAGTAAGGAAAAGTGAAAGTAAAGTCAAGAATTAATCCCTATATTTGTAAAGAATGATTGAGCATAATCCATATCGATTGTTTTGGGAGTAGTAACGGGCACCAAATTGAGTAAGAGCCCATTTTAACTTAAAGTCCCATAAAACTATGTAGCTAGTGTATGATAGGATTTGATGACTTATTGGGTGCCTCCTCACTTATACGATAAATCCATTGTTAATGTTAGCATCCTATCCCCAGCAAGTATAGGATGGCCCTTGCAATGTGGAAAAAATGGTGTATCATTGCAACGCTCATCGTAATGATTGTTGGGTAGAGAAACTCCCTGTAAAGTAAAGTAAAGTAAATTTTATGTTTATTATTGCATCCTTGCAGCAAGATCTTAAATGATTTTTCATCATTACTTATATAATATTTAGTTGAGCTACCTTTAGTCTCTTAGTTCAGTTATTTGATCTATTCACTCCTACTACATACTCGTACAAATGTCATTCAACCTCTATCATTTCATGATGCATTTTCAGGTATTTAGAATCATTAAAAAGAGTTACATTAGGATCACATCAACTTCTCGTCATCTTTTTGTGAAGCCATATTCCTTTTGGAGGACCTTAGTTTCATGATTTGTTATTAGTAGCATTTGGAGGTTCCGTTGATCTTTTGCTAACACTTATATTTATGAATTATAGGCTTCAAAGATAGACAACCTTGGTCAGTATTATAATATTCAGTTCAGATGTTTTATTTAAGATTTTATATTTGATACTCGATATTTTTTTAGAAAATTTTGAGATTCAATAAATTGTTTGAGAGTTTTTCTTCAGTTTTGATACTTGTGTACGCTTGAGTAAGTCTTCTACTTAGTATTTAGTCAAAACAAGGATTCACATCGCGCACATCAAGGGATCACTTTGACAAAACAATGGTTATCAAGTGGCAGTCGAGTTCAGGTGTAGGCTTGGTGCATTAAAAGGTTTTCTAGACCAGCTTATCTAAGTGATAACTAGAGTCTGGGGGGGGGGGCTACTTATCAGTAGTATTTTTTCGATTTCATTATTGGTCCAATCTCACCTAACATGTGTGACTATTAATTAATTCACCGGGTGCCAAAATTTTCTGATTTTATCTCAATAGAAAGTAGGATGTATTGTTGCATTCTTGTCATCGTGTGTGAAGTTATTATAGAGACATATAGTGGTTGTGCATAGGAATAAAATTTAAGAATATTGAACATTATTAAATTGAAAAAATGTGTACCATGTAGCACATTAGGACATCATTGTCACACCCTGAGGCTACCCCCATTGACCTAACATTGGACCTAGGATCAGAAGTAACCCCAAGCTAACCCTATATCTAGCATATCATAAGCGTATCGAAAATAATCTAAGAAAGACAAGAACTAATGCATAAGCTAAATAAGTTGATAACTGGGAGTGAGGAATACCCAAAACTGATCTAAATATATTAAAACTCACTTAGAGTTTAGATATAATGAACGTTCACTTCTAGATAAAGCTGAAATTAGTATTATGTTGGAAAAGTCTCTACTGACAAGAGTTGTTGGAACATGCGTCAAGCTAACTCTAACAACAGAAAACGGAAATAAAAGATTGAATATGAAAAGCATGTCTATTTTACTCAAAGTATGAGGACTCAACAATGAAGCTCTCAATTCAAACAGAAAGTCAAACTAAACGCAATCCGAATGTTGAGCACCCGAACCTACATCATGAAAGGTTGTAGCACAGAGTATGTGTTAGTACTTAGAATACATTGTGCATGCATGATATAGATAATAGCTGAACAAACTATTTAACTTGAACAAGGCATGACAAAGAAATAATATATTCTAAATATATATAAATATTGAAATATAACTTAAAAGAACAAAACTGAATACAACAATTAAGTATTGATTTTGACATAACATGTTGGGACTAAATACTTAAGTATAAGGTGAAAAATTGGTCAATGCACTAAAGTCTGACTGTGGGAGCTACTACTAACCGACATAAACCACGTGATCTAAATATAGACTCCATTATATACGTCCCATCGAAAGGACCCAATATAACTTGTTAGGGGTGTAAAGTCATGACTGTGTGAACACTAAATCTAATGCCCATAAAGAGGACATAAAACTAAGGGGGCACGTAGTTTTAAGGCTATAAGGATATGTTGAACCCTAGTTTAATCGGTTCTAATCCTACTCCCAACTATATAAATGTGTATGTCACAAAATAATGTAAGTACTTGATAGGTTAATATTCGAACAAGCTAACTGAGAATAAAACATGTAGATACTAAGAATTGAACATTTGAAAACTGGAGAATGTCAATCTATTTAACTTACCTTTCATATGTAATTCATGAACTAGGAGAATCTACACAACTACGGTTCTGAGTTTCATGCAAAGAGCTACGCAATGTTTCCCCGAAAACATGATAATTAGATTCAGCATACTATAACAACTAAATCATAACAAATGTCAAGGTTTTAGAAACCCTAGGTCTAAATAAGATATAAGAAATAAAAAATCTAACTAAAGTATTGGAACCTGGTAGATGAAAGGGACCCACTAGTGAAATCCCACATACCTGGTGACAAATTTCAAGGAGAAATCCTTTCACTTTTGAGGGTAACCCTTTACGTTTTCTTGGGAAAACTAGCACCTCTTTCTTCTCAATTTACTCTAAGTTTTAAAGAATAATTGCTTAGCGTAGGTTCTTATTTGAATACTAGGACTAAGTAAAATGGCATAGTTTAGGTATTAAACAATGTAGTTTAATTGTCCAACCCATAAGGGAAAAGACCAAAATAACCTAAACTCACAATCTGATGGAGGCTGACCAAGGTGCTACTGACGGTCCGTTGTTGTGACTACGAACTGTCAAGTGGGTTGTGGTTATTAGCTAGTGTCTACTTGTTCGAGGGTTCAATCCATGAGCCATACCACGACCTGTGTGAAAGATCGTGGACCGTGAAGCCCTTCGTGGTTCTTTACTTAGGCTAGTAGTCTGTTAACTCAGGACGACAGACCCACCTACGATTTGTCATCATGACCACTGCTGGGCTCACTTCTTTGACCCTTTATCCATGGCAGCTCTATCTCTCCTTCACAATCTTCCCATGGATCCTATTGAGATCCATGACCTATGATGGGTCCCTTGGTCCTCCATTTCTTGGAGGGTGTGAACCATGATGAGGGTGACGGACCTTCGTATTGATCACGACCCATGAACCCCTCCGTGTTTCACCTTTTTATGTTGAAAAGTCCAAGTATGATTTTTGAGCCTTTACAATATAACCCCCTTGGGAACATTCGTTCTCTAATGAAGTGTTATACCTAAGTATGGTTGGAACGATTTGAAATCCTTGTTACTGAGTACTTGAAACTTAAATCTAATTGAACTCAGTTCCAAGAATAAGCCAATATGTTGAAATGCAAGAACAACTGAAGAAACAAGATGTTAAGACTGGATTTACTCATAGAAACGGTTCTTCTTAGGAGCATTGAAACGTGGACTGCTTGCTTGTGCTTGATTACTCTCCCTACCTTGACTCTTCTTCACGGGACAATCTTTAACCATATGCCCTCTTTTTCCACAACTAAAACAATTATTTGTTCCTATTAAACACTTGTTGGCATGCTTTTTGCCACATTTGTTACTTTATGGGATCTCACTTGAAAAACCACCACCTTTTTCCCCTGGATTCTAGGGTTAGACACCCTATCCTTACGAGCCTTTGAGACATTTCCAGAAGCTTGATTTGAGAATCTTTTATTAAATTTGGGTTTGTCTTGAATTTTGAAACATACCCTTAGAAGTACCTCCATCATAGGGCCTTGTCCTCTTAGCATCCCTATTATTCCTCTTAAGCCTACTCTCCTCAACTTTTTGAGCATGCTCCCATAAAATGATAAATTTCCATGTTACCATGAAGCATTGTCTCAGACACTCTTCCAAAAGATCATAGAACACACCCTTTACAAAATGAGTCATTTCATCTCTAGGATTAGACACCAAAGAAGAGGCATATTTAGATAACTTAGGGAATTTAAAAGATTATTCTTGAACACATACCTCCTTGATGAAGATTGATGAACTCTTCCACTTTAACCTCTCTTTTCTCCATTGGTAAGAATCTATCAAGAAATGTCCTCCTAAATATTTCCCAACTTATCGGACCCTCTATCAAAGTTGTATTGTCTTTCCATTGAGTGTACCATGTTTGAGCCACATCCTTGAGTTGGTAAGCAGCTAGCTCGGCCTTCTCATTTGAACTCCCCCCCCCCCTCCATAAAATACAAGATCTTATAAACCTCATCAAAAAAGTCTTGGGGATCCTCATTCATGTTAGACCCCAAGAACATGGGAGGGTTTATCCTTGTGAAGTCCCTCAAAATAGAAGCCATGGTACTACAATTTTGATTCACACGAGGTGCAACTTACCGGTTTGCTTGAGCTGTCATAGCTTGATCTTGAGTAATCATGGCTAATGTTTAGTAAAGTCTCCCTTATCTCCCTTGAATAGAGCTTGTCCACCTAGAGGAACTTGTTCTTGAGAAAAATTATGGTAGTCTTGGGGAGGAAGTCTCTCATTAGAAATCTCCTCGTCAACCCTTCTTACGACTGCCCTTCTAATAGTCATAGCCTATAAACATAAGAAAGGATTAGAAGAAAAGGACACATAGAGTTAAGACTCTTGAGGCACGACCTAAGAATACCAAAAGAGATGACCATCACATAGTCTCCTAATTCATAAGTGTGGCGCACTTCACAGTTAAGAACAAGACTCTTCATAGACATGGTTTTGTGAGACATCATTCCTCAGATTATTCAACCTCATGCTTTGATACCAAGTTTTCCATTACCAGAGAATACCCCCTAGTCGTAATCGGCGCCTTGGTTTTTGAAGAGGCCTTAGCCAAGCCCTTAGCATACATCATTGCATCATAGATAAAATACAAGTACCGAAAAATTAAAATTTTTCTTTGAAGTTCAACTTCACTTAACATATATCATAAATAGACTACAATTGTCTCACATAACCATCTAATATAAGAGTAAAAGATTTGGGACATAGCCCTTACATCATTACAATATGTCTCATAAGAGAATACAACAGTCTTTACAAAATAGGAAATAGAACAATGTCTTTAAACGAAATCAAATAACAAAAGCTAGATTCCTAGGCTTCATCCTCATACTTTAGGACCTACCAATTTGGGAACAATCCAAACTTCTTTAAGAATGGCCTTGAAGCACCTCAATGACCCGAACCTACATTTTGTAGAAATAGAAGAGATATGGGTTAATACAAGCAGCATGTACTAAGTTTGATGCACAAAAGAATATTTTGTTTATAAGAATGCTAAGTTCAATTAAAAGCCTTTATGCACATTCCAAGAACCTACAAAAGTTCATATCACCACAACAATAAGACGTATTATATTCATGTTCAATAGTGGCATCCTACCAAATCCATAATCAACATTCCATGCTTAGATTCCATTTCATTAATATATCACAATACCGTACTCACAATCCCAATCCAAGCCAAATAGTGATGTGTATATGAAGCCCCACAAACCAAGTAAACTAGCAAAGAGACCATAAGCATTGTCTTTATCTCATATAACATTATAACAAGTGTAATCAACATCATACATAACAATTTAGACGAAAATCATGTATATCAACTGAAACCATCATCTTATAAGACTAACATCACATATATCATATATACATAAAGAACCAATTCCCTTACCTACACTATGTAACACCTCTTCAGTAGTCCTAGTTAGTGTTCATCTTAGTACTTTCATTCATTCATTTTAACTTTTTGGAAACTTCACCATAATCGATAATAGACCATGTGAGCTAAACATGGAATCTGGTGTCAACCCCTCACACCAAAGTAGGGCACCCTACTTTCCAAGGTAGGACATATACATCATAATAAAATATATGTGGATCCACTAGCTAGGTTTCCTATGGGGGCACATATTTAAGGAACTAGGATGTTATTACTAGAAACCCTCTGTATTCTAATTCGCATCGAGGTTTCCACATGAGAACATAGGGTGAACCTACCTTCCTTTTGGGAATGGACACCTCTCACTGTCAAGTTCACTCGGTTTTAAGATAAATTTCCTTTTTGAAGTATCTTAGAGTCTTCCTTAACATTAATTCAATAATATAGGTGTTAGGAGTTTAGCACCTAATATATCATGTCCATAGCTCCTATGTTCTAGGATGAGAATATTACCTCATAAACATAGTAATAAGATGCACCTAAGAATCTCCTCCAATCCTATGTAATAATACACTTATCATCATCTCACAATTCATCACATTCATATCATTCTAAAATATTCATAACTTTATCAAATTCATGTCATGCTAACATATTCATACTTCAATTGGACAATATTATCAAGAATAGACCAACATTATCACAATAAAGTGTTCATGACCTTGAAGGTCTTACCTTTGGCCTCCAAGAAGACCCATTCAAGAATTCAGCCCTAATTCAATTATATTTACACAACAATTATATCATCATCGTCATATAATAGTAAATTATACAAGAACACACTTATCTACATCATCTCTATTCATCAATTCACATAATTCAATTAGTAGGGTTAGGAGAAAATGAATATTCATGGGTCTTGTTAGGGAATTAGATTAAAGCCTAAGGTAAAAAATCAATACACTCATAAACTATCATGATCCATCACTATTAATAAAATAAATACCAAGTTAATCAAGTTTGGAAGAAGACCCACGAAATTGAGTAAAAATAGGTTTCAAAAGAACATTAAACATCTTGGATATTACGAATCAAGACTAGCAGCCCAACCAAAACAGGAAATATACTAATGACTCAATAATCAAAGGAGGAAAGATTCACTTCATTCTCAACACAACAAAGCATCATTTATGAGATAGAAACTATGTCACTACCAATTATGCACACATTTCATTATTTCACACTTTTGCAATGAGGAATGTCCTTCTCCTTCTCATATGATTCAACATATTCAACAATGAACAATACATCATTTCGTCACTTCACACTTGAGAAATTTCACAAGAAATATCACATGACTGACTGTGCCAACCATGTCGTCAAGTATCATCAAGAATGAAGAACACATAATTAAAGATACATGAAATAAGGATTTTTCACAAGAATATTCATAATGAAGGGAAATCATGGAAGTTCAAACACACTTAAGACCCTTCATAAGCAAAAAATAGGAGGAATTACTGACCATAACCTTGACTAGAAGAGGAAGGAAAAAGATGAGGATATCGGGAGTTCATATCGGTCTCAGCCTCCCAAGAAGCATTTTCCACAAAATGATTTTCTAAAGAACCTTTACTGAAGTTACTTCTTTATTTCTTAACTTATTCACTTGCCAGTATATGATTTTAATAGGGACCTCTCAAAAGAAAGGTTGGCATCGACTTCTAAACCTTCTAGAGGAAGGATAGATATTGTATCGCCTATGCACTTTTTGAGCATGGACACAGGGAAAACTAGATGCACCGGAGCCAACTCAATAGGTTAGTTCAACTCATAGGAAACACTTCTGATGCGTTTAAAAATCTCATAAGGCCCCACATACCAGTGACTAAAATTCCACATCTTCCCAAACCTCATCACTCCTTTCATGGGTGATATCTTCAAATAAACAAAGTCAACTACTGTAAACTCAATGTGACTCTTTCTATTATCGACATAAGATTTTTGCTCACTTTGGGATGTCTTAAAATGATACCTTATAAGTTAGAATTTCTCCATATCCTTATAAATAGCTTCGGAACGTATTAGAGCAAACTCACCTACCTCGAACAACCCAGTTGGAGATCTACATATCCTTCCATAAAGGGTATCAAATTTCCGTACACGGACATGGAAATACTCGAATGGTACCTATTACTGTAGGAAAATTCAATTAATGGTAGATGGTCATCCTAGTTACCCTTGAAGTCAATGACATATTCCCTCAATATATTTTCTAAGGTTTGGATGGTTCGTTACGCCAAACTATATGTTTGTGGATGAAATGAGATACTAAATTTTACATTGGTACCGAGTCCACTTTGGAACGCTTTCCCAAAATTAGAAGTGATTTGAGTACCCTTATCCAAAATGATAAACAAGATAATTCCATGCATTCTTACAATCTCCTTACTATACAACTAAGAATATTCCTCCGCAATGGGCAGAACTTGTCAACCTATCAACAATAACCCCATACCAAATACTTTTTTCTTTGTGTACGAGGTAAACCCACAATGAAATCCATATTGACAGCTTCCCATTTCCAAGTAGGGATAGATATATGCTAGCATGGTGACTATTATTGTAATAAACTCAATGAGATATAGGTGATCATGCCAATTACCCTTGAAATCAATGACACAATCTACCTCGATACCTCAAAACATCATATTCTATATGTTCAAAATTCATCACTTTTTGGTTATGAACATTTGCCTTTAGTTCAAGAAAGATAAGCCTTGGTCTTGCTCGCTTTTTACCCGTGACACTAATGATGACGCAGCCCCATTCATCACCACTAGTCCTCTTTCTATAGAATCCATTAATCAAACTCCTAATCATGAAATTTTATGCACCTCTTGTGCTAAATCATTCTTACCTTCCTG
Source organism: Solanum lycopersicum (assembly GCF_036512215.1). NCBI lineage: Eukaryota > Viridiplantae > Streptophyta > Magnoliopsida > Solanales > Solanaceae > Solanum > Solanum lycopersicum. Next base: position 62,502,774 of record NC_090800.1, on the reverse strand, counting down.
AAAAAATGAGTGGTACTACCCATAGACAACATGTTTAAGTAATTATCAACAACGCTAGCCTTACCTAGGTAGTAAAGAATACTCATGTCAAATCCATGAGAAATTCTAGCCACTTTCTCTGTTTAATATTAAATTCTTTCTAACTAAACATAAACTGAAGACTTTTATATCAGTGAACACATAATTATGGACACCATAAAAGATAATGACGACATATGTTCAAAGGGAACACTATAACAGTCAACTCAAAATTATGGGTTGAGTAATTCATCTCATAAACATTCAATTGTATGGAGGCATAAGTTATAAATTTACCCTTCTTCATTAACACACAACCAAAACCAACTCTATATGCATCACAATACACCACAAAAACTTGAGTACTTTCCGATAAAGTCAAAATTGGGTAGTAGTCAACTTTCTTTTCAATTCCTGAAAGCTTCTCTCACCAGCTTCTGACCATTGAAACTTCACATTCTCCTAAGTTAATTTGGTCAAATAATACCCTTATCTAGAAAATCCTTAAACTGCTCTTTCAACTCTACTGATGTTATTATATATGGTAGAATAGAGATAGGACGAGTATATGGAATGATGTCATATCGAACTCTACTGGATAGCTCTTTAGGAATCTCCAACTTGACAACTCGATTTCTAAAACCTATTGAGGCATAATAGACATGAAACAAGTCCATACCAAGAAAGACAATTGAAATCCACCATGTCTAACTTAATTAAATCAGTCGTGGTATTCTTGTGATTTACGAACGGGACAAACACAATAGACTCTCTTTACTAGAATAGACTCACCAACATATATGAATTATGGATGAAAATTCTTCAAAAATATCATGTAATAACCATCCAAACCCAACAAACTTCTTATATCTATTACACAGGTAGGCTTGGGCCAGTTCTAGAATACCTCAATTTTCTGAAAATCCACTCAGATTCAATCATTAGATACCAAATGACAAAGGAAAGAGATTGACTGTAACAAAATTAACATTTTCTAAACTAAGAAAAAACTAGAAGTCCTTGAGAGTTTGCATATTGACTCTCAGATGAATCACATGTTCCTCCTCACTTCGAGAATAAATGAGGATATCATTAATAAAGATGATAATGAACATGTCCAAATATTATTTGAACATCATGTTCATTAAGTCCATGAAAGATGGAAGAGTATCTTTTAGTCCAAAAGACAACTACAAATTCATAAAAACCATACCTAGTCTTGAAGGTTGTCTTTGGAATGTCATTATCCCTAACTCTAAGCTGAGGATAGCAAGATATGAGGTCTATCTTTGAAAAATAACTAGAACCCAAAAGTTGGTCGAATAAATCATCAATACTAGGGATGGGATACTTATTCTTGATTCTGACTTCGTTCAACATCCGATAGTCAATGCACATGCTAAGTGAACCATCTTTATTTTTCACGAACGACATTAAAGCAACTCATGGAGTGATCTTGGGTCTGATGAAGCCTTTATCTATAAGGTCGTTCAACCTCTCCTTCAAATTTTTAAGCTCGAATAAAGATGTTCTATAAAGAGAAATCAATATAGGTTGGGTATCTGGAAGGATATCTATCCCGAAGTTGATTTCCCTTGCGGGAAAAAGCTTAGGAAGATCTTTTGGAAACTCATATACTATTAGGACTGACTCAAGTGTTAGGTTTTTTTAGTTTGAATCCTTAACCAAAAAAAATAATAGAGATAATCTTTTTTGCCTTAAGCTAAGAGATAAATTGACCTATGTAGCTACTATACTTCAATTCTAAGTCTAAATTCTTTGGAAACTAAAATTGAATAATCCTAGTCATACAATTCGCCTGAGGCATAATAGAATGTAACCAATCCATGCCTAGAATGATATCAAAATCTACCATTTCTAACCCTTCAAGATCTGATGAGGTCACTTTTTAAGAGAATATGAAAGGGCATTTTATGTATACCCATCAATCTATAACTATCCACTAACAAGAGTAGAGACTGAGAATGGTTTTGAAAGTGTTTCTGGACTGATATCAAAGTTTATTACTTATAGGGAGTTTTAAAGGACAAAATATCCCCTGCATCAAACACTGCAGAAATATCTTAATGAAAGACTCGCAACATACTAGTGACCAGATCAAGAGAATCTTCCTGGTCCTAGCGAGCCTGGAGAGGGTGCAACTTTTTCAAGTGTTGACAGTCACTTGTAGAAATAAAGCATGATCCTGATTTGGCAATCTATTGGTGCTGCTGGAGCTTTAGATTGAGCCTTATTTTTGCGACCTTTGTGTCCTCACCTTGAAGAAGGAAATATGTGAGTCTATGTCCATATTAACCACACCCAAAGAAATTTTCCATACCTATAATACACTCACCTAGATAGTTCTTACGATACTCTCGATAAGTTGGGAATTTCCAAACACCTAAAGTAATCCTTTGTTATTAATGCCCTACCTTTTTTATCGTGTCGAAACCTAGGGGTGGATCATAACTTGATGAAGGTGTTGGGTATATAGATTTCTGATGAAACTATGAGCGACTTCCTCCACCAGACTTGTGCTGAAAGTACTCGTAGTTGCTTGTTCTAGACCTTTTGTTGTACTTATACATTTTCTTGAGCTTATCTCCCTCAACCTCCTAAGCATGACTTATAAGCCTAGAGATATTCATATCCTCTCAAAGCATAGCATTCCTACACTCTGTCCTCATTAAGTTGAATACACCAAACAGAATATTCATTCATGCCCTTGGATAGACAACCATGTGTGAGTATACATGGAGTTTTGATGAACCTTAGTCCGTATTCTAGGATCGACATTGAACCCTGCTTCAAGCTCATAAAATATTGTGCCATAGATTCTATAAACTCTATTAGGAACGACCTGCAAAAAATCTCCAGCAAAACACTCCCAAGTCACACGAGGGTCATACGCGCCCTAGTTTTCATTCCACTAAGTTAACCAAATTTGAGACACATCTTTAAGTTGTTAGATGCCAACTCCACCCTTTCGTTTCCAGTCAATTGCATCACTTCGAAAATATTTTTGACCTTATTAATGAAGTTTTGTGGCTCCTCATCTACCTTTGACCCTCTAAATTTTGGTGGATCCATACGAACAAAGTCTCGAACCCAAGCTGCAGCTAATCCGTCGTTAGTGTAGTATGACTTGGGGCCTGCTCCTTGTTTTGGTTGGTTACACTCTGAGCCAAGAGTTGGATCGCATCCTAAAATTCTGCATTCGGAACTTCATGGCCAGGGACAGGAGGAACTACATTAGCATTGTATGCATTAGGAGTTCACGCATAGGCTCTATGAAGAGGCATGATTTTGAAACTTCTAATGATAGATTATAACAGATAAATTGGATCAAACCTCATGTATTATAATAGTAGCAAAGCGTGTGACGTTTTTCTTAAAATACTTCGAAACCTCCCTCTTATATATGTTGTGCAGTTCACACCAATGAATGAGACTATTTAGTGTGGTTTTCAAATATCCTATAAATCTTAAACCTAATACTCTGATACCATGTTTTTCACGCCCTGAGGTTACCCTCTTGACATGACACGGGACCTACGATCGTAAGTGACTCCAAGCTAACTCTATGTTTGGAATAACATAAAAATACTACAAAAAATATAAGAAAAACATGAACTAATGTGGAAGCTGAATTACTTGATAAGTGAAAGTGGGAAATACCCTAAACTAATCTGACCATATTAAAACTTACTAAGAGTTTATAGATACTGAACATTTAATCAAAGCTAAAGTTGAATCTTATTACGTAAGAAAAACCTCTACTGACTAAAGTTGTCGGGACATGCCCCCAGCTAACTCTAATAAAACTGAAAACTAAAACAAAAGACTGCATATGGAAAGCATGTGTATTGTCCTGAGTACCTGAACGTACATATTTAAAGGATGTAGCGCAAAGCATGCGTCAGTACTTGGAATTTACTAAGCATGGAGGACATAGATAATTGATAAACAAAATACATAATCTCAACAAGGAAAAAACTGAGCATCAATATAATCTGAACATAATATAAATGTTAAAATATAACTAAAATGAACTAAATTGAATGCAATGACAAAGTACTTTTTGTGATATAACATGTTAGGACTGAATGTTGAAGTATAAAGTGAAAAGTTGGTCAATAAAATAGTGTCTTACTGTGGGAGCTACTATTAATCGACATAAAACCATGTGATCTAAATATGGAGTCTAGTGTATACACCCCCATTGAGAGGATCCAATATACCTTCACATAGGTATAAATGCATAACTAACCTAAATCTAATTCCCACAAAGGGAACTTATAAACTTACAGGGAATGTAATCTATAACTTTGTGGGTAGGTTGAACGCTAGTCCAACTCGGTGTTAAACCAACTCAAAATTGGAAATGTGTATGACATAACACAATTGAAGTACTTGATAGCTCAATATTCTGATATGCTAACTGAGAATGCAACATTTAGATATTAACAATGGAACATTCAAAAATGTAATCATGTTATTCATTTAACTGACCTAACATGTGTAGTTCATGAACTAAGAGAATCTATAAAACTTGGGTTCCGATTTCATGCAAAGAACTAAGCAATGTTCCATGAAAACATGATAATTCGATTAAAAATACTATAACGTCTAAATTAGAATTAATATCTAATATTTTAGAGTCTAAACAAGATATATAGAATGAAGAATATGACTGAATTCTAGGGACCTAGTGGATTAAAGGGAACCACTAATGAAATCCCACATACATAAGGAGGGTGAAATTTAGAAGAAACCCTGTTACATTATCTTGGAAAAGCTACTGTCTGTGTCTTCTCAATTTTTTGTATGTTTTGATGAATATTCACTTAGAATAGGTTTTGATTTGAATACTAGCATTAAACACAATAAAATTCCGTAGTTTAGGTATTGAATGACGTAGTTTAAGTGTCTAAAACGTAGGATAAAAGACTCAAATGATCCCAACTCAAAATCTAACTAAAACCGACCATGGCAGCACAATAGGTCCATCGTTCAGACCATGGACCGTCAAGTGGGTCGTGTCTCTTGGCCAGTGGCTACGTGTTCGGGGAGGGATTCCATCCATGAGCCCTGCCACAGCCCGTGAGAAGGACCACAGACCGTGAAGGCCACCATGGTTCTTCACATAGGTTAGGGGTCTGCGGTCTTAGGACGACAGACTCATCCATGACCCATCATCAAGACCACAACATGTGAAGGGTCCTGTGGTCCACTAATTTTAGGAGGTTGTGGACCACGATCAGGGTGACGAACCATGGTCTTGCTCACAACCCATGAGCATCTCTATGGTTCACCTTTTTCTACTGAGGTGGTAAATGTTTGGAGTAATTTACTACCACTGATGGTAGCGGTACGATGACAATAATGGTTGGCATACAACGGTAGGGGAAAGAGAAGAGGAGAAATAAGAAATAAAAAATAATAGGGGCAATATTTTGATTTTTAAGATGCTTTGTATTTGAGATATTGTCAAATGAGAGTTCACGATCATAAAAATATGAATGATGGAGATAAAATTAGAGTCTTAGTTATTTTACTAGATTTATTGTTATTGGACTATAAAATTGGGTTCAAATTGTAACATCTCGCAACTAAAAAGAACTAGAAAGGAGTTGAAAATCTGGAAATGCTTGTTTTTTGAAAGTTTAAGGAAATCTAGAAATTGAAGGTAAGTTAAAAAGTGAGTTTTGGTCAACATCAAAGGTACATAATTCCTAGCTCAGGATGAGTTTGGTGTAGGTCAAGATATGGCTGGGAATCCCTCGGAATGATATTTCCAACACCACCGGTTTTGCGCGATTTCGTATTCGGATGAGTAAATTACACCCTTTGGAAGTTGGGCTGCTGGACTTAAGTAAAATTCCAAATCCGAGATTTTTAAGGGTATTTTAGTATTTTTCATTACCCTTTATTTTAATTGATTTGTATGAGTTTAATAGGGTTCAAGACTGAACTTAGTCAGTTTTAGAATTTGGGATTTTCATGCTATGGCTAAGGAGAAAGTAAAAGAGAAAGGAAGAAGGGAAAATTCAAAAAGATCAACCAAGAATGTTGGTGTTTTTGCCAAAGGATTTCTTCTACCGGGTATGTGAGTCTATCTTAACATTGGGCTCGTTCACCCAAGTGCCAAGCATGTTTGATTTAGCGTGATTTCATCCTAAAATATTGAATTTTGAATGTTCTTGAATTTCTTTCGTTCTTGAACATGAGATCAGACTTAGGAGTTACTTGATGATTTAGGTGTTATAATTCAATTCATTGTGTTACATCATTCTATATATGATTTGAATACATGAATTTAAAGTGTAAGTGAGAGAAGGAATCGAGTTAAAATGATTTGGGAGCTAAAAAAAAGTTGAAAAAATTGTCAGGCATAACTGGAGAGGGTTAGGAGCGGCACGGTCCATCTGCGCCCTAGGGCCTAAGGCGGTGAATATGTAGTGCGCCAGAATGTGTCTTTGAACTTAAGGCCTGGCGCGGTGCACCCAAGTCGACATTTTTCACCTGGTTTTCGTTGTTCAATCTCTCAATGTTTTTCTAAACTGTATTAACACTTCATATTGATTCCAACTACTCTAAATGACTTCTAAACATATAGAAATCATCCAGAAACATGAATTACAACATTGAATCCATAACTTCAAATTCAAGGATAGTCAAGATCCAAGTCTAGAAAGTTACTAAAGTTTTCGTGGGTTTTTAATAATGTTTTAACCTTTCTTTTAAGACTACAGTTTCAAGTTAAGTAAAGAGTAAAGAGTTGAATTCATTTCTCAAAAGTTTATAAGGTAACTAAGTATTCCCTAAGAAGTTTGTAAATGTTTTCTCATTAAAACAAGAGACAAAATTGAGATTAGAGTAAAGAGTTGAATTCATTTCTCAAAAGTTTATAAGGTAACTAAGTATTCCCTAAGAAGTTTGTAAATGTTTTCTCATTAAAACAAGAGACAAAATTGAGATTTCCAAAATAGCCATTGAGCTAGTTTTTAGTAAAGAGGAAACTATGATTTTCAAGAGAGTTTTTAATCTAAGTTTGAGAAATTATTCAAACCAGAGAAGAAGTTGTTTTAAACAAATATGAGCTAAGTATATTTCGCGAGTAGTATTGAGATTCGATATGGGAACGCGAGTTCATATTAACAAAGTCCCCATAAACCATGTAGCCATCATGGATAAAGAAAGGATCATACTTTTTAGATGATTCCTTAGTGCTTTTTAGCATACACTAGTGGATCCACTTAGTGAGTCCAGGTTCTATAACGATCGCAAGGTATAGAATGGTCCTTCGCCACGTGAGGTAAAGTATTGTACCATCACTTAGGCTCATAGTGATGATTGTCGGTTAGAGAATTCCTTCAGAAGTTATTGTATTTTGATATACGTCAGTTATTGTATTTTGATGTACGTCAGTTTATTGTATTTTGATATACGTCAGTGTATTGTATTCACAAAGTTGACATCGTATCTTTAAACAAGATTTTCTTTATATTGCATCTGTTTCAAACTGCAGAATAATGAAATAAGTTTAGTTAAGTATTTATGAGTTGAGAAAAGCTAGGTAAGTGTTTCTTTTTTGGAATCTCGTTCAAGCCTATGTTTGTTAGCATTTCAACTCGTATACTCGTACATTCAATGTACTGATACCAGTTGGCCTGCATCGTATTATGATGCAGACGCAAGTAGCAAGGATGGACACCATTGATCCAGTTGAGCACCCCCAGAGTCAATTGGTGAGCCTCCTCTCATTCCGGAGAACTCTTTTACTTGCTTTCTAGTATTAGATCACTAGGATGTTGCGGGGTCTGTCTCAACATCCATCTTGGTCATATTAGAGGCTTCATAGACAGTCAGATGTTAGTCCTTTAGTCTTTTCATTATTTTTTCTTGTTGTTAAGACTTAGGTTGCCACTTTCGGCCACGATGAACATTCAATCCTTAAAACATTCTCAGTTATTATGCTTTATCAGTTCAGTGGAGTATTTGATCATTATTGTTATGCGTATTTTCTTCTATTGAGTTAAGTAAGTCGGGGCAAGGGTCCACTTGAAGTCGGAAGTTATCTTCGAGTGCATGTCCCGCCCAGGATTTAGGCTCGGAGCGTGACACAAATTCAGCCCAATACTGTCGAAATTGAGCCCTTTGGTTAATTCTTTTTTTAATATAGAAACACAATCAACAATAAAATAATTAACAAACAAAAGGAAAAAAAAAAGAGAAATGATCTCACTGCATACATTTTGTAGGAGTAATTTAAATACGTCAAAATTAGGTGCTCACAACCATTGCAAAACCAATGCAATTCTTCTGTATAAGACTTCTTCTTTCTTTTTTAATTTATACATTTCAATATCTTTTTTATATTTATTAAATATCTGACATGGAAGAAACCCCTCATGCGGTAATTATACCTTTTTAAATTTATAGTTTCTTTTGGTGATCTACTTATCATAAAATTGTCTCTAAAATTGTAAATCGCTTTTGGAATCTAAGTTAACAATTTAGGATGAAATTATTATAGAATTATGTTTATGCTAATGAATTTCACCCCAAATTAAGTACTTTGTTGGCTTCTCTGTTTACTCAACATGTTCATCTTTTCGACTTTAATTGTGACAAAAATGGTGGCAGATTTACATGTCTTTCATCAACTACTTTATGTGAATATGTAGTGAACTTAAATTTTAATACACATGCATAATAATTAGGAATTATTTTTACTCTTATCTTGAAGTTAATAATTATGAATTAAACAAATTTGGACATAACACATTTTTATTAATCTCCATTGCTTTATGCATCTTTTGATTCACATAGTACAGAGAAATTTGTTACAAAATTTAGTTTCCTCAGATAGTACAAAGAAATTTGTTACAAAATTTAGTTTCAGAAAGTAATTTGATGTACCTAAGAAATTTCACAGCCACTGAAGTATCATCAAGATAGTTGCAACAAAAATATTCAATTACTACAATTTAGAATATTCCTTTTGCAGCCAAATTATAATAAAAAAGATCTTATTATGTATTTTTAAAAAAAAAATATAAGTGATGTGGAATGTTTGTGGTTATTTAGGTTATATTATTGGAGTGATTTGCTTTATGCCACAATCAAAGAGCATTATTTTATTAATGGTAAAATTGAACAAAAATATTTATTTTATCACGAATTGTGGGGGTTCCAACCCCTTTATTTTTATTATTTATCAAATAAGCAAATGATTGTTATAAAATATAAGCTCATAAGATTATAATCATAAAGCGTAGAAGGCAAGAGAAGTAAATAGAAGAAGAGAATTTTCTTCTTATTCAAGCTTTTTCATACATTGAGAATGATGCCTCTATTTATAAGTAGACAAATCACCTCAAAAACCACTTTGATGAATGTCAAATTAATAGATACATCATTATTCCATAAAGGTTCATGTCACCTTGGGAACATACAGATCCAACATAAAAATAAATCTTGGAAATGCATATTCATCCATGATAAGGATAAGTTCTTGAATAAGTGGATCATTCACTTAGTTCAATGGATTTATAACACTCCCCCTTGAATGCCCATAGATTATGTCGCCTCATTAAAAACCTTGCCAGGAAAATCAGTGGAACAAGACCTCGGTCAAGAAAAAAAGAGTGCAACGCGTATTATACTCCCCCTGATTAAAACATCACTTAATTTCTTGCGATGATGTCCAATCTTGTACATTATCTTCTCAAATATGACAGTGTCTTTGTGATCAAATCACATTCACGAAGATGTTACGTTGTTGAATTCATCATGATATATCATTTTCTGATTTGATGAATATGACGAGGCTTTGAGCTTAACCGTATGCATTATTGAATATCATTATATTCGTCATGACCTCGTTGTTGCAAGTAAATTGCACATTAAACTTGTTCACAACAATAATCATCTTGTGCACACTTTCATTTGCAGTTGATTATCTTCGTACATTGTGGTTGGTAAAAAAAATTTCATAGAAAAAACACATATTTCCTGAATACGGTGTGTCATTGATCTCAATCAGACGCACTCTCGACTTTCTTCATGGAAGACATTTATTTGTACATGGTTTCAAGAAGTGATCACCTACATTTGCTTCATTTATAGTCAAGATATTATTGTGCCTCCACATGAAAATAAATAGTGTTCTTGAGATCGAGCTTTATGCGGATCAGATAAATATTTTGCATCTGCGTAACAAATCAACTCTGCCTTGAATTCCTCATAATAGAATAAACTCATAACCATGGTCCTTCAAGGATATTCAAGTATGTGCTCAACAACATTTTAATATCCTTTTGTTGGGAAGGAACTTAATAATTATTTATGTCAAGCGATCTCATAATCATTGGAGTACTCAATGAATGTGATTTATTCAAAAAAATCGCATCAAAACATTTCTGTGTATGTTGATTGATGGACAAATATTTCATTCGTCAAATTCTCAATGTTAAATCAAGACGAAATTTTGTCTTTTCAGAATCTTTTCATTTTCGATCCCCTTCTCAAATACTTAAAAGCTTTTAAAAGCTCCTTAAGAGTGTTAGTAATTTCAAGCCCTTAACATACATCATTTATAACAAATCCATATCTTGACCTTTTCATAAAAATTCAAGGACAATTAGGGTCATTCTTTTTGTACCCTTTACTTCCTTGATTGTTTCAATGCATATAAGGATTCTTGAAGCTTTATTGATAAAACTTCTTTCAAACTTTTGTATGCTTCAGACATATCGATTGCTTCAAGGATTTAAATAAACTTCATTGTCTAGATGACAATTATTCACTATACCGTCCAAGTTTTTCATATGTTGTCAAATCGAAACAATTCTTATTGCATCCACCATAGGAGAAAACATCTCCAATAATGTCAGGATTTTTGCAACAAACCATTAGCCCGAAAGCACACATTGTACTTGATATCTTACGGTTATACTATCACATAATAATTTATGTGTAACCCACTGACATTATACTTTAATTTATGGACTATCATTCCAAAATGTCACTTTTCTAAGTGAAACAAAATATACTTGAATTATTCATTTTACTTGGACAATCATTTATCTTTCCACACTTTATGATAAATCTGAATTCTAGAGATCTTCGCCACAATTTATATCATTGAGCGCTACCTCATATCAAAGATATCGTCGACGGTTATTTGATATTGATTTCAATATCACATAACTTATTGAGATCTTTTCATTTTTTATCATTTTCAGGTTGTTGAACCTTTTTTGAGGTTTATGAAGTGTTATGTCAATGTGCTCTTTTATAGCACTTGTGTCATTATCATGACCATATTGATCATTTGCTCCTTCCTTCTTGAAGAAATTCTATATTTGGAATCAATCGATCTATTACGCTTTCGGCGTATCATAGACTTTGTCCTTCAAGGACTTCAAATTGGAGCATTTGCAGCTGAATTATATCATAGGGTCGGTACATTCATCGGCAATTGATTTGCAATATTATACAAATAAATTATACCTTGAAATTTAAGTTCACATTTATTTAACGAGGTTCTAGATAATTCAAAATTAGCCTCACATAGAATTTTCAGCTGTCAAAATCATCTCTCCTCCTAATGTTAGAAAACCTAACATTCATCCCAACCTTATTTGGGAATTTATTTTTGTGCATAGTGAAACAATTGAAAGTATAACCGCACACTCAACCATTTAGATGAAAATTATTTGATTTCTGATTCGAACCAATTATGATGGGAAAATCTTGTTGGTTTGATGCATACATCTGTTGCTACATGCTAAATAAATTTATCTCATACTAAATTTTATTTGAGAGTTTTGCTCTCATACCCATAGTTTAGCTATAATTGGAGGCATAAAATTTCTGCTAAATAAACCAGCATTATCAATATAATTTCTTAATTTGAAAACGTGCTATTAATTTAACAATTTGTAAGTTGATACCAAAGCACATGTGATCATCGCATAGATGCATCTATCATATAGTTGCAAATGATTCACATGGCAGTAAATGGGCCCATATTCACCTTTTTGTAAGTTCCAAAAACTTAAGGGGATTATAATCCCTACCTTAGTTGGTACAATGATCATTATATCAAGAGAACAAGCAACACAAGAGAATTTTTGAAAAATATTTATTTTTTCTTCTTATATTCCACATGTATTTTCAATTATATTTGCATCACATTTAAGCCAGAATGGTCAACGGGTCATGTCAACTAATCTTTATTTCAGTACACTTATAATTTACTTTTGCAACGTATTCCTTTAACATGCCCACGTTAGTGTGCAACAAACAAGAGGAAAAATGAGTAATCTTTTACATAAATATTTATAACCCGCTTCTATTGTAGTAATTTAAAAATATTAAATCTTTTCATAATTTATAGTCTTAGTATTTCTTTTCAGTTCATCCGAAACTTAAAAAGTTTCTTTTGAGACTTACTACAATTCCATTATTATTCCTCTGGTAATAACACAACTCGTTAGAGCTTGCTATTAATTTTGTGTACTATCAGATATTGCATGACAGCATCCCAATGGTGAGCATATCCTTCAAGGAGAAAATTACATTATTATTGTCATGGTCAAAATCATTATGAGCAACACATGTTTCTTGTTTCACTTTTGTTGTACCATAGGTACACAACCAATGACAAATTTGTATTGCCACACAATAATGACCACAACCTTTAGAGGAAAAAATTATTTCTTTCTTTTGCTCTTTCGGTAGTTTACAATAAACATACCACAATATTTGTAACTTATAAACGTACAATAGCATTGGTTATTCCTGCCAAATAAAATTTATTTATTCCTCTCGAACCTCCCATAAAGATGAGTTGTGGCACATATTATTTTTTTCAAGCCTCCAATAGAGGTGAATTATGGCATATATTCAACCCATAATAATTTTATCACAGCTTGATCTATTTTCTTATAGAATGGTCGAGCATTCACGATACTCATTACAAGTCACATTCGCTGCAAGGAATGGACTAATCATTTATATGTACTTCATAAATTTTCATTATGAACACATTATCATGACTTTAAAATTCATCATATTTCCATGACACACCTCAACAACACTTTAAAAGACTATGTGTACCTTCACTTCATCTTCTTGTCTTTGATGTAGGATTTATAAACTTATCAAATTATTGGGTCGAAAACGTTCACAAGTCAAATGACCTTTCATACCATTTTGATAATAAAAATTGTTTCACATTTTGAAGAAATATTTGAAGAACTCATAGTGTTCTTTTGTTTATAATTACCACAATGATGACTATTATAATTACGTCCCTTCACAGCCTCTTTTATATCGTTAATCATTTGTCATCTTTCAAACTAACTATTCATTGCTACCATATTCATACAATAGAATGCAACATATCAATTGATGCGGTTCGAAGTTATCATACATTTCTACCATATTCTTTTCAAGGAATGGAGCAAATTCAGTAAGATAAATTTCATGGATTTTTATCAAAGCCTTAGTCATCATTATATCATCACTATGGTGCATTGACTCAAACTCAATGTCTTATCCATATAAGGCGTGTTAGGCTAAATTTTATGGGATCTGAATCCAATCCTTATAATCATGGTGCATCAAAACTCAAAGTGATGTCTTACCTTCTTGATGCAATAGAGCTTGAATCTATCGTCTTACCCTCAAACATTTTTCATTGTATGCATTCGGACTTTAACATGATGCTTTTGATGTAATGTGACTCGAATACATCATCTTACCGTTTAATCATATCATATAGTAGGTCAAGTGCGATGGACTCATCTTAGAGACTCTTTTCTCTCAATAAATATCAATTGAATTTTTATATTCCATTTACATAATTTCATATAATTAGTTGATTTAATCAACTCCAACTACAATTACATTATTATGTAATATAAATTATTTTATTATTTAAATCTCAAAATAATTTAAATTAGAATAGATAGGAAAAGTTACTCCCTGAATTATAGAAACATGATGATCAACAATTTGGATGCATCTTTGAACAAGCCAACTTTGTCGTTGAGTGTATCAACTTTATCGTCTCTTCCTTTCTTTCTTTAATAGAATTTTTGGGAAGAGATAAGTATATCTATATTGCTATCAAGCATCATAATATTAATTTAGAGATTTGTACTGATAACGTGTTATAAAATATAAGCTCATAAGAATATAATCACAAAGAGAAGAGGGCAAGAAAAGTAGATAGAACAAAAGGGATTTTCTTCTTATTCAAGTTTTTTCTTACATTGAGAATGATACCTCTATTTATAAGTAGAGAAATCACATTAAAAGTCACTTTGATGAATGTCAAATTAATAGATACATCATTATCCATAAAGGTTCATGTCACCTTGGGAACATACATATCCAAGATAAAGATAAATATTGGTAATACATATTCATCCATGATAAGGTTATGTTCATGAATAAATAGATCATCCACTTAGTTCAATAGATTTATAACAATGATATAAATTTTACTAGTTTAGTTATAATACCTAGAATTCACGTCAGTTTAAAATATTACTTCCTATACCATATTTTGACATTTGGATACATGTATCATGACTCGCTAGATACATGTATCTAAACAGTTAAGAAAATTGAGATGCATGTTTTATTATTTTTGAATTAAATGTGTGTAAATGTTATCCTTAGTTAAGGAGTAATTGAGTATTAATTAAGAACTCTAAGAGATTTCAATCTTTGGATACATGTATCTGAAGGTTAAAAATCGAGATACATGTATCTGACGGTATCATGTTTGATTAATTTTGAATTAGATGTGTATAGTTGTTTTTCTTAATTAAAGGAGCAGATGTGTACTAATTAACAACTCTAATAGAATTTACAAATTTACTAGCGTATCAACTCAAACAAATCCTCCAAAAATAATGAAATTATAAACCTAAAATTTTTCTCTAATTGTAACTTCATCTTCTTTAATGCAGTTTGTTACTTTCTTTCTTGCGGTTTTGAGTTATTGTCAGCCGTGAAAATGATTTGAGAAACCCCAAAATAAAATAATGTAACTGTAACGACCCGTTTAGTCGTTTTGAGCAACAGACTTCAATTCTGGAAAAACTGGCAGAAGCGACGGACCCCACGACGGAACGTCATGGGCACGACGGACCGTCGAGGGGGTCTCGTCCCAAAATACTTGGAAAATCTAAAATTGGGTACTGAAGATCAACTCTCTGAACTTTGTGACGGAATGGCAGGACGGACCGTCACAGGTGTGACGGACCGTCGTGATCCAACGTTTCAAAACACTTAGAAAATCTGAAATTGGGTACTGAAGATCAACTCTCTGAACTTTGTGACGGAATGGCAGGACGGACCGTCACAGGTGTGACGGACCGTCACAGACCCTTGGTGGAAATCTGGGTCTTTGAACTCTGCGACGACCTGCAGGACGGACCGTCGCAGGCACAACGGCCCGTCACAGGTTGCGCAAATTCCAGGCAGAGTCGGATTTCTGGTGAAGTTTTAAGGGACGTTTTTGGACTATTCTTTCCTTAATTATAGATTTCGTGGGTTTATATTAATAACTCAAATTCTTGAGGGTTAAAAGAGGTAACCCTAAGTTAATTAGTGGGGTATTATTGCCACCTTTTATTCTTAATTATATACTAATGAGGGTAAAAGAAAGAGGGTTGAATAAGAAAAATAGAAAGAACAAAGAGAGACAGAAAAAGAGAGAGAAACGAACGAGAAAGAGGAGAAACGAGAAGAAGAACAAAGCTTTGGGAACTTGCTTGCTTGATTTCTAATCTTCGGTGGAGGTAGGTTATGGTTTTCATGCTTTCATAGTAAAACTCTTAATAGAGAATGATGTGTATGGGTAGTATTGTAAACCCTACTATATGCTTAATTGTATGTTTGCATGAATATGATTATGTGATTGTGATAAGATAAGCATGATGAAAATATTGAATCCCAAATCTTGAAAAGAAACTTTAATATACATTATTAATGATGATGCCTTGGTATAGAAGAAGGCTTGATGAATTAAAGGAATGGGATTGATGATGCCTTGGTATAGAAGAAGGCTTGATGAATTAAAGTAATGGGATTGAGGATGCCTTGGTATAGAGAAGGCTTGATGATTTACAGAATGATATTAGTGGATCGGAGTGTCACGTACCGACACATGTAGGGGATCGGGTGTCACGAACCGACACGTAGAATTAGGGGATCGGGTGTCACGAACCGACACATAGAATTAGGGGATCAGGTGTCACGAACCGACACGTAGAATTAGGGGATCGGGTGTCACGAACCGACACATAGAATTAGAGGATCGGGTGTCACGAACCGACACGTAGAATTAGGGGATCGGGTGTCACGAACCGACACGTAGAATTAGGGGATCGGGTGTCATGAACCGACACGTAGATTTAGGGGATCGGAGTGTCACGTACCGACACAAAAGGAATAATGAATATGAGGGAGCGGAGTGTCACGTACCGACACAAGAGAAATAAAGATAATGAATCTTGAAAGATGTTAATATACTCAATCTAACGAACATGATTCCCAAATGAGTATGGTATTGGGGCTTGATTCCTCACGTATGAACTTGATGGTACTTATTGATGATTATAGTACTTGTTGTTGTTACATGTTGAGTTTTATAGTAGATTTATGATAATACTTGATATATACTGTTCCCTATTTTGACTTGGCCGATGATATCTACTCAGTACCCGTGTTTTGTACTGACCCCTACTTTTATTGTTTTCTTCTTGTTTAATTGTGGAATGTAGCAAACGTGCCGTCATCTTCGACTCAACAGTAATTCAAGCCAGTCTCGTCACACCGGATCTTCAGGGTGAGCTAACACTTCTAGCTTGGACTGGATCTCCTCCGTCATGTCTTGATGCCTTGAACCTCCGGCACGGACTAGCTTCTTATGTATTTTTAGCTTTTAGAATACTCTTAGTTTAGTCATTTGATTGTAGATGTTCTTGTGGTGATGACTTCCAGATTCTGGGGATAATGATAAGTTTTTGAGTTATAGAAGTTGATTATTGATTTTACTAATGAGTTTAAGTCTTCCGCATTATTTCCTGTTGTTATGTTAAGGTTAGATTGGTTGGTTCGCTCAAATAGGAGGGTAAGTGTGGGTGCCAGTCGCGGCCCGGTTTTGGGTCGTGACAAAACTTGGTATTAGAGCATTAGGTTCGTTGGTCTCATCACACAAGAACAGGTCTAGTAGAGTCTTAAGGAACGGTAGGGGGACGCCTTTACTTTTCCTTGAGAGGCTATAAGACTTTAGGAAAATTTCACTCTTTCATTCTTCCTGTCGTGCTACTACTTGAGTCCAATTGGTATCTAGGCGATACGAATTGGTATCTGACCATCTTCACTCTCTTTCGCAGATGGTTAGAACTAGAGCAACGACTACGCCAACATCAACACCGGCCAGACAAGAAACAACTGAGCCAACCACTAGGGCTGTGGCTCGAGGAAGAACAACGGCAAGGGGCCGTGGTAGAGGTCGTGGGAGGACGTCCTCTAGGGGAAGAGGACGAGCACCTAGCCCATCTGATACTAGGGCAGTGACTCCTCCACCGACTGAGGAGGTAATAAGAGAAGGGGAGGATGGGGAAAATGAACAAGTGCAGAATGAGGGATTGCCACCCCAACCTACCCCAGAGATGATCAATCAGGTTCTGGCTTATCTTAGCGGGTTATCTGATCAGGGCCAGACACCCCCAGTGTTTTCTGCGCCAACACCCCCGGTTTCAGAAGTACAACATGCGGCTACTATGGCTCCCCGCATGGATGTTCCATTGGACATAGGCACATTTCCACGTCTGACTACTGGGCCTTTAATGACAAGTGATCAGCATGAACTTTTCAGTAAGTTCTTGAAATTGAAACCTCCAGTCTTCAAGGGCGCGGAATTTGAGGATGCTTACGATTTTCTGGTTGACTGTCATGAGTTACTACACAAGATGGTTATAGTCTAACGGTTTGGTGTTGAGTTCGTGAGTTATCAGTTTCAAGGGAACGCCAAAATGTGGTGGCGGTCACATATTGAGTGTCAACCAATAGAGGCACCACCTATGACTTGGGCCTCGTTCTCTAGCTTGTTTATGGAGAAGTATATCCCCCGAACTTTCAGGGATAGGAAAAGGGATGAGTTCCTGAGCCTAGAGCAAGGTAGGATGTCGGTTAATGCTTATGAGGCTAAGTTCCGTGCACTATCTAGATATGCCACTCAACTCTGTTTCAGTCCTCAAGAGCGGATTCGCCGGTTTGTGAAGGGGTTGAGGTCAGAATTGCAGATTTCGGCCTTACACGTAGCGGCAACGGCTAAATCCTTCCAAGAAGTGGTAGACTTTGTGATAGAAGTGGAAGGAGTGAAGCCAGACGACTTCACCCCGACATCGACATCAAAGAGGTTTCGAAAGGGAGGTGAGTTTAAGGGTTCTTACTCTAGAGGACAAGATTCCGGAGGTTACTCAGTTCGACTCATTCAGTCTTCACTACAAACTGTAGTTGGGGGTCCACCTCAGACCGGTCAACACTTCTCCGAGGGGCCTATGAGTGACTCCAGAGAATGTTATGGATGTGGGGAGATTGGACATACTAGGAGAAATTGTCCCGGACCAAGTTATAGACCCCCAATAGCTAGAGGTAGAGGTGGTCATGGTATAGGCCGTTATTCTGGAGGACATGGTGGTCGATGTAATGGTGGTCACCAAAACGGTAAAGGTAATGGGCAAACTGGAGCCACTACATCACAACATGGTGGAGGCAATGGACAGACAAACGATAGGGCCCATTGTTACGCTTTCCCTGGGCGGTCTGAAGCGGAGGCATCTGATGCTGTCATCACAGGTAATCTTCTGGTTTGTGATTGCATGGCTTCCGTATTGTTTGATCCTTGATCCACGTTTTCTTATGTATCTTCCTCATTTGCTAATGGTCTAAATTTACATTGTGAATTACTTGATATGCCTATTCGTGTTTCTACTCCGGTGGGTGAGTCTATGGTAGTTGAAAAGGTGTATAGGTCTTGTCTGGTAAACTTTGTGGGGAGCAACACCTATGTAGATTTGGTTATCTTAGAAATGGACGATTTTGATGTGATTCTGGGTATGACTTGGCTTTCTCCGCAATTTGCAATCTTGGATTGTAATGCTAAAATGGTGACGTTAGCCAAGCCTGGGACAGACCCGTTAGTGTGGGAGGGTGACTACACTTCCAATCCGGTCCGCATCGTCTCCTTTCTTCGTGCTAAGAAAATGATTAGTAAAGGGTGTTTAGCTTTCTTGGCACATCTCAAGGATGACACTACCCAAGTACCTTCGATTGAGTCGGTTTTGGTGGTTCGTGAGTTTTTGGACGTGTTCCCTACAGATCTTCCTGGTATGCCACCGGATAGGGATATTGACTTCTGTATTGATCTTGAACCCGGTACTCGCCCCATTTCTATACCCCCTTATAGAATGGCTCCCGCGGAGTTAAGAGAGTTAAAAGCACAACTTCAACAGTTATTGAACAAAGGCTTCATTAGACCAAGTGCATCTCCTTGGGGTGCTCCGGTTTTGTTTGTAAAGAAGAAGGATGGGAGTTTTCGGATGTGCATAGACTACAGACAACTGAATAAACTAACTATTAAGAACAAGTATCCTCTTCCTCGCATTGATGACTTGTTCGATCAGTTACAAGGTGCTTGTGTCTTCTCTAAGATTGAGTTGAGATCCGGTTATCATCAATTGAAAATACGGGCAACGGATGTGCCAAAGACTGCTTTTCGAACGAGGTATGGGCATTATGAATTTGTAGTGATGTCTTTTGGTCTAACGAATGCCCCTACTGCGTTCATGAGCTTGATGAACGGGATTTTTAAGCCATATTTGGACCTCTTCGTGATCGTATTTATTGATGATATACTAGTATACTCAAAGAGCAGAAGGAACATGAAGAGCATTTGAGAATGGTATTGGAAATGTTGAGGGAGAAAAATCTTTATGCCAAGTTCTCTAAGTGTGAGTTTTGGCTAGATGTAGTGTCCTTCTTGGGGTACGTGGTTTCTAAGGATGGAGTGATGGTGGATCCTTCTAAGATTGAGACAGTGAAGAATTGGGTAAGACCTACTAATGTGTCAGAAATAAGGAGCTTTGTTGGGTTAGCTAGCTACTACCACCGATTTGTCAAGGGATTCTCTTCTATTGCTTCCCAATTGACGAACTTGACTAAGCAAAATGTTCCATTTGTATGGTCGGACGAATGTGAGGAAAGCTTTCAGAAGCTCAAGACTTTGCTGACTACAGCACCTATCCTTACCTTACCAGTAGAGGGTAAGAACTTCATTGTTTATTGTGATGCATCCTATTCGGGCTTGGGTGCAGTACTAATGCAAGAGAAGAGTGTGATTGCTTATGCTTCGAGGCAATTAAAAGTGCATGAACGTAACTACCCAACTCATGATTTGGAATTGGCTGCGGTAGTGATTGCATTAAAGCAATGGAGACACTATTTATATGGGGTTAAGTGTGAGGTCTACACGGATCCTCGTAGCCTTCAGTATGTCTTTACTCAGAAAGATTTAAACTTGAGACAGAGAAGATGGATGGAACTACTGAAGGACTACGACATCACCATTTTGTATCATCCAGGGAAGGCGAATGTTGTGGCGGATGCTTTAAGTAGAAAAGCGGGAAGCATGGGAAGTCTAGCTCACTTGCAAGCCTCTAGATGCCCATTAGCTAGAGAGGTTCAGACTCTAGCTAACGACTTGATGAGATTAGAAGTAAATGAGAAGGGAGGATTGTTGGCTTGTGTGGAGTCAAGATCTTCTTTTCTTGACAAAATTAAGGGAAAACAGTTTGATGATGAGAAACTAAGAAGAATTCAAGATAAAGTATTGCGAGGGGAGGCTAAGGAAGCACAAATCGATGAGGAAAGTGTTTTGAGAATCAAGGGAAGGGTATGTGTACCCCGCGTCGATGATTTGATCAACACTATTCTGACAGAGGCTCATAGTTCAAGGTATTCTATACATCCGGGTGCAACCAAGATGTATCGTGACCTAAAACAACACTTTTGGTGGAGTAGAATGAAGCGTGATATTGTTGACTTTGTTGCTAAGTGTCCAAACTGTCAACAAGTAAAGTATGAACACCAAAGGCCCGGAGGAACACTTCAGAGAATGCCCATTCCGGAATGGAAGTGGGAAAGAATTGCGATGGATTTTGTGGTGGGTCTTCCCAAGACATTGGGAAAGTTTGATTCTATTTGGGTGATTGTTGATAGGTTAACTAAATCTGCTCATTTCATTCCGATCAAGGTGACTTACAATGCAGAAAAGTTAGCCAAACTTTACATCTCGGAAGTGGTGCGATTGCATGGGGTCCCACTATCCATCATATCAGATAGAGGTACGCAGTTTACTTCTAAGTTTTGGAAAACATTGCATGCGGAATTGGGTACTAGGTTGGACCTTAGTACTGCGTTCCATCCTCAGACCGATGGCCAGTCTGAAAGGACGATTCAAGTGTTGGAGGATATGCTTCGTGCGTGTGTGATAGAGTTTGGTGGTCACTGGGATAGCTTCCTACCCTTAGCGGAGTTTTCATACAATAATAGCTATCACTCAAGTATTGATATGGCCCCATTTGAAGCATTGTATAGTAGGAGATGTAGGTCTCCCATTGGTTGGTTTGATGCATTTGAGGTTAGGCCTTGGGGTACTGACCTTTTGAGGGATTCGGTGGAAAAAGTGAAGTCTATTCAAGAAAAGCTTCTAGCGGCGCAAAGTAGACAAAAAGAATATGCAGATCGAAAGGTTAGAGACTTAGAGTTCATGGAAGGTGAACAAGTCTTGTTGAAAGTTTCGCCCATGAAAGGGGTGATGCGGTTTGGAAAAAGGGGTAAACTAAGTCCAAGGTACATTGGACCATTTGAAGTACTCAAGCGAGTAGGGGAGGTGGCTTATGAGTTAGCTTTGCCCCCAGGGCTGTCCGGAGTACATCCGGTATTCCATGTGTCTATGTTGAAAAGATACCATGGGGATGGAAATTACATTATCCGTTGGAATTCGGTTTTGCTTGATGAGAACTTGTCTTATGAGGAGGAGCCTGTTGCTATTTTAGATAGAGAAGTTCGCAAGTTGAGGTCAAGAGAGATTGCGTCCATCAAGGTACAATGGAAGAATCGACCGGTTGAAGAAGCCACTTGGGAGAAGGAGGCGGATATGCGAGAAAAATACCCACATCTGTTTACAGATTCAGGTACTCCTTTTCGCCCTTGTTTTCCTTCTTTTGATCGTTCGGGGACGAACGATGGGCAAATTGGTATCTAATGTAACGACCCGTTTAGTCATTTTGAGCAACAGACTTCAATTCTGGAAAAACTGGCAGAAGCGACGGACCCCACGACGGAACGTCATGGGCACGACGGACCGTCGAGGGGGTCTTGTCCCAAAATACTTGGAAAATCTGAAATTGGGTACTGAAGATCAACTCTCTGAACTTTGTGACAGAATGGCAGGACGGACCGTCACAGGTGTGACGGACCGTCATGATCCAACGTTTCAAAACACTTAGAAAATCTGAAATTGGGTACTGAAGATCAACTCTCTGAACTTTGTGACGGAATGGCAGGACGAACCGTCACAGGTGTGACGGACCATCACAGACCCTTGGTGGAAATCTGGGTCTCTGAACTCTGCGACGACCTGCAGGACGGACCGTCGCAGGCACGACGACCCGTCACAGGTTGCGCAAATCCCAGGCAGAGTCAGATTTCTGGTGAAGTTTTAAGGGACGTTTTTGGACTATTCTTTCCTTAATTATAGATTTCGTGGGTTTATATTAATAACTCAAATTCTTGAGGGTTAAAAGAGGTAACCCTAAGTTAATTAGTGGGGTATTATTGCCACCTTTTATTCTTAATTATATACTAATGAGGGTAAAAGAAAGAGGGTTGAATAAGAAAAATAGAAAGAACAAAGAGAGACAGAAAAAGAGAGAGAAACGAACGAGAAAGAGGAGAAACGAGAAGAAGAACAAAGCTTTGGGAACTTGCTTGCTTGATTTCTAATCTTCGGTGGAGGTAGGTTATGGTTTTCATGCTTTCATAGTAAAACTCTTAATAGAGAATGATGTGTATGGGTAGTATTGTAAACCCTACTATATGCTTAATTGTATGTTTGCATGAATATGATTATGTGATTGTGATAAGATAAGCATGATGAAAATATTGAATCCCAAATCTTGAAAAGAAACTTTAATATACATTATTAATGATGATGCCTTGGTATAGAAGAAGGCTTGATGAATTAAAGGAATGGGATTGATGATGCCTTGGTATAGAAGAAGGCTTGATGAATTAAAGTAATGGGATTGAGGATGCCTTGGTATAGAGAAGGCTTGATGATTTACAGAATGATATGAGTGGATCGGAGTGTCACGTACCGACACATGTAGGGGATCGGGTGTCACGAACCGACACGTAGAATTAGGGGATCGGGTGTCACGAACCGACACGTAGAATTAGGGGATCGGGTGTCACGAACCGACACGTAGAATTAGGGGATCGGGTGTCACGAACCGACACGTAGAATTAGGGGATCGAGTGTCACGAACCGACACATAGAATTAGGGGATCGGGTGTCACGAACCGACACGTAGATTTAGGGGATCGGAGTGTCACGTACCGACACAAGAGGAATAATGAATATGAGGGAGCGGAGTGTCACGTACTGACACAAGAGAAATAAAGATAATGAATCTTGAAAGATGTTAATATACTCAATCTAACGAACATGATTCCCAAATGAGTATGGTATTGGGGCTTGAGTCCTTACGTATGAACTTGATGGTACTTATTGATGATTATAGTACTTGTTGTTGTTACATGTTGAGTTTTATAGTTGATTTATGATAATACTTGATATATACTGTTCCCTATTTTGACTTGGCCGATGATATCTACTCAGTACCCGTGTTTTGTACTGACCCCTACTTTTATTGTTTTCTTCTTGTTTAATTGTGGAATGTAGCAAACGTGCCGTCATCTTCGACTCAACATTAATTCAAGCCAGTCTCGTCACACCGGATCTTCAGGGTGAGCTAACACTTCTAGCTTGGACTGGATCTCCTCCGTCATGTCTTGATGCCTTGAACCTCCGGCACGGACTAGCTTCTTATGTATTTTTAGCTTTTAGAATACTCTT
This sequence comes from Solanum lycopersicum, assembly GCF_036512215.1. Taxonomy (NCBI): domain Eukaryota; kingdom Viridiplantae; phylum Streptophyta; class Magnoliopsida; order Solanales; family Solanaceae; genus Solanum; species Solanum lycopersicum. Next base: position 62,478,512 of record NC_090800.1, on the reverse strand, counting down.
AGTTTAGTCATTTGATTGTAGATGTTCTTGTGGTGATGACTTCCAGATTCTGGGGATAATGATAAGTTTTTGACTTATAGAAGTTGATTATTGATTTTACTAATGAGTTTAAGTCTTCCGCATTATTTCCTGTTGTTATGTTAAGGTTAGATTGGTTGGTTCGCTCACATAGGAGGGTAAGTGTGGGTGTCAGTCGCGGCCCGGTTTTGGGTCGTGACAGTAACTCTTAATTTGTAAAACTTTTTAAAATTGTAATTTAAAGCAATATGAACTCTATCTCATATACTAAAGAATTGAACTTCCAGATACATGACAATATGAAACAAAAGTAACAAACCTTTACATATAGTGTTGATTAGTACTAACTAGTTTTTGACATTTAAGCATACAAACTTGTAAAGAGAGCTTGAAGAAAGAAAGAGAAGTGATGGAGGTTGTGGAGGAAGTGGGTGGGGGAGTAGAGAAACTGTTGGGATAGGGGTTAAATGAGGTGTTAGTATGAACTTAAAACTCTTATATATTTCACTTAATTGTCGTATTTTAATGACTAGATAAATAGTGTGTAGTATTGGCATATGTATACTTATGTGATCCTTTCATATTTATTATATTTTTATCTTTTGCTTTTGCCAATACTATCAGAAATAACCTTTAGTAGCACATAATTTACTATCAACATGGCACAATGGTCAGTCGTTTTTTCAATCTAATTCACTAGGCAGTCTAGCACTTCACTTACGTGGATTCTTATATGATTATATAACTTGTTTAAAACTTATTTAATTGGATAAATTTTAAATATATAATTTATTACTAATTAATTACTATTTTTTTTAAATCCTACTATTTTTTATCTATATATGATTATCATATTCTACTACTTGCAATATCAATAATAGTTTAATATAGACATAATCTCGAATATGCCTTACTAATGTTACAGTGTAAATTTTATTAGTCATACACACCACACAGTTATGCATCGATTGTTTAAGATGTCTATATATTTTGACAAACAGTACGTATTTTACCTCGATAACAAAAGTTCAAATTGCTACTTTTTTGACAATTCATTAAGGGTTCGTCTGGTTTATATTAGTTATAGTTGAATTAGTTATACTTAGATTATTTTTTATGCATTGTTTGATTTGATGCATTATATGTAGTCATATATTAATAATTTTTATATTTTAATAACTTCATATATTAATAACTTTTATATATTAATAATTTCCATATTTTAATAATTTTCATATATTATTAATTTTCATATCCTAATGATTTTTATATCTTAATAAGTTTCATATATTAACAATTTTCACATGTTAATAATTGTTGTATTTTAATAATTTTATATATTAATAATTTTCGTGTGTTAGTAATTTTCATATATTAATAATTTTCATATATTAATAAATTTCATATATTAATAGTTTTCAATTATTAATAATTTTCATATGTTAATGATTTTAATAGGTTAATAATTTTCATATATTAATAAGTTTCATATGTTAATAAGTTTCATATGTTAATAATTTTCAAATATTAATAATTTTCATATGTTAATAATTTTCATATATTGATAATTTTCATATATTAATAAGTTTCATATGTTGATAATTTTCATATATATATAGACAATATACAAAATGCATGTAATTTTTAGACTGGTCTGTATTAGATCATGAGTAATTACGATAATAGATGACAATAAATTGATCAAAATATTGGCAGTTGCTTGATTATAGTACCAAAAAAAAACAGAAGCTCGATTACAATAGCTTCTTTAGAAAAACAAATTCAATCAAGCTTGTTTAAATGTGTTGTTGTTCATGCATGTAGCTCTCTTGTGTCCGGTTCTTTTAAAGTTGAACATTTGTTCCTTGTTTTGCTCTTGGAATTCTCACTAATGCCTTTGAAATGTTTTCTTCTTTTTTATCCCAGCTTGGTATCAACAAGTGGGGGAAAAATCTTCACATTAAGCAATTCTTCTAAAACACACCATATTTCGACTCGAGCGGGACAAAATTAATAGAATACATGTAAGCAAGAAGGTACACTTCAACTTTATACAACGGAGAAAATACTCATAGATGCTCAAATCATCCTCATTGCCATGCTTCAATCGCAAAGCGGCGATTACGTGAGCACAAGTTATCTTGATCAAGTCATATTCCCTTCATGAGATGACTTAGGCAGTAACACCCGCACCCAACAAGATAAATTGATTTTCGTGCCAGGTTACATTCTCCACATACATGGAGTCTCCCTCGATATTTTTTTACAATTTTATCTGCAGCCGGCACCATTTGATTACCCATTGATTTGAGAATGTATGCATGGCTCTCTCTAACACAATTCTGTAAACCTTTTAGCAATCGAATTAAACATAGATGCCACGAGATACTCTCTTTCATCTATCAATATAGAACTGAGTGACTTGGCGATATTTATGGTCATCACATCCTATCTATTGCATGGAAAATGTGTCCCACTCCGCCTATCAAAACCAATATTATGCTCAAGGACTACAGCTGCCGCGGGGCATTTATTCTTGAATTTCTACAAAATGATTGTCAAACTTCTTCAAAGAATAAGCCTTTGTCGCATCGTATTAAAAATAAAGGTGATCTCCACAATGATGATTCAGATGGAGATTTTCATTGAGGTGCCTCATATAATATCCATGGTGAGCATGATTGTAAACGTTCACAATACTGTTGGTGATACTCTTGTGTCTATCAGAGATAAAAAACAAATTTGGTTCATCAACCACAATCTCCTTCAATTTCTAAAAGAAGAATGTCCAAGATGCATCATTCTCGTTGTCCACGATATAAAAGACAATCGGATAAACATGATTCTTTGTATCTTGTGAAACAGTGCTCAACAACACGTCCTCGTATTTACCTTTTAAATGAGTTCCATCAATCGCAATTACCTTTCTTATGTGGGAAAATCCCTTGATGCAAGCACCAAAGACCAAAGAAATAATACATTAATGTATAACTATCCTCATTTACAATAAGACATTAACTAGAATCAACAGTAAATTTCTCGAACACGGACAGAAAAGGCAATAAGCATGAATATCCGTTATCCAGTGTCCCTTGGACCATTTTCTTAGCAACCATAACATCCTTCCAATGTTTCCTATAGCTGGGAGAATTAAACATAGTTCTTTGAATCTCTTTAACATTTGGACCCTTTCTATCATGATACATAATTACACAAAGTGAAGCAATCACTTTAATTGAAATTTTTCTATGGCTACTGTTGGCATGTTCAACGCAATAACTATGTTCACCAATGTACTTATAGAAATAAAATCTATTTGAAAACTCATATTTTCTCGCTCGCAACATCCATGCACAGTTACGAGATGTACATTTCACCTTTAAGTATTTAGTACAACTTTTCACAGTAGCAAAATCAAAAGACTTTTTTGATGTCGCTACGTCTAATACCAATTGCAATTCACTCTTGTTACTGAAAGTTTGGTTTATACATAAATTAGTTCCCTGAGAGAAGGAATGATTGGATTGTGATCCCAATCCCTTTTGTACCTGCATTTCTTCACAACATTCGGGTTCGGGATCTTCCACATCTATCGGGTTATTTTTTACATTAGTTGGATCATCATGTATATTTATTAAATGATCACCCAAACTCTCATTTGAATTATCACCCAAGCTCTCCCTTGAATGATTACCCAAGCTTTCATTTCCAATTGAATCATTGTCTCTGTTAGATGAATTTGTTGATTCAATTGGAGGCCTCGCATTGACGTTTATCCTTAGTGTAGGCCTAGAGCCATCAATATCAATATCTAACATGTATAAACTCACGTGCGTATCATTATTTTTTATAAATGTGGAATGTATTTTTTTTTCCTCCCATTTATTTGATAGCTAATCATCAACTAATTTATCTCACAAGTTAACTCACCCCCCTTGATTACTCTTGCAATCATATCGTCATATGAACCATTGTGACTCAATGCAATTGGCATTGTCGTCTTACTAAAAGATTTTCAATACCATCTTTTAGGAGTATCCTCCCATACTCCCATATAATCACCACCAACAATAACAAATTCAGTCATTATCGACTACAAAAATATACAATACATTACAATAGTCGTCGTTAATGATAGATAGAGTCTAACATCTGTACAAAAACGCGACTGAATGAGATCGTCGTTCAAAATGCAGCTCCTGCGATGTCAAAACTAATTGTTAATGCTTTTAAACTACTAAAATGTATCTATAATGAGTTATCAAGTGTATATTATGGAAGATCTCAAATATCTAAAATGACGGAAAAATAATTTTTAAGCTTGTTTTTTTTTAAAAAAAAAAAAGTAAACGTGAATATATAGTATGATGTGATGATGATCCTACCTTGGAAATTGATATTTTGGCTGAAAAATTCGTGTGAATCATCCTTTCAACAACTAACAACAAAATGAGCTATGCCCTTCTTTACTGTTTGTTTGGCCTTTTTTTTTCTTATAACAAGTTCTAACAAATACAAATTTATTTATATATATATATATATATATATATATATATATATATATATATATATATATTATATTTTATATTAGTTGGAAAAGAAAGAAGATCAAAGTGGAGATATTAAAACATAGAAAGGTTAGGGATGTGGTTGATGTCATTAATAATGGATAGAGTACTAATTTTTCAAGACTTTTATCTTAATATCCAATTAAGTTTAGAAAGTGACTATTTTGCCAAATCTCCCGAGAATCTCTATTTGCTAATCATGTACCCAAACTTCCATAATTATGATCCTTTTTTTACGTTGCATCACACACTTTCTTTCCTTTTAACTAAACCAGCAACACTGTTCGTTGATTCTTCTTGCTTTGACCCAAACTCCTATATTCAGGGGCTGATTCACATTGGATACAGGTGTTCACCTGAATACCTTCGACAAAAAAATATACGATATATATAAGGTAAATTTTTTGTATTTATGTAGATTCATATATTTTGAATCCTCTCAATAACAAATCAAAATAGATGATTCAATGGTAAGATCCCAGAATATTAAGTTGCACGTCCCAGATTTGAATTTCTGCAACAACATTTCCTTCATAGTTTCAGTTTATTTTTGTTTAAAAAAATCAGTTTTGTCTTTCAAGCATTTTTTATTTTAATAACATGCCAAAAGTATGGTTTTAAACCCAAAAAAATTCAAAGAACCCATTTCGAAAGACTTATATACACGTTTATATTTTAATTTTTTAAACCTCCTGAACGAAATCCTGAATCCGCCACTGCCTATAATCTATAATCTTTTCAAGTTGTTCATGAAACTGCACTTGCACAACAGGAGGAACACATTGGTTTGTTGACCTTCTTGGATCGTCAATATCCTCATGAAAAGACTTCAAAAAGGCTCACATGTAATATAGGGCGAATCTTTCGTCTTTTCAATAATTTCAAAGACGAATGTGTGTCAACATACTTTTTCATTTAATTTGTTTTATTGCCTTCATCAAGTTGTCATGTGCTACATAGCAAGTATTGCTTGTCTTCCGCATTCCTGTAAATAGCAGGGCACTTGCCTTGTGATATACACAATCTAAAACTATTCTTTTGAATTTCAAGTACACAAATTATAACTACAATTTGTAATCATGATTCAAATTATATCTATCTATGAGAATTAATAGGCCCTAAAACTATTCATTTTGAAAATTAGGTGTGTGCAACAATTGATTCAGTTCAATTTTATGTATTATCGGTTCTATTTATTAATTTTCAATGTTTAAATACGCTAGATCAATAAAATATCATTAATATTTGTTTATCGATTTTGATTTTTCGTTATTGATATTTTCATAATGGTCAGATTTTTTAATTTAACCATAAGAAAATGCGGGAAAAACTTACCCGCACCGGACGTTTACACCCATTCAATAAATAAATGACACGTGTCACTTTTTTTAACTACAAATATTTATTGTTAACTAGAATTAACTAATATTATATTTATACATATCATCATTAATAAAGTAATATTTCAATAACTTAACTGTCTTTTTAATAGTAACGTGAAATACAATTGTTGTTGTTGTATCCATAAAATCTTTTAACATCAACCTGAATCGTATCTCTTTGATGGATGCTCAATACATTAACATGTCAACTTGTAGACCTGGTAAATCACATGCTTTTACAAATAGAGAAGATATTTTATTTCCACTTTTTGTGTGATCCTTTTACATACTATTCAATTTACACATACCAAACTACTCAAGTTACAAGTACTATGGTGAACTTAGTTACTAACTCTAAATTTCGAATCTACCTCTGTCTAGCACTATCTAGCGCTATGATAAAAAGAGATAAAAAGGGTGTTTGGATTGATTTAATTTTAATGTTTCTCTTTTTATATTTTTAAAGTAATTTCTATCAAGAAAAAATCTTCGTAAAAAATATATCGCATGCACACGAATATCAACCTATTGCTCTTAATTTCTATGCATAAAACTACACAAATTATGCATATTTCTGGACCTCAATATGCATGATAACAACACAAAATATACAGTACCTTTCTATGCATGAAAACTACAAGTTATGTACATTTATCTAGCTCAATATGCATAAGAACTATACAAAATCTGCATCATTATGCACCTCAAGCTAATTTTGTATCTCTCTCCATAAAAATTACACATATTCTTGAAATTTTAAATAGAAAAATTGTGAATGAAAAAGAGTTAACTCAAGCGTTATATTCATGTAAATGCAACTAGCTAAAAAGCAAACGAAATTAATTTGCTATGTTAGGTTCACAACTATCTCATAACATTTAATACCATATTATTCTCTATACAAAGAATTCAAAATTTTAAACTAAAGGATTCCACTAGCTTGCCAAAACTACACAGTAATGCAATTATCATCAAAGCCATTTGCACTCCAGTGCCTCAATTGCACTTGTTTTCCAACGTATTTGTAGAGTATAATTGTTGTACAAAATTAAAATAAATAAAATAATAAAAAAATTTATAATTATTGTATAATCTTATTGATTCTGCATAATTTCTATATAAGAATATATTGATACATACCTTTGATATGTTCTCTAACACTCTGTAACAAAGTTAAGAGCGAAACATTAGATTCATTCATATCAAAATCAAAAGTACCATCCTTGCAAACAAAAAGAAAATTAAGACGAGTCAAATAAAATAAAATAATGATTTGACATAAGAGAATATATATTGAAAATAAAAAAAGAACAAGAAGAAAACAAACATGTTGATTGACTTCCAATAAAGGAGAAGTTGCTTGAGAAGGGTGAGTTGTGTTGGTGCGACATTTTAATATTAATAAAAACATATATTATATGTCACATTATATATCATGGAATGTCTATTAATAGATATTATATTTATGCCTCTTTACTATCATCAATTGTGGAAGAAAATGGTCATTATTTTGTAGTAACTTATGTAACCACCAACTCTTCATTTCATCCATTATTCTGTATTTATGTCTTGTAACTTATGTAATATTTGAGTCATTCATTTGACAAATATACTATCCACTATTTCCTATTCATTGCAAGGAAGAATCAATCACTAATAAATAGTGTTGTCTTCATTTGTGTTGAGATAGGAGAAGAAACCAGAGAAGTACAAGAAAATGTAGAGTGAAAAAGTGTAGTCTTCATTTGTGTTGAGATAGGAGAAGAAACAAGAGAAGTACAAGAAAATATAGAGTGAAAAAGATGAGTGGTTTATATTGAGGTTAGTGTAGTGAAAGAGAGAGTTGAGACATAGAAAATATTCTAAGTCTTCAACTATATTCACTATACAAAAGAGAGTGTTATATGTTGAAGGAAGGTGTTCTTTTGTGGAGCTTTGAACTCTTCAACTAATCCGTAGTTGCTTATGTTATACACTGTTGTTGGGCTATTGCATCCTGGAGGAGATAAGTCAAGAGTATTACGGCTGAATCGGTGTAGATTATGCCGCAGTGGGCTTGAATCTCCTTAAAAAGAGCGAGATATTTGTGCCTCAATCTAAAGAATTATTTCTTCATTTTATTTTCAATTTTAATCTTGCAATTTTATTATATTGTAAGTTTTTTCACTAACAATTTTAAGGAGATTCATGTTTTGTTACAGTTTGAAAAATGCGGATATCAAGATAGAGATTTCAACATGATTCCGCTCAAACGTCGCTCTCTTCAAGAGATGGAAGAGAAGAGGTGTACAGTAAAATATTTTTCTACTTGCTCAAAAGTGAAGAAAAGGTAAAGGAAAAAAAGTTTTTACCTAGTATTTTCATGAATAAAGTGAATCTACTTTTCATGAAAAAAAAAAGATGTTTGAATTCTTGAAATAGTGGAGGTATATGAAATGAGAAAAAAAATCATTGTGAAATTGTGATTTTTGCATCTTTGAAAAATACTCTTAAAAGAGTATTACAAGAACATGTATATTAATTGTGGAATAAATCACATGTTATTATTTGGCTATAATGTGAGGATTTTTAGCTCTAACATGAGAGTTTTAAATAAATTATGAAAACTATTTTGAGTAGTCATTTAACATAAAATTATATGGTGAGTTAAATTTCATTCTTGAAATTAAAAAAAATAAATATATATATATATATATATACACCATAAAACATGTGATGAATTTTTCCTCGTCAAGTCTCATAATATGGAAATAATTGTGAAATGCAATTTTGTTGATTGTGTGAGTCTTGCAACTCTTTTTGATTCAATTGTGTAAGAATGTTGTGACAAATAAAAACAAATGGAGTTTGCTAGTCTAATAAAAATATGAGCTATGTGATTAACAACTTGACTTGATGTTGTGTTTGCATTACAAAAACTTTGAAGGTACAAGCAAATTGGATGAGAAAAAAATTTGGTATTATTTGGTGGGATGAGAAAAGCAAATTATTTTTTGTTATCTCTATTATGAAGGTTGAAGTAAAAAATAAATCAAACTTCAACTTGTGAAAAAGTGAATTGAAGCACTTCATTATAATAAAATAATTTTACTAATTTTGATTAAGTGTGAAAAAACCAATATAGTGGTTGAATACAAAATCGTTATTATAACAATAAATTTAGACTCTTGAGGAGAAAAACACAATATTGTGAAATCATATTGATCGTTGGTATACAACCAATGTTGATTGTGTAAAACTTCTGATAATCTTGCAGATTCATGAACTAAGGCCTAGCAAGATAAAGAGTCTGAAGCACATCGAGGGGGATGAAAATTGAAGCTCATAAATTTTGAGTCATAAATGAGGAAATCCAACCTGGGGATTAGAGATCCTATAACCAAGTTTAATGAGAAGAACGAATCATATGATGACTTGTTGTGAAATGCACTACTGTTAATTTTATTCAATCCCTATGTTGTGAGTGCATTTATCCTATAATTATTTGTGGAGGTTGAGTCTTTAAACTCTTAATGAAAGTCTGTATCTCGTATGAGTGCGATGTTAAATTATGGGAGCACCCTTGACAGATTTCGCCTATGTGAGTGTGAAAGTAGGTCGCTTTCTATGAGAATTGGCTTGTTCTAAAAAACACTCATGAAATCAGGATAACACAAGGCCGTAACGTGCTGGCTATTTAAACATATGTCAACACCTTGATTATTGTGTTTATGCAATAATTCTTTATTTCCCTTAAGTAGTCATAGTTCATGTCTGAGACCACTAATGACTCTGGAGTAAAGATTATTGTTTTACTAAGTGAAGGTTCAATCAGAGCACACCTTTATTATGTATAATAGTGTACCTTCATTAAGTTGCGAAAAAATCTTTTATCTTAATAGTAAAATGAGTGGGGAATTGTTGGTGCGATATTTTAATATATATATATATATATATATGTCACATTATATTTGTGCCTCTTTACTCTCATCAATTATGGAAGAAAATAGTCATTAATTTTTAGTAACTGATGTAACCACTAACTCTTCATTTCATCCATTTGAAAATACATTTAATATTACAAAATTTTTATTAGTAGAAACATTGAATTAATGTTTCACAAAAAAAATTATATCAATTTAACATATGCAATATAACATGGAGGGAAAAAACGACACGTTACTAAAATATTAAAAAAAACTAACCTGATGAATTCCATTTACCACTATGTATAATTAAAATTGACACAATTTTCTCCAAAATCAAATCTAAACCTTTTCAACCTTCAATTTTAATTGTTTTTTTATAAAAAAAAAATGATACAATATGACAGAATTTGAATATATGAATATAATCCAATTTCTGGGGGAAAAAAATGAAACACGTTTATGGAAAGATAGATAACAGAATAGAATTTTTTTAGGATAAAAAATCAATAAAAATTACAATTAAAAACGGATCCTCATTCTATCCTGGTGTCGGAACGTGACACTCCGATCCTCATTCTATTCTGGTACCGGAACGTGGCACCCGATCCATATTCTATCCTGGTGTCGGAACGTGACACTCCGATCCTCATTCTATCCTGGTACCGGAACGTGGCACCCGATCCATATTCTATCTTGGTGTCAGAACGTGACACTCCGATCCTCATTCTATCCTGGTACCGGAACGTGGCACCCGATCCATATTCTATCCTGGTGTCGGAACGTGACACCCGATCCATATTCTATCCTGGTGTCGGAACGTGACACCCGATCCATATTCTATCCTGGTACCGGAACGTGGCACCCGATCCCCTAATCTCACCACTTTCGTTCATCAAGCCTTCTTTTATACCAAGGCATCATCATTAACAAAGTAGATTAGGGTTTCTTTTCAAGATTTGGGATTCAATAGCTTCATCATGCTTATTTATTCACAATTACATAATCACATCATTCATGCAAGCATACAATTAAGCATATAGAAGGTTTACAATACTACCAACACATATCATTCGCTGTTAAGAGTTTAATACGGATAGCATGAAATAACCATAACCTACCTCCACCGAAGAATTAAAATCAAGCAAGTTAATCCTCAAAGCTTGGTGTTTTTCCTCTTCTTCTCGATCATTTCTCTCTCTCCCTTCTTGTTCTTTCTATTTTCTTATTCAAACCCTCTTTCTTTTATCCTAATTAGTATATAATTAAGAATAAAAGATGGCAATAATACCCCACTAATTAACTTAGGGTTACCTCTTTTAACCCCCAAGAATTTGAGTTATTAATATAAACCCACGAACTTTATAATTAAGGCAAGAATAGTCAAAAACGTCCCTTAAAGCTTAACCAGAAATTCAACTCCAACTGGGATTACGCAAATTGTGACGGGCCGTCGCGCCTGCGACGGTCCGTCCTGCTGTCCGTCGCATAGTTCAGAGACTCAATTTCTCTGAAGAGTCTGTGACGGTCCGTCACACCTGTGACGGTCCGTCCTGCCATTCCGTCACAAAGTTCAGAGAGTCGATTTTCAGTACCCAATTTCAGATTTTCTAAGTGTTTTGAAACGAGACCCTGCGACAGTCCGTCGTGCCCATGACGTTCCGTCGTGGGGTCCGTCGCTTCTGCCAGTTTTTCCAGAATTGAAGTCTGTTGCTCAAAACGACTAAACGGGTCGTTACATTAGATACCAATTTACCCATCGTTCGTCTCCGAACGATCAAAGGAAGGAAAACAAGGGCGAAAAGGAGTACCTGAATCTGTAAATAGATGTGGGTATTTTTCTCGCATATCCGCCTCCTTCTCCCAAGTGACTTCTTCAACCGGTCGATTCTTCCATTGCACCTTGATGGATGCAATCTCTCTTGACCTCAACTTGCGAACTTCTCTATCTAAAATAGCAACAGGCTCCTCCTCATAAGACAAGTTCTCATCAAGCAAAATTGAATCCCAACGGATAATGTAGTTTCCATCCCCATGGTATCTTTTCAACATCGACACATGGAATACCGGATGTACTCCGGACAGCCCTGGAGGCAAGGCTAACTCATAAGCCACCTCTCCTACTCGCTTTAGTACTTCAAAGGGACCAATGTACCTTGGACATAGCTTACCCCTTTTTCCAAATCACATCACCCCTTTCATTGGCGAAACTTTCAACAAGACTTGTTCACTTTCCATGAACTCTAAGTCTCTAACCTTTCGATCTGCGTATTCTTTTTGTCTACTTTGCGCCGCTAACAGCTTTTCTTGAATAGACTTCACTTTCTCTATCGAATCCCTCAAAAGGTCAGTACCCCAAGGTCTAACCTCGAATGCATCAAACCAACCAATGGGAGACCTACATCTCCTCCCATACAATGCTTCAAATGGGGCCATATCAATACTTGAGTGATAGCTATTATTGTATGAAAACTCCGGTAAGGGTAGGAAGCCATCCTAATGACCACCAAAATCTATCACACATGCACGAAGCATATCCTCCAACACTTGAATCGTCCTTTCAGACTGACCATCGGTCTGAGGATGAAACGCAGTACTAAGGTCCAACCTAGTACCCAATTCCGCATGCAATGTTTTCCAAAACTTAGAAGTAAACTGCGTACCTCTATCTGATATGATGGATAGTGTAACCCCATGTAATCGCACCACTTCCGAGATGTAAAGTTTGGCTAACTTTTCTGCATTGTAAGTCACCTTGACTGGAATGAAATGAGAAGATTTAGTTAACCTATCAACAATCACCCAAATGGAGTCATACTTACCCATTGTCCTTGGAAGACCAACCACAAAGTCCATTGCAATTCTTTCCCATTTCCATTTCGGAATGGGCATTCTCTGAAGTGTTCCTCCGGGCCTTTGGTGTTCATACTTTAATTGTTGAAAGTTTGGACACTTGGCAATAAAGTCAACAATATCGCGCTTCATTCTACTCCACCAAAAGTGTTGTTTTAGGTCACGATACATCTTGGTTGCACCCGGATGTATAGAATACCTTGAACTATGAGCTTCTGTCAGAATAGTGTTGATCAAATCATCAACACGGGGCACACATACCCTTCCCTTGATTCTCAAAACACCTTCCTCATCGATTTGTGCTTCCTTAGCCTCTCCTCGCAATACCTTATCTTGGATTCTTCTTAGTTTCTCATCATCAAACTGTTTTCCCTTAATTTTGTCAAGAAAAGAAGATCTTGACTCCACAGAAGCCAACAATCCTCCCTTCTCATTTACTTCTAATCTCATCAAGTCATTAGCTAGAGTCTGAACCTCTCTAGCCAAAGGGCGTCTAGAAGTTTGCAAGTGACCTAGACTTCCCATGCTTCCCGCCTTTCTACTTAAAGCATCCGCTACAACATTCGCCTTCCCCGGATGATACAAAATGGTGATGTCGTAGTCCTTCAGTAGTTCCATCCATCTTCTCTGTCTCAAGTTCAAATCTTTCTGAGTAAAGACATACTGAAGGCTACGATGATCCGTGTAGACCTCACACTTAACCCCATATAAATAGTGTCTCCATTGCTTTAATGCAAACACTACCGCAGCCAATTCCAAATCATGGGTTGGATAGTTACGTTCATGCACTTTTAATTGCCTCGAAGCATAAGCAATCACACTCTTCTCTTGCATTAGTACTGTACCCAAACCCGAATAGGATGCATCACAATAAACAATGAAGTTCTTACCCTCTACTGGCAAGGTATGGATAGGTGCGGTAGTCAACAAAGTTTTGAGCTTCTGAAAGCTTTCCTCACATTCGTGTGACCATACAAATGGAACATTCTGCTTAGTCAAGTTCGTCAATTGGGAAGCAATAGAAGAGAATCCCTTGACAAATCGACGGTAGTAGCTAGCTAACCCAACAAAGCTCCTTATTTCTGACACAGTAGTAGGTCTCACCCAATTCTTCACTGTCTCAATCTTAGAAGGATCCACCATCACTCCATCCTTAGAAACCACGTGCCCCAAGAAGGACACTGCATCTAGCCAAAACTCACACTTAGAGAACTTGGCATAAAGCTTTTTCTCCCTCAACATTTCCAATACCATTCTCAAATGCTCTTCATGTTCCTTCTTGCTCTTTGAGTATACTAGTATATCATCAATAAATACGGTCACGAAGAGGTCCAAATATGGCTTAAAAATCCCGTTCATCAAGCTCATGAATGCAGCAGGGGCATTCGTTAGACCAAAAGACATCACTACAAATTCGTAATGCCCATACCTCGTTCGAAAAGCAGTCTTTGGCACATCCGTTGCCCGTATTTTCAATTGATGATAACCAGATCTCAAGTCAATCTTAGAGAAGACACAAGCACCTTGTAACTGATCGAACAAGTCATCAATGCGGGGAAGAGGATACTTGTTCTTTATGGTTACCTTGTTTAGTTGTCTGTAGTCTATACACATTCGAAAACTCCCATCCTTCTTCTTTACAAACAAAACCGGAGCACCCCAAGGAGATGCACTTGGTCTAATAAAGCCTTTGTTCAATAACTCTTGAAGTTGTGCCTTTAACTCTCTTAACTCCGCGGGAGCCATTCTATAAGGGGGTATAGAAATGGGGCGTGTGCCCGGTTCGAGATCAATACAGAAGTCAATATCCTTATCCGGTGGCATACCAGGAAGATCTGCAGGGAACACATCCAGAAATTCACGAACTACTGAAACCGACTCAATCGAAGGTACTTGGGTAGTGTCATCCTTGAGATGTGCCAAGAAAGCTAAACACCCTTTACTAATCATTTTCTTAGCACGAAGAAAGGAGATGATGCGGACCGGATTGGAAGTGTAGTCACCTTCCCACACTAACGGGTCTGTCCCAGGCTTGGCTAACGTCACCGTTTTAGCATTACAATCCAAGATTGCAAATTGCGGAGAAAGCCAAGTCATACCCAGAATCACATCAAAATCATCCATTTCTAAGATAACCAAATCTACATAAGTGTTGCTCCCCACAAAGTTTACCAAACAAGACCTATATACCTTTTCAACTACCACACACTCACCCACCGGAGTAGAAACACGAATAGGCATATCAAGAAATTCACAATGTAAATTTAGACCATTAGCAAATGAGGAAGATACATAAGAAAATGTGGATCAAGGATCAAACAATACAGAAGCCAAGCAATCACAAACCAGAAGATTACCTGTGATGACAGCATCAAATGCCTCCACTTCAGACCGCCCAGGGAAAGCGTAACAATGGGCCCTATCGTTCATCTGTCCGTTGCCCCTACCATGTTGTGATGTAGTGGCTCCAGTTTGCCCATCACCTCGGCCGTTTTAGTGGCCACCATTACCTCGACCACCGCGTCCTCTGGAATGACGGCCTCTTCCATAACCACCTCTACCTCTAACATTTGGAGGTCTGTAACTCTATTTTGGACAATACCTCTTGATGTGTCCAGTCTCCCCACATCCATAACACTCTCTGGATTCAAGCATAGGTCTCTCAGAGAAGTGTTGACCGGTCTGAGGTGGACCCCCAACTACAGTCTGTAGTGAAGACTGGATTGGTCGGACTGAGTAACCTCCTGAACCCTGTCCTCTAGAGTAAGAACCATTAAACTCACCTCCCTTTCGAAACCTTTTTGATGTAGTTGCCATAGTGAAGTCATCTGGCTTCACTCCCTCTACGTCTACCACGAAGTCTACCACTTCTTGAAACGATTTCGCTATTGCCGCTACCTGTAAGGCTGAAATCCGCAACTCTGATCTCAACCCCTTCACAAAACGGTGAATCCGCTCTTGTGGACTGAAACATAGTTGGGTGGCATACTGGGATAATGCACGAACCTTAGCCGCATATGCAGTAACCGACATCCTACCTTGCTCTAGGCTCAAAAATTCATCTCTTTTCCTATCCCTCAAAGTCCGGGGAATATACTTCTCCATAAACAAGCTAGAGAATGATGCCCAAGTCATAGGTGGCGCCTCTGTTGGTTGACACTCAACATGTGAACGCCACCACATTTTGGCGTTCCCTTGAAACTGATAAGTCACAAACTCAACACCAAACCGTTCTACTATACCCATCTTGTGTAGTAGCTCATAACAGTCAACCAGAAAATCATAAGCATCCTCCGATTCAGCACCCTTGAAGACTGGAGGTTTCAATTTCAAGAACTTACTGAAAAGTTCATGCTGATCATTTGTCATTACAGGCCCTGCAGTCAGATGAGGAAATGTGCCTATTTCCAATGAGGCATCCATGCGGGGAGCCACAGTAGCCGCATGTTGTACCTCCGGAGCCTGAGGTGCTGGTGCAGAAAACACTGGAGGTGTTTGACCTTGATCAGATAACCCATTAAGATAAGCAAGCACCTGATTTATCATCTCTGGGGTAGGCTGGGGTGGCAGCCCCTCATTCTGCACTTGTTCATTTTCCCCATCCCCCCCTTCTCTTACTACTTCTTCAGTCGGTGGAGGAGTCACCGCCCTAGTATCAGATGGGCTAGGTGCTCGTCCCCTTCCTCTAGAGGACGTCCTCCCGCGACCACTACCACGGCCTCTTGCCGCTACTCTTCCTCGAGCTACAGCCCCAGTGGCTGGCTCAGACTCTTCTTGTCTTGCCGATGTTGATGTTGGCGCAGTTGTTGCTCTAGTTCTAACCATCTGTGAAATAGAGTGAAGATGTTCAGATACCAATTTGTATCACCTAGATACCAATTGGACCCAAGTAATAGCACGAAAGAAAGAAAGAAAGAATGGAATTTTTCTAAAGTCTTATAGCCTCTCAAAGAAAAGTAAAGGCGTCCCCCTACCGTTTCTTAAGACTCTACTAGACTCGTTCTTGTGTGATGAGACCAACGAACCTAATGCTCTGATACCAAGTTCGTCACGACCCAAATCGAATCGCTACTGGCACCCACACTTACCCTCCTATGTGAGCGAACCAACCAATCTAAACCTTAACATTTCAATATAATATCAACAGAAAGTAATGCGGAAGAATTAACTCATTAATAAAAACCAATTCAATAACTTCTAAAAACTCAACAACTATTATTATCCCCAAAATCTGGAAGTCATCATCACAAGAACATCTACTTAAAATTACTAAATCTAAGAGTATCTAAGAAGCTAAAATACATAAACAGCTAGTCCATGCCGGAACTTCAAGGCATCAAGACATGAAGAGGAAGATCCAGTCCAAGCTAGAAGCTTTAGCTCACCCTGAAATCTGGTGTGACGAAGACTGGCTAGAGTTGCGGTTGAGTTGAAAATGACAGTACGTTTGCTGCACTCCACAATTTACAAAGAAAACAAATACAAGTAGGGGTCAGTACAACACAAGTACTGAGTAGGTATCATCGGCCAACTCAAAATAGAAAACAGTATATATAAGGTAACATCATAAAATCAACTACAATACTCAACATGCAGCATTTACAATTACCATAACCCTTGGTTACAACACCAAGCACATCAATGAGGACTCACGCCTCCTCATCATACTCATTTGGGAATTAGGTTCATTAGATTGAGTATATTAACATCTTTCAAGATTCATTATCTTTATTCCTCTCGTGTCGGTACGTGACACTCCGCTCCTCATATACTATCCTGGTGTCGGAATGTGACACTCCGATCCTCATTCTATCCTGGTGTCGGAATGTGACACCCGATCCATATTCTATCCTGGGATCGGAACGTCACCCAATCCATATACTATCCTGGTGTTGGAACGTGACACTCCGATCCTCATATACTATCCTCGTATCGGAACGTGGCACCCGATCCATATACTATCCTGGTGTCGGAACGTGACACCCGATCCATATTCTATCCTGGTACCGGAACGTGGCACCCGATCCCCTAATCTCTTTACTTTCGTTCATCAAGCCTTCTTTTACACAAAGGCATCATCATTAACAAAGTAGATTAGGGTTTCTCAAGATTTAGGATTCAATAGCTTCATCATGCTTATTTTATCACAATTATATAATCACATTCATGCAAGCATACAATTAAGCATATTGAAGGGTTTACAACACTACCCAATACATATCATTCGCTATTAAGAGTTTACTACAAATAGCATAAAAACCATAACCTACCTCCACCGAAGAATTTGGATCAAGCAAGCAATTTTCCAAGCCTTTTTCGTTTCCTCGTTTCTCCTCTTTCTCGTTCGATCCCCTCTCTCTCTTTCTGTTCTTTTCTTTTTCTTATTCAAACCCTCTTTCTTTTACCCTAATTAGCATATAATTAAGAATAAAAGATGGCAAGAATAACCCACTAATTTACTCAAGGTTACCTCTTTTAACCCCCAAGTAATTAGACTTATTAATATTAACCCACTAACTTTATAATTAAAGCAGGAATAGTCCAAAATGCCCCTTACATTACTTCACAGAAATCCGACCCAGCCTGGATTACGCAGCCTGTGACGGGCCGTCGTGCCTGCGACGGGCCGTCCTGCTGCTCCGTCACAGAGTTCAGAGACTCAATTCTCTGAAGAGTCTGTGACGGTCCGTCCTGCCATTCCGTTACGAAGTTCAGAGAGTCGATTTCAGTACCCATTTTTCAGAATTTCTAAGTGTTTTGAAACGAGACCCCTGGACGGTCCGTCGTGCCATGATGGTCCGTCGTGGGTTCCGTCATCTCAACCTGTTTTTCCAGAAATAAAATCTGCTACTCAAAATGACTAAACAGGTCGTTACAATTCCTGGGCTCAAGAAAAATGTGATCTCTGTTGGTTAGTTGGATAACACAGAATATGCAGCAGAGTTTGGGAAAGGTTCATGGAAGATTGTGAAATGTGCTATGGTAGTAGCTCGTGGCACAAAATATGGAATCTTGTACACCACTGCAGGGTGTATTATCATGGTCGTTGTTGCTGAAGGTGATTCCGGTTCATGTATGTGGCACAACAGACTTGGACACATGAGTGTTAAAGGAATGAAAATACTGGTAGCAAAAGGAGCATTAAAGGGTCTGAAGTCTGTTGATATGGGTCTTTGCGAGAGCTGTGTTGGGATAACAGAAAAGAGTAAGCTTCACAAAAACTCCTAGAGAGCTAAAGAAATTGCGGTTGGAAATGGTCCATACAGATGTTTGGGGACCATCTCCAGTATCATCACTTGGAGGATCCTTATTGTATGTTACCTTCATTGATGATTTCAGCAGGAAGGTATGTGTTTATTTCCTAAAGCATAAGTCAGGTGTGTTTGCAACTTTCAAGAAGTGGAAAGCTGAAGTTGAGAATCAAATCGGTTTGAAAGTCAAATGCCTAAGGTCTGACAATGGAGGAGAGTATGACAAATTAGAGTTCAAGGCATTCTATACAGCTGAGGGAATCGATTGATGAGAACAGTTCCTGGTAAGGCAAGGCAGAATGGAATTGCTGAGAGGATGAACAGAACATTGATGAGCGTGCAAGGAGTATAAGGATACAATGTGGCCTGCCCAAAACATTTTGGGCGGATGCTGTGAGCACAACTTCATACTTGATCAACAGGGGACCATCAATTCCTTTAGGGTTCAAGATTCCAGAGGAGGTGTGGACAGGAAAAAGAACTCAAGTACTCACACTTGAGGACTTTTGGTTGCACTGCTTATGTTCATGTTAATCCAAAAAAGAGAGACAAGCTTGATGTCAAGGCTGTGAAGTGTTACTTCATAGTCAATGGTTCTGATTTATTTGTTACAGATTTTGGGATGACAAAAACAGATTGATCCTGAGACATTGTGACGTGACATTTGATGAGTGTGTCCTATACAAGGACAGAGAGCAGAAGGTTCTAGAGATTAGTAAACAAGTGGAAGTTGAGGTTGAGTTGGAGAAGAGTAACCCCATAGATGTCGAATCAGATTCTCAACCAACTCCTACTAAAGAATCTAAAGTGGAGCATGTTACACCTGAGCAGGTGTTAAGGAGATCATCCAGAACCATCAGGGCACCAGGTATTCACCTTCATTACACTATCTATTGCTGACTGATGAGGGGTAACCAGAGTCTTTTGATGAGGCCCTACATGTGGAGGATTCGATCAAGTGGGAGCAAGCCATGGATGATGAGATGAGGTCACTTGAGAAGAACGACACATGGGTGTTGACTGAGTTACCTGCAGCGAAGAGAGCTTTGCTGAACAAGTGGGTGTTCAGAATCAAGACTGAACCAGATGGCAAAAGAAGGTTCAAGGCTCGTTTAGTGGTTAAAGGATATTCACAAAGGAAAGATATTGATTATGCTGAAATATTCTCTACTGTTGTGAAATTAACCTCTATTCGAATTCTGTTGAGTATTGTTGCATCCGAGAATTTGCACTAGAGCAAATGGATGTAAAAATAGCATTTTTACATGGAGATCTGGACAAAGAGATCTATATGCCGAAACCGGAAGGATTTGTGATTCCAGGCATGGAACACATGGTGTGCAAACTCACAAGGAGCTTGTATGGACTAAAGCAAGCACCAAGGTAATGGTACAAGAAGTTTGACTCCTTCATGACCAAGAGTGGATTCTGCAAAGCTGAAAAGGATCCTTGTTTTTACTTCAAGAAATATACTGATTCATATGTCTTCCTACTCTTGTATGTGGATGATATGTTGATTGCAGGATCTAGTATGAGAGAGATTAACAATCTGAAGACAAAGTTGTCTGCAACATTTGAGATGAAAGATTTGGGTCCAGCGAAGCAGATTTTGGGGATGAGAATTTCTCGGGATAGATCAGCTGACACTTTAAATCTATCTCAAGAGTTGTACATTGAGAAGGTGTTGAGAAGATTCAGGGTTAATGATGCTAAAACCAGGACTACTCCATTGTCAAATCACTTTAATTTGTCAAAGGAGCAATCACCCAAGACAACCGAGGAGCGTGAGCATATGACACTTGTTCCATATGCTTCAGCAGTTGGGAGTTTGATGTATGTTATGGTCTACACTAGACCTGATATAGCACATGCAGCGGGAGTTGTTAGCAGGTACACGACGAACACGGGGAAAGAGCATTAGGAAGCTGTGAAGTGGCTTCTGAGATATATGAGAGGTACATCCAGTACTTCACTTTATTTTGGCAAAGGCAAGGTGACTCTACAGGGTTTTGTGGATGCTGATCTTGGTGGGGATGTGGACTCGAGTAAGAGTACATCCGGGTACATTTACACCATACGTGGAACAACAGTGAGTTGGATCCAGGCTTCAGAAGTGTGTTTGTCTATAACCTAAAATACTCTGAATCATTAATATATATATACCCACCGCCGTGGAAGCGACTCACGGGGTGTTATCACAAAATATTGGTTTCTCTCTTTCTCTCTCTAGATCTCTCATCTCTTTCTCTTGAAAGTTATTGTGTTCTTAATTCATCAAGTGTGTATGTGGATTCGATCCTATCAATCTTATCATTTGATTTTGATAATTGAAAGTTAACAAATGCTTCAACATAACTAGTCGTGTATGGTCACCTTGGGGATGGTAACTTGCATCTTAATATCTCAACTCCTCAGTATGATGATAATATACTTTATAAACCAAGATAAAATTTATAAAATCATACTTGGATGGTGCATTGGGGTTTGAGCATTGAGGTGGAATTTCACACAACTTCTAAGGCAAAAGAGTAGAACTTTTGAAATTAAATGAATATAGAAAAAAGCTCGGCTAAGAGATTGAACTGTAATAAACAAAGGCGACCTTAATTTGATAACAGGGAAGGCACGAAATTATACAAAATTAGCATAATGTTTTAAAATTTCAAAGCTCCAGCCATAGATAAAGTAAAATGTTAAAAGTGGCTAAGATAATAATGCAAATAAGTTTGTTTTTGACCCGCAGTTCAGGAGTGTTTTTTTGCCTAGTAGCTATAAGCATAGATAAGCAATGGTTAGCATTGCAAATATACCTTAATATTTATCTTTTCCGATTCAGAAGTTGTGAGAATACCTTGTGATGCGGTTAAGAGATGAACTGCAATTAACAAAGATGATCATAAGGCAACAATGGGAAAGACAATATAAAGTATACATAAAGTTCCAAGCTTCCAGCCATACATAATGGTAAGTGTAAATGTGGCAAAGACAACGATGTGGTTCACGTCTTTCTGTTTTAGGTTTGAAGTTCAAGAATTCTTTTGGCCCATTATCCATAAGCATAGAGAGATAATGATTAGAATAGTAACAATACCATAGTATTTTTCTTCTCTAGTTGAGAACTTGTATTTATACGTTTTGCTTCTCAGGTTAAGAATCTCGACGGAGTATAAGAAAAAAGTATATATCTTATTGAATCATAGTAGTAGTATTCTTTGAAAGGAACAACACTTGAAAGGTAAATTATAAGTAATACGTAACAGACAATGGAATAAGGGAAAAGACAGTTTTTAATCACGAAGTGGGTACCAGAAGAAGAGTAGTATAGGATAATTTCTAACTACTAAATGTTATCTAAAGGTAAAAGGAACATGTTAATATGTTTTAAGTTATAAAGATGGGTAAATATATTCTTTTCGTGTGGTGTCGGTATAAGAATTTTAAGATTACAGAGCAATTTTGAACAACCTATAAACAAATGTAGATTACAAAGAAGGATCTGATGTATAGTGTCAAGTATAATTTCAAAATGAAAAAGAGCGAAAAGATATGGAAAGGAGATCTAAAGCAGAGTAAAAGCTTGTGTGAATCTAAAGGATTTATTTATACACAAAACCTCCGAGGTAGAGTATTATAAGGCAAAAAACAAAGTGTTACATCTTACAACAAACAGAAATTGTTTGATACCCATAACACCTGGGATTTAGATTATAAGTAAAAAGGGAAAAAGCATTGAAATAATGTAGGGGGCAGTTTTCAAGCATCTCTACAACAAAAATAACTTTTAGCGGCATTAAATATTGACATTAATAAAGAATGCTAAAGTCATTGCCGGTATCTGTTAAGTGTCATTAGAACCCATGTCGCTAAAGGCTTTAGGGACATATACAAAGAGTGACAATAGCCGCTAAAAATACATATTTAACGATAATTAATTCTTAATTGCCGCTAATGATCATTTTTGTTGTGGTGCTAATGGATTCTAAGAATTGAAGATAATCATACATTTGGCGTGCAAGAGTGAATTGAACTTTCTTGAGTATGTGCTAAGAGTACTGAACCTTCTTGAGACTAATTAAAAAAAAATTCACCTAGTTTTTGATTAAATATCTATGGCAAACTTGCTATAAAGGGAAAAAGACATTTCAAGAGCTGCAATCGTGAAATGGTGTGGAAGCAAAACAATGTATTGTTAAGGGAAGAATGTTATGTAAGACTCTTACCTTTTGGTGATCTTTTAGTTCATTACTTTCAGTATGTTATTCTTGTTGGATTTTAAAAAAGGTGTGAATGGAAAATGAAAAGTTGCGACTTTTATGAAGAGTTATGACTTTTATGAAATGTCGCTACTTTGATGAAAAGTTGCAATTTTTATGAAAAGTTGTGACTTTTATGGAAAGTTGTGACTTTTATGGAAAGTTGTGACTTTTATGAAAGGTGATGACCGTTCTGAAAGAATCTGACTTTTCCAAAGGTTTGTGACCGTTCTTGTAAGGCACAATAAGAACCTTTTCGCACCATCCTTTGTTTTATATAAATTGAGGGATTTCCTCTCATTTTAATATAGAATTCATGGACTTCTTCTTCAACTACTAAATCTATTATTCTAAGTGTACTTTACTGTCGTTGAGTGGTTCGCTGACACCGGAGTTTTTGGTATCTATACTCAGGTGATTGAGATCATTTTACCCTGGGAGGTCATATTCCAAATCAAACCTCGGATACTAGAGGGGAATAATTTCCTTAAGGGGACACTGTGAATTCAGTGGAGTTGATCTTTTTCGTATTAAAAATTTCCAAATTCTGGTACGTGTTTTACAAACTTTTGATTTGTGAATTAATTTCAGTTCTTCTCTTCTTTTGTTCTTCACTGGTTCATTAAACTTGGTAACTTCGTGTTTCTGCAAAGTTTGTTGGAATCAGTAAGATTCTTTAGACACATATTAACAACAATTCTTCTTTAAGAAAAATATTTCGTATATTTTTTTTTAAAATCTGTTTCCGATTCTAGTTTCGCTACTAGTTTTAATTTTCTAGTTGTGCAAATGTTCTTAAACTTTGTTTTCTTACAAAGATGTTCAAAGTTTTGTTCTAAGTATGTTTGGAATACAAGATGAACAACAATCTTAAGGAAATTATTATACTGTTAGTATTTTTGTATTCTACTGATTTAGAGAATCTGATTATGGAAGTAGAAGTAAATGCATTACTTCTTCATAATTCGTTGCTTTGTTTAGCAACGTCGAAATGAGAATGTAAACAGAAAATTTTTACGGTATTCCGTTTAAAGATTACCAGGTAACCTTCTTATTAAATTATGTATGGAGGAAAATAGTTTCTAAGAGTTATCATCTTTGATTTTTTTTAATTATGTGTATCTTTGGAAAAAGATCTGCAAACCATATGTTGTGGAATGAATTTTACTTCGCAAATATTGTTTCTTTTAAAATTCTTTAGTTTGCAAAAATGAGAGATGCATATTTTTGTTTGATAAAATAATATGTCAAAATGTTATAGTTGGAAGACTATTTGATAAGAAAAACATTTCTATGTGATAAAGAATATGTGTTATTCTGTTTGGAGAAAAAAAAGACTTTTGTAGTTTTGTACTCCATGAGAAATGTTAGTGGGTCTGATTTTTGTAGACTAAAAACTTTTATAGTTTTATACTCTAGATAAATTGGACTATGTAATTGGTTTGAAGAATATGAAAACTTCACATAATAAGTCAGTATTGTACTTTTGATTTTCTATAAACTTCAATGTAATATAGAGACAAATTGTACAATTTTTTTTGTCCTTATTGTTAGTATTTAAACTAAGTGGTATGTCTATTCATGACAGAGGAAAAATACCAAGGACTTAGAATTTGTGATTTTGTGTCTCTATAGAATGAACTTTAACATTGTGTAAACATTGTCAAAGAGAATTGCAGCACTATAATTCTTTTGGAGAATAATGTTTCCAACATTAAAATATGTGGAAAAATTGTTTTTGAGATCACATTTGAAATGTGGGGGTTATTTGCTTATGATTAGACTTGGTGCCTAATTAAACTTTGGAGCAAAAAATATGAAATTCAATGATACTTTTGTATTATGTTATACCCACAAAATTCTTGAAGTATATTTGGTACTGTGGTTGTTGAGTTTCTCTATTACTAGTATATAGTGCGACTAGTATCAAACATCCAAATTATATATATATTTGTTCAAAAGAATTGTGTTCTTTTTATGAAAAAAAATCACTTAAAATGTTGTGATTTTTCATACAAAGATATGTCTATTATAATAAAAATATTTGCATAGACATGAATATTGGTGAATAGTCATTTGTTATGTTTTTGTGAAAATAACAGTTGGACTATATTGTCTTTATTGAACCCGATGAAAATTTGTTCATAGGTAGTTCTATAACAATCACATTGAAATTTATGGAAATGTCCTTCTGAAAAGGATATTTGACAATCTAAACAATGTTTGTTGAAGAGATTAACACCATCGATTTAACTCCATTGATGATCTTCTACTTGAGCTTGAAAGCTTGAACTTGAAAGCTTT
This sequence comes from Solanum lycopersicum, assembly GCF_036512215.1. Classification (NCBI taxonomy): domain Eukaryota; kingdom Viridiplantae; phylum Streptophyta; class Magnoliopsida; order Solanales; family Solanaceae; genus Solanum; species Solanum lycopersicum. The sequence goes on along the minus strand of NC_090800.1, from coordinate 62,452,978 downwards.
AACTTGAGAGCAGATTGTGAGAAGAAGAAGTGTATATTGCATTGATTGTGAATTGGTTAAAATGAATACAATATGAGCCTATATATAACCTTGATGAATAGCACAACTAACTTCTAACTAACTATTGAAAACTAACAACTTGTAACTTTGTAACTAACTATTAACTAAAACTACTGATTTGTTACTAACAGAAAGTTAATGGTATTGATATTATATTCTCATCACCCCCCCTCAAGTTGGAGGTGATGCAAACACAGACAACTTGTGTAACAAAGAATTGTGTTTAACTCCAGTTAAAGCTTTGGTGAGGATGTCTGCCAACTGTAAATCTGTGGATATGTGATGAAGTGTGATTAACCCCTGATGAAGCTTAGTCCTTACAAAATGGCAATCAATCTCAATATGTTTTGTTCTTTCATGAAAAACTGGGTTCTTGGCAATGTGAACTGCTGCTTGGCTGTCACAATGAACATGTATTGGTAGAGAACACGCACATTCAACTCATTCAGCAACCTCTCAAACCATACTAGCTCTCCCACAACCTGTCTTATTGCCCTGTATTCAGCTTCAGCAGATGACAGTGATATTGTTGCCTGCTTCTTGGATTTCCAGCTGATAGGACTATCTCCCATAAGAACTAGGTAACCACTAACAGATCTCCTTGATTCAGGGCAAGCAGCCCAATCAGAATCACAGTATGCACTCACAGTAAGATTACCCTTGTTTGAAATAAAAATACCCATAGTTGGATCTTGTTTCAAGTACCTGAGTACATGGTAGGCTGCTTTCAAATGTGGTTCCTTGGGTGATTGCATGAACTGACTCAGATGTTGTACACTATAGGATATGTCCATTCTAGTGTTAGTTAGGAAGTTGAGTTTTCCAATCAACTTCCTATATTGAGAAGGTTCACTCAACAACTCACCATCAGTGGCCTTCAATTTTTCAGTGGAATCAAGTGGTGATGAAGTAATTTTGCAACTCAACAAATCAAAATCTTTCAGAAAATCAGAAGTGAACTTCCTTTGAGAAACAATAACACCATCATCTCTATACAATATTTCCAGGACTAAGAAGTAATGTAGTTTCCCCAAGTCCTTTATTTTGAATTGGTCATGCAGGAAACACTTTAAGGAATTGATTTCATCAACATTATTCCCAGTCATGATTATATCATCCACGTATGTAGCAACAAATACCAAGGAACTCCCCTTCTTCTTGTAGAACAAGGAATAGTCACTGTCTGAATACTGATATCCCCTTGAACACAGACTGTCTGCTAGCTTCTCATACCATTGCCTACTTTCCTGCTTTAGCCCATACAAAGATTTCTTTAATTTGCACACCATGTTATCACATCTTGTTGTAAGACCTTGTGGAGGTACCATGTAAACTTCCTCATGTAAATCACTATGCAAAAATGCATTATTCACATCTAGTTGATACAGGTTCCAACCTTTCTTAACAGCCAATGAGATCAGTGTTCTAACAGTAGTCATCTTCACCACAAGTGAAAATGTCTCAGTGTAATCTACTCCAGCTTGTTGTGTATAGCCTTTTACTACTAGCCTTGCCTTAAACCTTTCTATACTTCCATCAGCCTTGTGCTTTATTTTGTATACCCATTTACAACCAATAGCCCTTTTTCCATCAAGTGACATGACCATTTCCCAAGTATCATTAGCATGTAAGGCTTCAAATTCATCTGTCATGGCTTGTGCCAAGCAGGGTGCAATATTGCCTCTTCAAAGGTATTAGGTTCACATTCATGTGAAATAGTTGTGACTAGCTGCTGGCTATCAGAACAAAGACTATTGAAGCATACATGGTTATTGTGAGAGACAAAAGTATTGAGGGAATGTAATTTAGGTAGAGTATATGTATAATCCTTTAGATAACTAGGAGTATTTATTGTTTTGGAAGTTCTTCTAGGTTCTTGTGTTGTAGAATCAGCAGATGTTGTTTCATGTATGTTAGCGATATTGGTTACTTGATTTTCAGTGACTTCATGTGGTGTAAGATTGTCCAGCATTTCATCAGTAGCAAATATGTTTGTTTTTCCAGGCATACAAGGCATGTTAGCAGAATGAGTAAGCATCTTTAAGACAGAACTAAAACTAGAGTCATCATCAGGAACATGAACAAAAGGAAACATTCTTTCATGAAAAACAACATCTCTGGATGTATGAACTTTCCTTGTAGCTAGATTTAAGACTTTGTATCCTTTTGTATTGAATGGATAACCAACAAAAATATGAGGAATGGCTCTTGGTTCAAATTTATCCTTGTGAGTCTTTAAAACAATTGGAAAACAAGGACAACCAAAACTCTTTAGATGAGAATAGGTAGGCTGTTTAAGGTATAATATCTCATATGGAGATTTGTTTTGAAGAAGTTTAGTTGGCAATCTGTTTATTATGTATGTGGCAGTCAAAACACACTCTCCCCAGTATCTCAAAGGTAACTTTGATTGAAACAACAGTGCTCTTGCTGTTTCAAGAAAGTACTTATGTTTCCTCTCTACCACCCCATTTTGTTGAGGTGTATATGGACAGGTCCTTTGATGTATAATGCCTTTGGTTTGAAATAAATGTACAACTTCAGATGAGGTAAATTCTAAACCATTGTCTGATCTTATGGTTTTCAACTTGGTTTGAAACTGGTTTTCTATGAGGGACACAAAAGCTTTGATGGTTTGAAGAGCATTACTTTTGCATCTTAGTAGTTGTGTCTAAGTGGACCTACTGTAGTCATCAACCATGTTAAGAAAATAATGGTAACCATCATGAGTAGGAATGTGATATGGTCCCCATAAATCAACATGTAGTAGTTCAAAAATTTTGGTAGTGATAGATGTACTTTCTGGAAATGGCATCCTAGTTTGCCTAGCCATAGGGCACATATTGCATGAAAAAGTTTGTTTAGGAGAAAAGTTTACAGGTATGGATGTTATATTCTTCATCTTTACAAAGGGTACATGTCCTAATCTAGCATGCCATAGAGGTTTATCATCATTGTATGTGTGACTAGAGATATCAGCAAATGAAAGACATTTATCATTAGAATGAGAAGAAGATAAAGTCTTACAATTTGCTTTATTTGCAGTAGAAATTTGAGACTGTCTTACAGAAGATACATTGTGAAACTTTGAAACAAGATGACAACTAGAGTGAGATGACTTTTTTTCAGCAGACTTGCAGCAATTGTGACACTTTTGACACAAGAAATATAGACCATTCTTGGCCTTACCAAGCTCCAGAGGGCTCTTCAGAGAAGGGCCCTGCAATAAGCAAGAAAATTTATCAAAACTGATGACTCCATTAAGTTGTAGTGCTAAACAATGAACAGAAATGAGATTAAACTTGAAGCTGGGTATAAATAACACTTTGCTTAGAGTTAACACTGGATTTAAACAAGCATCACCAACTTGAGTCACTTTAACCTTGTAACCATTTGGAAGTGATATTAAGAAAGGATATGGAAGTGTTCTAATATTTGTGAGAGTGGTTTTATCATAAGTCATATGATGTGATGCTCCTGAATCTGTTATCCAAGAGCCAGCAGTTAGCCTAACACATTCACAAGAAAGATCACCTATATCATTCATAAAGGAATAACAAGCAAGTATACCTGCCAAATTCACAGCCCCATTCATCATGCTGTTTGAATTATCAGAATTAAAACCTCCAGTTTGTACATTTCCCAAGATGTTGAGTAATTGTTCATAGTGATCTTTGGATAGGTTTATTGGCATCTGCTTTCCCATTTGAGGCTCTTCCTCAGATTGTTGTGCATTCATATCAGAAGTACACATGTTTGCTGCAGGACTTGTTCTTTTTCCCTTTTGAAACTTTGGATTGGATGGATATCCATGAAGTTTATAACATCTATCTCTCGTGTGTCCTGATTTCTTGCAATAGTCACATACTAAGGTAGACCTATTGATACTTGAATTCCCTCTAGACATATTGTTACCAGAACTGGATCCAGCCCCTTTAGATGAACTATAATCTATTCTAAATCCTTTGTAACCTGCATTATTATGGTATTGTCCATAAGCATTGAGAGAAGTAGAATCCAACGCTGTATGATTATGAGGCTTTACTTCTCTTTGCTTTTCTTCTTGGCATAGAATAGCAAAAGCTTGAGCCATGCTAGGAAGAGTGTTCATCATGAGAATACTACCTCTAACACTAGTATACATTTCATTTAACCCCATCAAAAAATGTATCAATCTTCTGTCTTGCTCAGCCTTTTGTAGTTTTGTTTTACCTCCACAAGAACACACACATGTGCATTGAGAATTAATGTCATCTGTGCTCATCTCCTCCCACAGCTTTTTCATTGTTGTGTAGTACTTAGTGATGTCTAAAGTACCTTGAACAATCTCATTTATCTCCTTCTGTAACTGATACAATTTACATCCATTTGTTTGATCATATCTTTCCTCTAATATTGCCCATAACTCCTTGGTATTATTCACATATTGCAGGCTATCACGCAACTCTCGAGACAAAGAATTCAAGATCCAAGATGTGACCATATCATCACATCTTTCCCACTGCATGAAGCTAGGATCAGTAGATATAGGCTTCACGATTGCTCCATTAATAAAACCTATTTTACTTTTAACTGATAATGCTCTGAGGACTGCTCTCCTCCAAGATCTGCAACCAGTACCATCGAAGACTCCAGGTAACAATGATGATCCTGCATTCTCTAAAGGATAAGGGTAAAAGGGACTGGAAAAATCCAAACGAGATGTAGTTGAACTAGAAGCAACATCTCCAACTTGAGTGCCAGTCATTGTGTTTCTGTGAGAGATCTAACACAAAAAAAAATCTAGAACTTGCTAAGATATGAATGTGTTTCCTCGATCAGAAAGAAAGAAGAAGAAACCAAAAAGAATTCACAATACAACCTCTCAATCAATCAATCGAATCAGTTGATAACAACAACAAAATGGCTCACAATTCAACTTCGAAACAGGACCAATTAGACACCAATGCTTTGATACCATGAAGAGATTAACACCATCGATTTAACTCCATTGATGATCTTCTACTTGAGCTTGAAAGCTTTAACTTGAAAGCTTTAACTTGAGAGCAGATTGTGAGAAGAAGAAGTGTATATTGCATTGATTGTGAATTGATTAAAATGAATACAATATGAGCCTATATATAACCTTGATGAATAGCACAATTAACTTCTAACTAACTATTGGAAACTAACAACTTGTAACTAAGAACTTGTAACTTTGTAACTAACTATTAACTAAAACTACTGATTTGTTACTAAAGGAAAGTTAATGGTATTGATATTATATTCTCATCATTTGTATCACATAAAATTGTAGGAAATAAGAACAAAATATTAGTGAGAAAAGAGCTATCTCGCGAAGAGTTTTTCAAACTCAATGTTTTTTTTGTTCTTACTTGCTTGAGTCAATGTTTGTGACATGAACACTTGGGGCATGTCAATTACAAAACCTTGTAAGAAAAACTGATAAACTTAGAAGTTTGTCCTAATTTTGAGTACAATAAATAAAAATATCAAGTTTTTGTGGAATCTAAGTATGTTGAGCATTCTTATAAATCTGTTGAAAGGAATTCTAATCCCTTACAATTGATTTACACTGACATTGATGATATGAAGTTAACATCATCTCATGGTGGGAAAAAGTATTTGTTACTTTTATTGAGAATTGCATCAGAAATGACTATGTCTATTTGCTAAATGGTAAGGATGAAGCAATAGAAATGTCTAGGCAATGTAATACCGAAATTGAAAATCAGTGTAGAAAAATATATAATAAGTGATAAGAATGGATAGTATAAATCTCATTGTGCAGAAATATTTTTGGAAAGTTAAATATCAAACTACTGTCATATCAATAAACAATATTGAAAGTTAATTGATCTTCTTCAAGAAATAAACCTTTTGGTTGAAAATGAATCTTTAGAAGGAAAAATACCAGTTGATGGAACTGTTGAAAAATATAAAGCAAGACTTTGTGTCAAAGGATTTAGAAAAAAAATTAAGATTTTGATCTTGTCGATATATATATGCTCGTTAGTAATTAGAATTACATCCATTCGGATGCAAAAATTATTAATGTGGTATATGACCTCCAAATTCATCAAATGATGTGAAAAGAACTTTCTTAAATGTAGAATTGGAGGAAGAAATTTACATGGAACAACCCGAGGGTTTTGTGGTACCTGGTAATAAAAGAAAGTATGTGAACTTGTTAAGTCACATTATGGAAGCATAAAAACAATGACATAATTCAATCAAACCATGTCGGCAAATGGATTGAAGAATGATGGAAGTCATAAATGTGTTCACATCAAAATCATAAGGTCATTGTTTGTTTGTATATTTGTTATATGTTGATCATCAATAGAGACACTAATGACATAAATGCTACTAAATGTATGCTATAAAGCAAGTGGAATAAAAAATTATTAGAGTTGCTAATGCGATCTTAGATATAAGAATTCGTAGAACTCCATAATGTTTAGCATTTTCATGGTCTCATTTTATTGAAAAGGTACTTAACTAGTTCAAATATTTGAATGTCAATATTGTCAAGTGTCCAATAAATGTGAGCTTTGCATTTCAAAAGAGTGAAAACAAAAGTGACTCACAATTGGATTGTTCTATAGTTTTGGGAAGCACGATGTATATCATATAATGTGTGCGATCAGATATAGCATTTGTTATTTTAAACTGAGTCGATTCACAAGTGATCCCAAATAAATTCATTAGATGACAATAAATAGAGTTTTGAAGTATTTAAAATAATACTTAAAACTATGTCTTGCATTATAACAATATTCTACAATATTGAAAGATATGGTGATGCAAATTGAATCATCGGAAGAATGAAGTAAAATTCACGAGTGGAGATGTATTTACTATTGGTAGAGGAGCAGTCTCTTAGAAATATTTCAAAAGAGACAAGTATCGCTAGATCTACAATGATCTTTGAGCTAGGTTCTCTAGATAAGGTCGGTGAATAAGTTAAAAGACTCCGAAATTTCTTGATAGATATTCAATTTTGGCCCAAACCATTGGCATTAGTATGCATACACTTTCACAGTCAATATGCAATAGGTAGGGCATGGAGCATGACGTATAACGGAAAGTCTCGTCATATACGACATAGACATGATACTGTTAGAAAACTACTCTAGTGGAATTATCAGAATTGACTATGTAAAGTTAAAGGATAATGTGTCAGATCCACTTACAAAAAATCCTAACTAGAGAGAAAGTTAAAAGATCATCTAAGGGAATGAATTTACGGCTTAGGACAAGTCATCATGGCGGTAACTCTATCTAGCAGACTGGAGATCCCAAGAGCTAGATTCAAGGAGAAAAATAAAGTTGTGAATGACGGTTCGGCATTATCAATAAACTCAATCCATTCTCAAGATGAAGACAATGCTTAGGGACAAGGATACAACATTAAGGCTTGTTAATAAGTTAATAAAGTTTAATAGTTTTAATGATTTGCTAAGTTTTACAGAGTTGACCAAATAGTGTATCTACGCGATAATACGGTTAGAAATCACCTATGTGAGTGTGAAGTGTAAGCCACTTCAAAGAAGATGATTGTCAAAAGCCTATCTCTCTATACTCTCATGAAACCAGGAGGTGTTCATGGATAAAACGAACACAACCGTAAGAACCATAGATGGTAAAGGGTTAATTGTGTGACATATGATTGTCTAGGTATACATCAAAGTTCGACGGTTCAAAGATATCGCATCTACCGATTGACCGAGTATATCCGACGTATGTTCACTACGGAAAGTCCAAGGGGAAACCTACTTATCCAGATGCAATTAATTCTTGCTTGTAAAGTACACATACTTGTTCGTTTCTTTGTCTTCGAGTCATTCCCCATTCATGCGCGGGATTGTTGGATTTTAAAAAAGGTGTGAATGGAAAAAGAAGAGTTGCGACTTTTATGAAGAGTTGTGACTTTTATGAAATGTTGCGACTTTGATGAAAAGTTACAATTTTTATGAAAAGTTGTGACTTTTATGGAAAGTTGTGACTTTTATGAAAGATGACGACCATTCTGAAAGATTGTGACTTTTCCAAAGGTTTGTGACCTTTCCAGTAAGGCACAATAAGAACTTTTTCGCACCACCCTTTGTTTTCTATAAATTGAGGGATTTCCTCTCATTTTAATATAGAATTCATGGACTTCTTCTTCAACTACTAAATCTAGTATTCTAAGTGTACTTTGCTGCCGTTGAGTGGTTCGCTGACACCAGAGTTTTTGGTATCTATACTCTAGTGATTGAGATCATTTTACCCTGGGAGGTCATATTCCAAATCAAACCTCGGATACTAGAGGGGAATAATTTCCTTAAGCGAAAATTGTGAATTCAGTGGAGTTGATCTTTTTCCTATTAAAAATTTTCAGATTCTGGTACGTGTTTTACAAACTTTAGATTTGTGAATTAATTTCAGTTCTTCTCTTCTTTTGTTCTTCACTGGTTCTTTAAACTTGGTAACTTCGTGTTTCTGCAAAGTTTGTTGGAATCGGTAAGATTCTTTAGACACATATTAACAACAATTCTTCTTTAAGAAAAATATTTCGTATATTTTTTTTTAAAATCTGTTTCTGATTCTAGTTTTGCTACTAGTTTTAATTTTCTAGTTGTGAAAATGTTATTAAACTTTATTTTCTTACAAAGATGTTCAAAGTTTTGTTCTAAATTTGTTTGGAATACAAGATGAACAACAATTCTAATACCATCATTCTACAGTACAGACAACTAAAACACATTTAGTTCACTTGAATGTAAAAATTAACTATATAGTTTTGCTAAGCTATTCTTTTTCAATCCTATTTCTTAATTAATTGGTGGCAAGGCAATTGGACAATAGAAAATAAGACATCCAAGAAAAAATAACATTGAACTCATATTATATGGAATTTCCTTTTTATTATTAATGCTAGCGTACAGGTTCATTCATGACATTTGCGCATATATAAAAACAAATGTATCCTTATACCATTGAATCAATTGGGTTAAAATAGAATGACAAGATGGAACAGGATTACAACAATGTGAGTGCAAGCTGTCAACCATGTACCTGGATGCAGTGAGGCCGGCGCTGTGGGCGCAACGTCAAAGACTGCATAGAAAATTTTGAGTTTTTTTTAGAGAAGAAGGTTTTGAGGAAGTTGCTGAGTCGAAGTAGAAAGAAACAGAACATAGGGAGGAGATTGATAAAACCTCATCCTAGATGGTTCTTGGAGACTTGGGTCGACATTCTGCTGACACTACAATCACAACAGAGGAGAGCATTCAAAAGCATTCAAATCTATGTTGTTATGAAAGAAGGTGTTAAGGAGATGTTATTGGGAAGATACATAGAGGAGATTCATAAGGCATCATACCTGAATGTTTGGTAGAGATGTCGGGCGGTTTTCTGCGCAACGATAACGACATGATAGGAGAACTTTCAAATTCAGTCGAGGAAGGTACTGAAGGAAATATTGTTTGGAAGGAGCATGAAGAACATCGACGATTTACACAAATTTAAAGGCAACGTGTGCAAACTAAAAAATCCTGTCGAAGAAGTTGTTGTACGAAAGTTGTTTTGGAAAATGGAGGAAGATTCTGTGAAGAACCAAGAGGCTTTCATTGCTTATGTTAGGAAGAGTTACGTTGCATATGAAGGTGGCATTATGGGAGGAGGGGAAAGGTATTTTTGGGAACAAGTTAAAATAAAAGGGAATTATTTTATGTGGTTGTGCCACTTCACCGGGTTGAGGGTTTTCATATATATATATATATATATATGAAGAATCAAATGGTGTTTGATCAAGAAAAAATGTTATTATTGGAAGTTGAGGAGTGGAGCAGGGTGGAGGAGCAGGTGTTAAGGCAAAAGTCTAGAGCTACTTGGATAAAATGTGGGAAAGCTAATTCTAAGTATTTCCATGCTTGATCGAAGATAAGATGTAGTCGTATTATCATTTTCTATTTACACTGATAATAATACCAACCTTACAGATCCTAGAGCAATTGAAGATGAATTTATTGGGGTATTCACTGGACTACGGATGCTAGCAATAGTAATTTGCCTGAAGGGCCTAAAATACTGTTAAAGTATTTGAAACGATATAAAAATATCTTTCATCTACGTATTGAGTCCAAAATGCAATTAATAAACCAATTCTAATATAAAAATCACTCCAAACACTATTAAAACACGAAGAAATCATAGTTTCCTAAAACTGACATCCAAAATTGTTCAGTCCAAATTCAAGCCCCAATTAAATTTAGGTTGAACCGCTTGTTTATGAGGTCACTTTTAATATGAATCTCTTTCAAGCTTGAATTCGAATTTATGATTAAATGTAAAGAAGTAGTACATCCCAAATAACTCATGCACTTTTTTAAGATATAATTTTATAAATATTTATGATTTATTTAAATATCAACACTTTAATATATTAATTTTTTTAAAAATTTATCTATTAAGTAACATCATATAATTGACATAGATGTATAATTAAGATAACATAATCAGACTTTTAAGTTTATCGGTAAGTTTTATGTAGACACATCAATTATAATATATTTTGAATGAGGACTCGGATACACATATGATAATGTACTTCTATAGACATTTTCGCCTCAAATTTTTAGAAACACTCATTGACACTACCTTTCTTGTTGTTGCATTAGTAATGTGGTGCGTTTCTTAATTGGCGGGGTTTAATTAATAATGGGTGGGTAGTGAATGTGTTTATAAATAATATTAATAAGTTAAACTATAATAAATAGTTGAGCGCTACGTACTTTAAAAAATATTTAAACAATTTAAATTTAAAACCGTTGAATAAGTGGTAAATTTTAAACTCAAAGATGAATGACAAGGGTATTTTGAACCCAATAGATGGTTGAGAAGCGTATTTTGAAGCCAATAAATGGATGGAGGGTAATTTTATATCATTTCTAATACTTTAAGAGCATTTTAGGCTTTTTTCCGTTGTTTAAATGTTGAGGTGGTAAAGACAGGAGTGTGTTTGACTCTACAACAACAGTATCTGATCAAAGAGGTAACACATGAAGAAATTATTGAAGCTATCAAGACATTGCCAAAAGAAAAAGCTCCTGGAGTGGATGGTTTTCTATTGAGTTCTTCACAGGCAATTGGGATATAGTCAAATTAAAGGAGAAGTATTGAAAGCTGTTCAACAATTCTCATTACTGGTACTCTCCTACCTGTTATAAATACAACAACCATAAAATTATTTCCTAAAGTTCCTTCCTCTACAAAGGTTAAAGACTACATACCCATTGCATGCTGCACTTCGTTGTATAAAATCATCTCAACGGTCCTTACAGGAATATTAAAGAATGTGATAGCAGGGCTGGTTGGGAGATCTCAATTTGCATTTAATGAAGGTAGAATTATTTTGGATTATGTGTTATTTAGCCAAGAAATATTCAGAAGTTATGATTTCCCCGAGATGTGTTCTTAAAATAGATATAAGGAAAACTTATGACTCACTTTAATGAAGCTTATTGAAGCAATTGTTGATTGAGATTGGTTCCTTGCTAAATTCATTTCATGAACTATGACTTGTGTGAATGGAGGATTGACTAACCCTTTTCAAGCTAAGAGGGGATTAAGACAAGGGTACCCTATATCACCCTATCTCTTTGTATTATCCTTGGAGTATCTCGGAAGAGAATTACAACCACTCACAAAGAATGGAGACTTCAATTACCATCGATGATGCAGAAGACTGGAGGGTGTACATGTTTGCTTTACTGATGACCTACTAATGTATTATAGAGTTGATCTTATTTCTGTTAGGCTTTTGAATGAAGCTTTCATGAAATTATCTAGAGCTTCAGGATTACAGGCAAATACAAACAAGAGTTCCTTGTATATGGCTGAAGTTGCTGATCATATCAAGCAGGAATTTCTGGATGAACTCGACTACATTGAGGGCAACTGTCCCCTTAGGGGTTCCCTTAGCATCAAAGAATCTTAGTATCAACCAGTTTATGCTATTAATTGAGAAAATCACTGCCAAAGTGACTTGCTTGTCAACAAAATTATTATCCTATGACGGAAGAGTCCAATTGATAGAGTCAGTCATATTGGAGTCCAAGCCTATTGGGCACAAGTTTTTGTACTTCCTAAGAAGGTAATAAAGACTATAGAACAAATTTGTAGGACCTTCACATGGACAAGGGTAGTAACTATCTCCAAGAAAGCCTTAGTATCATGGGAAACAATGTGCAAACCACAAGCTGCAGATGGACTGAATATAATTGATCTGAAGTTGTGGAATAAGGCTGTAATACTCAAACAATTGTGGAATATAGCTAGGAGAAAAGAATGCATATGGATTCAATGTGTTTATATTTATTTTATATATAAAAAAAGGAGATCCAAACTGTTACCATACCTACTGTTGCTTCATGAGTTGTGAGGAAAAATTCGGGTACAAGAGATATGTTAATCAAAACACAAGCTGGGCAGGGTGATTTGGTGATGGAGTTTGCAAAGGCACAGAACGAAGGGAAGTTTTCTACTAAGAAGATGTATGCTTACATCATGCCTACTTTCCCAAGAGTAGAATGAAAGAGTATTACTTTGCAGCATGGATTACATCCTAGATTCAAATTTATTTTGTTGAGGCTGTGCAGAAAAGATCAGAAACAGTTGAAAGACTTGAAAAGTTTGGAATCCATATGCCACCAGATTGTGTGTTATGTGGTAACACAAAGAAAACTTCTGAACATGTTTACTATGAATGTCAGATGACAAGGATATTATGGGGACAAAGTTAACTGTGTAATTGTTTAGGGATTCAAAGAAGTATTCAAGACTGGAAAACAGAGATAGCTTGTATCAATAACGTTGCTAAAAAGAATGCAGCAGCTTCTAAGAACAAGACTAGTGTTTTTGTGATGATTGTCTACATCATTTGGAGAGAAAGGAACAAGATCAGATTACAGCGAGGGAGATTATTTGTGGAAAAGATCCTCAGAAAGATTGTAATGCATATTCATTTAATAGGACAACACTAGACAAAATGGGAACCTATACTACAACCTCTAAATAGTTTTTTTTCCCAATATATTAGATTAGTCTTGTAAATTGATTTCTGTATGAGTAGGATGAAAGAAGGTTAGATAGAGACGCAACTAGTCCCATAATTGTGTTGATTTGTAATGTTCCTTTTTTTGGTTATAAATGAAAATCCAAGTTAACCAAAAAATGATTGATCCGATTTAATTAAATCATTCTTATCGAAATGATTTTTTTGTTAGTTGAGTTTATAATTCTTCTCATTCCCGTTCTATCAAATTTGAATTAATTGAAATCAATTTAAATTTGATGGAATCTAAATCAAAGGACCTGATCCTTTGGATCTTCAATTGGAGCCCATTTGTAGATTTAACCCGGACCAACCACCTCATACCCGACCTAATTCCCCTTTAAACCCATACTATTCTCTCTTCCTCACTCTCAATAATCCTACACACTACCCAGTCTCTCTAATTTCTCAAAAAGACCGTACAATACACTCTTACACGTCCCTCTTTTCACTTTCCTTCTTCTCCAAAATATTCAAGTCGAGTACCCTAAAGCTCTAACCAAACGAACCCGTTTCTTAATTTGATCTTCGTACGAATCATACAACATGTTGGGAACGAGCCCTTTGTAACAAGAGTAAGACCATTATCACCTAGATTATTGAAGACAAAAGAAAAGAATAGACAAAAGAAGTAGAGAGTAGAGAGAGATGATATATTTCGATAATTTTTTGTATTTCTTGTTGATAGTACTAACGGATATAAGTAAATGAAAGATACTATCATACGATGACACCTGTCTGCTTTTCATAACAAAATTTAGGACCGAAAAGAAATTACTAAGTGTGACTATTAAAACTATTAAGGGACTAAAATAATTTATTGAAAACATAATAAACTAAGGCACAAAAAGACAATTGTGACACTCCTTCCTCCTAGAAATTAGTCTATCCTTAAAGAATCTTCAAACTCAGGAATCGTGATATGAAAAAGTGATAATCTTCCCAAGTGGCTTCTTCGTTGGCCTTGAACTAAAACTTGCATAGAAGCTATATTTTCCTTCTTGACAATTCCTCTATCTAGAATCAGAACTGGCTCAACTAAAGGTTGGCCTCCTTAAGAGCAAATGGGAGAGTCTATAGCCGGAACGACATGTTTTCCCACTTTGCTTTGTAGTTTGGAAATATGCAAGAATGGATGTATTTTAGCTGTGGAAGGTAAACCTAGCTTATAGGTTACTGGTCCAATCTTCTAAATCACTTGATAAGGACCATAAAATTTAGGTGATAATTTCAAATTCCTCCTCAGAGCTATAGATGTCTATCCATATGGTTGTCAGTTTAGGAATACCTAGCCACCTACTTCAAACTCTCTTTCACTCCTCTTTTTATCAGCACACGTCTTCATTCTATTTTGAGCCTTTGTGAGATTTTACTTCAATGTATTAGCCATGATCCCTGTTATCTAAAGTACTGGTCAACAACATCAACACTTAAGTGAAATTAACTCAAAAGACAACTATAGAGGTTCATAACCATATTCCACTGTAAAATGATCTATTTTGAGGGACCTGTGATAGTTGCTGTTGTACCCAAATTCTAGATATCCATTTGTTCCAATCATTTAGCTTATGTCCCGTCATACATCTGAGATAATTCTCCAAACATCTATTCAACCATTCAGTTTGTCCATCAGTTTGTGAATGATAGACAGAACTGTAAAGTAATTGCACCTGCAGGACTTTGAACAATTCCTTCCAAAAATAACTTAAGAACAATTTATCTCCGTCAGTGACTATACTTTTAGGTAACCCATGCATGAATATTCTAGCTACTTCGAAAGCAGAAAAAGGATGAGACATTGCAATGAAGTGTACTTATTTGCTAAACCTATCTACTAACACTAAAATAGAGTCCTTTCCCTCTAATTTTTGGCGGAACTTCTATGAAATCCATGGAGATGTGTTCCCATACTATATTAGGCACATGTAGTGGTTGAATTAAACTAGGATAGGCTACTTGTTCATTCTTATATCTTTGGCAGATGTCACATTCTTGGACGAAAACTTTTACTTGATTAATCACGGCAGGCCAATAAAACACAACTTTCATCCTCTGATATGTAGCTCACACTCCAGAATGACCTCCAAGCCCAGAGTTGTGAATTATGCAAATAGTTGTTGCCTCAACTGACCATGGTTTCCTACCCAAACCTTCCCCTTGTACCTCAATTGTTGTTGAAGATGGAGAAGAGAAAAGATAAAAGAAGAAGAGAGTAGCCAAAAAAAAAAGATATTTTGAGAATTTTATGTATTTGTCATTGAAAGTATTAACATATATAAGTGAATGACAGATACAATCATAAGATGAGACCTTTATGCTTTTATTAATATAATTTAGGACTGAAAAGGAAAGTATGACTAAGTAAAACTTAAGGGACTAAAACAATTTATTGAAAACATAAATAAACGAAGTCACTAACAGACATTTGTGATACCTTTGTACCCGCAAGGCTGCCAAAAGTTTCACAAAGGTGTGGTCCATAATTTTTCCTTTTCCTTTTTCCCATTTTTGTTCAAATGGTACGAGTTCGTATGCTACCTAGTTGGAAGTCCTTATCTACCCGAGGGTTTTGAAAGTCCAGTTCTCTCACATCAAAATACTTCCCAAATTTGGAGATTTTTGGTGCTATAAAAACACCCTCCCTCACTCTTTTTTAGACTTTAGAGTATCCTGAAAAGGTTTCGGAATTCTGTTAGGTTGTGTAGCTTGATTAATATTTAATGTACTGTCATATATTAATGTTTATTCTTCATTTATTTTCTGTAAACTAAAATACTCTTAATTATTAATATATATACCACCGCCGTGAAAGTTTACTCACGGGGTGTTAACACGAAATATTGATTTCTCTCTAGATCTCTCATCTCTTTCTCTTGAAAGTTTTTTTTTATGTTCTTAATTCATCAAGTGTGTGTGGATTCGATCCTGACAAATTCAGGGTCCAATACTTTAGTGTTTTGTGTCTATTTCAAGTTAAGAAGAGGTGGAATCGTCCCTGAAAAATTAGTTGTTTCGGCTTGCTGGGCTACACGAGGTAATCTGCTGCCTCTACCGTTATTTATGTTTTCATTTTTGTCCTACTTGTATGTTATTAGATAGAGTTCAGGTTTTTTATAGTTAGTTTTCTTAATTATTTTCCTCCTTCGACTAGATTTAATCTTTCCAATGTGAAATTGCTATATTTTATTAATCTCAGTTATTAGTATAAAAATATGAATGTCCTGTTTTATTTTTAGTGCTTAAAATCATTTTCCATTTAAATTTCAACCATGTTTTAATTACTGTGCTAGTTACTATAAAGCTATGTCTGGAAAGGATGGAATGGTCTATTATTGATTACTTGGTTTTTGTTGTTAGTTCATTAGTTTAGAGGGAATCGTCTGTTTTAGGCCTGAAAATAGTTGAAAAGCTTTTCATAATCTCCATTTCCTTATCTAATCCTTTATGTGTTTAAACTTTTATTTACATATTTGTATTGGATTATACAAAAGTATGAATGGAAAATGAAGAGTTGCGATTTTTATGAAGAGTTGTGACTTTTATGAAATGTTGCGACTTTTATGAAAAGTTGTGACTTTTATGAAGAGTTGCGACTTTTATGAAAAGTTGTAACTTTAATGGAAAGTTGTGACTTTCATGAAAGGTGACGACCTTTTTGAAAGATTGTGACTTTTCCAAAGGTTTGTGACCTTTCCGATAAGGCACAATAAGAACTTTTTCGCACTATCCTTTGTTTTCTATAAATTGAGAGATTTCCTCTCATTTTAAATAGATTTTATGGATTTCTTCTTCAACTATTAAATCTAGTATTCTAAGTGTACTTTACTGCTATTGAGTGGTTCGCTGACACCGGAGTTTTCGGTTTCTATACTCTGGTGATTGAGATCATTTTATCCCGGGAGATCATATTCCAAATCAAATCTCAGATAATAGAGGGGAATAATTTTCTTAAGGGGACATTGTGAATTCAGTGGACTTGATTTTTTTCGTATTAAAAAATTTCAGATTCTGGTACGTGTTTTACAAACTTTAGATTTGTGAATTAATTCAGTTCTTCTATTCTTTTGTTCTTCACTGATTCATTAAACTTGGTAACTTCGTGTTTCTACAAAGTTTGTTGGAATCAGTAAGATTCTTTAGATACATATTAACAACAATTCTTCTTTAAGAAAAAATTTTTGTATATATTTTTTTAAAATCTCTTTCTGATTCTAATTTCGCAACTAGTTTTAATTTTGTAGTTGTGAAAATGTTCTTAAACTTTGTTTTCTTACAAAGATGTTCAAAGTTTTGTTCTAAGTATGTTTGGAATACAAGATGAACAACAATCTTAAGAAAATTATATACTGTTAGTATTTTTTTTGTATTCTACTGATTGAGAGAATCTGATCATGGAAGTAGAAGATAAATGCATTACTTCTCCATAATTCGTTGCTTTATTTTAGCAAAGTCGAAGTGAGAATGTAACAAATTTTTTTTATGGTATTCCGTTTAAAGATTACCATGTAACCTTCTTATTAAATTATCTAAGGAGGAAAATAGTTTCTAAGAGTAATCATCTTTGATTTTTTTTAATTATTATTATGTGTATCTTTGAAAAAAGATTTACAAATCATATGTTGTAAAATGAATTTTATTATTATGTGTATCTTTGAAAAAAGATTTGCAAATCATATGTTTGCAAAAATGAGAGATGCATATTTTTGTTTGATAAAATAGTATGTCAAATTGTTATAGTTGGAAGACTATTTGATAAGAAAAACATTTCTATGTGATAAAGAATATGTGTTATTCTGTTTGGAGAAAAAAAAACTTTTGTAGTTTTGTACTACATGAGAAATGTTAGTATTCTGATTTTCGTAGATTAAAATTTTTTGTGGTTTTATACTCTGGATAAATTGGACTATGCAATTGGTTTGAAGAATACAAAAACTTCACATAATAAGTCAGTGTCAGTGACTTAGAATTTGTGATTGTGTGTCTCTATGGAATAAACTTTTACATTGTGTAAACGTTGTCAAAGAGAATTGCAACACTATAATTCTTTCGTAGAATAATGTTTCCAACATTAAAATATGTGGAAAAACTATTTTCAAATACTTAATTTTTTTTTTTGAGATCACATTTGAAATGTGGGGGTTATTTGCTTATGATTAGACTTGGTGTCTAATTTAACTTTGGAACAAAAGATATGAAATTTAGTGATACTTTTGTATTATGTTATACCCAGAAAATTCTTGGAGTATATTTTGTATTGTGATTGTTGAGTTTCTCTATTACTAGTATATAGTGTGACTAGTATGAAACATCCAAATTATATATTGTCTTTATTGAATCCTATGAAACTTTGTTCATAGGTAGTTCTATAACAATCACATTGAAAGTTATGAAAATGTCCTTCTGAAAAGGATATTTGACAATCTAAAAAATGTTTGAATCGCACAAAATTGTAAGAAATAGGAACAAAATATTAGTGAGGAAAAAGCTACCTTGCGAAGAGCTTTTCAAACTCAATGTTTTTATTGATCAACTTAGAAGTTTTGCCTAACTTTGAGTGCAATAAATAAAAATGTCAAGTTTTTGTGGAATCTAAGTACGTTGAGCATTCTTATAAATCTGTTGAAAGGAATTCTAATCCCTTAGAATTGATTTACACTGACATTGATGATATGAAGTTAACACCATCTCATGGTGGGAAAAAGTATTTGCTACTTTTATTGAGAATTGCATTAGAAATGCATGTCTATTTGCTAAATGGTAAGGATGAAGCAATAGAAATGTGTAGACAATGTGATATCAAAGTTGAAAATCAGTGTGAAAAATATATAAGAAGTGATTAGAATGGAGTATAAATCTCATTGTGCAGAAATATGTTTGGAAAGTGAAATATCAAACTACTGCCATATTCACCTCAATCTAATGAAAAACTGAACGTTGAAATGGATGCGTTATTTATAAGTTCGGATTTACACAAAACTTGTGTGGAGGAACTATTCTTACTGCAAAAGGGATCAACAAAAAGTTTTGTCCTTTTAGAAAGAAAGCGATTTTGTTTGATCAGAATACAATCTTTTCCATATGAAAAATGGAAAGAAAGGAAATCCAACTTGAAATATTTCAAAGTGTGGGGGTATCTAGTCAAAGTCCAAGATCCTATTCCTAAAAGAATTAAAATAGGACGTATGACTGTGGATTCTAAAATTAGACTTGAGTAGTCTAGAGAAGGACATTTACTTCCTTCGAATATAATTTTGTAACATTTTCTGTGTCTTCTGTAGACTCATTCTTTGGAAAGATAGTGTCAATAAACAATATTGAAAGTTAATTGATCTTCTTCAAGAAAATAAACCTTTCGGTTCAAAATGAATCTTTAGAAGGAAAAATAACAGTTGATGGAACTGTTGAAAAATATAAAGCAAGACTTTGTGTCAAAGACTTTAGAAAAAAAATAAGATTTTGATCTTGTCGATATATATACTCGTTAGTAATTAGAATTACATCCATTCGGATGCAAAAAATTATTACTGTGGTATCAAATGAATGTGAAAAGAACTTTCTTAAATGTAGAATTGGAGGATGAAATTTACATAGAACAACCCGAGGGTTTTGTGGTACTTGATAAATAAAAGAATGTATGTGAACTTGTTAAGCACCAAAACAATGACATAATTCAATCAAACCATGTCGACAAATGGATTGAAGAATGATGGAAGTGATAAATGTGTTCACATTAAAATCATAAGGTCATTGTTTGTTTGTATATTGGTGATATGTTGATCATCAATAGAGACACTAATGACATAAATGCTACTAAACGTATGCTATAAAGTAAGTGGAATGAAAATTATTGGAGTTGCTAATGCGATCTTAGATATAAGAATTCGTAGAACTCCATAATGTTTAGCATTTTCACGGTCTCATTGCATTGAAAAGGTACTTAACTAGTCCAAATATTTGAATGTCAATATTGTCAAGTGTCCAATAAATGTGAGCTTTGCATTTTAAAAGAGTGAAACAAAAGTGACTCACAATTGGATTGTGCTAGATTTTTGGGAAGCATGATGCATATCATATAGTGTGTGTGATCAGATATAACATTAACTATTTTAAACTGAGTCCGTTCACAAGTGATCCCAAATAAATTCATTAGATGACAATAAATAGAATTTTGGAGTATTTAAAATAATACTTAAAACTATGTCTTGCATTATAACAATATCCAATAATATTGAAAGATATAGTGATGCAAATTGAATCATCAGAATAATGAAGTAAAATTCACGAGTGGATATGTATTTACTATTGGTAGAGGAGCTGTCTCTTATAAATATTTCAGAAGAGACATGTATGTCTAGCTCCACAATGATCATTGAGTTAGGTGCTCTAGATAAGATCGGTGAATAAGTTCAAAGACTCCGGAATTTCTTGATAGATATTCTATTTTGGCCCAAACCATTGGCATTAGTACGCATACACTTTCACAGTCAAGATGCAATAGGTAAGGCACGGAGCATGACGTATAACGGAAAGTCTCGTCATATACGGCATAGACATGATACTGTTAGAAAACTACTCTCGAGTGGAATTATCAGAATTGACTATGTAAAGTCAAAGGATAATGTGTCAGATCCACTTACAAAAAGGCCTAACTAGAGAGAAAGTTAAAAGATCATCTATGAGAATAAATTTACGGCTTAGGACAAGTCATCATGGCGGTAACTCTATCTAGCAGACTGGAGATACCAAGAGCTAGATTCAAGGAGAAAAACAAAGTTGTGAATGACGGTTCGACATTGTCAATAAACTCAATCCATTCTCATGATGAAGACAATGCTCAGGGACAAGGATACAACATTAAGACTTGTTAATGAGTTAATAAAGCTTAATGGTTTTAATGATTTGCTAAGTTTGGCAGAGTTGACCAAATAGTGTATCTACGCAATAACACGGTTAGAAATCACCTATGTGAGTGTGAAGTGTAAGCCGCTTCAAAGAAGATGACTGTCAAAAGCCCATATCTCTATACACTCATGAAACAAGGAGGTGTTCATGGCTAAATAAGAACCATAAATGGTAAAGGGTGAATTGTGTGACATATGGTTGTCTAGGTATATTCCAAAGTTAGACGGTTCAAAGATATCACATCTACCGATTGACCGAGTATATCCGACATATGTTCACTACGGAAAGTGTCCAAGGGGAAACCTACTTATCCAGATGCAATTAATTCTTGCTTGTAATGTACATATACTTGTCCGTTTCTTTGTCTTCGAGTCAATCCCCATTCATGCGGGGGATTGTTGGATTATAAAAATGTGTGAATGGAAAATGAAGAGTTGCGACTTTTTTGAAGAGTTGTGACTTTTATGAAATGTTGCGACTTTTATGAAAAGTTGTGACTTTTATGAAAAGTTGTGACTTTAATGGAAAATTGTGACTTTTATGAAAGGTGACGACCTTTCTGAAAGATTGTGGCTTTTTCAAAGGTTTGTGACCTTTCTGGTAAGGCACAATAAGAACCTTTTTGCACTATCCTTTGTTTTCTATAAATTGAGGGATTTCCTATCATTTTAAATAGATTTTATGGACTTTTTCTTCAACTACTAAATCTAGTATTTTAAGTGTACTTTACTGTTGTTGAGTGGTTCGCTGACACCGGAGTTTTTGGTATCTATACTTTGGTGATTGAGATCATTTTACACTAGGAGGTTATATTCCAAATCAAAGCTCGGATACTAGAGGGGAATAATTTCCTTAAGGGGACACTGTGAATTCAGTGGACTTGATCTTCTTCCTATTAAAAAATTTTAGATTCTGGTACGTGTTTTACAAACTTTAGATTTGTGAATTAATTTCAGTTCTTCTATTCTTTTGTTCTTCACTGGTTCATTAAACTTGATAACTTCGTATTTCTGCAAAGTTTGTTGGAATCAAAAGATTCTTTAGACACATATTAACAACAATTCTTTTTAAGAAAAATATTTCGTATATTTTTTTAAAATCTGTTTCTGATTCTAGTTTCGCAACTAGTTTTAATTTTCTAGTTGTGAAAATGTTCTTAAACTTTGTTTTCTTACAAAGATGTTCAAAGTTTTGTTCTAAGTATGTTTGAAATACAAGATGAATAACAATTTGTCCATATGTGTTTGAATCTCTGCTTATTGGAAGAGTACTACGAATTTTGCTAATATGTATATTCTGCCCAGTTCATAGAATTTGCTTAACGTTTTTCTATATGTTTGTAAAGCATAAAGCCTTTTATCCTAGCACCTCTATGTGGGTATATGATCCCGCAATCTTCCGTGTGTTAATTTTTGTGTATTTTTTTAGTCTAAAGTTTGTTTCTTGTATAGTATAGAACATAAGTTCCCGTCCCTTCCCTGCTAACCTCTATGGTTTCTTAAGATTTAAATATGGTTTCTAGTTATTTGCTTTTCTTTACCATCTTTTAGACTAATTCAGAAATTCATTTATGCTGAAAACCTGCGAAATATATGAAACTCTCTCTCTTTTGTCTTCGATAGAGCTTAATTTTCACTAATTTAGATAATATTCGTCTGTTAGAGAATACCAGATGCCGGATTTATTTTGAGTAGGTATTAGTTGCTAATTCTCTCTTTTTCTGAACATATTTAGGCATATTCTCTATCTTTAAACGAGTTTGAATATTTTACGGAAGCTCGACATATGGTTAATTTCTTTTCCCTGGTTGTTTATATGAATTAAGTAACAATTAGTTTCTCTTTTATACTCTTCTAGTTAACTGTCTTAAGCGTTGAAGCATTTTATCATGTTCTTGCTTCATGTTTCAACTAGTTTAAGGTTAAGATTGCTTATTTAAACTCTATTATGTAAGTTCTTCCTATTTACTTATCAATGATCTTTATATGATATGAATTCGACTTCAAGTATGGTGTTAATCTTTTCCTTTTATCACTGCTTTACCTACTCTTCTTTGGAAATTATTTTCGTTAATCTTCTTTACCTAGCTTCTTTCCATTCTATAACTGGTGTTTCTATTTGTGTACTATAAAATGATACCTTAGAGTTCTCCGTTAATCTTTTCATTAACTTAAATGGAGATTGCTCAAGTCTATGTCCATTTAAAATCGACAGTTTTTTTAATTAATATGTCAGGAATTCTGGATGTTTGCCTTGTTTGATAGCAAAATGTATTGTTATTTAGATATGGTTGCTTGTATAAGATATCTGCTTACCATTTCTCTCTTTTGCGCATGAACCATCCGGCTTGAGTCCACTTGGACTCCCCATCTCTTGCATCCTCCTCTCTCTGAGTCAACCTTCTCTAAGCTGATTGATAGGAAAACTAATATTACGGGTTAAAATCCAAATAACCATCAGCAACAGCAGCTCAAAAGGCTGAAATGAGAGTATTCAAACCAAATGGGCAGAAGTCTGAAAATGGTAGCAGCAGCAAGGAGCGTTTAAGCCAAGGGCCTAGATTCTTTTTATTAACTTTTGCTATTCTGTTTCCTTTTCTTATTATATTTTAAAAATGCTAACTTATAAACTTTTAATCAACTTAGGTGAATCCTCAGACGGAGAGATCTTTATTTTGAAACTATTATTTCGCTATTTTAATTCACTCAAGTTCATCCTAATAAAGGTTTCTTGTTGTTGGGTATGTAGCAAGAGTTAATAGGAAATGGAGGAAAGATAAAAAGTGAGGAACTTGGAAAGTTGGAAACTTGAAGAGTTAAAAACTTGAAAAGGTCTCTTATGTTTTAGTGAAAAAACATTTGTCCCTCATCAGTGGTGGAAAGAAAAATATGGAGAGTTTAAATATAGAAATACTCCTATTAATTGTTAAAAGAGCTTAAAAGAGTGAACCCTCTCGCGCCGTCGCCGTCGCTCTGGCTCTGACTCTAGAAAATGATCGAGAGATTATTTTTTGGACAAAGTTTGTTTTAATTAATTAAATTAAATTAGATGGTCAAAATGTTTCAATTAATTAGTTAATGGACTGACCCGATCGGATCCGCACACGACCTATTTTATTTTAATTCTTTCATGTTTTATTTGAATTTCCCACCGTTGGAAGTGACTATTATGAAAGGTTGCAACTTTCAGGAACAACCATGACCGTTTGGAAGAATGCAACTTTCATGAATGATCGTGTGGATTCTTAAAGAGTTGCAACCTTTCAGAACCAGTTTCTCTCGCCTATAAATACATTGATTCTTTATATTTTTTTTCCTTACAAATTTTTCTGATTTCTTCTTCTTCTTCTTCTGCACAAAGTTTTTTAGTGTACTTTACTGTTTCTAAGTGGTTGGATGACATAAGAGTTTTGGGTATCAAAATGCCGATGATTGAGATTATTCTATCCTGGGAGGATATGTTCCAAATCAAACCTCGGATATTAGAGAGGAATAATTTCCTTAAGGATACAGTATGCATTCAGTGGACTTGATTTTTTTCTGTTCCAATTTTCTAGACGGTACGTTTACAAATTTTAGTTTTTTGTGAATTAGTTGTTCATCTTTCTTACTGGTTCATTAAACTATGATAATTTTGTATTTCTGCAAAGTTTTGTTAAAATCAGTAATTTTATTTTTCAAACAAAGATTGACAAAACTTGTTAAGTTTATAAATTAAATAAAACAGGGTTATAAGTAACGCTAAGTGCAAAGACTAACTTGAGAATTATCCATATTCTTTCCTGATTAGTAATGATCTTTGAATCCACATTTATGAGTTTGAGCTAACCATTTATTTCAAAATCTTAATTTGGATAAACTTTTAAATTAAAAATATTTCTAATTGAGTTTTTTTTCCAGATTTAATCTAAAATTTCTTCTTAATTAGCCAAGTTTTAAAATCTGCCGATTAGCCACATGCTAGAGGATTCTTTAAGGTGATTCAAACCTTCCCTCAAACCTTACCCGAAATCTTGTCTATTTAAGGTTTGACTACTCTATTATTTTCAAAATTAATAAACAGACAAGGAGCAAAAAAGAAATAAGGAAATAGTTGAAACAAAGGACAAAGAAGCAAAGTAATAAAGAAGAAAAGAAATAAAAATAGTAGCAATTCAAGTTGAAGAGGCAAATAAGCAAATCTAAACAAGTCCTAGGCAGAAAAGGAAAGAGACAGACAAGTTCAATACGGAAAATGATTAGTTTTTTAGGGAAACAAATTCCTTTCCTTGTAGAAGTTGATAAAAACACTAATCGCTGAAACATGCTCTGATGAAGATGAAAAAGAAGGAAAAACAACCAGAGGTAAATTTTCTTGAAACTAAGTCTAAAATACATTTTTATTCCAAGAAACAATTACAATCCTTGTCTTTAGTTGTTATTGATGCATACTATCTAGTGAAATTTTAAAAGAATCAATTAACGGATGAGTATGCATCCCTAAGACTTGACTGTATGACACTAGAAAATCAAATTACTTCTCGTGATAACACCATTAATGGTCTAAAAGAACAATTTATGACCCTAGAGTTAAGTCATAAAGGAAAAAACTCTTCTAGTAAACTTCAATTAGAACTGGAAGAAGAAATTAAAAAGGTTAACCATGAATTGCCAAGCCTTGACTGAAAGAAGTAGGCTCCTACAAGAAAATCTTGTAAAGACTAGACTTGATCTAGAACGAAATTTTAGATGGACCAGGTACTTTGAAATTTTAACTCAGATTCAAAAAAGCCAGGCCACTCGTCGAAGTGAGATAGGTTTTAGAAGATTGAAAAGACTTATAGCACACAGTATTCACATGTTTAAAAGTTTATGCACTCGTTGTGAAAACTCAGGTCATTTAATTTAAAGAATTAATGTAAAGTTCTATTTAAGACCTTTTAGAAAAACAATTAAGTTAAGTTAAAATGAGTATATTAAAAAGGTTAAAAACATGGTGTGACGATTGGAATCAAAACCCCATATGAGACCGGCATCGTTGACCTCTCAGAGGTCGCAGACAAGCCTACGTACGTCATTCTTCATCTAGGTTAATTTTAGAAGAAAATTTGAAAATTTTTGTTTCCTAACATGTTTACTAAACATTCCATTATATATATAATTGTTCACCATCAACCATCTAACATTAAGATCATCAAATGAAAGAAGCAGTTTATTGTAATGATAAAGATGTACTTGTCAAAATGGCACCAATACAATGTCTAAATATAAACGGGAAAGAAACACTACTGGAACATACTCCACTAGTTCAATCCTACAACTAAGCTAAAATGTAAATGGGCAAGCATCCTCGAAAGCATGAGGGCCTACTAAGTCTGGATGAATGCTCGACGTCTGGATAGCTGCAGCGTTGATCCTGTAGCTCTAGCGTCCACCTGTTCCAGCACCTAAAAGTTTAGAGTTGTATAGGGTTAGTACACACTTGTACTAAGTATGAGTATATGCAAGTCCACACCAAGGACATGCATGAGTAAGAATAGATCTTTCCTAGCAACATGATTACAGCAGGTCAAGTCAATGGACTTGCCAAATTGAGATTAAAAAAGTGAGTGAACTTTTCAAATTTGGATTAGGAAAGTTATACCATGAGAGTAACATGCACCATCAAACTTAATATTTTTCACACAACACACAACATCGTACACATAGCACATATCATAATTCATATAATACATAACGTTGTTCATATCTTTTATTTGTATACCATGAGACCTTGGAATCATGGACTTGACATTAGGACTTCCCAAAATGAGGTCTCAACATATAGGACCTCAACTAGGGAGTTTGCTTTAGCAAACACAGAGTCTGCTTCTTTCATTCATACATACTTCATTTCATTTCATTCATGGGCATGTGTAAACACCAGCTATACCTAGGATGTAGTTTGAGATTTTCATCGAGTTCGTTGTGTAATGATCAAGAATGACCTAATGTCATTACTTGATTCTAACTCACTTCTTGATTATCCTATCCTAACACCTTTGGTATCATTTGTTTCATTATGTGTATCATTTGAGGCTGCTTCATTCATTCATTGGGAACTTTAACTTTAACCGACATAGATCATGTGAGCATCATGAAATCCAGTGTCATGAAACCCCACACTGAAAAGAGGTGGAATTACCGGCTAAAGTAACCCAAAACATGCTAGAGTACATTGGAATTGAACCCCGCCAGATCCCTATATTGGCAGTATAGGTTCAAATATTAGGAGATATAAGGAGACCCATACACGGCATATCCGATAGTCTCATCTCATGAGAGTTGTGTGACCTTACGCCCTTCCCGAAAGAAGGCATCACCACTCATAGCTAGTGTGTCGGTGCTCAATATAAACTTCCATTACATTCAAGTCATACCTCATGAAAGCTGGCTTCTAGTATGATGACATCATAGCTCAATAGATGATTATCATCTCATCATTACTATTAAGTGTGTTAATCTCAATACTTTCATTAGAGTGTTCATAGAGACTGGTCTCTTCATTAACTTTACACTCTCATAGGTGACTACATTTTGGTAACATTTACTTAGACTCATTTGAGATTGCTCTCATCTTTTACATTAGCCTCATATCATGTTGTCACCACATTCATCAACATTAGAACATTTTCTCATCATAATTACTCACCCTTTTTACGTGAATGTTCATTTCATCATATGCCAATGCACTTGGCCATTTGTGTGTTTTACACTCTTACTTAACCCTTCTAGGGTTTCATCATTTCATTAAATAATAATCATTTCATCGTATGCCAATTCACTAGGCCATTTAGTGTGTTTTACACTCGTTCTTAACTTTTCTAAGGTTACATCATTTCATTACATACATCTTAGGTTCACTTATTTTTAAACGTATGCTAGACTTATGGGTCTATACATACAAGCCACGAGGCTTCATTCATAGTTCATTTAAGTGATTAATATCTTCCTAAGATTATGTAGTACAAGACTTATGCATCTTGTATGCATGCCAAGACATATGCAACTTGTAAGTGGGCAGCATTATTCTTTAAGATTTAACCCATGTATGACTTATGCATCTATAGGGAATTTGGGCAAAGGAACCCGATTTTCAAATCTCTTGAACAATACTTACATTTTTTAATTCATTTTGGTTTGATCCATACGACTTGGGGACCCAAGTTCGAGCCCCATGCCTTCGTTTTATTTTTCCCTTAATTTCTCTCTTCATTTTTCGCCTAATGGAACTAAGAGGATGTGGGTTCGAACCCCACAACCCCTCTTTAATTTCTTTTAATTTTTCTCCTTAAATCTGCCTAGGAGGTCGTGGGTTCGATTCCCACACGCCTCCCCCTTTGTTTTTCTTTTATTCTCCTTCTTAAATCTGATTGAGAGGTGGTGGGTTCGAATCCCACTGCTCTCATTTCTTTTTTTTTCTTTTGAGTTACATTTTCCAGCCAATACCATGGTTCAAATCCCCTTCACCACATTTCTTTTTACTTCTTTATTTTCATGGTTTTTAACATGGTGAGGTCACGGGTTCAATCCTCCATGACATTACTTCTTTTAATTCATTTTTTCAACATTTTGAACCCTCTTTGTTGACCGAAATTCATCACTAGAAGCTTGAAATTTTCTTTTAATTTTTCAGCATCCTTTCATCAAGTTACACCTTAGTTCTTAGGGGAATTTCGTAGTGCATTTAGAACGTTTTAGGTGCGTTGTCATGGATTCGTTTAGATAAGAGATTATCCCTCAAATCAGCCACATTTCAACTCATATGAACATCACATTTACATCAACATGTGTACATGAAGTATAAAGAACTATCATGCCATTTCAAGTCCTAAACCATGAACAATAGCCATGGCAACACACACATACACACGTAGTTATATTTTTGGAAACATCAACATAATTCCAAACATACATATAAACACAAAATCATCACGAAAACACGTTTCATCCCTAGTTTTCTACCAGCAAACATAACCAACCTATGATTCAATGGGAGCTAGTGACAAGGCTATGCAACGGGAACAATCCTAGTTTTTGGAATAGATTTGTCAAAACCTTAGGGGGTCTCTTGGGAAAGGGACCAAGAGAGAAGAGAACCCATACCTTTTTGACGTTCAAGCCTCGACTTTCTGCCCAAAGAACCCCTCCAAACACATGTCCAAATCCAAGAGCTTCAACACCAACTTGACGGAAAAACCCTCTCTTTGCCTAACATGTTCGATTAGTTGTTTGTTTATAATTTTCGTTGTGAGTTCTTCAAGTGTGCAGAAATTTGGTTTACCTACTGTTTTTGTACGTTATTTGGCAGAAAAAAACGTGAGTGAGAGTGATAGATACGTGAGAGAGAGAGAGAGAGAGAGATGAGCGTCGGAGAGAAGAGTTTTCTTAGGCTTAGGAGTCTAGTTTTGGACTTAGTCAAATAAGGTGTTATTTAAATATTAAAAATCTGATTTGATTTTATTTTAAATCAGCTAATAACTAATATCAACTTAAATTACAAACAATTTTTTTTATCGCTTCCACCTAGGTTCGAACACGGGTGGAGCAAGAATTCAGTCCAAGATCCCAATTTCAGCCCCTCTCCCCAAAATGACCCTCCAACTTATTAATTAATTAATTAATTATATATTTAGGGTAATTATGATACTACCCTTAGCCTAAAAAAAGACCACTTTACCCCTAGACCCTCCAAACCTAAGATTTCCTCTTTTTATGTCAGGTAAAGACTCCTTCGAGTAAATCTTCGTATTTGAGCATCCTACATGGTTGGAACCAACCTTTACTAGCCCAACTAACTCCCCAAGTTAGTTGTATTGGATGTATCAAGGGTTCCGTGGTCTGGTTCTACGCGCATTAATCTGTGTGAACCCTGTCTAGTCGTTGGCATTCTAGACACATTAAGCATTACTTAGCATATCCATTTTTAGGATTGTTACACATGGTTCCAAATAAAAATTCTCCAAATAAAAGTTCTTCTTATTTTCCTTCTAAGATAGAGGATATACTATTCCTCCTTTTATTCATCGAAAGGGACCCTAAAAAATCTAGGTTCTTAAGGCTAATCTTTGAGGTGAAGGTGAGCGGAAAAAGGTCAACCTCGTACATGGATAGTGCATGCTTGATGTAACATGAGTTTATGGTATTTTTGATGCATTTCACTTAGAAGTTGTGTGTATCGAGGGCTATATTGTATTAGAAATGATGTGTTTTGCTTTATATTTGCAGGAAATAAGTTTCAATGCAGATGATATCTCAAATTATGAAGAAGGAGCTACTCACGGACTGTAGCCGTACTTGGGAAGGCGTAGATATTTCTAACAAAGTGTAGAACTACGTAGTAATTAACGAATTGTAGATCGCCCATAGAACGTCTTGTATATCCGTCGATGGATTCGAGAGTTGAAGTTCTAGATGGAAAATCCTAAGTGTGGAGCAACAAAAGAGGACTAAAGGACAGTAGGTTGACCCATAGTTGGTAGGTCGGAGTCATCAACTGAATTCGCATTCCAGACAACTTATTTCCTTATTTTGTTTCCTTTATATTTAGGACTTGTTTTCTATAATTGGGAGTTATAAACTTCATTTTTGGAGGTTAGACAATGTTTTTTACTTTTAGTTCTTGGTATTTTGTGGAATTAACATGCAAACTTTAGCAATTTGATTCCGGATTTCATTGTATAAGATTTTCTTTTTGAAATTAAATTAGAAATTTAAGGTTTCTTCTACACTAGTCGTAAGTTCATGAATTCTTTTTTATCAAAATATGAAATGTATTCTTTCAAGCATGAGTAGATAAATCCACAACTACGGTTGTGAGATCCACGAACAATTAACAACTTATCAATAATGATTAAGTAATTGTTGAATAAATTTTACGCATGTATTGGTAATTCTTTCTCATAATTTAACAGTAGTAAACATTAGAACTCACCTCGTTCTACATGCCGAACCAAGGTGTTAATGAATGAGAAATCAAATAACAACATAGATTTGCTGTCTAATATTCTAATGTCAATTGGTGCGAGGGCGAATGCTAAGTCAAACATTGATTTGATGTCTAATATGTGGTAAAGGTAAGGGTAGGTAAAATATGCACTCATAGCTACACAAAGGTGCATCATAAAATTCCCTATTTGGAGGACCAATAACTTAGGGATACCTAACTTACCAACTTTGCATGTAAAACACTAGGAAATGATTACTACATTAAAGCTCATGAGGAACACATATACCATAGTTTCTCTCTCTTATTGATAACTCAAAGATTGAATCCTGCTTAATTGTTACTTAATGAACAACCTTTTACTTGCTTATAAACCCCCCCACTATAATAACTTGTCTCAGAGATATTTTGAGTAAACAGATATAATAGTGAGTAAAGTTTATGTTTGAACCATATTCCTCGTGCGATCAACTCCAACCTACAAGTTTGGTTCTTTACTTCATAACGATCGCTTATACTTTTAGAGAGGTATAATTTGAGCGTATACATACTCCATACAGTTGCAAAGTTTTGTAATAAGTTTCCTCTCACTCTTTGATTTTCAATGCAATAGTGAAGTACTTGCAAATGATAAGATAAGTGGAATAGTCAAAATTAACGAAGTTGAAAAATTCACAATACCATGCAATAGATAATGTGTTTTCTGTTCTAGATTTGAAGCACAACACATTGTGCATCTCTGAAATATGTGACAAAGAAAACAATATATTTTTCACATCATTTGAATATCTTGTGCCAAACTGCAACTCTAGGAACCTTATTATGATTAGACACAAGATTGTAGACAAATTCAATAAGAAGCCCCTTCATTGAGAGAATCTTGCTTGCCTCAGCGTTATTAATGATAATTCTCTACCTTGGCATACAAGAATGAATCATGTTAGTTTCTCTCTAATAAGTAAACTAGTCATGAAGGATCTGGTTCATATGAATCCCAACATAGAAACCTATTTAACGATTGTGCATGGTGTGTATGCAAAAACTGACTATGTGAAGTCATCATTCAAGCAAAATAAAACGGTTGACACTAAAGAAAGTGACCTCATATCAAACATTTTTTATGATAAAAATTTAGCGAACATCGAATATGAACCTTTTCCACATCTGCCAATCATTGATGAAATAGTAGTAGGAGTAGTCTTGTAGATATGGGGAACAACTGAGCACTCAGGACATTTGGAGTCTAGAAAACCTTTTGGGGGAACTTCTCCATGTGACCCCGGTCTTCGTTATTTAATGGAAGTTGTTAGAAATTGATAAGTTCCTTATCATATCTAACTCCGAGTCAATCAGATATGGTGTTTAGTATGAAATTGGGTGCTCATTTTTTAATGAAATAGAATATAGTCACGCTTATGAAATTACAAGACTTGTTTCTCTATTACTGAGTTTAAGATGCCTTTAATCTTGTCGAATGTGATGATGTAGACATTCCACGAAGGCCTTGAATATGAAGAACTTGAGAAAAATCATCTAAAGCTTGGTCTTGTTAAGAAAAGCTGATACATTATCATGATAATATTTAATAATTGGTTAGTAAACTAATATTTTTATGCTTGAGTGATTATAAAATGGATATCTTCTAACTTAATATCATACCATAACAGATCCACACTCAAGGCACATCTCAAACTATATTTAGAAGGTCTATGGATATAATCCATACTATTTTACTAACAACATTAAGTAAATAATTTATAAACACACAAAAGTGGAGCCTGGTTTCTTTGTAATACTCAGATATGTTGATGAGTCTAGAGATTGGACTCATCTGGAGTTATATTTTTATATAAATAGTGTTCTCATATCTTATTTTATCTGAATATATGATGAAAACTCTTAAGTTTTACGTATTTGAAGATTTTAGGAAAGCATGAACACTATGTCGCAAAAATGAGCGAAGGGGCAGAAAAGAATAAAAAACTAGAAGGCTAAGGAATGCCGAGTACACTTGGTGGACCATCAATGAGGCATACTTCGCCTTTTGTTCCAATGTGGTGAGCCCTAAAGAAAAGGGTCAAATCGGTGGAAGAAAGAAGCAATCAATGTGTCGTTGAGTAGCTTCTCCAAGCAGTATGTCATCGCCCAATGAACCAAAGTACGACGATGTTGAAGGCAGTAACTGAAGCGATGAACTAACCAATGGGAGAATCGCCAAGTCAGTTGGTAATTGGAACCAAAGTCGAGGAATGATCCACTTCAACACAAATCTGAAAGCTACAAATACTAAAAAAATTATAGTTTTTACAGATTTCGATCATTTTTTAGAATTCTAAAATAGAGACAAACAATATTATATTTTATTAGTACCTATAAGAATTTTGAATCCTTGAATAATAAATGGTTTTTCTCTTTCAATTTGGAAGCGGGTCTCCTTGATTCTTCTCTTTTTTCTCAAATGAAGACTTTATTTTCTCATATCAATTTGATTTCAACATCATTGAATGTATAATTTCTATTTATTGATGTGTGGCTAAACCCCCCCCCCCCCATTCTTGTG
Organism: Solanum lycopersicum; assembly: GCF_036512215.1. Taxonomy (NCBI): domain Eukaryota; kingdom Viridiplantae; phylum Streptophyta; class Magnoliopsida; order Solanales; family Solanaceae; genus Solanum; species Solanum lycopersicum. The sequence continues at coordinate 62,419,394 of NC_090800.1, read as the reverse complement.
ATGTATATATCAAATAGAGGTTAATGTTGTTGTTGGGTCTTGCTTGATGGTAGATTGAATGCAGTTTAATGGTGATTTTGTCTAGTGGTTGTGGTTTAATCTATTAGATTTGTAGTTGTAAATACAGGCACCCATGTGTTTTTGGCTTGCTCGAGAGAGAAGTCGCTAAACCAAGACCGCTAAATTCATGGCCTAATGAGTGGGTCGACATGAGACTCATCCCGGGAGGGTGAGACCTAGTCCCATAACCTAACACTCAGCTCAAGAGAGTGAATGAGGTAAGGTGTAGGCTGGTCTTCATTATGCAAATAGGTGACCGAGAGGAATCCATTTGAAATGGGGTAAGTTGCTCTCGAGAGAACTTAATTCCTTATAAAGCTTAGCCTTGTCACAATTTCTCTACAAATTTTCTAGCGAAATCATGTATCCAATAATCTAGATTAATCCGTATTGCGGTCACATGCCAAGAATTCTCTCTTTTTATTTTTTAGATTTCTTGTTTATAGCTATTTTATTTACTACTGGTGACAGACCCACCTTTTTGATATTTGACACTTTTGTGTCACCCCGTTAATTTATAATATATTTACTTGTTAATTTCATTAGCTACGACTAATTAGAATGAAGTTCTAATTAGCTAAATATTCTCAGAAACCGCTCCCTTGGGACACAACTCTAAGCCTCGGTTGAGTTACTATATTATCGATAATTGAAGACACTTGAATTGAAAGTAGTGTTGTTGGTCACGATAAGCATCAAAATGGCGCCGCTGGGGGGGAGTGGTGTTACGTGAAATTGAGATAATTAGAGTTTTTGTCTACATTTTTACTAACCTTAATTTTGGTTTTGCTTTGTTAAGTTAAGCTTTGAAGCAAGCTGTAAATAAATTAAGTAAACACCCACCTATTGATGGAGTTCCCTCAACTAGAGGTAATAAGGGTTCGAGATCGCATACTGACCTTTTAGAAGTTGGAGGGAGAAAAAATGCATAGATCATAGGGAAGATTCAATGGAATTATAGCTTAAGGCACGAATCATGGCATTCCTGACATAGTGATGTACCGTAGTTTAACGGTGATTTCAATGCTTTTTCCTTAAGAGTTCTGTGTGTCTAAAGCCTTTTTGTAGTATTTTTAACATACTTTTATGTTTGTTTTGCAGGAAAGATGTCCTGAAATAAAATGTAGAATGCAACTGAAATAAAGTTCAGAAGCGACCCACGAAGGCCATCGACGGTCCGTAGATGGTGATCATTTATTGAAGTTTAGGCTATTGGAGAAACTCGGAGAAATCTTACCAAGTGTAGGATTACAGAGAGGATCGTTGGTCCGTCGACGAAGGACCTTCTTGTTCAACCGTCGATGAGATCAGAGATTGTCGCAGTACCCAAAGTTGGAAACATTCAAAGATAGAGCAACAGAAGGCATCGACGAACTGTAGATGCATTGACAGATCATGTTGTTGGTCCATTGATTGATTAAGAGAGGATGACATTTGAAGGACGAAAAAATGATTCTAAGTTTAAAATGACGGAGGCAGTCGACAGTATGTCGTTTTATTGACAGTCTGTCCATAGGGGTCGTCGATTACAACCGCGTTTTTTGGATAACTTTCTTTATTTTGATTCCTTTTAATTTAGGACAAAATTTTACATAAATAGGGTTTAAAACCTCAGTTTTTGGGATTAGACATTAATGTTATTGTTCTTAGTTTGTGTTTGGAGATTGAGTTTTGCAACTTTAGCATTGATTCAATTTCCAGATTTGGTTTTCAAGTTTATCTTGTTATTTCAAGTGTTTTTTTTCTGGATTTTCTTCAAATTGTCAAGTAAGTTCATGTTTTATTGTTTAATAACTATGAATTATGTTCTTAGATGCATGGGTAACTAAATCCTTAACTAGGGTTGTGGGAACCATGGGTTATCAACAAAGTAAACCTAGCTTAATAACAATTCTTAAATTGGTTATTGCATGTATTGATAATTCTTTCGTTTAGAAGTATTTTTAACGAGTGCACACATTAAAACATTACTTGTTGCTACTTGTCATACCAAGGAGGTAGTTAATAAGAAAATAATTATCAACATAGATTTAGTGGGATACTATCTAGTATGCTAGTTTCGATTGTTGCGAAGTAATAACTAAGTCATACATCGAATATGATGCTTAATATGAAGTAATGAAAAAGGTTAGTAGCTTATACACTTGTAGCCGGAACAAGGTACGAGGTGATATTCTCTAAATGCTGGACCAATGATTTAGAGATACCTAACTTATCAATTTTCACGCAGAACACTAGGGGAGAATTGTTGTAGCTAGGAATACGACATTATTAATCTATGGGGAACACATAAACCTAGTTTCGCTCACAACTTGATCAAAAATAAATCTTTACTCCCGTTACTTGTTTTACTTAGAAATATTAAAGAAGTTTGTTTTACAAAATCCCCCTTTAATTACTTGTGTTTGTAAAGAACTTGACTAAATAAAAGTAATTGCACATTAAAGTTAAGTCTAAACCATTTTCCTCGCGGGATCGACCCCAACCTAAAAGTTAGGTTAGTTACTTGATAGGACCGCTTACACTTCTTTAGGGAGGTGTAACTTGAGAGTATCACACTTCTGGAAACAAGAAATTACTTGACCAACTAATTATGGGGGAGATCGCAAAGCAGCCCTACATGATAGATTCTCAGTTGCTAGACCACATGACTGAAGGTTATCGGGAAATGGAAAAAGAGTCATGCTGGCCATGCTGAGAACGTAGGTTGATGGGTTGGCCAAAAGGGTGGTAAAGATCGAATCTCGGTGCAATAAAAAAGAGAAATGTGCCCATTTTTGTGAGAAAAATATCATAAAGAGAGAGAGATATAATACATTAAGGGAATGATCTCAACCACTCTACTCAAATTGAATGAGAAAAATGAAGCATTGGAAGAACTGAAAGAAGACATTGAAGGAATGAAGTGTATTATTTGTTCTCACTCCAGATCTGTCCAGCTACTTGAACAGCTTGTGGAATAAGCATTTCCTCATCCCCACGCACAAAAAAATGAGGTTTTACCTATTCATGATGTGGGTAACCTTAACTATGAAGCTTAAGCATTGATTTGTGTCGTGCCGCGATGTTAACTCTGGCACTGTTTTGGAGGAAACCTAAATCCCTTTGTTATCTTTGGAAACCCAAATCCCTTTGTCATCTTTTATTTGCATATCACTAAAATAATAGTGTATGAGTTTACTAATTAATGTGTGGAGGTGCTGTAAAAGTGCAGAGTGATGAGCAACAGGTCCAGTTGGCGAGTCGCCGAAGAAGCTGACAATCAATTTTATTTTGCCGTTCGACTCAAATATCTACCGAACCCCGAATATTTACAATTTGAAGAGCTTAGTAAAGTTTTGGCGAATCAGCCACTAGATCGGCGACCCCAATGGTTACCACCCTTTAAACATCCAAATTTGTTGAGAAGTTTTACAAAGCCTCGGGGAAGTAAAAATTCATTTAGCGATGTGCCGAAATATTAAGAGGTCAAAAAGTTGTTGCCGAATGGGAAGGAATTGGACAAGTTGTAGGCCAACGCGCAAAAAGGTGGGTGATGAATCACTCGAGAATGTGTTTTGAAGATAAGAGCATTGGTTTAACAATAGAAACTATATAGGGCTTCTTGAACCACTCGGTAGCTCTCCTAACGTCCCTATCTCACCTTATACTTAATGCTACATCTGTTAAAAGACTCCAACTTGAAGAATCTGCTTAACCAGGATTATTTTCTAGCCCTATCTCTATATTTCTCTAATTTGACCTCTCGATTATTGTTATATATTTGAGGACAAATACTTTTTGATTTTTGTAGAGTCAGACCCGCACCTGTTATGCTGACATTTGTGTTGTTCTAGTGTTTATTTGGGCTGTTTCATATTAGATCGTGTTTATATGCTTTTTGTTGATTTTTGAGCTAATGGCTCCCGTTTGGACTTTAAGTGCAGAATGATTTTGACCCGCAAATATTTGTCACCTCTTGTGCTGAAAGTGGTTGTTCTCTTGCATATTCAAGTATCGATTTTGAGTAATAACAATGGCTTAAATAGTAATTTCAATCAAACAAACATGAATGTGCAGCTATGACGAGGCTAAATTGAGTGGCATAGACAACATATGAACTCTTTGCATCTTGTTATGACTAAGCATGTGTCAAATTGATAGTTTTGTGATGAGTGTTGCACACTAATTTAATTGTCGAGTCTTGTTTGACGTAAGTATCAATGCCTTGAGTGATAAGATTACGTCGAACTATACATGACAACACCTAGAATTTTCACCATTAGTCTGTCAACTAAATAATGATTTCTTTTGATATTATCTTAGGAAATTTTATAGAGTGCTAGACAATTTGAGATACACCTCACTTATGACCTGCCTTGTGAGTGTGTGAACATCTCTTGAACACCCCTTGAGCCTTTAACCTTCTTCATAAGAAACATGATGAAAACTAGACCCTTCTTGATCCATATCCCTTAATCCCTATGAATGATATTGAAATAGCCATCTTAGTGATGAAATCCTAAGTAGGGTTGTGGTGAAAAGAAAAAGGAAAGGTCGAAAGAAGTGAAAGGAAAGTTTCCCTTAACCCATGGTGTTGCAAAAAATAGAACCCTCCATATAAAAAAAATGGAAGAAAAAACAAGAGAAAAAAAAAGGAATAAAAAAGAAAAATTGTGGAATAAAAGTAGAAAGTAATAGGGTTTCCAAACAATCCATGGGAAGTGAATAATATGATGACTTATGAGCACTAACAAACATGAGGAAGGAACAAAAAAGAGAAGTGTTATGAGCAACACAACTCACGAGGACCGTTAGTCACTAAGCCTAAATGACCATTAGTCCCATTAAAATCCTTAAAAATACCATTTTGATCTTGATGAATCGGAAAAAAATTTTGCCAGAAAAATAAAGGCAGACCTATGGGTGAACGCATGCATTGTGTTCCTATTTATGAGAGTGAGCGTTGTATCTAATTCATGAACTTTAAATTGATTATACATTTGTGTGTGAAAATGAAATCATAATTTGTGTGAGGGCATTCAAATGCTTATGCTTGAGATTGAAATTTCATTTGAAGCAAGTAATGCGAGCTCGAGAATCTTCATTATAGTTAATCATTGAAGAGTAAAGGTACTAGAGTTAGTCCCTTTGATCAGTGAATTGTTATTGAAGTTAATGAAATTGTGGCATGGTTTTTCCTTTCGTTGAGGGTGGAAGGTTTCCACGATAAATTAAGTGTTATTTACCTTTTATTCTAATACGTTTCTAGGAACCATGTTCTTAGAAATAACTGTTGGTGCATAGTTTCTTTCAAAAACAAGACAAAGTAGGAAATCTTATTCATTTTAAATAATATCCCAAAACCTAGTCGTCACATGTACAAATGAATTAGTAAATAGAGAATTCAAATGATAAATAAAAGTCTTAATATTTGTTTCTCAAGTAGAATAAAACCAAGAGAAAATGAAAAGAGGGCCCAACAGGATGACAAACACATACTTTTCAAATCTTTTAATGAGTCTCGATTGTCAGGTGAAGAATAATAACATAATGCAGGTTTATGCTTGGGACCTACAAGAGCAGAAGTAAGGGGTTAATACCAACAACAAAGTACCCATCAAGCAACCTAATAACAATGAAACTAGATTGAAACTGAATACCCCTTACACAACAACCAAACCTCCTCAAACTACAACCTCCACATAAACCAACCGAACATAATAATTCTTCAATACACAACTTACAATGCCCAACAGACAGTTCAATTTTCACAATTCAACAGTCAACAATTCAAATAAGTTAATCCTAATGAAAACTAGTTCAATTACATGTAAAAAACTTTCAACAACAATTAACAAGTAGGTCATGCCTAAGAATCAAATACATTAAGTCATAATAGCCAATCTCTTGCTAAGGCCATTTTCTATTAGAACAATATCACTAACCTGAACCATTTCCCATCTGCTTTATATCAATTCACCAGCTAAACCCAATTTCCACCGGCTTTATATCACTATTCAGAACCATTTCCCATTGGCTTATATCACTAGTCGAAACCATTTCCCATCAATTTTATAAACACTTGTCGGAAGTGACCTCAAGATCACAACACTAACAAGACCAAACTTCATCATCAAAATACTTGCCAACAAAGGCCTCGACATCATATGTCATCACATGTCTGATCATGCTGTCCACAATGAATGCACACAAACAATATGATAACACACAGAGCAAATAATAAATCATACAATTCAAGCATTAAATCAATCAAATAATCAGGGTCATGATAAATAAATTCACATAATCATGATCAAATCATAGCCCTTTTCACTTCAATCCCTTTTGTATATTTATACATAACAACTAGATTTTTTTTACCTTATTACCATCACTCCAAAAAAAAACAATGAAAATAGTGTGCAAAAAATTCTACTACAATACAAGGTTTAGGAAACCATTTGATTGAAATAAATTAAAAATTACTCCAAGATACCCTTCTGAATCACTTCCATAGCCACACAAACTATAATAATAAAGTATTTACTATCACTAATTGAAAACAACAAATCCCACATCACTTATGCAGATAAATGGGTCAATCAACTTAAAACCCCTTTCAAAAGGGATGTTTGACTTGCAAATGATATTTAAGGTTTTAGGTTCTCATTAGTGAAAATCATTTCAAAAAAAGAAACAAAACTAGTTCAAAATCCCCATTTTATTGAATTATTAGGGTCTTGAAGATCACTCAAAATTTCTCATTTCAAATCTTGGTTTCAATACATAAATATATAAATAATGATGGGTAAATAAAGATTTAGAGTTAAGTATGTTTACCCAAAATATTTCCCTTAAAAATGTTATCAATATAGCCATCACAAAGCTTCCAAAATTCAAAATAGTGAAACAAGGCTTAAACCCCAAACTGGCAACAAAACCCTCTCAAGTGTGGCTTAAACGAACTATGTTTCAATTAAGCAAATTCCACATTAATTGGGGGTCTCACTTTTGAGAACCATATTTCTCTTACTCGAAATTGTTAAAGCAAACCCCATCCAAATGAAGAATCTCGCTTTTGCAAACCTGGTTCTGATTAAGAGACCATTGCGAAAGCAAACCAAGTTATGCTTAACTGAATACTGTAGTGCCAGAAACAATATCAGCCAATAAAAAAGATTGAAAGGACCTTCGAGATTCGTTATGAATCCCACACATAAGCCAAATACGTAAATAAGTTATACTTGATGTTTCAGACCTAATGAAATCGTCAAAACAAAAATTTGAGGTTTTTTGACCTGAAATCTGTGAAAACCACAAGAAACTAACTTAACGCCTAAAAATGATAAAACAAGCTCAAAATTTCTCAAAAATCAATAAAGACCCCACTAGGGCCTAAAGTCATTCCGCAAAACCAACAAAACTCTTAGAATCCTAATATGAGCATTCAAACCCCGAATGTTGACAAAAGCCAACTTTAAGGATAAAAATCCTCATTTTCACAGCTAAGACCAAATCCTCAAAAAGACTCTCAATACTAACTGACAACTCTCATTCCTAAAATATTACGCTTTGAGACAGATGAAATTGAAGAAATTCTATTTCGAAACTTGAAACTCTAGAAGACTTTAAAAAACCACTTTCTTAACATCTTAGCCTTTCAAAGTCAAATCTTATTAAATTCTCAAATCTTAACTCAAATTTCATAACCAACTTTTCAAACTCAATCATAAAAGACTTAGGGTCGATATCTGTAGGAAAAATGGGAAATTATGACACTTAACAAAAATGACCAAGTGAACATTACATTATCCACCATTAAAAATAATGTTCATCCTCGAAAATAAAGAAAAATAAAGATCTTGAAGCTTAGGAAAGGTGAGGATATCTTACACATATATTTAAATTTCTTTCATATGTTACCTCAACAACTAAATGATGCTTCCACTGCACCTTCACTAAAGCGATCTTTTAGTCCTAAGTTGCTGGACCTGCCTATAGAAAAGGGATATAGACTCATCATGAAGATATGAGTCTAGACCAAGTTAACTGATTTAAGGGAAAGTACACGAGACTTATCTTGCATTTACTTTTAAAGAATGGAAACATGAAACACGGGATTCACAAATGACTAACAAGGTCGCAAGGACAACTTATATACCACCTTTTACACACGACTAAAAATCACAAAGATTCCAATGAATATAGGGTCTATGGCTTCCTTTATTTCCGAACCTCATCACCACCCCCTTAATGGTTGAAACTTAGAGCCAAACATGAACACCCTCCATGAATATTGGAGCTTAAAATCTTTTGAAGACATAACATTTTTGTCAACTCTGAGTTCTTAATAGCCCACCCTAGATCATATGAACTTGTTCTATTACATATCCAAGTAAGTTTGTATCTTATGACGCCATCTCAATTGAATCAAACCATCCTAAGTTGAATATGCAACACCTTATAACTATCAGAACTAGAAAACAAAATTTTTTGTGAACCACGACAACATTCCCGAACATTGAGAGAAACCGAGGTCTTTTGACCTACTCTTGGTTTACACCCACCCAGCAGTGGTGGACAACGAGTCTCTTCACGGGTCGTAGATAGCCACACGACTTGTGGGAAGGCTCATGGTGGTGAGTCAAAGCTGCCAAGGCTCAGACTTCAGATAACGTAGACCACTATAAGTCATGATCTTGATGATGGTCCGTGGATGGGTTCGTCATCTATCAGCCTGTAGTCCCCGCACGTGAAGAACCACAGTGAGATTCATGGTTAGTGGTGCTTCACAGGGTCATTGAAATGGATCGTAGAGGGGTTTTCCAGAATAAGTATACACTTTGTAGCAAACCATGACCCACTCGATGGGTTGTGGTCCCTTTGATAGTACGTTAGTAGCGTCATGGTTGGCCTCCATCATATTTTAATTCAGGGTCGTGTGGATTGGACATTTAAATGACGTCATCTAATACCTAAACTATGTTTTTTAAGTTTAAGCCTAGTGATTGAGTCAGAGCCTACCTAAAACCTTTATCCTCCCAAATCATCAAAATTTAGAGCAAAAACTGAAGAAGGAGTCTACCAGTCCCTCAAGAACAAGCAGGAGAATTTCTTCATTTAGCTCCAAAATCCAAGAAATTTCTCCGTGAATTTCATCACCAGGTATGTGGGTTACTTTCATCTAGTTGGTCCCTAGTGGGTTACTTTCATCCACTGGGTCCCTAGAATTCAGTTAAATTCTTGATTTTCCATATCTTCTTTAGACTTAGAGTTTCTAAAACCTTAGATATTGATTGTCATTTAGCTGGTATAGTATTTCTAATCGAATTATCATGTTTACATTAAAATGTTGCTTACTTCTTTACGTGAAAATCAAATCCCTAGTTTGTATTGATTCTCTTACTTCATGAATAACACGTGTTAGGTCAGTTAAGAAGACAATCATGCTTTAGATTATGAATGTCACATTATCAATATATTAATGTTGCATTCTGAGTTAGCATGTCAGTATTTTGAGTTATTAAGTTTTTAGTTACCTTTCTGTCATATACATACTCAGATGGGAGTTAACTTAGAACTGATTTGGACTAGGATTCTCCCTACCCTCATAGTAGCACAACTATGTTTCCGTGTAGGAGTACAAGTCCCCTATATGGACATTAAATTTAGTGAGCACGCTAGTCATTCCTTTATACCTATGACAAGGTATATGGAGTCTTTTCAATTGGTCATTTACATCGGACATCTCATTTAGGTCATGTGGTTTTATACTGATTAATAGTAGTCTGTCCCGCATTCAGACTCTATTGCATCTGGTTAGGTTTTTAGTTTATACTTTAGTATTTAGTCTCAACATGTTAATTTCATGATTAGCACTTGGTCATTGCATTTACCTCAATTTCTAGTTATACATTTACATATGTATATATATGTTATGCACAGTTTATGTCATTTGCTCAGTTATGTTTTGTTTAATTTTACATATATCTTGTTCAACTATTATCCATATCCTGCATACTCAATACATTCAAAAAACTGTCACATACTCTGCGCTACATCCTTTCATGATGTAGGTTCAGGTACTCAAAATCCAAATCACACTTAGATCGTTTATCGATCTATAACAAAAACTTCGATGGTGATTTCTCATACTTCAAGGAAAACATACATGCTTTTCATTCATGTATTTTTATTCAATTTTCAGTTTAAAAAGAAGTAGCTGTGGGGCATGTCCCTGCAACTCTATCTAGTTAGAGGTTTTTCCAGACATAATAGTAAATTTAACTTTTATTTTGAGTGATTATTCACTATTACTAAACTCTTAGTATTTTTTATATATTAAGACTAGTTGGGTATTCCCCATTTTAAGTTATCTATTTATTTAGCGTCTGCATAGTACTTGTTTTATTCAGTGATGTTATAATATGCTTATTGTCATGTCCGGAGCCTACACCCTGGACGTGACTGGCACCCAACGAGCATTGCTGGTCTTGAGCGAACTGTTGTCCTGGATTACTTAACTCAACGGAAGACTATAATAATCTCATATAAAGAATTAAAAGCATCCTCATCAAATAACTAAATTAATTGTCTTGGCTAAAATGGAACTAAACTTCAACACTTGAACATATGAAATATAAGATAAATTAGACTCCAAAACTGAACTACTAACTGACTATGAAATCTCTAAACTGACTGTGATGATGTTGGGACAGACCTCACAACATCCTAATGAACTATTCTAGAAAAGAGATAAAAGGGATGTACTTCGAAATGTAAGAAGGCTCACCAAGTCACTGTGGAATGCTCAACTGGATCAACGATGCGATGCGTGCTGAACCTGATTACCAACGTCTGCATCATGAAACGATGAAGACCAACTAGCATCAATACATTGAATATACGAGTATGCTTGTTGGAAAGCTACACGACGACTTAAGCTTGAGGGGATTAAGATGAACTTACCTTGGCTCTGCTAAACTCGAGAATATGGATAACTCAAATTATATATATATATATATATATATATATATAAAGAAATTTTAAACATATGTGATATATATAAAGCTTTTAAAACAATAAAACAAGTTAGTTCATTAAAAAATGCAATAACAAATTCAACTTTACTTATATGTGAAAGTAATATAACTTTTGTGGGATATTTTCTAACAAACAACCATCACTTGTGCCTAAATTATAATACAACGTGTTACCTCACGCATCCTAAGGACCATCCTATACCTTTCCATTGGCATATGACCTTACTTAGCTTAGTGGATCCACTAGATTAACTTAGTGATCTTCTAAAAAGTATGACCTGTTACACACATGATGGATTCATGGTTTACATGGAGACTTGAGTTAATATGAACTCTTATTCCCACATACGTCCTCAATACTACTTCCAAAATATTCTTTACCTTATACCTTTAATAAAACTTCCTTCCTTTGGGTTGAGATAATTTGCTAAACCCTTAGCTTTAAAAAGCTCCTTCTTGGAAATCAATGTTCCTCTTTTTGTTCAAACCTCTTTTAAAACTCTTAGTTTTCTCTTAACATAAATGTGAAAACATTTATAAACCTTTACGGAAATAGTTAGCTCTCATGTAGACTTTTAGAAATGAACTTAACTCTCACTCTTTACTTGACTTGAACTTAACTCTTAGGGAATACTTATTTGTCTTAAAGCTTTTAAGAATTTAAGTCAACTCTTTACTCTTTTATCAACTTGTAACTTGATCCTTAACCCAAAGATAAAATGATTATTTAAGACTATTTGAAAACTTTAAGAACTTATATTGACTTACTTCTTAACTTTTAAACTTGACTCCTAACTTCTTTGACTTTGATCTTAACTTTCCTTGAATCAGATTATGGATTCAAGGATCATGATCTCATGTGTATGGATGATTTCATGATGTTTACATGAACTTTAGAGTGTTGGAATCTATTAAGAATAATAGGTACATCACTTAGGAACTAGTACGAAATACTAGGGAAAAAATGGGGGTCTCCAGGGGGTATTGGTTCTCTAAGAGGCGCGGAGCGCCAGAGCCTATAAGATAGACTCTAGTATGAGTCACTCGGGATAGTGTGGTGCACCCGGTCCTGTCAAATACAGCCTGTCATGAGTGGCTCTGGCAAGTGCTGCACCCTAGGGGTTGTCTGACGGGACCTCCTATTTTTTTCTCCATTTTTTATCTATGAACCTCCTAAACTTCTATGTATCCCACCCCAAACACTTAGGATTTATAATTACCTCATTACCCAATATATTAGATCCAAAAACAATCTGGAAACATGAACCAAATCTACAAGAGATACAATAAAATTCAACCAACAAGAATTTAACGAATTTTCCTCAAGAACTCCCATGTTCATCATCAATATACTCTAACCTGCTGAATTGAATCAAATTTGGGTGTGGATGAAATGACCCAACACATAATTATCTCACATACCTCGATAGGGATCACCCCAGATGAAATCCACGCAACGATCATGGCGTTCTTGGACGATTCTTGATCTTCCTCTTCTTTTCTCTTTTTCTCCCAAGACCTAAATATTCTTAACATTGTTAAAACTAAATTGTGACTTTTTTATTATTACCTATAAATAACCCTTAAAACCAGTTAGGAAATACTAGGCTCAAAAGAAAACTTTATTGTTACTAAAATCGAAATTGAACTTTCCTCTGTCCAATAACCCAACTTCCTCAAGGAACATCTCCCTCATACGACATTGGATTTATGCAAACTTGGTAGAGTTTGAAAGATCTCTCAAAGGGCTTTCCAACCATATAAAGTACTCATTAAAACTCATCTTTAGCTAGAATTTATGGCCGTTTGAAAATAATAAAAACTCACTTTTCAAAGCTGGAAATTTTCCATATTTCCCTACTTATTTCCAAAATTAATTATTCTTGGTTTCTTAGCCTATTATTAGTTAATTCTAGTTACGATATGTTACACTTATGAAATGCCAAAGACAGAATTAGCTTGGGATCACTCGTGATTCTAGGTGTCGTGTTACGTAAAGGGGTAGCCTTGAGGTGTGAAAAACATTGTATTATAGCACTAGGTTCAAGAGTCCTACGATGTATAAAAGCCACACTAAATACTTACACATGAAATGTTAATGCATGTAATGCTAATATAGTTTCCCCAGTACGGAACCATGAGTTTACGAATGCATAATTTTGGAATGTGATCCAATTCTTTGCTCATAGTGTAGCAAACCTGAACAATGAACAGGTTCCAGTTCCTACTAACACGAATGGTGGATCGGCCACAACTAGGTCTCAATAGTATGTTTGGATGAATCTTCTTGAGTTTCTATGGTCATAGGTTGGTGAAGACCCACGTGACTTCATTGATGAAGTTAAGATGATTTCTTGGAGTAATGAAAGTGACTAGAAATTACACTGTTGATTTAGGAGCGTATTAACTCAAAGATGTAGCTCTTATTCGGTTCACACGGTGGAAAGAAAACATGTGTGAGAATGCACCTCTTGCGACATGGTATTGTTTTACTAGAGCTTTTCTAGACAGGTTCTTCCCAAGGGAGTTGAGAGAAGCTAAGGCACAAGAGTTTATGTTGGAAGTAGGGTTCAATATTAGTTTATAAGTATGGGTTGAAGTTCACTCAACTCTCCAGGTATGCTCCAAACATGGTTGACGGTCCAAGGGCACAAACGAGTAAGTTTCTATTTAGGGTATTCAACTTGGTGAGAGACCAAGTGCAGTAATGCTATGCTTTTAGGGGATATGGACATTTCAAGATCGACGACTCACCCTTATCATATAGATGGTGATAAGCTTAGGGAATTGGCTAGGAATAATAAAAAGTCTAGAACCAGTAACTATGAGTAGTCTATGCATTAGTCGGGTTAGGGGAATCACTCACAGTTTCCACAGAAATATACAACCCCAACGCCTTCATCAACTAGTGCTCAATCCTATAGGTTTTGACAGGATCACAAAAGTGGGGCATCACACTCGAAGTCTGGTAAGAACCATCGGGTGAGTATCTTGTAGATATGGATAAATATTTTAGATTTGGTTAGTCTTTGCCATAGGTTAAATAATTTACCTTCTACTAGGTAGGGGCAATAAGGTAACAAAAATAGGGTTTAGTCTACAACTCTAGTAGCACCAAAGGTCTCTCAACTCCGTAGGGTATTTCATCTGGTACATGTTGAGGTAATCACCAGAACATGTTGTATGCTATGTGGGATTCCATGACCATGAAGATTCTCCTGATGTGGTCACTGGTATGCTAAAAATCTTTCACTTAGATGTTTATGCACTGTTAGATCCAAAGTGTACAGTCTTTTGTAACTTCCTATATAGTAGTAAACTTTGGCGTCATTCCAAAAAATCTTTCAGAATTCTTCTTAGTCTCTACTATAGTTTGTGACTGAGTTATTGGTAGATTGGGGTATAGAATTTTCCCTATCACAACCTCATATAAAATCACCTAAATAGATCTTGTAGAGTTAGAAATGGTAGATTTTATTATCATTGTAGGCATGGATTTGTTACATTCCTATTATGCCGTAGTTTATTGTAGAACTATGATTGTTTGGGTTTAGTTTCCAAACGAGCAATTCTTATAATGGAAATGTAGTAGCTCATTTCCTGTAGGTCAATTCATTTGATACCTTAAATCCATAAAGATGACTTTCAAAGATTATATCTATCATCTTGTTCAAGTTAAGGATTCAAACTTTGAAACCCCAACTCTTGAGTAAGTCCCATTCGTAAATGAGTTTCCAAAAGATTTTCTCGGATTTCCTCCCAAAAGAGAAAGTGACTTCAGAGTTTATCTCCTTCCAAATACCCAAGACATTTTGACTCCTCCTAATAAAATTTTTCCAGCTGAGCTTAAAAAATATAAAGAGCAGTTGAATGACCTTCTAGATAAGATCTTCATCAGACCTACAATCTCTCCATAGGGTGGTTCAATGTTGTACATGAAAAAAATTGTTCCTTTAGAATGTGCATATATTATAAGCAATTGAAAAAATTCAGAATAAATAATAAATATCCTATCCCCATGATTCATGACTTTTTTGAACAACTTTGGGGTGGTACTTACTTTTCTAGGATAGACCTCAGATCCGGCTACCATTAGCTCAGAGTTAGATATAATGAAATTTTGAATACATCCTTTAGAACTAGGTATGGTTATTTTGAATTTGTAGTTATGTACTTTTCAATAACAAATGATCCTGCAACTTTATGGACTTAATTAACAGGGTGTTCAAACAATATTTGGACTTGTTCATTATTGTCTTTATTGATGATATCCTCATTTGCTCATGGAATGAGGAAGAGCATGCAATTCATCCTATAGGTTTTCTGCAAACTAACAAAGATCCCTAGTTATTCCCTAAGTTTAGTGCATTTGATTTATGGTTATACTCTGTCGCTTTCCTTTGTCATGTGGTATGTAGCGAAAAAACCAGACTGAATTCTCAGGATATAAAAGGTTGTGAAGCAATGGCCCAGACCCACCTCTTTAACAAATATCAAAACTTTCTTGGGTTTGGAAGGTTATTACAGGAGATCTAATGAATGTGTTTCATCCATAATTTCCCCATAAACCAAGTTGACTCAGAAAAAAGTCAAATTCCGATTGTTAGTTGAATGCGAGAAAAACTTCTCAGTATTGAAGACTGGGTTGAGTAAAACTCATTTCTTGACCTCACAAGATTGTTCAGACAATTATGTCATTTATTGTGAGGCATCCATGGTTGGCCTAGGTTCTGTTTTGAAGCAGCGAGCTAAGGTTATAAACTTGTCTTCTAAGTAACTTAAGGTACCTGAGAAGAACTACTCAACTCATGACCTAGAGATTGCAATGTAGTATCTGCTATAATGAATTGGAGACACTACTTGAATAGTGTTCACATATATGTTTTTGCATATCATAATATCTTGTAGTATGTGTTAACCCATAAAGATTTGAATCTTTGTCAGATGATATGACTTGAATTCCTTAAGGACTAGTATGAATGTGTTTTACCATTCTAGTAAGGACAATGTAGTTCTTGATGCCCTCAACAATCTGTCTATGGGTAATGTAGCACATGTTGAAAAAGAAAGAAACGAATTAGCTAAAGTTGTTCACCGGCTTGCTCACTTAAGGAGTTGGTCATATAGATAAGTCAGATAGTGGTGTTACAGTTCAGAATCTTCATTGGTATCACTGGTTAAGCAGGTCACACTCAGAGAGCAATACCCCATATGAGACCGGCGTCTTCGCCCTCTTAGTGGACTCAGACAAGCCCTAAGTATTCGTCATAACATGTAATCACTAAAAATTACGGAAAATTGAAACTTTAATATTCTACTTGATGTATACCTATACTTCATATTTAACATTCATAAAAACATACGATATTCTAAAAACTTTTCTCACATATATGAAAACCATCTAAGAGTACAATTCTGGACTTAGCCAATAAATAGTAATTATGCCATATAGGTCTTAGTACAAAAGAATCCAAAGAAACATAATTGGAAATAGGATATTCTCAAAACTACTAAGTCTTCATAAGATGGAATATGAAAGATAGTATCCCGAACATTAAGACCTACCAAGAGTTGGAGAAAGAGTTCCAAGCTTCTTCAAATTGACCTTCTTAAACCTCAATGGACGAAACCTACATTAGTAGTAATATAAAGTAATAGGGTTAGTACACCACATCTACTAAGTATTGGTATTTGCACATAACATATAAGGACATGCATGAAAAAGGATAATGTATCATATCTTTAGAAAAACATGCTAAGTCATTTGAAAGTCTTCAATGTACATACCATATAACATACACAAGTTAAGGATTCCATCAACTTAAAGTATGATCACAATCAAAGACATAATATCTAAAGTCATGTTGATATTTCACACTCAATAGCTCATATAAACATAATATACAAAACACTTACCAATAACCACTTACTCATCAATTCGTGTGAAATAGACCATAGAAAACACTTACTTTTCATTTAAAATCATAAATCTAGGGTTAGGAAGAAAATCCATTTTGTAGAGTAAAAACCCTAGAATTGATGTTTTTGAAAACTTATCTTTGAAAAGAACTCTTGGGGAAAGAAATCCAAAGAGTAAAAAATCCATACCTTATAGATGAAGAATCCATGAAAATTGGATGAAAAACTTGAAGTCTTCGTCTTCTTCCTTAAGTTTATCTTGTTTTTCAATGGAGTTTGAAAAAGAGAGCGCTCTTGAGAGAGATGAGAGAATTTTCGTTTGAATCTTATTTAGACGAGTAAAATTGGTCTAAAACTGACCTAATGTCCATATATAGTCGTCCTATGAATTACCCAAATACCCTCCACTTAAATGAGTCTTCTTAAGAAGTTAAATTACAAAAAATACGACTTTAACGATTTTGAGAAGTAGGTTAGTGCCGTGGGGAAAAATCCTGTCATTTTTATTTAATTTTTAGTTGAGGAAGTGATCTGCGTGTAAGCCTCGCATCTCGACGCTGCTTATAAAATCTGTAGGCTGTAGCTTGCGCGTCAGGCTCGCATCGCACGCCTTGCCTCCAATTCTGCCTGCTCATAGCTTGCCCACCCATGTTTGGGTCCTCCCCAAGGACCCTTCGGGTGGTCCTTGGGGTGTGGTTACTGGACATTCAGACCCTTTGTACTACATACTACCTATCCAAGGTATCTTTACAGGTTTTGCACTTCATTTGACACTTTGAAAACTTCACCAAATATAGGGACGTCAACTAGTTTGAATTAGCTAGTTTCCGAATATCAATGCCTTTCTTAGTTGTTTTGGCTCTGAACTTTTCTAAATGAGTTTATTAAATTAATATAAGTCTGTAAAAACCTTTTGAAACATTATCGAAAATATTAATCTCTATTCTAAGTCATGACATTTCCAGAATGTTACATTATCCCCCCCCCCCTTAGGAACATTCGTCCCCGAATGACACTAAAATCTTTTGGATGGTAGGAATAGAGTTAACACTAACAGACCAACCAATCAACAACGTAGAATCATAATGAGTCACAGATCATAGGAGTATATGAAAACTTCTCACAACACATACCATAACATTACACATAGCACCCAATTCATGATACATGACAAATTAGAGCTCCATATTCATAACATATAGTAAGGAATTTCCTCCTCAACCTTATCATAAGCTCAAAATGCATCAAAGAGTTACCATTCTATAATTCTTCTCAAGAAAACTACAAAATTTCAAAAAATCACAAGGAAACACATGCATATTTCACATAAGCGCAAAAAGAGAGTCTGAAGACATTTTCTTAAAACTCTAGTTGGTACAACTTTTAACAAACATGCACCTACTTAGGAAAACAAGTAAATTTCATGATCATTCATTATACTTTTTTACTAAGAGGAATGTCTAACCTCAATGATTAAAAAGATGAGGGTAGCGGGACTTCATATCGACTTCAGCTAGATTGTTCCTCCATAGAACTTTTACAGAGGCAACCTCCTTATTTCTCAACATCTTGACTTGGCAATATAGGATCTCAACTGGAACCTCTTCATAGGAGAGGTTATCATCCTCTTCTAAACCTTCTATAGGTAGAATAGACACCAGGTCTCCTATGCATTTGTTGAGCATAGACACATGAAACATCGGATGAACTAAAGCTAGTTCACTAGGTAGTTTTAACTCATAGGCAACCTTCCCAATTTGTCGTTAAACCTCATAGGGAACAACATAACGGGGACTTTACTTCTCCTTTCTACCGAATCTCTTACCAATTTCATAGGTTAAATCTTTAAGTAGACATGATCACTTATTACAAACTCGAGATCTCTTATTCTATTGTCGGCATAAGACTTTTGCAGACTATAGGTTGTCTTCAATCTATCTCTTATAATTAGAACCTTCTTTATAACTTCATAGATAATCTGTGGATTAAGTATTGAGGACTCACCAACCTTAAAATCATCCAACAGGAGATCTACTCCTTCTACCATAAAGAGCTTAAAAAGGGGCCATGGAGATGCTTGAATGATAGCTATTTTTGTAAGAGAACTTGATCAAAGATAATTGATCATCCCAACATACCTTGAATTCAATGACACATGCTCTTAACCTGTCCTGAAGTGTCTGAATGGTACATTCGGCTTGAACATATGTTTGAATCCAATGATGACTCACAATCTGATCAATGTAGATCCTTTCAAAGTCTTCAGTCGTGTAACTAGACTTAACAGGAATAAAGTGGGCAGATTTGGTCAACTTATCCACAATAACCCATATTCACTCATTTTGCCTACGGGTTCGAGTCAACCCAACAACGATATTCATATTGATGGATTTTTACTTCCAGTAGGAACATCCATGATTTGGGTTAAGCCACTCGGTTTAAGATGCTCATCTTTAACTTGTTGGCAGTTTGGACACCTAGCAACAAACTCTTCTATGTCCCCTTTTAAACCATCCCACCAATAGATCTCCCTAAGGTCATGATACATTTTGGTGGAACCTAGACGTATAGAATAGCGAGAACTATGAGTTTCTTCACGAATTCGATTTCTCAAACCTCAATATCGGGTACACAAATCTCGCTTGGTACCTAAGAACACCATTCCCCCCATAAGAATGAGTCAGTGAGCTTACCAAGTATTGATTCTTCAACTACATCAATAGTGATCAAGATGCTGCTTAGATTTCACCTCCACCACTAATGATGATTCGGAGTTATGATGGACCATTAAACCACACTTAGAGAATCTTCTAACTGCACACCTAATTGAGCCAGTCTATGAACATCTTTCACAAGTTCTTTTTCCTTTTCTTCCACATGAGACACACTACCCGTAGTCATACAACTCAAAGCATCTGCAACCACATTGGCCTTGCCAGGGTGGTAAAGGACACTCATGTCATAATCCTTCCACAATTCTTGCCATATTCTATGTAGTAGGTTTAACTTCTTTTATGTAAACACATATTGAAGAGTTTTATGGTCAGTAAACCTTTATAGTTAGGCATGAGTTTCAATGATTGGTCACCTTATCCCATAAACAATGTACCCGCATAGTTCTACCTAGTGGATCGACCTAAGCTATATGAAGCGGTCTTCCTTATGCAAGTAGACCACCTCTTTTCGGTGTTGGAATTTGATGACTCAGGATTCTATGAAAAGCTCTAATGGTCTATGTCGGTTAATTGCTTACTTCTCATTATGTGAGATGATATTATGGTTTCTTGATAGGTTTTATGAAGTTTTGATAGTAGTATGGGATGCTACCTATACATTGTACGAGTAGGTTTGAGAGGATCATAGTGAGTATCTCCAAATTTAATGACTATGTTATGAATGTTTCCTAAATGAAGTAATGGAATAATGTATACTCTTAAATACTTAATGTGATATGTATTCTATTCATGGGTTATATCATGAGTTATACATTTTATTGCCTTATGATTTTTATGTATCTTATATATGAGTATGGTGTAAACCTAAAAAGGAATGAAAGGTAAGTTCATTCTAGGTGACTCTAATGTGGTGCCTTAGTAGGATGGTGGTATGGGATGCTATCCATAAATTGCACAAGGTATATTATAAGGGTTGCTTGAGATGACGGGTCAAGGTAAAGGTTAAAGTTTTCATGTGATGTTATAACTTATATGATGTTAATGCTTGTATATGATACTTCTTGTGTTATTGTTCATGATATTTCAAAAGTAGCATAATGCATGGTTTCTAACAAAATTGACCCTTTAAAAGTATGTTTTTGCATGATCATCATACTTAGTAAATATCTGTGTACTAACCCATATTCTTCATGTTTTTACTACAAGTGTAGATCCCAACAAGTGATTAAAACTAGCTAGTTTGAAGTGTTGGATTGCTTTTTTCCAAGACTTGGTGTGTCCTTATGATTTGAGGACAAGACTTAATGTTCCTTTTATTCATGTAATAGACTTTGAGTAGTTTTTTTTTATTATAAAAGGATGTGTCCCTAGTATAATTTAAGTTTGTGTCTAAGAAGGCAATGTGAGATTTAGACCTCCGTTGTATTTCAAGTTTTATTTTAAATGATGTTTTAGTATTTTTGATTTAAATGAGTTTTAATTTTGTAGTATTTCTATATCCGATGTAATGAAATTCTATGAGGCTTGTATGAGACACTTTTGGGGTCAAGTACACCATGTCACAACTTGGGGTGCTCACGACTCATAAAAAAGAGCTAAAATAGTTGAAATATCTCCTTGATAAGGGTTTATCGACCAATCTCACCTTGGGGCACTCTAGTCTTTTTTCTGTGGAAGAATGTTGGTTCCCTTAGAATGTGTATAAATTACCCTTAGTTGAACAAGGTTACTATAAAAAATATGTATCTTCTTTCGATAATTGATGATCTCTACGATCAACATCCGGGGCCTAGTTTTTTCTCTAATATAGACCTTAGATCTGGATACCATCATTTAAGAAAAGGGAATGTGACATTCCAAAGATAACTTGTAGACTGATTATGCTCATTATGAGTGAATGGTCATGTCATTCGGTTTAACTAATGCGCCTACAGCATTCATGGACCTTATTAATAGAGTACTCAAGGCATATCTAGATATGTTTGTTATTGTATTCAATGATGACATTCTAATCTATTCGAGAAATAAGGAAGATCATGCTAACCATCTCAGGATAGTTCTTCGAACTCTACAGTATAGAGAGTTGTATGCCAAGTTAACTAAGTGTGAGTCTATGGAATTCTTAGGACACATTGTTTCCAATAAGAGAATTAGAGATAATACCTAAAAGAAGAGTCAGTGCAAAATTAGTCTATACCCACATCTCTAACTGATATTAGGAGTTTCTTAAGGTTGGATTTATATTGTAGAAGGTTCCAATAGGATTTCTCAACTATTTCATCCCTTTTGATAAAGTTTACTAAAATATTAGTGAGGTTTCAATGGTCTAAAGTTTGTGAGATAAGCTTGCAGGTATCGAAATAGAGGTTGTCTACTGCCCTAGTTTTGACCTTACCAAAAGGTACACAGGGTTTTGTGGTGTATTGTGATGTGTCCAGAGTTGGTTTGGGTTGTGTAATAATGCACAACTATAAAGCTATAGCTTACTCCTCTAGACAATTGGAAGTATGAGAAGAGTTATCTAATCAATCATATAGAGTTGGTTGTCATAATATTTGCTTTGAAAATATGGTGTCAATTTCATTATGATTTTCTTGTAGATGTGTTCACTGATCATAAGAGCCTTGAGTATGTGTTTAAGTAGAAAGATATTAATCTCAGACATAGAAGGTGGTTAGAGTTACTCAAGGATTGAGACATAAGTATTGTATATCACTCAGGTAAGGCTTATGTGGGTGTTGATGTTTTGAGAAGGTTATTTGTGGGTAGTAGTGATAGACAATGAAATGAGTTAATTTAGATAAGTTCTAATTATAGTTTTTGCCATTATTGGTCTACTTTTGATGTGTGGTGGGTTTTAAATTCAAGTGTTGAACATGATTAGTGAAAAAGACCAGCAAGATTGCTAAATGATGAAAAAAGGTAAAAAAAAAACAAACAAGACATTTGCTAGTGATGCCAGTCCACACACCCAGCAGCACACTCTCTTCAAACAGTTTTCAAACATTTCCTCTCTATGCTCGGTCGTGCGCTCAACACTCTCAGCTGCGTGCCCGCGTGGTGAGATTTTGAAGTTTCTGCATCTCCGTGCGCCGGTCGCGCATTTGGGTTTCCAGCAGCGTGTCCGCTCAGTGGGGGCGTGAAATAATTAAATAAATGGTATATTTGAAATTTTAAAGGAAACCCTGTGCTATATGATGTTGGATCTTTCACCAAGGCCAGAATATCGAGAAAATAGAGAACAAAAAGCGACGAAGAGCAAGAAAAAGGGGAAGACGCGGTACACTACTCGAATTCAAAATGGAAGTGGGGATTCAAAGTTTGATGGCTATGTTTTCGTTTTCTCTTTTGTTCCAAGTAAACTTATTCTCATCAATGGAGTCGATTTTTAGAGGGTATTTGACTAACATGTTGCTTTGATAAATTTGTTCGGATTTTGATTTTCATTCTTATGCTTGAACATGTTATGGGAATATGAATTAAATTGCAACCTTTGTCATTATTTTATTTCATCGAAACAGGAATAACATGGTGAATATTGTTGCATAGTTTTGTTTGATTTAATCAATATATTTTCTCTAAAGTACTTGAAGGAGATTGTTGATAATTATTAATTAAATCTCAAAGAAATATAGTCGAATGACGTTACTTTCTTAAGAACAACCATTGACATGTTTTTACATACTAGAATCACTAGGGTATAATTGGTTTATTCTTTAAATTAAGATTTACTCAAAAGAAAAATCTAAGTCTTAAGGTTACTCTAACAATCCACCGAATTCAAGAGAATTGATAGAACTTTAGTTGTGTTAAATGAATATAGTCAAATCCAAATTATCATTATGCACTTGTTTAGTCTTGTACCCTATCTTTTAGTATTGATATTAATCTTCATAGTTACCAATCAATTTTAACTATCATTTAGTCTATAAAAGTGGTTCATAACCACATTTAACTCTTTTCTTTTGATCACATGAATAATATTTAGTTAGATTTAATTGAATTATTATTTTAACCAATCCCTTTTGAAACGATCTTTATACTATACTATATTTGACTAGTGAAGCACTAAATTTATAGTGTGTTTGTGCTCGTCAAATTTTGGCGCCATTATCAGGGATTTGCAGCAAGTAGTTTTCACTAGAATTTTTTGGTATTAATTGAGACTTTTTTTTAAAAATTTTTTAGTAAACATATCAAGTTACCAATATTGTAGGTAATAGGAATTAACCATAATTTTTGTTTATGACGCGATCTTCCTGAAACAGAAGTTACCAAATTCAATCCATAGTTGGAGAAACTTTTACGCTTGCTTAGGTAGGAATTTGTCAACATGGTTTCACTGAAGTCTCAAAGGCTTAATATTATGGGTGATATACATGCCGTAATAGGGGTTTGAATAAAACTTTCAATCTTGTTAAACTAAATTGTGCAAATGGGATTGAAGATGATGCGGAACATCCCAAGGTTGTTGACCGAAGAATTCGCTGCCTTCTTGTTGAATTGGAAGACCAAATGGATCAAATTAATGGAAGGGCGGGGAGATTTCTAGGAGACTATTGATGAGTCCTCAAATTAGACTCATATAGGGCCTTGTTTAAATGCAAATAGTGTCCTTGATTGTGCATTTTATCTCGATATCTGATAAAAACTTCTAAGTTTCAGGTATTTGAGGATTAAGTAGGAGCATGACTTAGACGCAGAAAATAGCTGAAGATGTTAAGTGTTTATTGCAAAGAACACCTGGCGATACACCATATAGCAAAAGTCCGCATTTTTTACACCAAGTGAGCCTTGAAGAAAATAGATCAAAAAGAAATAGCAGTCGGCGCTTTGCTAAATTGTTCCACGTTATAGAGATATTCCACTCGATATTATAGAATGCACGAATTATGAATGCAAAGCATAAACAGTAAAAGACCAGAAGAATGACTTACTCGGCGATTCGAGACTAAAAAAGTCGAATGGATCCACCATTACCAATTATGAAGTCTATTAAATACTAAACTCTTTTGTTATTTACGTAGAGAAATTTGGACACTGAAACATTCTACATTTCATACTTCATTTCAGAAACTTTGTTCTTATGTTTTCTCTCAAAATTGGAGAGGGGTTTCAGGAAGTTTGAAGAAAGAAGTTTTTCTTCCAATATTGGAAGTAGTTCTTCTCCATTTACCTTCCTTTCCTATTTTTAAGGTTTAATATTTTATACCACTTGATTCCATCATCATTTTGAGTATATTTGAGTATTGCTTGATGTATGACTAAAAAACCCCATTCTTCGGCTGTGATTTAGCAAATATGTGTTGATATTATTGTTGGTTCTTTCTTTTTAATAGGATATATGCATTGTATTTGTTACATCACCTAGTTATTGTGGTTTAATTTAATGGGTTTGTAGTGTCAAATACAAAATGAGTCATGTGTTTTCAACTTGCCCGACAAGTAGGTAGCAAATCCATGACAACTAGATTGATGGCCATAGAGTGAGTCGACATGAGGTTCAGCCCTAGAGAGTGATCCCTAGTTCCAAATCTAAGAACCCTCTATCAAACGGTCAGGGTGTGGGTAAGGTCTAAGCTGGTTAGCTTAGACAAGTGTCTGTTTGAGAAGAAACCATTTGATATGGGGTAAGTTGCCCAAGAGGCTATGTACTTTCTCCTAAAGATTAACCTAGTCACCGTTGTCTAGCAAAATTTCCTATCAAAAGCATGCACCCATTAGTTTGTGTCAACATATATTGCGATCACACCCCAAGAACTTTCTCTCATACTTGTTTTCATCTTTGTTTTTGCTGATTTTACTACATGTGATAAACAAATATTGATATTTAAAACCTTGGTGTCACTAACTTAATTTTTTTCTGATTAAATACTCAAAAATTTCATAAAACTATTACTTTATAGAACGGAATTAAAAGTTGCTACAACTTTCACTACCACTTCCTTCGGACAAGATCCCAACCCTTGGTTGGGTTACCTTATTAGCATGGATTCGTAGACACTCAAACTATAGGTTAGTCTCATTGATCATGAAATATACAAAGATACACATATTGAAGCAATTAAAATGTGATTGTTTCCAGGGAGTGGTGTCACGCGAAAGTGTAATTACTTATAGTTTTTAATTCTTTGTAGTGTAGTTTCCACTAATTTAACGTCTAGTTTTTATTTTACTTGTTGTATAAAACTCCCAGGAAGCATGAGTGCTATTGTAGCAATGGAAGTGAGGTAGGCCATCAGGACGATATCGACAATCTGAACGATGTCCAGAAGCCCAACGTCAACGACCCATATCTCATGGGATATGTTGGAGCCAACTAATTACCTCTACCAGAGGGAAATACAGCATTCCACAAAACTAGTACCATGTTGCAACTTACGAAACTAAAGGGAATAATTAGTGGATAAGCTCACGAGGACCCGCATGAGCATCTATAAAATTTTGTAGAGGTGTGTGGACCATTCTCATTTAAAAACATCTCTCAGGAGTCTGTTCGACTAAGGTTATTCCCTTTCTCATTCATGGGCAAAGCATACAAGTGGTTAGTTTAGTTTCCACGCAATACAATCACTACATTACATGATCTGGTTACAACTTTCAACATATGATTATTTCCCTCTTCGAAGATAATGACTATTTGGGATAGTATCCAAGGCTTTAAGCATTTGAATGGTGAACCCTTACATGAAACTCTACTTTGATTTAAAAAGCAGGTGCTTCAATGCCCAATGCATTGTCTTCTAGATAACCTCCTCCTATAATACTTTTATCGAAGCCTACACTCAGACAACAAAGAGGTGGCTGACCAACTCGCACTGGGAGGATTAATGCTGAAGCCATAAGCGGTAGTATTCCAACTTCTGGATGGATGAAAACCCTTAACAGGACATCGTACACCCGTGAGGGCAAAGTTTCGCTAGTCACCTTTCAGTTATCTAAAGAGAAGATTGAAAAAGACAATGAAAGGGACCAAATTATGGAGAACATCATGACTCAACTTGATATTCTATCCAAGAATTTCATGGGAGTAGACACCAAATGCATAAATATTGTGCGAGTTGGGAGTACACATCCTTATGACATGAAATTTGAAGTTTTATACACTGAAAATATGAACTTCTTAGCAAAACAATGTGGTGGTTACCGATCGAACTACTCAAGGTAGGGTGGTAACCAAGGTTTGGCTAGATGTGAAGGATGGAAGGATAGAGACCGAGAATGGAGAGATCAAAATCCGACATTGAAAGACGTAGAAAAGGATAGGCATGTGACTCCCCATGAGCGGCAAAAGCTCAAGGATCCTTAAGATGGTAGATCAGAGGATTTTCTCTCACATACTATCAACAAAGTTGAAGGGTAAAACAAAATGCTAAAAGGTATGAAAGAAGATGTCTACATCCTCGGTTAGACAATTACCTCCCATTCGGTCTCAATAAATCAGTTAGAGACCCAAATGAGCCACACCTCATCTCATCTCAATCAAAGACTTCAAGGGAGCTTTCCTAGTGACACTATGGCTAACTCATAAAGTGAAACCTAATCATTGATTTTCATTGTGCCATGATGTTAACTAAGTCATTGTTTGGGAGGCAACCCAAAACCATATATTTGCCTTCTTTTTGATATCTTTATCAAATAAGTGTGTGTTGGTTTTGTAGGTTTAGGAAGGAATAGTGCTTGAAAAGAACCAAAGTGACTGCGAACAGGTCCTTTTGACGGAACGCCAATAGTTTTTGCATAACTAGTCTTACCCTACCGTTTGACTATATGCACCTCAAATTTTGAGTATGCAAAACTCGGTGGAGTGAAATTTTTTATCAGTGATTGTCCAACCCAATGGGTGATCTT
Source organism: Solanum lycopersicum (assembly GCF_036512215.1). Taxonomy (NCBI): domain Eukaryota; kingdom Viridiplantae; phylum Streptophyta; class Magnoliopsida; order Solanales; family Solanaceae; genus Solanum; species Solanum lycopersicum. The sequence goes on along the minus strand of NC_090800.1, from coordinate 62,391,865 downwards.
GACAAAGATTTGTCGATGTAATTTCTGGAAGAGGATGGAAACTCTATTATACTTGGCGACAGAATAGATACTCGAAGATTTGTTGAGTCATTAAGCGAGATAAGCTAATATCGCCGAATGAGCATATGACGGACTCTCACAGGCTCCAGGATAAAAAAATCCTATTTTAAACCTTTCCTTTCACTATGTACCTTTCACAAACCTACACTTTCCCTCTAGTAGCTATATTGCGTGCATTGTGTAGTATTTTAAGTGTCAGATTGTGCTCAGATTTGGACCACATTGCTGCCGAGAATGTCTTTTCACCAAAGGTTCGTAACCAAACCCCTCAGTTATCTCATAGAAATTTCTAATCATTTAGATAATGACTAATAGTGCTACATCCTTACTAATCCATTGAGTTATGGGATAACAATTATTGTTGATTATTACTTGATATTTCATGCATAGTTTGTATTATCCTCTTCAACTGTACTTTTAGTTGAATCATTATGTGTTGGGATTTTGGAAATGATATGGGTCATCATTAAATTGATGTTTAAAAAGGCGTAAATTGCATTATCCGGGATTGTGGGGTCAAATTTGAAAGAATTAACTGAAAATAGGCATGTCGGGATGTTTGGCAACATGAGTGAAACTCACCGAATTGCTCGACGGTTTGCCTTAATATCACCATTTTGACTTTAACCGAATGATTTATGCATTGGTTGAACTATAACTTTCGAAGGTCAAGTCGAGTTACAAATTGCACTCAGCAATTCGCCTAATGATTTCTTGTTTGCCCTTTGTTCGCACCTTATGTAATTTGTATATCTATTTTTTCATGAAGACCCTAACAAAATCAACTCGTTACAAATAAGCTTGGTGAAGTGACTCTATAGTCAAAACCTCCCTTTATAAATTACTATCTAACTTGTCATCGAAATTTTTATGAAAATGGCTACATCAGATATTGTAAGAAGATATTATCCACTCGAGGACACAACAAAATGATATTTAAGGACAATTAAAAGAGAAAGGAGCTAGACATACTGAGGAAATTCACCAAGAAAGCAAGATCCAAAAGACAAATCCCCATCAAACCTATGAGGAGTGACTCCATGGGCTCGAGGTTTTTTTAATGTTGTACATGCCATCAAGGAAGCTCATGAGGTGGATCAAATGATAGTATCCAACATCATTGTTGAGGAAAAGGCAGCAGAAAAAATTGTGAAAATAAGAGAAGAAGCACTTCAGGAGCAATTGTCTTATTGTGGGACACTCGGGTGCTCATACCTCGGCAGATGAAGAAGATGCATAAACAGGATCTATTTTTCACTTGTCCCTTTCGGTTTGTCTTCCATCATGTTTTAGATACTATCATTATTTTCATTTGAGGAAAAATGTTGTTATTTGTTGTGGGGTGAGGCCCACCTTATTTGTTGTACTGAATATTTATGTCTTTTCATATTTGTTTGGGTTTTCTATTAAAATTTAATTTTAAAATTGCTTTTGCGAATAATAATTTTGAACCTTCAAAATATTTCACTTTTAATTTTCCACTTGTTGTGTTGATCTGGTTGTTGTTTTACAAATTTAAGTCTCGGTTTCGATCAATACTAATCACTTGAAAAGTACTCTCATCGAACAAACATGAATGTGCGGCCACAACGAGAACAAATGATGTTACTTAGGAAATATGTGGACTCTTTGCATCTTATTGTGATTAGAAATTATCAAATTAATTATCTTGCAATAACCATTGCACACTAGTGAAAATGTGTTGTCTTTTTTGACTTAAGTGTCACTGTCTTGTGTGATGAACTTAATTTGAACTTCGCATAAATAAACCTAGAATTTGTCCGGTTAGTCTGATTTATTTTGAATGGTATCCTCTTGACATGATCTTAGGCAATTCTTGTTCCAATATCTTCTTGTCATTTCTCCCCACAACCTCCCCCCCATTTTTGTTCTTTTTCAAAAAAAAAAAGAGACGAGGAACCCTGAACTTAAATAAATAATTGTTCCGATGGAACCTTCTCTTCTACTGTAGATTGGACGTAGATACACGACCCAAATCATTATTCTTTTCTATTCATTATTATTTTTATTACCAAAGCAAATAACCATACCAAATGCAGATAGCGAAAGAGACGAATCCGTTGTTAGGAATCATTAAATCCTATAAATGATTGTTCGGGTATGTCGTGGATTTTTTTTGAAAGACAAGAATCAAATAATTTTCTGTGGTGGAACAAAATATCTCTCATCTCCCCCTCGAATAGATTTGTTTTTTTTTGTTTCCTTTTAAGAGTGTGACCCAACTTTGATATATACCTCTTTTTTGGCCTACTTGTGAGTGTGCGAAACTCTTTTGATCACCCTTTGAACTTACATTTTCTTTAAAAAAATTTGGCTGAAACATAGACTTTACGTTATCCATCACCTGTAATCCTTTTTTAGATATGATATAAGTGAGTAACCAATATAGGCGAAAATCATAAGTCGGGGCTGTGTTAAGAAGGAAAAGAAGAAGTTAAGAAGTGCAAGAAAAGTCTCGCAAACCTATGCGTAGAAACATGCATTGTGTTCCTCTTAGTGAGTGTGAGCGTTGCATCAGATTCGTGACCCTAAATTGATGAATCTACGTGTGTGAAAATGGATTTTTTTTTGTGTGAGGCATGTAGTCACTTTTGTTGAGCTTGAACTTGCACTAGTAGCAAGTATTTTGAGGTGAGAATCTTTGGTAATGGTATGTCACAACTTGAATCTTTGAGTATACAATTGAGATACGCATGAGTAATTTTAATCATGTTGTGTATATTCATGATTGGGTCTTCTGTATCACTATTTTGGAAATCCTATTTAAACTGGTGAACGTGAGTCTTACTTAACGACAGGCAAGCGTTTAAGTTGGGGGTGTTGGTGAGTCCTCATATTGGTCTCAATTAGGGCCTTCTTCTAATGCAAATAGTGTCCTCGATTGTGTATTTTATCTCCATATCTGACTAAAACTTCTATGTGTCAGGTATTTGAGGATTTGGTAGGTGCATGGAAACTTAGGCGCAAAAGGAAAGCAAAATAAAATAAAAGAGCTGAAGATGCAAAGTGTGCATCACCGAGAACACTTGGTGATACGTCGTATTGCAAAATTTCACATTTTGTTACAACAAGTGAGCCCTAAAGAAAGTGAATCAAAAGGCAACGATATTGAGCAATCGGCGCTTAGCCGAATAGTTCAATGAAGAGAAGTTATTCCACCCAACATTACGACATGCATCAATTTAAAAGGAAATCACAAACGGAGACAGACCAGATGAAGGGTGTATCACCAAATCAATCGGTGATTTACGACTCAAGACGATGAATGGATCTACCAGCACTAATTCTGAAGTCCATAAATACTGAACTCTTTTATTATTTATAGTGAGAAATTTAGAGAGTGAAACATTCTACACTTTATATTTTATTTCAGAAGCTTTGTCCTTAAGTTTTGTATCAAGTTTGGAGAGGATTTTTAGAAAGTTTGAATAAAGAAGTTCTTCTTCCTATCTTGGAAGTAGGTCTTCTCCATTTACCTTGATTTATTACTTTAAAGGTTTAATATCTTATACCACTTGATTCCATCAGCATTTTAAGTATAATTGATTATTTCTTGATGCGTGGCTAAAAAAACCCCAATCATGGGGTGTGATTTAGCAAATATGTGTTGATATTATTATTGGTTCTTGCTTGCTGATAGGATTAGATGCATTTTATTGATTATTTCACCTAGCCGTTGTGGTTTAATTTAATGGGTTTATAGTTTCAAATACAAAATCAGTCATGTGCTTTCAGCTTACCCAGGAGGGAGGTCGCGAAACCATGACAACTAGACTGATAGCCTATAGAGTGAGTCGACGTCAGGCTTAACCCGAGAGGGTGAGCCCTTGTCCTAAATCCAAGAACCTTCTATCGAATGGTCAGGGTGTAGGTAAGGTGTAGGCTGATTAGTTTAGATGAGTGTGTGTCTGAGAGGAACCCATATTATATGGGGAAATCTGCCTGAGAGGCAATTCACTTTCACCTAAAGATTAACCTAGATACTATTGTCTAGCGAATTATTCTATCAAAAGCAAGAACCCATTAGTTTGTGTCAGCATATATTGTGATCGCACCCCAAGAACTTTCTCCCATAACTATTTTCATCTTTGTTTATGCTGATTTTACTACCTGTGCGAAACAAATATTGATACTTAACCCTTGGTGTCCACCAATTGAACTTCTTTTTTATTTAATACTCGAAATGTGTTAAAAAATCACTATTTAGAATGGAATTCTAAGTAGCTACAACATTCACTACCGCTCCTTCGGACATGATCCCAACCTTGGTTGGGTTACCTTACTAGCTTTAATTCGTAGACACATAAACTCTAGGTTAGTGTCGTTGATCACGAAAGAAAAAATGATACATATATTGAAGCAATAAACTATGTGAAGTTCAATTAAAATGGGATGCAGTCAAATGTAGGTCGTCCTCCTGTTTCAGTAAATAATTTTGAGATCAAGTACATTGTTATCCAAGAAATACAAAATAATTGTGTTTTAAGAAGGAAGAAGAATGAGGATCCAACCAGTCATTTGATGGATTTTGATGAAACCATGAGCACTTTTCACTACAATGGAGCATCAGACGATGTTATTTCCTTAAGGTAATTCCCTTTCTCACTGAAGGATGATGCTCAGATCTAGCTACAAAGTTTACCTTCCAAACCAATCCACACCTGGGATGAAATGAGGATAAATTTTTTGGATATGTATTTCTCACCAGCAAACGTAGCTAGAATGAGGAAGGAGATTAGCAATTTAGTCAACTAGAAACAAAAGCAGAGTTTGAAGCATGGGAAAGATTCAACAAATTGTTGAGGAAGTGTCCACATAATGGAATAGATCCATGTTGTTGTTGACAAATTTCTGGAAAGGTTTATCACATATGTCATGGAGGATATTACATAATGTAGTGGACGAAACAATTATGAAAAAGACACGTAAAGAAGCATTTGAAATCCTAAATGAACCTGCAGAGGATGCTCATAAGTGGGTTGTAGAGAATTCTGAAAGGAAAAAGACTGTAGGGGTGCACCAAGTTGATACTGACACTACCTTGCAGGTGCAGATTCCATAAATCACAAATGATGTGAAACAATTTACTCTAACCCACGCTCAAATGAACCAATCACTAACATGTGATTTTCGTACAGAGGTTAATGTTGTTGGTAAATGTAATGACCTGCAAGTACACCCTAGAAGTTAGAGCACTCTTGAGTCGCCAGACGTTGTACTCAACCTCACAGAGGTCTTGCACAATCCTCTTAGATATTATTCATTACATAAGTATGGAATGTAGTGCAGAATTAAAAAATTTCACAAAACATCATAATAGAAAATCTTTATAACAATAAGGGACAAGTCTCGTCATGACAAGCCAATATTAAAGACACATCTTAAAAATCTTAAGTTCACGTCCCTTTACATTGAATGAAAAATACTTAGTCATAAGATAAAGGAAATTCTAAAAGAAACAAAGACTATGTCCTCGAATATACGAGAACATGCCTCTTGAATACACATCTAACCGATCCTCAAGTCTACCAAGGATAAGCATACAACATTTTAACTCAACAAGTTAACATTCATTTATTAAAGACACTTAGAAAAACCATACCCACATTTAAGTGCTTCACATAAGTACCGTACTTTAAGACAACCCCTAAGTTACACTTAGTGCAATGTGAAAATAGCATCTCGTACTACCACTTCCACGTAGTGCTCTTTAGGAACCACCCTAGACTAGGCACATCACATTCATCATCTACATAGCTTTCTTCATTCAAGACATGATATCAACATGCTTAATTAACCTTACACATATAGTCAACATGCTTCATTTCATAAAGTTATCTTACTCAACATCATATGATGACCCATTCACATATTCTCATAAAAGACACACCAAGACTCTCTCCAAATGTCTACTTATGCAATGGATACATAGCGTTCCATACCACAACCTACCATAGTAGTACTCCCATAAGAAGAGTTAGTTCATAACATCCATTTGTTGGGGCTAACTTTAACTGACATAGACCATGAGAGCTAGACAATCCCACCATTGACTCCTACCAGATGAGGGATCGCTACATTCCTTATCTAGGATCATATTCTTAGCCTTTACGTGGATCTTCAATACCTATACCTACACAGGCTCATAATTAAGGGATAAAGTGATTGCTACTAAGCAACTCATTCTCACGTAATGAGGAGGATTCATTTCAACAAGTCCATTTGGATACACATCTCAACTCACAAAGTCTACTCACCCCTTCATCAGATCTTCTCGGTGCTAAGCATAACTCCCCCACGGAGTCTTAAACATTCATAGACTATAAGTTAAGGGATAGCGATTTAGTACCACATCTCAACTAACAAATTATACTTTTACCTAGAGGTTATTTTTGAATACTATATCTCAACTCACGAAGGTCATCCAACCTCCAACATATCTTGGAAAGCTCATTGGGAATAGTGAGGTTGCTATTAAACACTTCATCTCAACTCAAGAAGAGTGTTCACCTAGAAATCCCCCTTTTCATGCTCTAGGAATAGTAAGGATGGTCTAGATACTTCATGTCTACTCACGAAGAGTGTCTACCCTAAAATACCCATTTACATTCTTTAGATACTTATCAAGAAAACCTCTCCAAAAAAACTTCCACTCATACATTTGCATAACCTTCATTCATTCATTCATTCTATGTGTGTGTGACTGAGTACATGTGACAACATCTTTCACATTACCCCTATCATGCAAGACCTTCACATTCTATCCATGATCATAATCCATTCATAAAAATTCACACATTATTATGCTTTACATATAGATATAATTCATTTAGACCTAGTATTATCAAGACACACAATCTCAACTTCATAAGACTTCATATGCACATTAATCATAACTTCACATTCAATGCCTTCAAGGCCATAAACATAATTCACATATAAATTCATATACATCAAGTAAACACCGCCACCATAAGTGGACCATACCACTCAAGATCAATTCAACAAGAATTAAGCAATACAAAATGACTTACCGTTAATCCAAGCTTTCACCACATTTCCTAAATTTCTCCAATAATTCATTATAATATAATATTAAAGGCAATATCTAATCACATTATAACATAAGGAAACTATTGTTCAAACATTACGTAATCATGTTCATCAAACCCAATTCATAAGTCAAAAGTTGAGAATTCGCAGGAGCATTGGTTTAGTGAGTTTTTTTACCTTAAAATCATGAACTAACATCAATAATATCGTATTTTATCCATTCTTGCAAGAACCCATAGTTAGGAATGGAAATAGAAGAATATAGGATTTGAAACCTTTTTGAAAAGCCTTTGGATTGGATCCTTGAATGAAAGATGATTAAAGGATGAAATGACACACCTTTAATGATGAAAAGCCCATGAAATTTGGTGAATAAATCACCCAAGATATTCAACACAAGATCTATCTTGAGTTCTAGCTTCCATTGGGTTTAAAAGAGTCTTTCTTGAGAGGGAGGTTTTGATTGAAAAGTGAGGTCTAAAATTAGGTATTAGTGTTTAAACCCTCTAAAAGTACCTAAAAACCCTTAAAAAAATTACCACAAGTTAACTAGGACGTGGGGTAAATTTCCTAATTAACCCCTTACTTGGCCGATTTGCAGCTAGCATTACAGACATAAAAAACGGACACCATGCACGGGGCATCGTCTAATCAACGACCCATCCTACATGAGCGTCATTTGAGTCTAGGAATGAACTTTGAGGGTCCACAACTAAGTGTGTATCTACGCCTCAAGACAACGGGGTGTCGTTCACTCTAGGGCCCGTCAATAAGGGGGCGTCATTTGGGTAGTTTTGGCAGTTTTGTTGCCATGTCTTGGGTCGTCCTCAAGGAACCTTAGGGTGGTCCTTGGAGATTCATACCCATACATTAAACCCCTATACATAGTCATCTAGGTCTTAGGGTGCTCCCATATAAATTTGAACTCCAAACACACCAAACATGCTAAGGCACACTAAAACACATGCAAGCTAATAAACGTCAAGTCATCGAACCTCTTGGTTATCCCTTGACGTTTAACTTCCAAACATACCAAATTGACCTTAAACATTAAAATTTTCTATTTTAACACATATTTAAGTCCTGAAACAAATGTGAAGATCTAGTTTGACCTATTTAATTTTTTTGGTCGTTACAATAACTTTAACAAAGGGAACTATTTAGATTGAAACTATTTTAATGCAATGGGGGCAAAGTCATCATGGATTCTCATGGAGCTCAGCAAATGATAGTTTGAATGTGTTGAAACAGAACAATGTATTAAGACAAGGACAAAAACTTAAGGGTACCAGAATCTCGAAAGACAACAATATAAAACTCATGAGGGACAACATGGCAATCGATCGAGTTTTAGAGAGATGTTTAATTGTTTATTCACTAAGGTTCATGAACAGTTTGAAATTAAAGGTAATTCTTCTCGAAATTTAGAAAATCGGGTTGGACAGATTGCTAATCAAATATCTGAAAGACCACCTGGAAATCTTTCAAGTGACACGTTGAAGAACCCCAATGAGCTAAAAGTTGTGACTTAGCAAAATGGAAAAGGGTTAAATGCTAATGTAAAAGCAAAGCTTGTGAAGCTACAAATGGACAATTTGAGAAACAAGTAAAAAAGCAGTAGGGAAGTCCAAAAAAATTTAGAAAGAAAAGGAGAAGTCATAACTACAAATTAATTCTAAATACATTCCTGCATTTCAACTTCTTCAAAAGAAAAAATGAGAGAAGCTTGACAAGTATTTTTGTAAGTTCTTAGAGATGCTGAAGAAACTACATGTGAATATTCCTTTCACTAAGGTAATCATTTAGATGCCTTCAAATGCTAAATATTTGAAGGAAGTTTTGTCTAGCAAGAGAAAATTGTAGGAAACACCAGCAGTCGAGGTTAATGTTCATTGTTGTGACATCCTTCAAAATAAAGTACCTGAGAACTATGGTGATCTGGGTAGTTTCACTTTTCTATGTGCATTAGGGATTAATAAATCCTTGTGTGAATAAGGAGTTTCTATAAACCTCTTTTCTTTGTCCACATTAAAGAAGTTTGAAGCAGAGCTCGAAATCATAAAATCTATCCTAATGTCCTTACAGTTTGCTAAGAAATACACCATTAATTATGACGAAATAGTTGAATATGTTCTTGTTAGGGTGGATAAGTTTGTCTTTCTGGTATATTTTATTGTGGTGGACATGGGAAGAAAATAAGAAGGATCCATTAATTCTTGGCTGACCATATCTAGCTATTGGTCGAGCAATACTTGATGTTTGTGAAAGAAAACTGATACTTATAGTTGGAAGGGAAAAGTTAGTATTCAATATGAAGAAGGTGGATGATCTCATATTTAAGACAACAAAGTCGGATAAAAAGATCATAACATGGGTGTGTGCGCTTGTCCAACCTTGCATAAGGGAGCCATACACTATTTTTGACATCGAATAAAGAGAGTCGGGGAACTTTCCATTACTTTTGCATTTACTTTATGCCATAGGGACAAATCATATCTTAAGTGTGGGGTGAAGGGGTTGTAAATAACTAAAGAAAGATTCTTTTTCTTTCTAGGGTAGCTTCTTTGTTGTACTTCTATGGGTTTCTTGTCTTATTCTTGTACCATACTCGTATTTATTTTGGATATCAAACATTTTTTAGGATAAGAGTTGTAGCATAATTGTTGAACAAGTTCTAGAGGTATAAATTGATTGATTCCAATCTAGAGGTAGTATTGCTTGCTTAATTGATATTTGCTTACTTGTTGGCATGTGAAGTTAAGGCATTATCAATCCTTCAATTTTGTGTTGTGAGAAGATCTTGATATGTACTCATATTTAAGAATATAGAACATGGCATAGTGGTTTTTAGGAAAAGTTCTAGGAATATTTGAAGAAGAATATGTTTGTACTTTGTAGGCTTTCTTTGATTAACCCATTTCTAGCACCAACCATTGATGATAAGTATCCATAGTCAATAAATTTGAACCTAATAATAATCCATTTTCTTTTATTTCCCGATGCATCCCTTTTGTCTAATCCCCATTTTTCACTCTCTTAATTGAATTATAAGTGGATAGTAGAGAATTGAAATATGAAAACAAAAGACAAAAAGACAACTTAATCTCGTCATGTGTTGAAAAGTAATGAAAATTGTTGCATGTGTTTTCAAAATCAGGTGACAGTTGACTTAAAGAAAAAAAAGTGAAAAAAAGAGTAGGGACATGACTTTCTACAACCATCTTATCACACAATCACACTGGTAAACCCATGAAAGTCCTACATGATTTTAACTTGAGAAGTCCAACATTAGTGGAGAAATACTTAATTGTCAAGCGTATAGTATTCTAAAAAATATGATGTACTTCTTTATGAGAGTGAGTGAAATAATAGTGATTTGTGTGATGAGCGCGTTAGTAAATGACATTTTTTTGTTGTGAGGAAGTACATGAATTGTTTTTCGTTTAAATTTCATTGTCAATGAGTAATCATTTAATGGAGAATGTTGCATGCACATATAGGGATTGTTTAAGTCGATTACTATTTCTAGTGTCTTGTGCATCAATGTCTAGAGGGGTCAAGTTTTTTTAATTTGCTCGTGACGATAAAAATCTTAAGTGTGGGGGTATTTTATAGGCAATACAATAAGTTAATTTAGATAAGTTTTTGTATAAATTTTGTAATTATTGCTCTACTTTTCATGTGTTGGTTTGGCAATTCAAGTGTTGAACATGATTAATGAAAAAGATCAACAAGAATTCTAAAGGATTGAAAAAAGGAAAAAAAAAGACATTTGCAAGTGATGCCAGTCGACGCGCGTAGCAGGGCGCTCGCTTGAAACAATGGTAAAAAATTTCCTCTTGATGTGCTGGTTCTTCCCTCTGGGCTCTCGGCGGCGTCCACGCGTGGTGGGTTCGCGTGCTGGTCGCTCCATTGGGATTCTTGTTGCACGGCTGCACAGCGGGGAGTCATGAAATAATTAAATGAAGAATATTTTTATAATTTGAAAGACTATTCTATAAGATGTTGGAGCTTTCCCTAAGGCCATATTACCAAGAAAAAAGAGCACAAAGAGCGACGGAGAGCCTGAGCAAGAGGAAGACGTAGTACACTACTCCAATAAAAAACGGAAGTTGGGATTTAAAGTTTGATGGCTAGGTTTTCTTTTTCTCTTTTGTTCTTAGTAAACTTATTCTCATCTATGGATTAGGTTCTTAGAGGGTATTTGGCAAACATGTTGCATTGATGAATTTGTTGGGATTTTGATTTCATTCTTATGCTTGAACTTGTTATGAGAATTTGAATTAAATTGCAACCTTTGTAATCATTTCACTTTATCGAAAGAGGAATATCTTGGTGAACATTGTTGCATAGTTTTGTTTGAATTATTCAATATATTTTCTCTAATGTAATGGAAGGAGCTTGTTGATAATTATTAATTAAATCTCAAGGAAAATAGTCGAAGGATGTTACTTCCTAAAGACCTACCATTGACATGTTTTAGCATATTATAATCACTTGGGTATTGTTGGTTTGTTCTTTCAATTGATATATACTCAAAATAAAAATCTGTCTTAAGGATACACTAATAAGCCGTCAAATTTGAGAGAATTGATAGAACTTTAGTTTTGATAAATAAATGTCATCAAAACTATTACTATGAACTTGTGTAGTCTTGTACCCTATATTTTAGTATTGATATTAATCTTCAAAGTTACCAAGTGATAATTATCATTTAGTCTATAGAAATGGTTAATGACCACAATCAACTCTTTTGTTTTGATCACCTGACTGATACTTAGTGAGACTTGATTGAATTATCATTTGAACCAATCCTAGTGGAATCGATATTTGTAGTATACTATATTTGACCTAGCGAAACACTAAACCTATAGTGTGCTTGTGCTCGTCAAGTACCAGTCATGTTGATGAAGACAAGTGACAATTAGCATAATGTGCATAGACTTGCACGATTGGGAGTTTGCCTAATGGATTCTAGTAAAGGAGGAGAAGTGGTGATGAATGGGGCTGAATAATCACTAGTGTCAAAAGTGAAAGAGAAATACACCAAAGATCCTATTTTTATTGAATTGAAGGTAAGTGTTCATAAGTAAAAAGTAATGGCTTTTGAACAAATGGAATATGGTGTATTAAGGTACCAAAGTAGTTTGTGTGTACTAAGAGTGGATGAACTACAAAAGAGGATCATGGAGGAAGCCCTCACCTCCAAATACTCTAACCATTCTTGTTCCACAAACATGTATTGTGAATTGAGAGAAGTTTATTGGTGAGTAGTATGAAGAAGGGCATTGCAGAATTTGTTGCTAAGTTCCTGAATTGCCAATAAGCTAAGGTAGAGCATCAAAGGCCCGATGGTATGGCTCAGAATATTGACATTCTCGAGTGGAAGTGGGAGATTATCAATATAGACTTTTTACAGGTTTGTCGTGGTCTCACATGCAACATGATTTCATTTGGGTGATTCTTGATCGAATGACAAAATCAACCAAATTTTTATGGTAAAGACTACCCATTCAGCAGAGGATTATGCCAAATTGTGTTTTCAAGAGGTAGTTAGACTTCATGTTCTTGTTTCGATTATATCATATAGAAGTGCACAATTTGCTACACACTTATAGAAATCTTTTCAGAAAAGCTTTGTTTCAAAAGTGAACTTAAGTACTTCATTGCATCCTAACATAGATGCTCAAGTCGAGCGCACAATTAAGACTATAGAAGATATTTTGGGGGTTTGTGTGATTTATTTCAAAGGTGATTGGGATGACCACCTACTCCTCATTGAGTTTGCTTATAATAATATTTACCATTCTAACATCCAAATGACACCTTATGTAGATATTTATGCGAATAGATTCAAATCTCCAATTACGTTGTTTTAATATTGTGAAGCTACTTTGTTAGGACAAGAGTTAATTCATCAAGTTATGGAAAAAGTGAATGTTATTCAACAAAGATTAAAAACAATGAGAGTCATCAAAAATCCTACATTGATGTTAGGAGTAGGGATTTAGAGTGTGAGGTATATGATTGGGTTTACTTGAAAGTTTTACCCTTGAAAGGTGTTATGAGATTTGGTAAAAAGCGGAAGCTTAGTCCCCGATATATTGATCCTTACGGAATATCCAAAAGGATTAGCATCGTAGCTTATGAGTTAGATCTACCACAAGAATTAGTAACGGTACATCCGGTATTTCATATATTAATGTTGAAGAAGTGTATAGGATATCCTTCACTTATTATACCAACCGAAGATATTGGTATAAAGGATAAGTTATGTTATGATGAGATCCCTGCTCAGATTATAGACCATCAGTTCCGCAAGTTGAGGACCAAGAAAGTAGCATCAGTCAAACTTCATTGGACAAAATAGGTTGTTGAGGAAGCTACTTGTCAAGCTTAGGAGGATATGGAGAAGAGTTATTGCATCTTTTTGATCTCGGAGAAATTCTAGACCAAGCTACTTACTCTCTTCTTAGTACTATTTAATTTATATGCTTGATATGTTAGATTTACTTGTTGGGTGTTTGAGATGAATTTTAGTCTACTATGATTAATCTTATTTGAGGTCGAATGCTTTAAAGAGTCACTCTTGGAAAGAAAAAAAATATGGAAAATTGTTTTTGTTATGTTAAGTCTGAGTTTTGGGTAAATTTTTAACAGACATAACTCCTAGATTAGGGTTGCTTCGCTGTTCTACAAGATACCATAGGAAATATATTTGTATTATCTTTCCATCGCAGCCGAGTTCGCTCAATTCAGAGTTTCTATGAGGAAGATATGCCCATTCGAAGTTGGATTGTCTAGATAAGGAAAGTCAAACTGGATTTTTAAGGGTATTATGGCATATCATTACGAAATTAAACTATTTCATTTTTAGTAAGTTATTTGGGGTCCTAACTTAGTTAGTTCATTTTACGCAATTAAGAAATACACTAGGGCAGTGAGGGAAGAGAAAAAAGGTGAAAATAGAAAAAGAAGTTCAAGATTCGTTAAATTCTTGCTATTTTGGTTTTGAATTTTGTCAAGGATTGAATCCTAAAAGGTATGTGAGATATTTATAACATTTGGTTCATTCACCCATGCGCAAGTCATGTTTAGTTCAACAGAATTTGTTATAGAAAGTTTAAAGCATGATGTTCTTCAATTATGTTCTTTGGATTTTAGTCTTGAGATTTGATGGGATTGTCGAGTTCTTGATGGAATCGTGTCAATTTTAGAGTTTTTTTGAGTTAAAATCATGTGTAAATATATAGGGTACCTGAAACTAAAGAGGAATTAAGAAAAAGAATTGAATTTAGGCAAATTGGGATTGATAAAATGAGAAGGAAAAAGTTAAGTAGATTTCGGCACTCATGTCCACATCAAGGACTTGCTTCCTAGTACACAAAAATCACCTCCGCACTGCGGAGAGGACGCTGGCTCCATTATTTCAAAAATAATTTAGCAAGCAAATATTTAAATGCATCTCTGCATCGTGGACTTATTTCCAGATAATGATTTCTTGATAGTGTCTGATGTTTAACTATATAAAAACACTCCTAAACATTATCGGATCTTTCCTATCACAAATCACAATGCTTGAATTAATAAATTAGAATTCAAGGAAATTTAAGAGGCAGCTCGAAAGAGTTCTTAGAGTCCTTTCAAAATGTCTTCTGTAATTGTTTAAAACTTGTTTTAAGGCTTGAGTTTTGATTTAAGTAAGAGTAACAAATGAAGTTCATTTCTTCAAAAATAGTATATGGGAACTAAGTATTTTCAAAGAGTAAATGTTATTATGGGGTCGAGTTCATAATAACTCAAGTATCAATACATTATGTAGTCATCGTGTGTATAAAGGGTCATACTTTTTAGATGATTCCTTAATGCTTTTAGCATAGACTAGTGGATCAACATAGTTGAGAGGTTCTATACTCAGGGGAGGTATAGGACAGTTTTGTAAGCGTAGGCAAGACGTTGTATCATCACATAGCTTATAGTGATAGTTGTTGGTTGGACAAAATCCCATAGGATTATATTACTATATATATATATATATATTGAGTATTAATTGTTTTTCTTTAAATACATTGAGTTGCTATCTACTGTTTAAATGTTTAATCTAGAGTACACCTTTACTTTCTATTATTTTTACGTTGAGTTGAGTATCCATGAATTGAGTAGAGCTGAGGTAAGTGTTTCTTCTAGAATTTAGTTCATGATTATGTCATGTTTATTTTTCCCCTTGCTATGTCGTACATTTATTGTACTGATGCAATTGGTCTTGAATCATTTATGATGCATATCGACGTAATAGATATCAATATCCATCACCTCATAGATCTAATTAAGCACGCAATGTCGGTTGGTAAGCCTCCTTGATTTTCGCAAAACCTCTTTGGTTTATCTTTTGCTTTATTGATTTTTGTTATTTCAGCTATTAGGATGATCCGGGGTCTTTTCCCAACATACCTCTTAGTATCTAGAGGGTTTATAGACAGTTTTTTAGTATGGTTTTTCAGTTGTTTGATGTTGAGATTTGAGTTTCCTTTTTGTATAGTTGAATGTTTCTTTTATGTTTTTCTAACTTTATTTCATGAGTTTATCATTTGAGACTATTTCAAGTTATTTATGTTTTTTGTTTAATGATAAGACAAGTCAAGGGTGCGCTTGGGGCAATCAATGGTTCTCGAGCTTCAGTCCCTCCTTGGTTGTAGGCTCGGTACATTACATGTCCCTTACTTTGTGGTTTGCATACTTTTTCTATCGCTCTGAGCTTCTAGAAGATTCACTTGGATGCTTCTTACCTTATCCTGGTTATATTTCTTAAAATCAACCCCCAAAGGTTTCACATCTCCAGTACCAAACCAGCCTATGGGTAATATATATACAAAGTGCCTCGAACAATGCCATGTCAACACTAGAGAGGTAACTTTCATTGTAAGAGAACTCAAACAAAGATAGGAACTTATCCTAACGACCTCCAAATTCAATCACACATCCACTCAACATGACCTCTAAAACTTGAACATCTATCTCTAAATACCCATCCGTCAGTGGATGGAAAACAATTCTAAAAGTGAATTAAGTGCCCAACTCCTTGTGCAATTTTTCCAAAACTTTGATGTGAACTACGTGCCATGGTCCGAGATGATAGAAAGGGGTAGCCCATACAGTCTCACTATCACTTTCACATACACTTTACTCAACTGCTGAGCACTTTAGTCTACTCTAATAAGAATGAAGTGGGCTGACGTAGTCAGCATGTTAACCACCACGCAAATGGACTAAAACTTTCCCAAGGTCTTGGGAAGACCAAACACTAAATCCATAGCTATCCTATCCCACTTCTATTCTGAAATTAGAAATCATTGAAGCAAACCTGCAGGACTTTGGTGCTGATATATTAAACTTATCCACAAACTCAACTATGTCTTTGTTAATGCCAAGCCGCTATTAAAGTCGTTTTATATCTTAGTACATATATGCAACACCCAAATGAATGGAATACCATGACCCATGGGATTATGTCAACATATTTGGAATCAAGTTGTCCACTCAAGGAACATAAATTCTTCCCTTAAAACTGAGCACACCTCCACTTCAAGAACCAGATCTTGCACCTTACCAGAAAGTCTTCTTTGAGAGATCATTTAAACTCTCATCCTTAAACTTTGTGGCCTTAATCTCCTCAATGAATATGGGTCTATCTCAATGCTAGCTAACACCTCACCTTTCTCTAAGATTCCCAACTACATGAACATAGACTCCAAGATCTGAATCTCTTTGAACAAGGGTTAGTTGGACATACCCAAATGAACTAGACTACCCATACTTACCATATTTCAAGATGATGCATCTGCCACCATATTAGCCTTATTCGTATGATACTGGGTAGTATCATGATATCCTTGTGTAACTCCATTAACCTTCTATTCCTCAAATTCAGGTCTTTTTGAGTGAATACTTATTTTAGACTACGATGATTAGTAAATACCACACAGTTGAAAAATCAAGGTAATGCCGCTAGGTTTTGACAACAAATAGTACCGATGCACACTACAAGTCATGTTTCAGGTGATTCTTCTCATGCACTATAAGGTGTCGCGATGCATAATCCATGAAATTCATTTGCTTCATCAAGACACCACCAAATCCCAAATGTGTAGCATCATAATAATAAATGAAATCTCTACCTTCCACTGACAGAGCTTGAAAACCAAAGTCAGTCAGAACTTTTGGGGATCTACCACTACCCCTTCATTTGAAACCACATTCCCCAAAAATCAATTGAAGTCAACTAGAACTCACACTTGGAAAATTTTGTATACAACTTTTGTTGTCTAACAATACCCAAAACGATACAAAGATGCTCGACATGCTTTTCCTTACTCTTTGAATAAAACAACATATCATCAATAAAGATGAAAACAAAATAATATGAGAAGGGATTGAACACACTATTCATCAAATTCATGAAGGTTGTGGGGGCATTGGTCAACCCAAACAACATCACTAAGAACTCAAAATATCTATTGTGGGTCCTGAATGCTGTTTTGGGAATCATAGAGAAAATTGATGCACCCCACAACTAGTCAAAGATATCATCTATTTGAGGCAACAAATACTTATTTAGAAAGACAACTCTATTCAACTGCCGGTAGTCTATGCTCATCCTCATACTACCATCCATCTTCCTAACAAACATGAGAGGAGTACCCAAAGGGGAAGCACTAGCACAGATGTAACATTTGTCAAGAAGCTCAAGGATTCGAGCATTAACATCTCTTAGCTCTATCAAAGCCATGCGATAAGGAGGAAGAGAGATGGGGTGAGTTCTCAATTCCAAGTAAAGGGAGAAATCTATATACTTATCCAAAGGCATACCAGACAAATTAGTAGGACACACTTCCTTAAATTCAAACACTACATGAATAGACTCTATCGTGGAAGACTCAATATCAATATCCCATATATGATGCCAAACACCCATGCCCACTAGTTTCCTAGTCTGAATGAAAGATATGACCTTAGTTAGTGTAGGCTTGTACACCCCTTCACATTATAAAATTTCGCTACTCGTGATCTCTCGAGTCACAAATTTAACATTACAACTATGTATAACATAATAGAGGACAACCAATTCATGCCTAATATTATATCAAAGTCCGTCATATACATAATAACCAAGTCAGCCCAAGTATGAAAATCCACAAAAAAACAATTCAAGAACAGTACACATGTGTAACTAGGATAGACTCTCCAACTACGGTAGAAACATAGATAAAGGAATCAACTACATAACATAACGCATGAAATCCCAAGGAAAATAAACTAACAAAAATGAATAAGTAGACCTCGGATCAAACAAAAAAGTACACATCCATTCATAGACAAGAATAATACTTGTAATCAGTGCATCAGTCACCTCAATCGAGGTCATCCCAGGAAAGGCATAAAATTGAGCCCTATCAACTTGTTAGGCAATCTCCTTGTCTTGATTCACTAATACTCTACCTACAATACTATTTCCTCGGCCTCCACCACACCATTGATTTCCTCCTCGTCCATCTTGTGGACGTCTTGTACCATTACTTCTTTTGCTGGCTTGTACAGCTACTTTGGTCTATTATTGCATGGGATTAGACATACGAGGATGGAGACAATCTCTCCTCACATGCCTAGGTTCTCCACAATTGTAACTACAGTCGAAAGACGACATGCTTCCAAATGTAGGTGTGAATACTTGGCTATCCTAAATGAAATTCCACTGTGGATTTCTTGGTTGCCACCTATCAAAGAGGGCAGCGCTGACTTAATTTGCCGGGCTGCAATTGTGTGCCTACCTAAACCTATGGAGTAGGAACCATGAAATTTATCTATGATCTTGGGATTCTTAGCAAAAGACTTGGCCTGCTCATAACGACGAACTCCTTCCGTTTTCTTTACAAAGTCCATCACCTCATTAAAATTTTAACTGCAAAGGTCATGTGAATAGACAATACCTACACCTTTGGGTCCAATAATTTTGCAAATAGACCAATCCTCTCCTCATCTATTGTCACAACTAGGTAGAATATATGGACAAGGCATCGAACTTCACCTTATGGGTAGTTACACGCATTCCACCTTCTCTAAATCCAAAAACTCATCCTTCTTGTGATCTCTCGATGTCCGGAGCACATACTTCACCTAGAACAGACCATGGGACTACGTCCAAATGAGTGTGGCAAATACTGGTGATCAACTTTCTAAATAAGCCCTCCACCACAGCTTAGCATCACCTTGAATTTAAAAGGTTACGAATTTTACTCCATGCTGGTGTACAATGCCTAACTTGTGAAGCCATTCATAGAAATCAAGAATGAACTCATAGGAATCCTCACTATCAGAAACAGGGAAATCAAGTGACTTCATCTTCAAAAACTTAGTCAATATCTCATGCTCAGTTACTACTAATCACTAGACCAAATATGGGACATATGAAGGCATCAATGCCTGATTCTCCATCCACCCACGAAACAGTATCAGTAACGGGTCGGTTGACCGGAGTTTGAGCATCTTTTAGTGATTAAAGGACTCCAGGGTCGATCAACCCCTTCAAAAATTCATGATCTACTGAGCTAACACTGGGTCTTATTGCAGAATTTCAATATTCTTAGCCTGCGTATCTACCTGTTCATGGGGTGTAGAGGGGTTTCTTCCTTAGCAAAATTCTCAGTTGGGTCTCCATCCTTGGTGGGTGCCACTCTTCCTCAACCTCTTCCTATTTCTCTTCCCTTACCCCTGACTCGAGCACGACCTCTGGATGCTGACTCATCTTTTGGCTCATTAATAGGAGTTAAAGATCTGACGTTGTTGTATCACACAGTAACCATTTATGCTCATGAGTTTGAATGAGATTTGAAAGCAATTTGGAACACCAGATACCAATTGGAATCAATTCATAACATAAAAGGAGAAGAAGGCAGGGAAATTTTCTGAAGTTCTATAGCCTTTCAAAGAAACATTCAAACGTCTATGTATCATTTTGCAAGACCCATAACATAGTGAATGATAATCGCACAAACCCTCCGGTGGGATAAACACTACTACAACCCAAGCAAGTAAGATTAAGAAAACTAAAACATTTAATGGTACTAAATAAAATATGAAGTTCCCATAAACTTTGAAGTTCTAACATACACACTATTGCGAAAATTTAATCCCTAGTTATTGTACCAAAACTCTACTAACCATCAAGTCTAAGAAAAGGGGTTATAACCACAAAAACTAAACATAAACAACCTAAACATTAATTTGAATCTGAAAGGAATGGACTAAACAATTGATGGATCCATGGTAGGTTCAAAGAACTAGCTCACTCTTGAATCTGGTCTCTATAAAAGATCTCCTAGATGAGGTTTGTCATTAAACAACCTGAAGATGCCCCGTATAGAACCAAAAAAGAGCAAGTGAAGTATCTAAACACAAAACCACAGTGTGCTAGAAGGATCACGCGGTTACTCTTGTAGTATAATACAAGCAAGTCATTACAACACAATAAACACGCATATACAAAATGCATAATTCAATCATTATTTAGGAGAAAAATACAATATCCTAACAATAATAGGAAATTATATATGTAATAATCATAAGTGGTTATCTCATGGAACCCACAATCAAACGGTTAGTGTGTCAAAACATGAAATCTGATCCAATATACATGTATAAAAATGTGACACTAGGTCCAATATATGTGTTGGAACATGAAAACCGGTTCAAAATGTGTGTTGGAACATGACACTTGGTCCAATACATGTGTCAAAATGTGACACCCGGTTCAATAAGAAAACCATAGTCACAATCACAACAAAATGAACAGTGCACATATACATTGTAAAGCAATACGTTTACGAGATATAATTGTTCACAAATAATCATTTCATATTATTTGACTTGTGTTTCCCTATATACATGCACGATGCATAAAATAAAGCAATGAACAAACATATATAACACAAAAAGAAGTCAAACCATAACCTACCTTGAAACGAAGCATGAATACTCTAAAGACTGAGGAGCCTTCCCTTTCCAAAGTCCTTCGGATTGTTCTTGATCTATAAACAAGTAATTAACGCAAGAAACAACAAACAATACGTTATTTAACTGTATTACATCAATATCTCAACCCAAGGCCATACCCATATCCTAATATTCAACTAGGGTTGTTACCACCATTAATCATAAAGCCAAAGCCCTCCCAAAATTATAAATAACGAGGATTCTAAGTTTTAGGAATCAAAATACGTATTAGAGAGTAATAAACCTACCTTTACCGAGAGATATTGCGGAAATCTAACAATAAATTTTCTTGGGTTTTCCCTTTGCTCTCAAGAATGAAATTTTGCATAAAATAACGATTTTAGGGATGTCCCCAATTTAATTTGCGACTGACCCACTACAGTGGCCCCACCCTGGCGACATTAATTCCTCCATACTGTCTTGGACGGCGACAGAACCTCAAAATTTCAGTTTCAAGATCCATTTCACAACACACCTATGCACTCACATAATCAAACTCACAATTAAATCCCTCTTCCATTACCAGATTTTCCTAGACCTCACATGAGTCACATTTTGTCCAAGTCTTTCCTATGCTAGAAATTTCTAAGTTACTACTCAGAATTTTTCTTGCCCAAGTTTCTTCCCCATTGGATTTTTCATAAAGACGGGAACGGGTCGTTACACATATAAGAAATAACATGACCTCTAGTCATAGAATCCCCCTTTCCATTCTTGTTCTTCATCCAAAATCAACAACATTAAAGAAAACATATCATAATATATCAATCTAAGACAGAGAAGCTTTTTGGCAAGCAGAATTGTGTGACCCTACATAAGAACAGAAAGCATAGTTTTTATAATTAATTATCTTATACCAACCATCAATGTTTAATTAATAAATCAACAAGGCCCTTTTATGTATGTACATGAGCTACAACATGTTTAATTTTTATCCAATTAATAGGAAATAATCTTTAAAAATTGGGGATTAAAGCTTCTAATATTATCAAGGCAAATAAACTAGATCTTGTTACAAGACTATACTGATAATCTTCATTTTTGTCCTAACGATTTTTCAAGAGACAAACTTTCATTTGACAATAGCCAGACATGCTACAATTTAGAAGTATCACCTATTAGGATCATGAAGTGTTTTAACTATCCACCACGTGGATTAATAATTCCACAAATAACTGCATGTATATGTAATAAAAACATAGAGGGATCAATCACAATTTTTATTAGTGATACACTCATAATTAACTTGTGTTGATGACAAATAAGAAAATTCACCATTAAAAAAGAATCTTCACGTTGTGGTTGTCCAATTGATTTTCTTATAATTCTGCTTATAAATTCAGGATGTCACACACAATAATGACAAACTGCAAAAGTATTGGGATTAGTAAATTTTTTATTTGATATAAAATGCGCCTTAATTTCACTAATTTTTGTACACTACAACCTAGAAGTTAAAGAAGGAAACTTATATATAACACATGTTTTCTCATAAACATTCTTGGTGATATGAAAATATAAAGATTCATTTCATCCATTGTCTTGATATGATAATCAATTCTATGAGTATTATTAAAAAAACAGTAAGAATCTCTTAAACTTAGAAGAAAATATTACATTATCTATGTTGACTTTACCTTTCCTAGGTAAAAGTATAATAATTTTTCCAAAGCCCTCTATCATATTAGTATTATCGAAAAATGATGTCATGTTGATAATGTGTTGTTTAAACATGAAGAGGAAGAAGAAGAGGATGAAAAGGAGGAGGAAGCAGTTTATTCAACATTTAAACAATTTTTTTTATTTTTTATGTTAATAATATGAATCATACTATAAGGAAAAAAAAGTATTATAAGTTTTTTGAAACCAAATTTTTAGTCTTAAAAATGGTAAAATAAAACTTTAAATATAATGCACATTACAATACAAAGTCAGAATTCAATAATTTTCATAAATAACCTAAGAAAGATGACTTTAAAAAATAAACAGTTGAATAACTAATTCAATAACAATTTTTCTACGAAAGATTTTCATTGTGTGCCTTTTGTATGAGCTCAAAATCCCAAAGATAAAAAAAAAAGATTGTATTGGAGTACTTAATGTAGCATCTCCCGAGTTAACAGGTAATGCATCATCTCCCGAGTTCACTTGTTGATGCCAAATAAATCATCATTTCCTCTTCTTCTTCTTCTTCTTTTTTTCTGGCCATAAAAAGATTACAACAATATAAAAATCAACAAAGGCAACGATATGGAAGATGAAAACAATAACAATAGTACCAATATATATTTTAACTAGATTAACAATGTTAGAAGATATAGCACGTTCAGATAAGTAATTAGTCTCTCCTCGATTTTTAATATATACCCCATTATAAGATTTAATACATGTTCCAACTACATAACTTTTTATCAATTTTTACCATGCACATATGGTATACGTCTTGGTTTCACCTGCAAATTAAATCATTAATGATAACGTATAAAAGAGTCAATCTACATCAATCTGTAGTAGAATAGTTTCACCAGCCCGTAGACTAGTCCAGCAGTGGTTGAGTAGAGTCTGTGCTATGTGTTCTAATATAATGTTTTTGAGCTAACCTGAGATGTTTCTTCATTTTCTCTTTATTTCTTTGTTATTTCAGGAACATCCCCATAGACAACAAATTTATACACTTCTATCAAAGATCAAAACTTTTTGTTCGTCTCTAAATGAAGGTAGACCTGTTTATCAATAATTATCAAATGCTAATTATTTCACAAACTCATCAAAGAAAATCTACATAATCAATTTTTGGTAGGGAAACATGCAGATTAATCAAAAGAAAACTCACATAATCTTTTATTAAGCCACCTGGACGAGAAATATTATTGATGATCCAATTTTGTCTTCTTTGTCCAAATGTATGTGTATGCCTGTAGTGCATATTTTTTGGTACAATCTCATTCTGCAACCAAAACAATACTTATGAAATTAAATTTATCCAATATCAATTCTCAAAAGGTAATTATCTAGACAAAGTGGGGAGTATCATCATTTTGTCATCAAGTGGTACACAATGTATTGGAGCATCAATATCATATATTATAGAAGATCAACACAATACTATAAAGTGTGTTTCATCTACTTCTATCTAAAAGGCTAGCTCAGACCTAGCTATAATTATTTCTATTGTATTTGTTAAGTTAATTTGAATGAAACTCTAGAATTCTCTATTTATATACATATACACACACTTCCTTGGACTATTTTATTGTTGTGCTAAGGGTTTATCAGAAAAAACAACTCTACCTCAAATGTAATAAAAAGTTGTGTACATTTATTCTTTGCATGCCCCATTTCGTCGGACTACACTAGGTTTGTTGTCTATTATTACTATTGTTATTTGTTGTACTAGTAATAATATTCACATGACATAATTAAATATTGTTGTGATACATATCATATCTTTTAACTTTAGAGAAGAACATTTTTCTTGTTATCAAAAAAGAATTAATATTAAAATTTTTATTAGGTATTCATCAAAATATTTTCAAATATGTATTAAAAGGAATAAAAAAACAACTTATAATTGTATAAATGTTTTCAAAGCAAACCTGGAAAATATCAGTGTTTGGTTTTTTCTGTTCAACAACAGATATCGAAACGTCTATTAATGTTGCATCCTCATGACCGTCAACTTGGTACTGCTCATCAATATTCTATTAGAAAGTATGAAAAAAATAATTAGATATTTATTAAAATGAATAATTGCGTGGAGTAATTGAGGATACTTTTAAAAAATCAAAGTCACTCACTTTCTAGGAATTTACATACATAGGCACAAGCGCGCGCACACGCACATGCATACGCATACGCATACGCACACGCACACCGCACGTACACACACACGCATGCACACAAATGCGCACACACACACACAGAGGCACGCACGAACGCATGTACACCAAATCACAGACACACACGCCCGCACGCCCGCCCGCATGCCCGCACATCCATTTATGGTGCATCCTCCTCACGATGAACTTGGTACTTCTTCGATATTCTATTCGAAAGTATGAAAAATTACTAAGCTATTTTCTAAAATGAATAACTGTGTGGAGTAATTGGAAAGACTTTCAAAGGTACTAATAAGGTTTGTGTACAATTTATCAAAGATCAAAACTTTTTGTTCGTCTCCAAATGAAGGGGACCTGTTTATCAATAATTATTAAATGCTAATTTTTTCACAAACTTATCAAAGAAAATATACATAATCGATATTGTTAGTAGGGAAACATGCAGATAAATCAAAAGAAGAATTACATAATCTATCAATAAGCCACCTGGACGAGAAATATTATTGATGATCCAATTTTGTCTTCTTTGTTCAAACATATGTGTATGCATGTAGTGCATATTTTTTGGTACAATCTCATTCTGCAACCAAAACAATACTTATGAAATTGAATTTATCCAATATAAATTCTCAAAAGGTAATTATCTAGACAAAGTGGGGAGTATCATCATTTTGTCATCAAGTGGTACACAATATATTGGAGCATCAATATCATATATTATAGAAGATCAACACAATACTATAAAGTGTGTTTCTTCTACTTCTATCTTAAAGGCTAGCTCAGACCTAGCTATAATTGTTTCTAATGTGTTTGAATAGTTAATTTAAATGAAACTCTAGAATTCTCTAGTTATATATATATATACACACACACATACTTTCTTGAACTATTTTTTGTTGTGCTAAGGGTTTATCAGAAAAAACAACTCTACCTCAAATGTAATGAAAAGTTTTGTGTACATTTATTCTTTGCATGCCCCATTTTGTCGAACTACACTAGGTTTGTTGTCTATTATTACTATTGTTATTAGTAGTATTAGTAATATTATTCACATGACATAATTAAATATTGTTGTGATACATATCATATCTTTTAACTTTAGAGAAGAACATTTTTCTTGTTATCAAAAAAGAATTAATATTAAATTTTTTATTAGGTATTCATCAAAATATTTTCAAATATGAATTAAAAGGAATAAAAAAACAACTTATAATTGTAGAAATTTTTTCAAAGAAAACCTGAAAAATATTAGTGTTTGCTTTTTTCAGTGCAACACAAGATATTGAAACGTCTATTAATGTTGCATCCTCATGACCGTCAACTTGGTACTGCTCATCAATATTCTATTAGAAAGTATGAAAAAAATAATTAGATATTTATTAAAATGAATAAAAGTGTGGAGTGATTGAGAATACTTTTAAAAAATCAAAGTCACTCGCTTTCTAGGAATTTACATACACGGGCACAAGCGAGCAAACACACACACACACACGCACACGCACATGCACATGCATACACACACCGCACGTACACGCACACGCACACACGCATGCACACAAACGCGCACACACACAGGCACGCACGCACGCATGTACATACGCACGCACACACACACACACGCACGCACGCCCGCCCTCCTACCTGCACATCCATTTATGTTGCATCCTCCTCAACATGAACTTGGTACTGGTTATCCATATTCTATTCGAAAGTATGAAAAACTAATTTGATATTTCTAATATGAATTATTGTGCGGAGTAATTGAAAAGACTTTCAAAAAAATCAGAATTGCACGCTTGCTAGGAATTTATACACACACGCACACACAAAAATTTTATATATATGCACAATTACACTTCTTTTGACTATTTTATTGTTGAGCTAAGGATATCAGAAACATTAACGCTACCTCAAAGGTACTGATAAGGTTTGTGTACACTTTATTCTTCTCACACATGATTTGGTCAAATTCACTGGGTTACTGTTATTTATTATTATTACTATTATTTTTCGTGACATATTTAAAATATTGTTTTCATACAAATCAAATCTTTTAACTTGATAGAAGAACATTTTCATGGTATCAAAAAAACAATATTTAGCTTTAAATATTTGTTGAGTCCATCAAAAGATTTTGTATATGTATTATATGGAACAAAAACAAACAAATTATTATTAGAGAAACTTTTCCAAGACAAATTTGTGAAAATTCAGTTTTTGTTGATGGAGTAGTTAATGTAGCATCTCCTGAGTTGACAAGTGTTGCATCATCTTCCGAGTTCACTTGTTGATGCCCAAATAAATCATCATTTCCTCTTTTTCTCTTCTTTTTTTTGGCCATAAAAAGATTACAACGATATGAAAATCAACAAAGGCATGAAAACAATAACAATAATACCAATATATATTCTAACTAGATTATCAATGTTAGAAGGGATAGCACGTTGAGATAAGTAATTAGCCTCTCCCCGATTTTTAATGTATACCCTATTATAAGATTTAGTACATGTTCCAACTACATAACTTTCGATCAATTTTTTACCATGCACATATGGTATACGTCTTGGTTTCTGTCACGACCCAAATCGAGCCGTGAGTGGCACCCACATTTATCCTCCTATGTGAGCGAACCAACCAATCTAACCCCATCATTTCAAACATAATGAACTAAAACATTGCGGAAGACTTAAAAACTCATTAACAAAATAAATCAAATAACTTCTAAAACTCAAACATTTATTATTATCCCCAAAATCTGGAAGTCATCATCACAAGAACATCTATCCTCAAATTACTAATCTAAGAGTATCTAAGAAGCTAAAATACATAAAAAGCTAGTCCATGCCGGAACTTCAAGGCATCAAGACATGAAGAGGAAGATCCACTCCAAGCTAGAAGCATTAGCTCACCCTGAAATCTGGTGTAATGAAGACTGGCTAGAGTTGCGGTTGAGTTGAAGACGACGGCACGTTTGCTGCACTCCACAAATAACAAGGAAAGAAACATACAAGTAGGGGTCAGTACAAAACACGGGTACTGAGTAGATATCATCGGCCAACTCAAAATAGAAAACAATATATATCAAGTAATAATATAAAATCAACTACATTACTCAACATGTAGCAACAACAAGTACTATGATCGTTAATAAGTACCACCAAGTTCACACATGAGGACTCAAGCCTCAATACCATACTCATTTCGGAATTAGGTTCATTAGATTGAGCATATTAACATCTTTTGAGATTCATCACCTTTATTCTTGTGTCGGTACGTGACACTCCGATCCCCTAGTTCTACGTGTCGGTTCGTGACACCCGATCCCCTAATTCTACGTGTCGATTCGTGACACCCGATCCCCTAATTCTATGTGTCGGTTCGTGACACCCGATCCCCTAATTCTACGTGTCGGTTCGTGACACCCGATCCCCTAATTCTACGTGTCGGTTCGTGACACCCGATCCCCTAATTCTACGTGTCGATTCGTGACATCCGATCCCCTAATTCTACGTGTCGGTTCGTGACACCCGATCCCCTAATTCTATTAATTCATCAAGCCTTCTTTTATACCACGACATCATTATTAAAAAGTGTTTTTCAAGATTTGGGATTCAATAGCTTCATCATGCTTATTTCATCACAATTATATAATCACATTCATCCAAGCATACAATTTAGCATATATAGGACATTACAATACAACCCAACACATATCATTCGCTATTAAGAGTTAACTACGAATAGTGTAAAAATCATAACCTACCTCCACTGAAGAATTTTGATCAAGCAAGCAATTTACCGAAGCTTTGTTCTTCTTCCCGTTTCTCCTCTTTCTCGTTCGATCCCCTCTTTCTCTCTCTTTCTGTTCTTTTCTTTTTCTTATTCAAACCCTCTTTCTTTTACCCTAATTAGCATATAATTAAGTATAAAAGATGGTGAATTAACCCATTTAATTAATTCAAGGTTATCTCTTTTAACCTCAAGTAGTTAAATTATTAACATTAACCCACTAAATTTATAATTATAGCAGGAATAGTCCAAAACGTCCCTTAAAACATTTAAAGAAATCCGACCTCGCCTGGGATTACGCAGCCTGTGACGGGCCGTCGTGCCTGCGACGGTCCGTCCTGCTGCTCCGTCACAGAGTTCAGAGACTCACTTTTTATTTAAGACCCTGTGACGGCCTGTCATGCCTGTGACGGTTCGTCCTGCTCTTTCGTCACGAAGTTCAGAGAGTCAATTTCAGTACCCAATTTTCAGAATTCTAAGTATTTTGGAACGAGACACCCTCGACGGTCTGTCGTGCCCATGATGGTCCGTCGTGGGTTCCGGTCGTCCCAGCCAGTTTTTCCAGAAATAAAATCTGCTGCTCAAAACGACTAAACAGGTTGTAACAATAGATACCAATTTACCCATCGTTCGTCCCCGAACGATCACAAGAAGGAAAACAAGAGAGAAAAGGAGTACCTGAATCTGTAAACAGGTGTGGGTATCTTTCTCGCATATCAGCCTCTTTCTCCCAAGTGGCTTCTTCGACTGGTCGATTCTTCCATTGAACTTTGATGGATGCAATCTCCCTTGATCTCAACTTGCGAATTTCTCTATCTAGAATGGCAACAGGCTCCTCTTCATAAGTCAAATTCTCATCAAGCAAAACTGAATCCCAATGAATTATGTAGTTTCAATCCCCATGGTATCTTTTCAACATAGACACATGAAATACCGGATGCACTCCGGACAGCCCTGGAGGCAGGGCTAACTCATAAGCCACCTCCCCTACTCGCTTAAGTATTTCAAAGGGACCAATATACCTTGGGCTTAATTTTCCCCTTTTACCAAAATGCATCACCCCTTTCATGGGTGAAACCTTCAGCAAGACCTGTTCACCCTCCATAAACTCCAAGTCTTTAACCTTGCGATCCACATATTCCTTTTGCCTACTTTGCGCCGTTAGAAGCTTTTCTTGAATAGATTTCACTTTATCTAACGATTCCCTCAGAAGGTCAGTACCCCAAGGTCTAACCTCAAATGCATCAAACCAACCAATGGGAGACCTACATCTCCTCCCATACAATGCTTCGAAAGGAGCCATATCAATACTTGAGTTATAGCTATTGATGTAGGAGAACTCTGCTAAGGGTAAGAAGCTATCCCAATGACCACCAAATTCTATCACACATGCACGAAGCATATCCTCCAACACTTGAATCGTTCGCTCAGACTGACCATCGGTCTGAGGATGGAACGCAGTACTAAGGTCCAACCTAGTATCTAATTCCGCATGCAATGTTTTCCAAAACTTAGAAGTAAACTGCGTACCTCTATCTGATATGATGGAGAGTGGAACCCCATGCAACCGAACAATTTTTGAGACATAGATTTTGGCTAACTTCTCTGCATTGTAAGTCACCTTGACCGGAATGAAATGAGCAGACTTAGTTAACCTATCAACAATCACCCAAATAGAGTCATAGTTACCCATTGTCTTTGGAAGACCAACCACGAAGTCCATTGCAATCCTTTCCCACTTCCATTCAGGAATTGGCATTCTCTGAAGTGTTCCTCCGGGCCTCTGGTGTTCATACTTTACTTGCTGACAGTTTCGACATTTGGCAATAAAATCAACAATATCACGCTTCATTCTACTCCACCAAAAGTGTTGCTTTAGGTCACGATACATCTTGGTTGCACCAGGATGTATAGAATACCTTGAACTATGAGCCTCTGTCAGAATAGTGTTGATCAAATCACTGACGCGGGGTACACATACCCTTCCCTTGATTCTCAAAACGCCTTCCTCATCGATTTGTGCTTCCTTAGCCTCTCCTCGCAATACCTTATCTTGGATTCTGCTTAGTTTCTCATCCTCAAACTGTTTTTCCTTAATCTTGTCAAGAAAAGAAGGTCTTGCCTCCACACAAGCCAACAATCCACCCTTCTTATTTACTTCTAACCTCATCAAGTCGTTAGCCAGAGTCTGAACGTCTCTAGCCAATGGACGTCTAGAGACTTGCAAGTGAGCTAGACTTCCCATGCTCCCTGCCTTTCTACTTAAGGCGTCTTCCACAACATTAGCCTTTACCGGATGATACAAGATAGTGATGTCGTAGTCCTTCAGTAATTCCATCCATCTCCTCTGTCTCAAATTCAAATCTTTTTGAGTAAAGACATACTGTAGGCTACGATGATCCATGTATACTTCACACTTAACTCCATATAGATAGTGTCTCCAGTGCTTTAAGGCAAACACTACCGCAGCCAGTTCCAAATCATCGGTCGGGTAATTGCGTTCATGCACCTTTAATTGCCTTGAAGCATAAGCAATTACATTCTTCTCTTGCATTAGTACTGCACCCAAACCCAAATAGGATGCATCACAATAGACAATGAAATTCTTACCTTCCACTGGCAAGGTAAGGATTGGTGCGGTAGTCAACAAATTCTTGAGCTTCTGAACGCTTTCTTCACATTCATCAAACCATACAAAAGGAACATTCTGCTTAGTCAAGTTCGTCAATTGGGAAGCAATGGAAGAGAATCCCTTGACAAATCGACGGTAATAGCTAGCTAAACCAACAAAGCTCCTTATTTCGGACACATTAGTAGGTCTTACCCAATTCTTCACCGTCTCAATCTTAGAAGGATCCACCATCACCCCATCCTTAGAAACCACATGCCTCAAGAAGGACACTGCATCTAGCCAAAACTCACACTTGGAGAATTTGGCATAAAGCTTTTTCTCCCTCAACATTTCCAATACCATTCTCAAATGCTCTTCATGTTCCTTCTTGCTCTTTGAGTATACCAATATATCATCAATAAATACGATCACAAATAGATCCAGATATGGCTTAAAAATCCCGTTCATCAAGCTCATGAAAGCAGCAGGGGCATTCGTAAGACCAAAAGACATTACTACAAATTCGTAATGCCCATACCTAGTTCGAAAAGTAGTCTTTGGCACATCCGTTGCCCGTATTTTCAATTGATGATAACCGGATCTCAATTCAATCTTAGAGAAGACACAAGCACCTTGTAACTGATCGAACAAGTCATCAATGCGAGGAATGGGATACTTGTTCTTGATAGTTACCTTGTTCAACTGCCGGTAGTCTATGCACATCCGAAAACTCCCATCCTTCTTCTTCACAAATAACACTGGAGCACCCCAAGGGGATGCACTTGGTCTAATGAAACCTTTACTTAACAACTCTTGAAGTTGGGCCTTTAACTCTCTTAACTCCGCGGGAGCCATTCTATAAGGGGGTATAGAAATGGGGTGAGTACCCGGTTCAAGATCAATGCAGAAGTCGATGTCTCTATCCAGTGGCATACCCGGAAGGTCTGCGGCAAAACACATCTAAAAACTCACGAACTATCGAGACCGACTCAATTGGAGGTACTTGGGTAGTATCATCCCTGAGATGTGCCAAGAACGCTAAACAACCCTTACTAACCATTTTCTTAGCACGAAGAAAGGAGATGATACGAACCGGATTGGAAGTGTAGTCACCCTCCCACACTAACGAATTTGTCCCAGCTTGGCTAACGTCACTGTTTTAGCATTACAATCCAAGATCGCAAAATTCGGAGAAAGCCAAGTCATACCTAGAATTACATCAAAATCAACCATTTCTAAGATAACCAAGTCTACATAAGTGTTACTTCCCATAAAAGTCACAAGACAAGACCTATACACTTTTTCAACTATCACAGACTCACCCACCGGAGTAGAAACCCGAATAGGCATGTCAAGCAATTCACAATGTAAATTAAGACCATTAGCAAATGCGGAAGATACATATGAAAATGTAGAGCCAGGGTCAAATAATACAGAAGCCATACAATCACAAACCAAAAGATTACCTGTGATAACAGCATCTGATGTCTCCGCTTCCGACCGCCCAGGGAAAGCATAACAATGGGCCCTATCACCTGCTTGCCCGTTGCCCCTACCATGTTGCGCTGCAGTAGTTCCCATTTGTCCGTCACCCCGGCCGTTTTGATGACCACCATTACCTCGGCCACCACGTCCTCCAGAATAACGGCCTCTACCATGACCACCTCTACCTCTAGCTATTGGGGGTCTATAACTCTGTTTTGGACAATTCCTCCTAATATGTCCAGTCTCCCCATATCCATAACACTCTCTGGAGTCAAGCATAGGTCTCTCAGAGAAGTGTTAACCGGTCTGAGGTGGACCCCCAACTACAGTCTGTAGTGAAGACTAAATTGGTCGAACTGAATAACCTCCTGAACCTTGTCCTCTAGAGTAAGAACCATTAAACTCACCTCCCTTTCGAAACCTCTTTGATGTCGATGCCATGGTGAAGCCATCTGGCTTCACTCCTTCCACCTCTATCACGAAGTCTACCACTTCTTGAAAGGATTTTGCCGTAGCCACTACCTGTAAGGCTAAAATCCGCAGTTCTGACCTCAACCCCTTCACAAAACGGCAAATCCGCTCTTGTGAACTGAAACAAAGTTGGGTGGCATACCGGGAGAATGCACGGAACTTAGCCTCATACGCAGTAACCGACATCCTACCTTGCTCTAGGCTCAAAAACTCATCTCTTTTCCTATCCCTCAAAGTCCGGGGGATATACTTCTCCATAAACAAGCTAGAGAATGATGCCCAAGTCATAGGTGGTGCCTCTGTTGGTTGACACTCAACATGTGACCGCCACCACATTTTGGCGTTCCCTTGAAACTGATAAGTCACAAACTCCACACCAAACCGTTATACTATACCCATCTTGTGTAGTAGTTCATGACAATCAACCAAAAAATCATAAGCATCCTCAGATTCAGCACCCTTGAAGACTAGAGGTTTCAATTTCAAGAACTTACTGAAAAGTTCATGCTGATCATTTGTCATTATCGGCCCTGTAGTCAGACGAGGAAACGTGCCTATTTCCAATGAGGCATCCATGAGGGGAGCCATAGTAGCCGCATGTTGTATCTCCGGAGCTTGAGGTGCTGGTGCAGAAAACACTGGAGGTGTCTGGCCTTGATCAGATAACCCGCTAAGATAAGCAAGTACCTGATTTATCATCTCTGGGGTAGGTTGGGGTGGCAATCCCTCATTCTGTACTTGTTCATTTTCCCCTTTCTCACCCTCTCTTACAACTTCTTCAGTCGGTGGGGGAGTCACCGCTCTAGTATCAGATGGGCTAGGTGCTCGTCCTCTTCCTCTAGAGGACGTCCTCCCACGACCTCTACCACGGCCTCTTGCCGCTACTCTTCCTCGAGATACAGCCCCAGTGGCTGGCTCAGACGTTTCTTGTCTTGCCGATGTTTGTGTTGGCGCAGTCGTTGCTCTAGTTCTAACCATCTGTGAAATAGAGTGAAAGATGGTCAGATTTCAATTTGTATCACCTAGATACCAATTGGATCCAAGTAATAGCACGAAAGAAAGAAAAAAAGAAAGAATGGTATTTTCCTAAAAGTCTTATAGCCTCTCAAAGAAAAGTAAAGGTGTCCCCCTACCGTTCCTTAAGAGTCTACTAGACTCGTTCTTGTGTGATGAGACCAACAAACCTAATGCTCTGATACCAAGTTTGTCACGACCCAAATCGAGCCGTGAGTGGCACCCACATTTATCCTCCTATGTGAGCGAACCAACCAATCTAACCCCATCATTTCAAACATAATGAACTAAAACATTGCGGAAGACTTAAAAACTCATTAACAAAATAAATCAAATAACTTCTAAAACTCAAACATTTATTATTATCCCCAAAATCTGGAAGTCATCATCACAAGAACATCTATCCTCAAATTACTAATCTAAGAGTATCTAAGAAGCTAAAATACATAAAAAGCTAGTCCATGCCGGAACTTCAAGGCATCAAGACATGAAGAGGACGATCCAGTCCAAGCTAGAAGCATTAGCTCACCCTGAAATTCGGTGTAATGAAGACTGGCTAGAGTTGCGGTTGAGTTGAAGACGACGGCACGTTTGCTGCACTCCACAAATAACAAGGAAAGAAACATACAAGTAGGGGTCAGTACAAAACACGGGTACTGAGTAGATATCATCGGCCAACTCAAAATATAAAATAATATATATCAAGTAATAATATAAAATAAACTACATTACTCAACATGTAGCAACAACAAGTATTATGATCGTTAATAAGTACCGCCAAGTTCACACATGAGGACTCAAGCCTCAATACCATACTCATTTGGGAATTAGGTTCATTAGATTGAGCATATTAACATCTTTCGAGATTCATCACCTTTATTCTTATGTCGGTACGTGACACTCCGATCCCCTAGTTCTACGTGTCGGTTCGTGACACCCGATCCCCTAATTCTATGTGTCGGTTCGTGACACTCGATCCCCTAATTCTACGTGTCGGTTCGTGAAACCCGATCCCCTAATTCTACGTGTCGGTTCGTGACACCCGATCCCCTAATTCTACGTGTCGGTTCGTGACACCCGATCCCCTAATTCTACTTGTCGGTTCGTGACACCCGATCCCCTAATTCTACGTGTCGGTTCGTGATACCCGATCCCCTAATTCTACGTGTCGGATCGTGACACCCGATCCCCTAATTCTATTAATTCATCAAGCCTTCTTTTTTACCACGACATCATTATTAACAAGGGTTTTTCAAGATTTGGGATTCAATAGTTTCATCATGCTTATTTCATCACAATTATATAATCACATTCATGCAAGCATACAATTTAGCATATAGATGACTTTACAATACAACCCAACACATATCATTTGCTATTAAGAGTTAACTACGAATAGTATAAAATCCATAACCTAACTCCACTGAAGAATTTTTGTCAAGCAAGCAATTTCCCAAAGCTTTGTTCTTCTTCCCGTTTCTCCTCTTTCTCTTTCGATCCCCTCTTTCTCTCTCTTTCTGTTCTTTTCTTTTTCTTATTCAAACCCTCTTTCTTTTACCCTAATTAGCATATAATTAAGTATAAAAGATGGTGAATTAACCCATTTAATTAATTCAAGGTTATCTCTTTTAACCCTCAAGTAGTTAAATTATTAACATTAACCCACTAAATTTTTAATTATAGCAGGAATAGTCCAAAACATCCCTTAAAACATTTAAAGAAATCCGACCTCGCCTGGGATTACGCAGCCTGTGACGGGCCGTCGTGCCTGTGACGGGCCGTTGTGCCTGCGATGGACCATCCTGCTGCTCCATCACAGAGTTCAGAGACTCACTTTTTATTTAAGACCCTGTGACGGTTCCTCATACACTTTCGTCACGAAGTTCAGATAGTCGATTTCAGTACCCAATTTTCAGAATTCTAAGTATTTTGGAACGACACACCTCGACGGTCCGTTGTGCCCATGACGGTCCGTCGTGGGTTCCATCGTCCCAGCTAGTTTTTCCAGAAATAAAATCTGCTGCTCAAAACGACTAAACAGGTCGTTACAGTTTCACCTGCAAATTGAATCATTGATGATAACGTATAAAAGAGTCAATGTCTATCAATCTGTAATAGAATAGTCTCACCAGCCCGTAGACTAGTCCAATATTGGGTGAGTAGAGTCTGTGCTATGTGTTCTAATATATTGTTTTTGAGCTAACCTGAGATGTTTCTTCATTTTCTCCTGATTTCTTTGTTATTTCAGGAACATCCCCATAGACAACAAATTTATACACTTCTATCAAAGATCAAAACATTGTGTTCGTCTCCAAATGAAGGTAGACTTGTTTATCAATAATTATTTAATTTTTTTTGCAAACTCATCAAAATATACATAATCAGTTTTGTTGGTAGGGAAACATGCAGATTAATCAAAAGAAAACTTACATAATCTATTATTAAGCCACCTGGACGAGAAATATTATTGATGATCCAATTTTGTCATCTTTGTTCAAATGTATGCGTATGCATGTAGTTCATACTTTTTTGTACAATCTCATTCTGCAACCAAAAAAATACTTATGAAATTGAATTTACCCAATATCAATTCTGAAAAGGTAATTATCTAGACAAAGTGGGGAGTTTCATCATTTTGTCATCAAGTGGTACACAATGTATTGGAGCATCAATATCATATATTATAGAAGATCAACACAATACTATAAAGTGTGTTTCTTCCACTTCTATCACACACACACACACACACACACACACACACGCACACACACGCACGCACACACACAAATAGACACACACACACACACACAGACACACACACAGACACACACACACAGACACACAGACACAGACATAGACACACACACACACACACGCACACGCACACGCACACGCACACGCACACACACACACGCGCACACACACGCACACGCACACGCACACGCACATGTACACGCACACGCACACGCACACACACGGACACACACACACACACATACACACCCCTTACAATGTGTCTGTACGATCAATTTTGTGATGCTTATCCATTTTCTAGAAGAAAATATGGAATAAAAGAGTTATTACCAAGTAGATCAAAAAATTTGTGTACATGTCTTAACAGAAAAAATGTAAACACCTTATAATAAGTATGTTAAACAATAGAGATAAATTTTCAAAGCTTACCAATGAGATACGACCTTGTGGTGCAATAGAAGTTATGGGGATAGCCATTATTGCATTTCTACGATCAACTTTATGGTGCTTATCCATTTTCTAGCAGATAATATGACATTAATTGAAGTTGTAGAATATCAAAGATAAAGAAACAGAGGTTTTTCCATAAGTCTTATGATTTCAATAACAAGGGAAATAATTTTCTTGAGAAACTTAAACTTCATAATAACTTTTCTAGCATCTTCACATAATTAAAAAAATTTACTTTCTATTCTTGAAAGATATTATTGTTTAAATGGTTACACAAACTAATTTATATTTTAATATATTTATCTATAACGTAGATTGACGAGAGTAATAATAGTAAGTTGAGTGCTTTATGTCAATTCAATGTTTGTTCAATTTTCATCAAATTTACCATGTTTAGTTTTTAGGCGTTTAGGCATGCAATTTGGTCTTGTAATTTTTAATTATTAAATGAAAATAAGCATTTGTATAAGTGATTTCATCTCGTGATTTAAATTATGAGATGAAATCTCAAATTCTCCAAAAAAAAAAACTTGCTTTGAGAATTTAGTATCATGATTTAAGATTTTTCAAATAAAAAAATTGACTCAAAAAGTTATATTTTATATATCAAAAGGAATTATATAACCATATAATTATTTGCGAGAATATGAAAGAACTGGTGAAATATTTACAAACGTGATCATGATGATATAATTACTAATTATATTGACCATGGTAAATTTATTAAAGAGTACTTGAAAAAAATTAAAGTTTACTACAATTCATTATTAATGTTACCTTTTCATTGAATAAAATGAAAGTTTGATCAATAAATATTGTATTTTTAAAATAACTTTTGTATAGTGTATTTTTTTTTTGTCATGAACTTTTTCTTATTTGCTATGATTGTAAAAATAAAGAATTTGGTTACTTTTTATAGTTTTCATAACATACTGTAGTTTTATATTTATGAGCCAAAAATAAAATATAAAAATTCAAATTTCATGTAGAGATAAAGTTTGAACTTGATGTAGTAGTATCATTTCACCTAACATGGTTGTTAATGAATCTAATATTTATTGTATGTCTATAATGGATTCAAAAGACTTTCATACATGGTAATTATAATTAAGGGTAGATGTTTTATTTCCTTCATAGCCACACAGGTTGTGTACCGAGGTCATACTATAGTAATTTCTAAGTCATGTATGGTTTGAATTTGAAATATTTATATATTTTTAACACTTGAATAAAAATTCATTCTCAAAATTAAAATCTTCATGCATTGTAGACATAAATTTTATAATAATTATTCATTGTGTGTTGAATTTTTTGTTGACATATTTTAGGATACGCATAATCCCTTTTGGTTTAGAAGACTTTTCGTACAAATAGATTTGAAAAAGAAATATATTGTCCTTCTAGAATTTGGAGAACCTTTTCTTTATAGGATCGGGAGAACTAGAATTTATATATAGAGATACAGTTGGAAATTATAAAGCATGGTACACAACAAAATATAGTCCTAAAGGGTTGAGAAGAATGCAAGGAAAACACTTCTTCTTTTCTTTCATAGTGGAAAACCTCTTTGCTTTCTTCTGATAGGATTAGGCTTAGCAAATGCTTGTTAAATCCTTGTATTATTTTTTCTTCTCAATTAATTTTTGGTGATTGTGAGGTAGTTAGTCGACAATATTCTCACCAAAGTAAATAATATCATATGAATTTAAATTATCTTGAAAAACCTATTATTGTTACATGAATGTAGAACTTAACTAAGAAAAGGCACAAAAAGAGAATATAATTTAGACTTATTAAATAACCTTTAAAATTATTATTTGAAATATTGTCAATCATATACTCCATGTGTTATATTTTATATACATATTTTCTTTTATCATTTTAAAAAGATAACATATGTACTTATTTTGGAAATTTTTAATTAGACTATTTACCTATTACCATGTTGGTTTCCTTATTCGGCAAAATATTCATAAAGGTACTCTTCTGTTTAAAACTTCATATTTTTAAGGTTTAGTTTGGAACATATATATCAAAGCCTTTCCATATTTATGTCTAATTAAAATACATCATATAAATTGAAACGGAAAAAGTATATATTTAACGTATTGTTAGATATATGACATATTTAAATAATATTGTTGTGATACAAGTCGTGTTTTAGATATAGAGAAGAATATTGTTCTTTATTTCATCATACAATCAACATTAAAAGTTATTCAAGAATCCATAAAAATTAGACAGCTTTTTAAAAGGGTTATCTCTAGAACATCGACTTTTGATTCATCATGTGTGATAATTGGAACTTCCATTAATATTGAATCCTTATCATGACATGCTTTACGTTGCATATCCATATTCTAAAAGACAATATGAAAAAATAGTTAATATTTAGTAAAACAAAAAATTGTGTGAAATAGTGGAAGGATTTCTAAAAGAGATAAAAATTGCTTGCTTGATACTTATTTACGTGGATGTATCAAGTAACATATTAAGAACATAATCTAATAGATAGAATACTCAATATATAAAATAAAATGATGAATTTTCATCAATCGTATGCACTTTGTAAGAAGATACATAATGGTCGTGGTCATGCAAATCTTAAGATTACTAAATACAAGATAAATAGTTTTATCCTATAGGAACATGTAGCTGGTCTCCTGCTTTGACTGCGATTCATAATCTACCCAGAACCCTAAGGACAAGTGATATCTTATCTAGTGTAGACCCCGTCAAAATATTTTTGTGCATATCTCAAAAGGACGAAAACTAATACGTTGTAATTGGATTTCTAAAGCTTACCTCAACAACATCAACTTTTGATTGTTGAGGTTCAAGTAAAGATATGAAAACGTCCATCAATGTTGCATCTATATCTCCAACTTTGTACTTTTTATCCTTATCCAAGTTGCAAATATGAAAAATACAATTAAAACTATTGTAAATTAAAAACTTGTATGAAGTGATGAAGATGGTTTACAAAAAATGTGAACTACTCACTTACTATATTTCATATAATATTTTAAGAACTAAATCGAAGTGATACAATACTAAAAAATAAATAACTTAAGAAAAAGTGTATTCTTCAATAGTATACATTATGTAACAAGATCAATGATGGTTGTGGTCTTGCATATCTTAAGCTTTACTAAAATCATTGAAGTTGTGACAAAAAATCATCCTAAGTTCAATTTTGATCTATCCGAAAAAGTTAAATATTTTTAGGTCAAATTAATTTTTAAAGTTTCTGTGTTTAATGAAATTGTTAAATTTCACTACAAACTCTATTGCATATTAAATGAATCCTCACATTGTAACAATTATTTCTCATGTAGTTTGGTCAAATCTAAGAGGGTCGATCTCATCTATTTTGACTTAGATTTATAGGAAATTACATACTTAAATTGAAAAAATGAAATGAAATGACTAGATTAAAAAGGAAAATCATGAAAAATTTAAATCCATTTGACTTGTGCAAGTGATAAATATTTCAGACTGGAAAACTACTATGTTATTCGTTGCAGTGATTTGTTAAATGATTCTATCTAGTTATTATTATTATCATAATCCTGCCTATCTAAAAACATGTATGCATACTTTAAAAAATGTTAAAATATGAAATAATTATTTGAGATAGTTTGGTCATGTCATAGGTTGAGACGATGAAAAACAGAGGTATTAAATAGTTCAAGAAAGAAGGTTTTCTATGAGGACTTCTCATTTTTTTAGATAAGGCATATTTAACTGATGATATTGCACAATATAGAAAAATATGTGTATGGGTGATATCTACTAGTAAGTATTTGTATTTATGTCTCATATGTTCGCATTAATAAAGATTTATATTTTAATCTTTCATACATAAACTATTAAATCTCTATGTTTATAGGCTTGAACCTTAATAATCAACTAAATTTTGTTATGATACAACCATTTATTGAGTCTGGATAGGCATAAATGATTAGATAACTGAATGTCATATAGTTAACATGTATGTTTAAAGGTTTCTAGAAATATTATAGTTCATTTATTCAAACCATTCACTACTAACACCATACTCCATCTTTATCAATCATCATCATCATTGTTTATCATTTACAATCATTACCAACATCAACTACCACCATAATCAATTACTACAATCATCAACAAAAACTAACTTCAAATATTTAACTTATTTAAATTTGTCTAAGTATTTATATGTTGTTGTTATGAAATGATTAAATATTTTATGTATAGAGAAGAACATTTGATTTTCTTTTATAACACAATTATCATAAAAACGTTGTTCATGCATCTATCAAAATATATTGCATATGGCTTATAAGGAAAAATTAAACACCGTATAAGTAGAGATATTATTCAAAAACTTACCTCTAAATCATTCGTTAACATTGCATCTTCGTTCCCACAAACTTTGTGCTGATTATTGATATTCTAGTAGGGAAAAAAACATAGAAAGATCTTTTGTAAGATAGAAATATTTTGTGAAGTAATAGAAACAGTTTTTATAGAAGGATGAAACCTTGTAGCTTCTAGAAAATTATATTTATGTGTCAAGTAATATCATAAGAACATAATGAAAGTGCTAGAATACCCACACAAAAAAGTCAAAGAAAAAGATGTTTTTATCAATATATACAATCAGTAACAACAATAATTATCGTTGTGGTCATGCATCTCAAATAATTTACCAAGTAAATTGGATGTG
Source organism: Solanum lycopersicum (assembly GCF_036512215.1). Taxonomy (NCBI): domain Eukaryota; kingdom Viridiplantae; phylum Streptophyta; class Magnoliopsida; order Solanales; family Solanaceae; genus Solanum; species Solanum lycopersicum. The sequence continues at coordinate 62,349,558 of NC_090800.1, read as the reverse complement.
TTATACAAAAAGAAAGCCTTAATCAAACTTTCTTTGGGAAAAAACTATAAATTTTGAAAAAAATAAATTTTTATAGTCTCTCTTTTTAAGAAAATTTTTAAAGGCGCTCACAACCTCTAAATCTATTACAATTTAAATTAATTTTCACCTATAACCATATTTATTTCTCTTTCAATGGTCAAACATAAGATAAAAAATCTCCTTTACTAGAACTTGCATTCTTAAAATAAAAATATATGGTTATGTAAAAAGAGGTAAAACAAATATGAAAAACTTAGATCCATAAAAAAATCGAAATTCGATTTATTGTAATCATGAATCTCTCAAGATTCATTGGATTAGTTATCAAATAAAAAGATTCTAGATAATTTGATAAGAAAAGATATATGTATATACACACATACAAATAGATCAATGAAATTAACAAGGCATAAGTGTAAACCTCAACGTTTTTTGTAGTCGTTTAACTAGATTAAGTATCTTGTTTTGATAGAATAAACACAAAAGGAGGAGAAGGCAAAGTGAGGTGAAAAGAACTAGCTATATATATATATATATATACACACGCGCGTAGTGTTTTTACATTTTTTTCCTTTGAACACTTTTTTGGTTAGTAGAGCTAAAGGCAAGTCAATGTAAGCTTCCTTTTGAATGGTTTTTGTGTGTGTTTGAGATAATCTCCTTAATAGTCATTCAACTATGGAAAATATTTCACTATAATTATTTTTAATTGTTTTTCCTATTAAGTCATCCAACTATAACTTTATGTCCTATAAAAAATTATTTCTCTCAATAGATGTCTTAGTTTTCATACCATGACATATTAATTTACTATCCTCGTATCATGTATGATAAAACCTCAATTAAATTTTAGTACAAAAATATTAAATTTAGTTGTTTTAATTTTAGATGTATATATAAATTTAATTTCTTATTACTTTTAAATGAAATCATATCATCCTAACGAGGATGATATTGTCACAACTTAGAAAATCATGAGTGACACCAACATTAATCAACTTTGTTGGAGAATAAAAGACTAACCCGAACCAACCAACACTATATTAATAAAATCAAGTCTTAGCATAAAAATAAAGAAAATCATTAAGTACTAGAGAAATGAATCCTCATAATTAAAATTAGATAATTAAAACAATTGTGATACTGAAATTGCCCCAAAAACTCAAAGTCATCGTACTAAAACTATGAATAGTTAAACTTGGGATGTAACCCCGAAACTGAACATAAACTAAGACCGAGAATTCTATGCCTGAAGAAATGGATAAAAAGATGTAGAAGAATCCATGGTAGCCTGAAAGATGGATGTACCGACCCAAAACAAGTCGTGATTGACATGCACACCTAACTACCTAGGTAGGCGAACCAAGAAATTCAAATCTCAACATGTACCAATAATTCAACTGTGAATAACAAAATATTGCGGAAGCGCCAAAATTTATTAACTATCATCCTCCAAAATCTGAAAGTCATCACAACAAGGAAATCTAATCTTTAATTACTAAGTCTAAGAGTATCAAAGACAACAAAATAAATGAATAAAATAGTATGTGTCTGAAAGTATAGGACATCATGTCATGACCGAAAGAATCCAACACGAGCTTGAATGAATAGCTCGTCCTGGAGCTTAATATGCGGGAGGCTGGCTAGAGCTGAGGAAAATATGAAGTTATAGGTATAGTCGCTGCATTTCATAAAAGAAAAACACAAGTAGGACTGAGTACGGGGGCAACATGTACTGAGTAGGTATCATCGGCCAATCCAAAATAGGAACTAATATACAATAAATAATAGTATGAACTCAACTATAGCACTTCAAAGGTGATAAACAACAAACAACATGAACAAGTATCAACAACATTACACATGAGGACTCATGCCTCCAAATCAAACCATTTTGGGAGTTGAGTTCTTTGAGATTGAGTACCTTCCATTAATTCAACATATTTTTCCTTTAATATTACCGTGTCGGAATGTGAAACTCCGATCCAAGAATGACGTGTCGAAAGGTGACACTTCGATCCAAGAATACCGTGTCGGAACGTGACACTGCGATCTAAAAATACCGTGTCGGAACGTGACACTCCGATCCAAGAATATCATTAATTTATCATTTAATATCACCACTATTCCAATCGTTAAAAATATTTCATTGAGCCTTCTTTATTAAAGGCATCACTTTAATAGAGAGGGTTCAAGATTATAAATTCCACGGTCTCAGGATTTAAGACTAATAAATAAAACAAAACCAAGACACACAACCACACAATCAAGTACATACAAAACTTCACAATATCATTCACAGCATATCAATCACTATTAAGAGTTTACTATCAAATAGCATAAACCATAACATACCTCCACCGTAGAATCGAATTCAAATAGACCACTTCTTCAATGATTTTCCTTCCTCAATGCCTTTGAACCTTTCCAATCTATCACATATGCGTAATTTGTAAGTTAACGAGTCTATAGACACTCATATTATTCTATGTCTATTCTAAACTCAAAACTCGTCTAATTCTATAATCAATTCACTAAAGTTCAAACCTAAGGGTAAATATTTATTCCTTTAATTTAACATAACTTTAATGGAAATTAAATAATTCAATATACATAATATTTCATTATCTATTTCAATATATCAAAATATCGTTTATAATATGATAACTAAAGAAAAATATTAAGAATCTAAAATTACAGGTTACGAAAGCACTAGTAGCATACCATGCATTCAATTCAATTTCTATCTAATTATAAGTATTAATTTTAATACAAACTGATAATTAAATAATAGTATCAATAAACTCCATAGCCTACTGCTTGCAATAACTTTTATGGACACAAATCATATACAAACCGTCATATATCATCCTTATGCTCACTATCCAATTACACACATATATAACCTTCTCTAATAGTTACAACAACCTAACCTCTCCAACTTTATTTGTTCGTATCCTAATTTGTCTCCCCAATATTCTCTAACCCAAAATATTAACAGAACCTCAATTTTTTGTGTGTTCAACCATTCACCGTCTAAAGTTTGCCAATATCCCTTTATTCCCTTCTTCCTCATTTAATTAATATAATGACTAATACATGAATTAAATTATATTTGTACTATACATAATATTCCTTTTTAGCTTTGACTACAGAAAGGAATGTATCTTTGTATGCACACGATAATACACTTATACTAATCCATCATTTTCTAGTGATTTGTTATCATTAATTATCCCCTTAGACTCTCATTTTCTGATTATTCATTTTGCCATAACATGACACTAAGTAGTATATGTAATGGTATAATTAAGCCCCCATCCAACATTCAATATGTGTAGAAAACAAGGCGGCTAGTTGAAGACTTACCTGACGGCACAGCCGCCTCCTCACTCCTCATGTAAGGTTTTTGTTGTTCTCCGCTTCTCTCCTTTTCTTTTTCTCTACAGATTGTTTAATACCTTAATTAATATATTTGACTAATTATATAAAAAAACAAAGTGATAAAAGTCACCCACTATTAATTTTAAAGTTACTTTCTTTAACCACCAATTAAATAATTTATTAAACTATCCCATTAATTTTATAATTTTAGTTATGAACAGTCTAAAATATCCTTTTAAATTATTCAAAAGTGTAATATATAAAATGATCAAATGGATCATTACATTTGATACAAATTTATCCATCGTTTGTCCTCGAAAGATCAAAAGAATGCGAGGGTAAGAAAAGGTAGTTTTCTCAACAATTCCTTCAAAATATTATTACTAAGTTCATATAAAAAGTATCTACATATCCTCTCATACAATGCCCCAAATAGAGTCATCTCAATAATCTAATGATAATTGTTGTGGTATGTGAACTCAACTAACAATAAAGCTATTCCCAAATTGACTCTTCAACTGACCGATTCTTCAACTAGACCTTGGCGCAACCATCAGGACCAATGTTATCTATTATAACTATGATAAAAATCCTTAATGAATATTGGCTAAATTTAGTAGTGAACTTGAAACAACCACCACACACTCATAGTGCACACACCATCATAGATCTTATCAGTATTGTCTTCTCACAACATAACTTTCCACGAGCTTAAGTTATAAAAACTTAATCTTTAGTCACCAGGTACTCATCAAGGGAACCAAACTTATCCAACCCATAGAAGAAAATGATCAAGCAACCACCCATGGAGCGATACACCCAAACACATATAACCTCTTACAACATTGTCAAAGTGTTATATTAGTAGATATTACAAACAAACCTTAACACATTCCATCACACATAGCCAAAACATAATACGATGATGAGATAAATTTTAAGTCTATCGAAAAACTATAAATTTTCATGATAGCACTCCTATATATTCTCACAAGCAAGGTGGTACATGTAGAATTACTCAAATACTATAACTACACCAAGACAACACTAAATATGTCTTATAGAAAATAACCAAGGTGGAATAACTCCAGATACTCCTTCCATAGTGCCCATATCAAACATTTTGATTTATCTGACTCAATTTATATAATTTTCTAGCTACCCACAACCATCAATTTTGTCTATTATGATTGCACGTATATACTTGATTTATCAAACCCAATATCCACTGAAGTCAACACTCTCAATACTAACAAAACATCATAACCACATCAATCATCTACTTTACTCCCAAATCATCATTAGTATCAAAGTATTTTTATCAAATACATATTCAAACTATAGTGTTCTCTCTTTCTATTTAAGCATTTCATGAAAAATACGAGGGGTCTTATTCCTTCACCTTTCTCAAATTCTTCTCATGATGTAAAATTATATATATTTCGACCCTTCAATATATCACATTATTTTTTTTATAGCTCATTTACCGATCTTATCCTTTTACTAATAACCCATGATGTTTTACTTCCGACTCTAAATCAAAACTTTGAGGAATTTCTTTCTTAGATCCTTTAACAATAAAAAAAACTCTACGACTCCAATCATATGTAAGTCCTTTCAAATGTTCGATATTCGATGCAATCAATCATTATTACCTTACAAATTCTTACCTTGAAAAAACATATCACCAAGAATGCATACTTATAATGAAAATTTGAATTGTAAGTCTAACTGTTTAGCACAATGCCCTTATCAATCAACATTAGCTCATACCTTGATGATTTTTAGGAATTCATGTATCTTAACTTATCATTGTTTGCCTCTTCATAGATCTTACCATGTCCTTCGCTAAAATTTCAATAGTATGCACTACTAAACTTAAAACCACAAAAGAACTTATCGTCACACTCGAGTTGTACGTATGTACACTTTTTTCTCAAGTCTTGTGCTCTAGTTTTTAACCAATTTGACGAACCTATAACATATTTATCATAACCAAAACAAATCATATCAAACAAAACATTTGTGTACCCAATTCTCAACCCGTTCGAAAATTCATTTTTAGTCCTTCCAATCAGAGAAAATATTATATCCTCACCTATTTCTAAAGGCTACACATCCCACAAATTTTATCTTGTTTTAATTACGACTCTAGCTTCTTTAAATTCTATTCGTGGTGCACCAACATCTCCTAAAACTTGCCATAGACCCACATTACTCACTAACTTATAGAAAATCACAACCTTAGATACTCGCAAGTCTTTATTACATACAAAATTTATTTAACCAACAAATCCTAATCATATAATTTCATCCCAATTGCAATTTCTCACGATTCGTTTTTCTTACATCATGTTAAGTTAACCCTTTTAATCACTATGAAGTGAACCTTTTCCTCGATCTGACACCTTAAACTTAGGTATACCAATCAAATTAAAGGGACTAACCCAATTTTATATGCACTTTATTGCTAAAATCTTCAATTTACTTCACCCAAGTATACTCACTAGGAGTTTCTTTCCCTATAAGTTTGTCATTCTAGTATATGTCTACCCTTTGAAGCTTGAGATAAAATCACCAGTCCTCATTCAGATGCTTAAAGATACATTTCACAACTTAAATGTATTAATATTGTACCAAAGATCCTCCAATTAAATTTTCTTTATAATAATGCTCAATTCAAACACCCGTAGTAATAAACTAGTTGGTTTCTCAAATGTGAAAGCAACACTGAATCTCATTATTTAAACATGTCATGCCACTAGTAAATCCTTATGTAGTTAGTATTCACACTTGACAATAGATGTATTCGTTTCCACGTAATATTAGTACCATCAAAGGTCGTTAAATTCATTACTAGAACACATCATGTTATCAAGAATATCAAACCCAAATAGCCCATACATTTTTACCCATTTAATAACTGTAAAACATTGTCGAATTTATTCTCTCTCTAGCCCAAGAAATTTGCTTTACTTCTTAGATCAAGTCAATAACAACGGAAATACACCTCAAAACTCTATCCAAGTAAGAATTGATGACCCTTTCTGATATACACTCAACTATGGATAGTAGTAGAGATTTTGACCATAACTGGTGCAATATATACCTCTTGCTATTCCATAACTCATATCTCCTCCTATCCCTCAAGTCTAGGGTATATAATTCTTCATGAATATGCTAGAAAAATGTTGCCTTAAGTTATAGGTAGTTTCTTTACAAATCGCCACTCAACATGAGACTATTACCGCATTTTACGTATCATCAAAACTAGTATGTCACAAACTTAACACTGAGTCTTTCCACTATATTCATTTTATGAAGCAGCTCAAAACAATCAATAATGGAAGCATAAACATATTCAAAATCAATAACCATGAAGATTCAACTTTATGAACTTAAAAACAAATCATGTTGATTACTAGACATTAGAGGTCCTATAGTTGATCGAGAAAATATATTCATTTTCCAGGACATATTCTTCTTCTTCTTTTTTTCCAAGTGTTGCTATTTCAACTTTTAATACTTTAGTACTAACCATATGTTAAATAGAGTGAAGAAGTTCAGATACAAATTTATATCACCTACATACCAATTGGATCCAAGTAATAGCACAAAAGAAAGAAAGAATAGAGTTTTTCGAAAGTCCTATAGCCTCTCGAAGAAAAGTAAAGGCGTCCCCATACCGTTCCTCAAGACTCTACCAGACTTGTCATTGTGTGATGAGACCAACGAACCTAACGCTCCGATATCATGTTTGTCACGATCCCAAACAAGTCGTGAGTGACATCAACACTTAATTACCTAGGTTGACGAACCAAGAAATTCAAATCTCAACATGTACCAATAATTCAACTGCGAATAACAAAATATTGCGGAAGCTCCATAATTTATTAACTATCGTTTCCCAAAACCTGAAAGTCATCACAATAAGGACATCTAATCTCTAATTACTAAGTCTAAGAGTATCAAAGACACCAAAATAAATGAATAAAATGGTATGTGTCTGAAAGTATAGGACATCATGTCATGACCGAAAGAATCCAACACGAGGTTGAATGAATAGCTCGCCCTGGAGCTTGATATGCGGGAGGCTGGCTAGAGCTGAGGAAAATCTGAAGTTTTAGGAACAATAGCTGCATTTCATAAAAGAAAAACAAAGAAAAAAACACAAGTAGCACTCAGTACGGGGACAACATGTACTAAGTAGATATAATCGGTCAACCCAAAATAGGAACTAATATACAATAAATAATAGTATGAACTCAACTATAGCACTTAACTGGTGATAAACAACAAACAACATGAACAAGTATCAACAACATTAAAGTAAGCTCGTAATAAGTCAATGATATCAAGATCATGCATGAGGACTCATGCCTCCAAATCAAACCATTTTGGGAGTTGAGTTCCTTGGGATTGAGTACCTTCCATTAATTCAACATGTTTTTACTTTAATATTACCGTGTCGTAATGTGACACTCCGATCCAAGAATAACGTGTCAGAACGTGAAACTCATATTCAAGAATACCGTGTCGGAACGTGACACTCCGATCCAAAAATATCGTGTCAGAATAAGACACTCCGATCCAAGAATATCATTAACTTATCATTTAATATCACCACTATTCCATTCGTTAATAATATTTCATTGAGCCTTCTTTATTTAAGGCATCTCTTCAGTAGACAGGGTTCAAGATTATAAATTTCACGGTCTAAAGATTTAAGACCAATAAAAAAAACACAACCAAGCCACACAACCACACAATCAAGTACATAGAAAACTTCATTATATCATTAGCTGCACATCAATCACTACTAAGAGTTTACTATCAAATAGCATAAACCATAACCTACCTCCACCGGAGAATCGAATTCAAGTAGACCACTTCTTCGATTATTTTCCTTCCTCAATGCCTTTGAACCTTTCCAATCTATCACATATGCGTAATTTGTAAGTTAACTAGTCTATGGACACTCATATTATTCTATGTCTATTCTAAACTCAAAACTCGCCTAATTCTATAATCAATTCACTAAAGTTCAAACCTAAGGGTAAATCTTTATTCCTCTAATTTAACATAACTTTAATGAAATTTAAATAATTCAATATACGTAATATTTCATTATATATTTCAATATATCTAAATATCATTTATAATATGATAACTAAAGAAAAATATTAAGAATCTAAAATTACAGGTTACGAAAGCACTAGTAGCATACCATGCATTCGATTCAATTTCTATCTAATTATAAGTATTATTTTTAATGCAAATTGATGATTAAATAATAATATCAATAAACTCCATACCCTACTGCTTGCAATAACTTTTATGGACACAAATCACATACAAACCGTCATATATCATGCTTGTACTCACTATCCAATTACACACACATATAACCTTCTTTAATAGTTAAAACAACCTAACCTCTCCAACTTTATTTGTTAGGATCCTAATTTATCTCCCCAATATTCTCTTACCCAAAATATTAACAGAACCTCAATTTTTTTGTGTGTTCAACCATTCACCGTGTAAAGTTTGTCCATATCCCTTTTTTCCCTTATTCCTCATTTAATTGATATATTATATGACTAATACATGAATTAAATTATGTTGGTACTATACATAATATTGCCTTTTAGCTTTGACTACAGAAAGGAATGAATCTTTGTATGCACACGATAATACCCTTATATTAATCCATTATTTTCTAGTGATTTGTTATCATTAATTATCCCCTAAGACTTTCATTTTCTTATTATTCATTTTGCCATAACAGCACACTAAGTAGTATATGTAATGGTATAATTACGACCCCACCCAACATTCAATATGTGTAGAAAACAAGGCGGCTAGTTGAAGACTTACCTGACGGCACAACCACCTCCTCACGCCTCATGTAAGGTTTTTGTTGTTCTCCGCTTCTCTCCTTTTCCTTTTCTCTACAGATTGTTTAATACCCTAATAAATATATCTGACTAATTATATAAAAAAATGATAAAAGTCACCCACTATTAATTTTAAAGTTACTTTATTTAATCACCAACTAAATAATTTGTTAAACTACCCCATTAATTTTATAATTGTATTTATGAATGGTCCAAAATATCCATTTAAATTATATCAAAAGTGTATTTTGTGAATTAAAAAGCTCTAATATATAAAATGATCAAATGGATCGTTACAATGGAGCTCTCCCTTGAACTTGAAATTAGATATCTTTACACATAGGTCTCGATATAACCGCTGAAAGATGTTGTTTACTCAACATGAAAAAAACATGTTAACTGCCGGCACACAAACCATAGAGTACTAGTGGGATAACATGGCCTTACCTACGAATGTAAATGGTCACTACAATATAGTAACATAGAACAATGTCTAACATAAGAACTATTATAAACCACATAGACTCTGAGTCATATATCATGAAAGAATAATATTTGGTCCAAATAATATATAACTACATATCTCACATGATCATACTGCAAACATCGGGTTCTCTCAAGGAACTAAAAATCACATACATGAAACTCTCACGGAACCCAAACTCTAGTTGTTAGTGTGTGGAGCATACATAGTTAGTTTACCAATATAGTACCTGCGTCATTCATTGTAGTGTACCAGCATAGTACCAAGGCCAATTAGTAATAACAAACATTCATCAACAACCACATAGCATAATGAACAAGACCACTTCAAAATCACATGTTCATTACATAATATTACCTATATGATGTCATCAAATGTCTCCCTACCATAAATAGAAAAAAATGATACTACAAAATAGTTGACATGCATTCATACATAGTTGAAAATAATGTCACGAATCAAAAAATATGTTTGATGGCATTTTTTTATCCCACCAACACAATACAACCTAAAACACAAAGTTAATGATAAAAAGGGAAGTAAATAAAGAATAAAGTATATCACCATAATATTATATAGAATCATAAAAAAAAACTTAAATAGACTATACATACATAGGGGGCAGAGACCGTGAATAGGACCACAACCCGTCAAACCTCATTGTGGATCACACCCAACAAGATTGAGGGCCATGAACCCTACAAGGCTCATTGTAGGGTTTGTTTTGATTTATTTCCTTTTATAGGGTTCTTTGTAATTCTATAAGTACCTTGTATATTCATGAATATACTGATAACTTCTTCCGCTAGATTACATATGGCATTCCCTTGTTTTCTTTATCATTGGAGCTAGGATGACATGCATGGCGATTTTGGTTTTGGGGATAAAAACGACGGAGGATTGTCTCTTTTGGATTGTGCAATGCTTTTGTGTTGGTGATATCTAACACAAGGTTTTAGAAGGAGGACGTTTCATAGTATGGTGACAAGGACTCAAATCAATTACCTTCTCCTTTGGAAGAGATATAGAACATGTAAGAACTCTTAAGTTATCCCGAGTGAATATCTTACTACCCAACATATGCTCTAGGTAATGGATCTAGAGATTAAAAGTAAGAAGTGGAGGACGAGGGCTTTATATGACCCTTGAGTGTTGAATTATTGATTTCCCTGCTTAATTTTAGGAGTAATTGATAATGTATTGATTATGCAATATTTTTTTCCTTATTTTGCGGTAGGACTTATTTTATAAGAACACGTTCTCATGGGATGTAAATTCATACAGAAATACAAGAAGCCTTTTCTTCTTTGTAGAAATCTTCAAAAGAAAAGAAGAAAGATTCCATGATGTTGTCTAAATGGAATAACTTTGTAAATAAAATATATACACGTCTTCTGATTGTCATAATACATTCTCTGCTTCTGATCACTAGTATCTTCTTCTTAATAGGAGGTTGGTGGAGTGGTGTCCCTGCTCTTTCTTACAACAAGTATGCTATAAACAGCCCCCCTTCTATATAATATTAAATTTATTTTTTCATGTGAGTTCCATATTTTGACTATAAATAATAAACTAATATCTTCTACAGAGAATTCTTATCAAATGTTGAGGAGAAATTTGCCAAAGATACAGATCTTATTGTGGCATGCCAGAAGGGATTGAGGTGAATTTATCTGTCTATTAGCTACATTTCAGATTCTCTTCTATGAAGTAAAATTCTGCACTCCAGTGGCTGAATACAAGTAATTACGGAACATTCCAGGTGATGTCTATCAGTACACTTCTGTTGCAAAGGAAGTGGAGGTTCATGCATCTCCATGGTGATCCAAGATTAGCACTCAAACTAAATTATGAGAATCTAGATTTTTCAATGTTGTTGAACATGAATATTCATTGAGCAATTATCTGATACATTAGGAATAATAAATAAAATGGAAACAAGATAAAATCTTATATCATACGACTTTTGGCATCACCGAAAGGATCAAAACCACATTAGTAGTCTGACAATTTTTCTGTGTAGCATGACACTTGACTGTTTTCTTGCATATTAGTAGGAACAGTAGGAGAATTTTAATATATCTAGATGGCTGAGTATCACTTTCTGAGGTAGTAAGCATCTCATGCTCTTAGTAGGTCCATGGTCAGAGAGATTAGGCACTTAAAGGTTCTTATGCTCATAATGAACCTGCTGATTTTCTTTCCTAACTACTTATGCGGAGCCCTTTTTATCAGGCAGGTCCATTGCGACTTGTCAAGTTCTACACAATGCTGGTTACAACAACATTTTCTGGGTTCAAGGTGGTCTAGAAGCTGCTGAAGAGGAGGTTCAAACACATCTTATTTTTTCTGTTTTGCTTTTAATAAATATGCATCTTTCCAAAATACAAGTTCATAGAGACGTTTAAATACAATTTGGATTAGGATCTTGAAAGAGAAGGACCTCAACCATTCATGTTCGCAGGAATTGGTGGGCTTTCAGAGTTCCTTGGGTAAGTGCTTTTTGATTCTGCCTGTACATCCAGACACCTTCATATTTTATAATGACTTTCTACTTCTGATGTCTACAATTTTGATGTAAAACAGCTGTATTTCCTCTTTACAGTTTTTGAAACATATGCATCTTATGAAAGTAGACCAGTTTAATCACATATGATGTGTTGATTGAGTTAACAGATTTAGTTATAATTTGCTCCACCATTGAGCTGACAGATTTGATAATAATCTGATCCACAAATAAAGCTGGCAGATTTGTGTAAATATAGTATTAGAATATATTATTCTAGGAAAATAATTTAGATGAAATCCCTTGATTCAAGAATTTCCTAAGAATTAGGGATTGTTTAGTTTAATTAATCTTTACTTTGTTCTCCTACAAATACTGTACAAATATTATGAATAAAATATACATTTGCAGTATCTAAACTTTCATGGTATCAGAGCGGGATGAAATAACCTAATATTATATGGATAAAACAACCTTTCAAGAAGAGCGCCTTTCTGAAACATCAACAGAAGACAAAAACTCTTCTCTAGAAGCTACTGCAGAAAATCTAATGACACTAGGAGGCAATACTTCTCACATGCCCTTCCAGTTAACTTCTCATCGATTAAATGGGAAGAACTATCTGGAACGTACACAATCCGTAAAGCTTGTAATCGATAGGCATGGAAAGCTGGGAAATCTGATTGGAGAAATGAAAAAGCCGGAAGTTGGAGATCCAAAGATGAACTCCTGGAGATTAGAGAATTCACTCGTGATTGCTTGGTTAATAAATTCCATGGAACCAGTCATAGGTAAATCTTATATCTTTTTACCCATGCCTAAAGATGTGTGGGAAGCCGTTATGGACATATTCTGATGTAGAAGATGCCTCACAAACTTTTGAGTTAAAAATTAAACTATGGCAAGCTAAGCAGGATGAGAATGTAGTACTACATATTATAATGAAATGGTGTCCTTGTGGCAGGAGTTAGACCAGTGTTACAATGATGAATGGGAGTGTTGTGTGGATAGTGTAAAAGCAAAAAAAAGGGAAGAAAGTGAGAGTTTACCTTTTTTTAGCAGGATTAAATCGAGAGTTTGCCGAGGTCAGGTCGCGAATCCTAGGAAAAAATCCTCTGCCCTCTCTTCGTAAAACCTTTTCTGAAGTTGGGAGAGAGGAAACTAGGAGGAAAGTTGTGTTAAAACCTAATTTAAATGTTGAATTTTTCAGCTCTTGTAACAGTGAAGAATGGAGAGAACAAAAACAAAAATCCACGGTGTGATCATTGCAAAAATATTGGCATACCAGTGAAACGTGTTGGGAGATTCATGGGAAACCAGTAAACTGGAAGAAAAAGGGAGTTGATAATCGTGGCTTTCAATTTCAAAACGCGCAGGCCCTCCAAACAACTAATTTTGATCAAGGGCATCTACCTTCTCCAGAAACGTCTCCATTTACAAGGGAACAATTGGAAATTCTGCACAAACTCCTTCAATCTCCACAATATCTTCCTAATGCAACAAATTCTTATAATCTTTCCTGTTCTTTAGCTGAAATAGGCACTGTATCATCTGCTTTTCTTAGTGTCAATTCCAACCAAATAGATTCTTGTATCATAGATTCTGGAGCTAGTGACCACATATGACTAGAAGTTCCCGTTTTTTCTCTACTTACACTCCTTGTGCAGGGAATAATAAAATCAGGATAGCTAATGATTCCTTCTTTGTGATTGCTGGAAAAGGAACTACTAAACTATCACCATCTCTTACACTTCATAATACTCTTCGTGTGAATTTCTAGAAAAGGTCTCGGGGAAGATGATTGGCACTGCTAGAGAATCAGGAGATCTTTATTTTCTTGACAACGGGAACAACTCACTACAACTGAATCCTATTTGTTTGAACTCTACTTTTGTTTTTAATTGTCACACCCGAATTCAGGTATCCGAATGCAATCGGCGTCGTTAACCTCCCAGAGGTCGCAGACAAGCCTCTTCTTAGCTTTCATCATATTCAAATAGTTTAATTTGTGGAAAATTTAAAACTTCAAAAACATAATGAAGTATACATAGACTTCATATATTTTCTATATAGATTAATATTCTACTAAGCTCAAATCAAAACAACCATCTACAATTGATGAATTAATTCAAATCAAAAGATTAATATATAATGTAATAGTTTGTCAAAACGGCCTTAGTACAAAACTTCGAAATAAACGTCTGAAAAGAAACGCTAGGGACAAAATTCACTAGCTATGTCTAAAGTACTAAGCTAGATAGATAAGTGTAGCATCCTCTAACATCAAGAGGACCTACCAAAGTTTGGAGATCGACAATCCAAACAGCTTCGATGAATCTTTAACCTTGTCTCTGACCTGCACCTATAAAGATAACAATAGTATAGGGTTAGTACACATTTTTACTAAGTATGGGTGTATGCACACATACACATAAGGACTATGCATGATCAAGGAAAATTCTTCCTATAACAACATGCCATTTTTGGAAAGTGACATCACTAGACTTTCCTAATTCGTTATTTGTGAATTGTGGTATAAATATGACGTATTTTAATGCATTTAAAGCACACAACTCATTTTCTATATGAATAAAAGACCTTAGAATCATCAACATAATTTTAGAACAACTCGAGCGAAATTTTTTAAATTTAATGCCCCAAACCCGAAAGCCCCCTTTTGATACTTAGTTTTTTTTCCAGTCTTTTTCTTCTTCTTGTTATGTAGTTCAATGATCTCCTTTGATCCTATGCTTTACATACAATTACAATGATTCATTGTAGTCCCATACCTAAAATGAATCAAGTAAGTAATCCAAAGACTTAGGAAATGATTTGGCTATCCTTACAACAAGTTATTCTTTTCATTCTAGATTCGTTGGGCAGGAACACTTTATAAGCCAATCTTTATTGGCTACGCCACTTACTTCATCATTTTTCATATTAGGGAGATCATGGAGCATTGATTATCCATTACATTTTACTCCCCTTTATTGGCATAATATAAGAAGTCATTATAAGCCATTTTTATTTGGCTATGCCCATTTTCATGATAAAAGAAATCATTATTGGCTTTGCCCATTATTTGTTGAAAACTTCATTCTTATCAAACACTAACGATTGATATTCTTAGCCTCTTACTTTCTTAGCTCACTTTGAACATACATCTCTTCTTTTTTCTTTCTTGCTTTCTTAAGGAAATTTTAGAATTAAGATCATGTGAGCTAACATGAAATCTAGTGTCTGCCCCACACCGAAAAGGGGTGATGCACCAATCCAAGTGAATCTAGATCATGCGAGCTAATATGCAATCCAGTGCCTGCCCCAAAAAGGGGTGGTTCACTGGCTAAAGTGAAACCAAGTCAAGTGTTCTCCACACACTGGAAAGAGGTGGTTCACGGCTAAAGTTAACCGAATACTTTCTTTAAGCATTTAACCGACATAGATCATATGAGCTAAACATGAAATCCGGTTTCTTCCCCACTCCGAAAAGAAGTGGAATAACCGGCCAAAGTGAAATCATACCTAGCTTGCTTAGGTGGAATCCACTGGCTAGTTCCTATGCTTGCAACATAGTTCGAAGACTAAGAGACATACGGAGACTACTTATCCACCTTGGTGGTAGCCTCATCTCATGAGACTTACATGTGCTGGTACAAGCTCATTGCTAGTCTAGCGATGCTTTGCTCAACTTTTTTCTTTACATCTTTTTGAGTTGACTCAAACATTATGGAAGCTTGTTTCTAGTTATGAGTTTTACTTAACTCTTTGGATAATCGAATCTCCCTTTCTTTACTTGATGAAATGTTATTTTTAACCTTACATTATAATCTTGGTGTTAATGAGACTTGTCTCGCGATTATTAACACCATCTTTTGTGAGTATCTTTAACATAGTTGTCTTAGGTGTAAGTGAGACTTGTCTCACTCCCTTTGACACCCCATTCTGGTCACTCTCATAATTTTAAGACTTTTAATTATGTTATTACTCACCTTAACTCGTTTCATGTCATTTTGTAGCTTTATACCATTCTTTATAAAGCTTAAGAACTTTGTTCAATGTGGTTACTAGGTTCATAGTTCATTTGGAAAGGGTATGTTGAGACTTCTCCCAATAATTGGCATAACCTTGGTTATGAATTCAAAAGTTACCTTAGTCATATTTATTTGGGTGAACATTAGCCATTAGCCATTCTTTCCATCATTCTTTGAAAGCAATATTGTAAGCCAATTTCATTCAACTTTTTGGGCAAGACATTGTTAGCATTTTATTGGCATAAACCAAAATTTCACTTGAACAACATTCATTATGTTATCACTAATCACATCAATTAATTTCATGAATGTAATATAGTGATTCCCCAACATGAACCAGGCGAAAACTAAACATT
This sequence comes from Solanum lycopersicum, assembly GCF_036512215.1. NCBI lineage: Eukaryota > Viridiplantae > Streptophyta > Magnoliopsida > Solanales > Solanaceae > Solanum > Solanum lycopersicum. Next base: position 62,332,879 of record NC_090800.1, on the reverse strand, counting down.
TTAATAGTAACTAAATTCCATAACGATTCGTCGTAACTCATATTCTCGAAACACAAGTAAACATTATATCATTCCTGAATTCGAGTAACTAACACTCAAATCATTTGAATCCAATCTATAGACCCCCGGTCATTAACAAATCAAGAACTTATAAAATCAGTTAGCACCACATACCAACATGTTCAAGATTACAAATATATACTTAAAGAATTGAAAAAAAGGGTAACTAGGGAGATGGATGTTCAACAATATCATTGGGGAACAACCCTAGTTTCGAAGTTCATGAATTCAAACGTTTGAAAAGTCGCTTGGAGAATGAATTCCATGAGAGAAAACTCATACCTTATGTAATATTAAATCTACGAAGATCATCTTGCACGAAACATTGAAGAAAACCTTGAAATCGTATAAGAGAAACCGAGAGAAACTTTTCTGCTTTTCTTTCGTTCGTTTACTGTTTTGCTTCATGAGTTTCTTAGTGTTTGAACTTGGGTCTAAGTCTTAGGAAATGATCTTGACTCATTCAACTTAGGCTATTTAAGTAAATTAAATAAATAAATTAACTAATTACTAAAAACCCCTCCTAGATTGATCAAAAATAGGAAAACATAACACTTAGTCAAATCTGAATTTTTTCTTAAGAATTTCGGCCTTTCTTTTGAATTTTTCCTTAATTAATTAATTGTTTAATTCAATTAATTAAGGGACCTAGGGTAATTACCAAAGTACCCCTAAGTCATTGGAACCATTACTAACCCTTTTCGACCATCATAGGTTAAGTACTAGGATGTTTCTTGAGTTATACTAGGTTAGGGTAAGGATTTCGGTTTGACCATTTAATTTAATTAATTTAATTGCTAATTGAATTAATTTGGTGATCTAGGATAATTACTAAAGTACCCTTAAGTCGTTAGAACCATAACTTACCCTTTGGACCATCCTAGGTTAGGTATTAGGTTGTCTCTTTAAGGAGTTACTAGATTAGTGTCACCCAGTTAAGTCTTAGGTTTTCGGGTGTAATTGATAATTTATTTTTGTTTGTCCTAGGTTATATAGCTAGTTAGGTTAGTTAGTTAGAGTCTAGAGTTAGTTAGAGAGCTAGGCCCCACATGGTGGAACCCTTGTGCACGCTTGCCCCCTAACTACCTAATCGAATTCAGCTAGGGTGGTCATCTCCTTGGCCGTTTATTATTGTCCCAAGGATCCTTACTATGACCTTCGGCACTGCTTAATCTACATGATCATTTTAAGTGGTCATGTGCTATGATACCTAGGCTTGACACTTGAATGCCTCGTATCTAATGTGTTGAATTGCGAATAAATGTTGTTAGCTTAGGGTCTTCATTGCAGGTACATTTCTTAAACAAGATCATTAATACTTAGAAAAATTGGCTAACACCCTTTAAGTCAATATTTTCTAATATGCCCAATATTTCGCTTATTTGGGTATTCTATAGAAATTGGCTAATACCCCTTAGCCAATTTTTTATACTATGCCAAATATTTCTCAATATTGGGCATTGGAATGCCTATGTATCCCAATACGCATTCTTAAAGACCTATTTGGCTCTTTACTAGACTTGTAATTTTTCGGAATGTTACATGAATAATGGCATGCTTTGGCACTATAGGCTGTTACCTCAGTTATTTAGAAATAAAAATCAATCCTTATTCCAATGTGAATTTTGTGAAATGGCTAAGCATCACAGATTATCTTTTCCTTCTCAAAAATATCTGGCTTCAAAACCTTTTACTATGATTCATAGTGATGTTCGGGGACCATTTAGAATTTCAACAATGTTTGGGAAACGGTGGTTTGTAACTTTTATTAACGATCATACTAGATTGAGTTGGGTTTTTTTATTGAAGGACAAATTTGAGGTTCAAAAAAATGTATTTGAGATTTTCTATGTCATGGTGGAAACACTGTTCAATGAGAAAATCAAGATTTTTCGGAGTGACAATGGCCGTGAATTTTTTAATGAACAATTAGTATGTTTTTTTAGAAAAACTGCGGTAGTACACCAAAGCTCTTGTACGGATACACCTCAACAAAATGGTATTGCCAAAAGAAAAAATAGACACCTTTTAGAGGTAACAAGAGCTTTAATGTTTACTACAAAAGTTCCTCAACACCTTTGGGGAGAGACTCTCTTGACTGCTACTTACCTTATTAATAGGATGCCATCTCGTCCTCATGAATTTAAGACACATTTTCAGGGGAAGTTTTCCTAGTTCTAGGTAAACTACAGATCTGCCTCAAACAATTTTTGGTTGTACAACATTTGTTCATGTTCATAATCGTAGTAAACTTGAACTGCGGGCTAAGAAGTGTATTTTTGTAGGATATGCCCTAATTCAAAAGGGATATAAGTGTTATGATCCACATGCTAGTAAGATAATTGTCACAATGGACCTAACTTTCTTTGAGTCGCAACTCTATTTTACTACTCATCTTCAAGGGGAGTATCATGTAGGTGAAGATTCATTTTTTGGTGATATTGAGGAAACTAGTTATCAAGAAAATGATGAGCCTAATATTACAATAAATACTGATGTGATAGATGTAGGAGAAGATATAGATAAGTGTGATCATAGAGATGATAAGGACCAAAGTGACATGAATGATAAAAACTCAGAAATTGAACCTGAACTGTAGTGCCTTCAAATGACAAAAATAAAATTGGAAATAGAGAACAAAAAGCAGAAATTTAAGTGTATTCGAGAAGGAACTGAACTCAAGAAAAAAGGGCCGAAGATTCTCAACACTGCTAAAAATCAGTCCCATAAGACCTTACTGTAATTCAAGGTACTCTTCCAACTGATTCTACTTCTAATTGTTTAGATCTAGATCTGCCTATTATTGAGAAACGCAAAGGTGTTAGAAATACTTCTAAATATCCTATTTTTATGTTTGTGTCCTATGAAAAGTTGTCTCCTGGTTATTCAGCCTTTACTTCACAACTTTCTAGTGTGGAGATTCCAACAAATATGCAAGATGCTCTACAAGTTCCCGAGTGGAAGGAGGCTATTTTGGGGAAATTGCGAGCTCTTGAAAAAAAAGACATGGGAGTTAGTGGATTCACCCGAGGGAAAAAAACCAGTGGGTTGTAAATGGGTGTTCACCCCCAATTCAAATCAGACGGATCCTCGGAAAGATATAAGGCCCACCTAGTAGATAAGGGATTCACACAGAGATATGACATTGACTATCTCAAGACGTTTTCTCCAGTAGCTAAGCTAAACTCGATAAGAGTTCTATTGACAATTGCAATAAATCTAGACTGGTCTCTTTAGTAGTTGGATGTGAAGAATGCTTTCTTGAATGGACTGGTTCATCTATTGATAGGAGGTTTACATCTGGATATTGTACATTTGTTTGGGGAAATTTAGTGACATGGAGAAGTAAGAAGCAAAATGTGGTGGCTCGAAGTAGTGCTGAAGCTGAGTATCGATCCATGGCACATGAAATTTGTGAAATATTGTGGATCAAGAGATTTTGGAAGAACTACGAAGACCTGTGAGTTCTCCAATGAAGCTGTATTGTGACAATAAGGCTGCCATAAGCATTGGTCATAATCCAGTTCAACATGATAGAACAAAGCATGTGGAAGTGGACATACACGTCATTAAATAGAAGATTGAAGATGGAAGTGTGTGCATTCCTTTTGTTCCAACAACTGAACAAGTTGCAAATATTTTCACAAAAGCTCTTTATAGAACTACTTTTGAGTCCTTTGTGATAACGTTTTACTCCTGTATATATATTGATTAAATTGCTATTGTTGGCAGATGAAATACAAGTAGGATATGAGACTTTTCATTTATATAAGTTAATATTTTAATGCATTAATAGTTTGGCAAAATTAAGGTGAAATTGATGTATGTTAGTTAAAATGGGTTGTGAGTCATTTTTGAAAATTAATGAGAACAATGGGTGCTAAATTAATAGGAATTGTGGACCAATGATTGGTCATAATGAGCAAATCATTGGTTGGAACAAAGGATGCCGAGGAAAGGTAAATAAAAAAATAACTTTAAGTTCCACACTACTGTCCCTAAGGCAGCCAGTTAAAGTTTTATATTTTTGGTTATTATATTATGATTCAAGTATTAATATATCGGTGTATGTAATTCAATATTAGATGTATGGTATTTTTGTGAATATCATTCTAATTATGATATTATAAATAAATTGGGATTTAACCCTAGACTTGAAACTTGAAAAATATGATAGTTGAAATGTTATTTGGCACCAAGAATTATGAACTTGATTATAAATTTGGGTAGGTTTTTAGGCGAATGCTAGATACATTGTAATGTGAGTGTTGCTAGTTTCGAAATCTTATTATGAATATATACTTATTAGATTGCATTAATTTAAAAGTTCAACGAAAAAGGGAAGGCTCAAGTCTCTAGTGAATTGCGAATGAATTGAGGCAAGTGAATTTCTAAACTCTTGTTAAGTGTATGGAATGCATGTATTTCCTTGTGGTATATGTTTGGGAGTAATGGGAATCGGTGATGGGTTGATTTGTCCAAATTGATTAATTCTAATGATGAAAAAGGGGTAACAAAAGTCAATGTGATTAATTATTTATGTGTGATGTGTTGAGAAAGGTTTGAAATCTTGTTGAATCATTGTTGATGTGTTATCATGTTTGTGTTGTTGTGAATTGTGCAATGTTATGAAAATGGTCATATCTTCATTATCAGTGTGAACATGTCATTTGCATTATCATGAAACATGGTTGTGACAAATTTTATGTGCATTGAGAAAGAATGAGAACTTAAAGAGGATGCACCATTTCGAGGGACGTATTGCGCAGATCGATGGATACTATGTATATAGGGACGTATCGCACGCCGTGATGGTTAATATTATCGAGGGTCGTGTCATGCGCTGCGAAAGATGCATAGACAGACATGTCTCCCCATGGGTCCCGGACTAGGGGACAACGGGTGTGTATCACTAGGTCAGACATGCATCATTGTACTTGACATTGCATTCCATTGCATTGCACATACTTATCATTAGTGAACTTGATATTATGCTTTGCTGATCTTGTGATTGCCTTTTTGCAAAACTTGTGATTGTTGAATATTGTGCTTGTTATTGAGGATATATAATTTGTTGAAGTCTTGTTGTTGAGAATATGTAATTTCTTGAAGTGTTGTTATTTAGGATATGTAAATTGTTGAAGTGTTGCTATTGAGGATATCTAATTTGTTTAAGTTTTGTTGTTGAGCATATGTAATTTGATAAAGTGTTGTGGCGGAGGATATGTAAATTATCTAAGTGTTGTTATCGAGTTACGTGCTATGTAAACTATGATTTGTTAGGTTTGGTTGATGTTTATGCAGGTTGTAGTTGTGGAGGTTCGGTTGGGGGTGGTAGCAGTACCCGTATTTCATCCCTGTAGCTTGTGTTTAGGGATTTACTTGCAGAGTACCGTGTGGTTTTGGTACTCACCCCTTGCTTCAATAATCTTTTTAGGTTACTAGCCCTGACTTTTATGATATATACTCTTCTTTTCCGGGGCTTCCTAGAGATTCGTGAGGTAGGTGTTGGTCATCTATGCATCCCTCCTTACTCCTGTTTATGATTTTATTCTAATCGAGAAACAATATTTTTCATATGTGACTTATATTTTCTTTTGATTCAATTGTAATACTATAGAGACTTGTACACATGACAACCATGTTTTGGGGTATAATGTAAGTTGATAGCAAATTTTCTGCATTTTACTGTAATAGTTGAATTTTTTAGGCTTACTTGTCTTGGTGAAATAAGACGAGTGTCATCACCTCTATTTTTGGTTCATGACAGTTTTTATCTATTCAAAATATCGACTACTTTTAGATTTTGCGTTGTACATGGTTTAATTAGTTATTTTTTATATGCATATTATATGTCAGACTGAAGATTAGCTTGGCGTCGCTCATAATCATAGGTTTCGTGTTACGTCTAAGGTGTAGCCGTGGGAAATGAGAACTTCGTACGAGAGAATTAGATTCAATAGTCTTAGAGTGTATAAGTGTTGCACTAAGCACAACTTCTTGCATGGATGTGTCTAAAAAAAATTCTCTTAATCTGTTATTGCTATCCTACGTAAAGTGTGATTATTCTCAATTGTAATCCATTATTATGCATTTTAGATCATGCCTCCTTGTAGAGCTAATACATGAAATACTAACACAATTCCTTCTGTACCGAACCATGAAGTTACAAATGCAAAATTCTAGAATGTGACTTAGCTTTTGTCTCAAACGTAGCCAACTAGAAAAATCAACAGATGTCAAATCGGCAAGCCCGCTGGTTTATCAGCTGCAACCAGATTTTGAGACTTTGTGCTTATGAATCCTCCTGAATTTCTAGGGTCGCATATAGGTGATGAACAGCCACATAATTACAAGGATGAGGTAAAGAAGATTCATAAGTAATGTAAGTGAAAGGTACTTATAGCGTGGAGTTTGCATCCTACCATATTATGCATGTGACTCATATCTAGTTCACATAGTGGAAAGACAACATGGGTGGGCATGTAGCTAGTGCGACATACGACTACCTTTCTGGATCTTTTCTTGGTATGTTCTTCTTAAGAGTGTTGAGGGAGGCTAAGACCTAATTATTCATAAACATGAAGAAGGATTTTATGTAAATCCAATTATACAAGCTGAACTTCACCCAGCTCTCCAGTTATGCTCCACATATGGTTGCTAATTTAAGAGCACAAATGAGCAAGTTATTGTTTGAAGTATCCAATCGAGTGAAGATTTGCACGAATGACATATTATTTGATGGGGTTGTGTAAAGTTAGCTACCCTTGTAAAGTGAATAATACTTGTGTGGTATATATATCTCTAATGATTCGATAATTCGAAGTGGAATAATTAAAAGAATTGCTAGATAATGAATATTGTAATTTGGAAACCATAATTAGTAAAGTTATCACAACATGAATGGGTTGCTTAGGAAATGATGAGAATAATGATGCACTAATAAAGGTCAGAATTTTACAACAATGGTATTAATGCTTACTTGGTTAGAGTTATGGAGTGTGTTACTTTTGATATGGACCTGACCTACGAAACAATACATATAGCTTGAGCTAGATACGGAACTAATTTTGTAATATTTTACAGCTATTTGATGGGTAGAATTGTGTGACCTATTTGGATATGATCTCCTCGGTAGGTATGAGTGTTCTAGTGGTGTATGTAATAGACTTTCACGATATGACACTAGTGGTATATGAAAACGGATATGTTGATTGTTAAGCGTGAATACCAACTATTAAAAGCGTAATAGAATGTATCAAATGTTCATATAATAAAATTTGGTGTTGAATTAATATTTGAGAAATCAACTAGCTTGTTAGTATGGATGGATGGTGTATTATTCATAAGGAAGATTTTAGTGGTGGATCTTTGGTATGATATTGATGTGTTCAGAATGTAAAATGTATTTTGAGAATTTTAAATGAGTTTTGATTTCACCGTAAGCTCCATGCAAGTGGATCGACATTAGGATGATAATCTTATAAGTAAAGAAAGTCTAAACGAGTATACTTGTGTGCATGTAATTAAGAATTTTACCCAAAAAAAAGTGCATATAAATAAACATTGAGTGTGTCCTTTCGATGGTTGACGTAGTTGAGTTTGAGGTGTCATTTTGATGTCAATATTGACTTCATGGTGATGACAAGATCTAACTAAACGTGCCAGCAATAAGGATTTGTGATAGATTGTGATTGAGACTCAACTAAATTATCAAGATTGTTGGTTAAATGAATTTTTGTGTTACAATGACGACTTAAGAGTATTTAAGGTCGTAGTATGATACTATTTGTTAAGTAACTTGATTGCATGGAAAGTTATAGAAGGTGTTGAGACACTGTTTGAATAAAACTAAAAAGATCTAATGTCATAAATGGAAAGAATCAGTATAAAGTAGCTTAGTCTTTAGAAAGAGGTGATCAAGAACAAAATTGACTTTGAGTTAACAAAAGATGTACCTTCAAAAAAGATAATTGAGTTTAAAGATGTGTGGTGTCTCCCATTTTTCTCTACTTATGATAATAGTGACACGGGTTCATCATATTGGTTAAAAACTATTGGATAAAATTTTAGAAAGGAGTGTACAATCGTTCAACTTGAGTGTGATGATAAATTATTTTATGATTTTGAGTTTGATAATGATTATGGTTTGATTTTTAGCAACGGATATGATAAGGTTGATGGAGAGTCAATAAATGACAAGATAAGGTACATGTATTCACAAAAATCTTCAAGGATTGAGCTAATGTTGATAGATAAAGAAATTGGGTTGTACAATTGGATTCAAAATTCAAATTTTTCATGGTGAGTTTTAGGTTTTTGATAGTGTGTTTTTTCATATATGAATTGATAACATATATGGTGAATTGTGCATTATGAGTGTGTGGTGATTGGTAAAAGTTCACTTATGATTGTAGCCGGTTTCAATACATAATATTATATTGATTATGTGAAAATATATTCATCACAATGATTGTGTTAAGGTCCAATGGGTTTCCATTGAAATTGGATTTATAAATTAGTTTGTGGCTTGGTAATTACTCCTAAATAGATTTGCCAAAGTTTGATTAGAAAGTGTGGTTCTTAGTAGTTGATCTTGATGGAATGATCTTAAGGAGGAACTCACTTAAGGAGAGGAACAACCAACTGGAAGATCATACCTTAAGCTTTTGGTAACGTCAATTATTCTTCCTTCTTTTATTCTTATGTTCGAGGACGAACATGAGTTTTAGTGGTGGATAATGTAATGACCCGAAAGGTCATTTTTGAACATTTTGAATATTCATTTAACTAGAGTGAACTAATTGATGATTAATTATTAAATAACTAATTTTAGTAAATGATAATGGGTTAAGTTTATAATTAGTTTAATACAATTTAATCATATTGGAAAATAATTATTAGGATTGAGAATAATTGGGTCATAATTTGGGGGGGGGGGGAGAAGGAAAAAAAAGAAGGGAATATCTAATGGTGGGCCAATGATTGGCCATAATGATCCAATCATTGGTTGGAATAAAGACTCAAAGTCTCTAGTGAATTGCGAATGAATTGAGGCAAGTGAATTTCTAAATAAGTGTATGGAATGCATGTATTTCCTTGTGGTATATGTTTTGGAGTAATGGGAATCGGTGATGGGTTGATTTGTCCACATTGATTAATTCTAATGATGAAAAAGGGGTAACAAAAGCCAATGTGATTAATTATTTATATGTGATGTGTTGAGAAAGGTTTGAAAGCTTGTTGAATCATTGATGATGTGTTATCATGTTTGTGTTGTTATGAATTGGTGCAATGTTATGAGAATGGTCATATCTTCATTATCAGTGTGGACATGTCATTTGCATTATTATGAGACATGGTTGTCACAAGTGTTATGTGCATTGAGAAAGAATGAGTACTTAAAGAGGATGCACCATTTTGAGGGACGTGTTGCGCGCCCCGATGGATACTATATATCAAGAAACATATCGCGCACCATGATGGTTACTATTATCGAGAGTCGTGCCGTGCGTCGCGACAGATGAATGGACTGGTATGTCCCCCATGGGTCCCGGACTGAGAGAAAGCAGGTGTGTATCAATAGGTCAGACATGCATCATTATAATTGACATTGCATTGCACATACTTATCATTACTGAACTTGATATTGTGTTTTGCTGATCTTGTGATTGCCTTTTTGTGAAAATTGTGATTGTTGAATACTGAGCTTGTTATTGGGGATATATAATTTATTGAAGTGTTGTTGTTGAGGATATGTAATTTGTTGAAGTGTTGTTATTGAGGATATGTAAATTGTTGAAGTGTTGCTATTGAGGATATCTAATTTGTTTAATTGTTGTTGAGGATATGTAATTTATTTAAGTGTTGTTGTGGAGGATATGGAATTTATCTATGTGTTGTTTACGTGCTATGTGAGCTGAGAGTTGTTAGGTTTGAGTGATGTTTATGCAGATTGTAGTTGTGAAGGTTCGGTTATGGGTGGTAGGAGTACCCGTATTTCATCCCCTTAGCTTGTGTTTAGGGATTTACTTGTTGAGTACTGTGTAGTTTTGGTACTCACCCCTTGCTTCTATAATTATTTTTGTAGGTTACTAGCCCGGATCTTTATGATATATTCTCTTCTTTTCCAAGGATTCCTGGAGATTTATGAGGTAGTTGTTGGTCATCTCAGCATCCCTCCTCACTCCTGTTTATGGTTTTGTTCTCCTCTAGAATCAATATCATATGAGACTTATATTTTCTTGTGATTAAATCGTAATACTTTAGAGACTTGTACACATCACAATCAGGTTTTGGAGTATAATGTATGTTGATAGTAAATTTTCCGCATTTTATTATAATAGTTGAGTTTTAGGCTGACTTTTCTTAGTGGTATAAGACTAGCGCCATCATGTCCATTTTTGGATCGTGACAGTTTCTCTCCATTCAAAATATCCACTATTTTTAGTTTCTGCATTGTACATGATTTACTTAGTTATTTTTTAGTATGCATATTATATACCAACTCAAGGTTAGCTTGGTGTTGCTTATAATCATAGGTTTCGTGCTACGTCTAAGGTGTAGCTGTGGAAAATGAGAACTTCGTATGAGAGAATTAGGTTCAATAGTCTTAGGGTGTGTGAGTGTTGCACTACGCAAAACTTCTTGCATGGATGTGTCTAAGAAAATTTCTCTTCTTCTGTTATTGCTATCCTACGTAAAGTGTGATTAAACTTCTCAGTTGTAATCCATTATTATGCATTTTAGATCATGCCTTCTTGTAGAGCTAATACATCAAATACTAACACAACTCCTCATGTCCCAAACCATGAGGTTACAAATGCAGAATTCTTGAATGTGACTTAGCTTTTGTCTCAAAGTAGCCAACTAGAAGAATCAACAGATGTCTGTTCCGACAAGCCCTCTGGTTGGTCAGCTGCAGCCAGAGTTCGAGACTTTGTGCTTATAAATACTCCTAAATTTATAGTGTCGCAGGTAGGTGAGGAACCGACACATAATCAAAAGGATGAGGTCAAGAAGATTCTATAGGTAATGTAAGTGAATGATACTGATAGCGTGGAGTTTGCATCCTACCATATTATGGATGTGGCTCATATCTAGTTCATATAGTCGAAAGACAAAATGGGTGCGCATGTAGCTCGTGTGACATAGGACTACTTTGTTGGAGCTTTTATTGGTAGGTTCTTCTTAAGAGTGTTAAGGGACGCTAAGACCTAACTAATCATAAACATGGAGAAGGTTCTATGTTATTCCAATGATACAAGCTGAACTTCACCCAGTGATAGCGCTCAAACTTACTTCTCAACTAAGAAGTAAAGTGATCGTATCAAGTAAAGAACTCAACTAATGAGGTTGGGATCGTTCCTACGAGGAAATAGTTCAAACTTAACTTTTGTCTATTATTACTATTATTTAGTCAATTATTTCGTTAGAAAATAAAAGACAATAAAATGGGGGTTTTATTTTGAAATGAATGACAATAACTAACTAAATTAAAGTAAACAACTAACAGATTCAAATATTGGAGTTTAATCAATTAATAAAAGTAAATAGGGTTTAAGTGTTCCCCACAGGTTCCTAACTTGATAATTCTAACTATAACAATTATTTCCTAGTATCTTGCATGCAAAGTGATAAGTTATGTATTTCTAAATCCTTGGTCCGGCATCTAGAAAATTTCACTCCGCACATTGGTCCATCTATGTGTGTTGCTATACCAACCCTTACCTTTACCTCATATTAAGTATCGTATTCGATATTTGACTAAGTTATTACCTCGTACCAATCAATACTAGCCTATTAGATAGTATACACTGAATCTATGTTAATAATTCTTTTCCTATTATCTACATCCTTGTTCCGGCAAGTAGCATTAAGGCGAGTTCTAACGTTGTCCATCCGTTAAAAAGACTTTTAAACGAAAGAATTATCAATACATGCAAGACACTATTCTAGAATTGTTATTTTAGTTAGATTTTTCCTCATTATTCACCCATGGTTCCCACAACCCTAGTTATGGAGTTTAGTTACCCATAGTCATAATCACAATATTCATATATGTAATATAAGAATTCATGCACTTACTTCAATGAGAAAGAATAAAATCCAGAAGTTCACTTGATTAATCAACAAACGCACCAACAATCAATTCAAGAAAAAGTGTATCAATTACAGAAATTAATCGAGGACTAAAGATTCTCCAAAATTCTAACACAAAGTCTAATATCCAAGAGTCTAACAACAAAGAGTATACTAACAAAGAGTCTAACCCCAAAAATGAGGTTTTTCCAACTATTTATAAAAAAACAAAAACCTAATAAAAGAAGGACTCTAATTGCTGAAAATCTGTCAAAATGCGTCTGAGTCGATGGACCTCGTGACGGGCCGTCGTGGTCACGATGGGCCGTCATGGCCTCCGTCATCTTATACTTCACAAATCTTCTGTTGCTTTCTTCATTACCCTCGACGAACAGGTATGACAGACCATTTCAATCATGACGGTCTGTCAAGGGTCTCTGTTCCATAACACTTGAACTTCTTGAAATTTGGGTACTGGGACTACTCTCTGATCATCACGACGAACCAGCAGGACGGACCATAATGAACTTCATAATCCCACACTTAGGTCAGACTTCCCCATCTTCCTTTAGTAGCTTCACTATGATGCCACCTACGGACCGTCACAGGCCCCGTAGGTGGTAACTTTTCTGCATTTCTTGCTCAAAAACATCCGCGTTCATCTTTAGAAAGATTTCATGCAAAGAAAGAGAAACTTACATAAAAATCAATACAAAAAGGCTTTTGGACACACACTAAATTTAAGGAAAAAACATTAGAAATACTGTGAAACCACGGTATATCACCCAGCTCTCCAGGTATGCTCCACATATGATTGCCAATTTAAGAGCACAAATGAGAAAGTTCTTGTTTGAAGTATCCAATCGAGTGAAGATTTAGAGCACGAATGACATATTATTTTGAGATATGAGTATCTCCAAACTAATGATTCACTCTTAGGAGGTTGAATGAGATAAGCTTAGGCAAATGGCCAAGGATACCAAAAAGGCTAGGACATGAAACTGTGAATACTCTCAAAAGAGGTTGGGCAGTGGAAACCGCGCAAAGTTTTAGTATAGGTCTACAACCCCAACAGCTTTATAAGATAGAGCTCCTTCCCTTATGTTTCAACATGATTAGAAAGGGAGAAAGGGATAGAATTACATTATAAGTCACAAGGGATTGCTTCACGTAATTAAACTATCCTAACTTGTCCAAAGTGTTGTAAGAATCATCCAAGAGAGTGCCACACAGGTATAGAGGGGTGCTTTGGGTGTGGTTAGTCTGTTCGTAGATTGAAGGATACCCCTTCTTCAAGTCAAGGACAATGAGGTAACATGGATCTGTCTATAACTTCAGCAGCTCAAGCGGGTCGCCCCAGTCAGTAAGGTGCTTCATCTTTTACAGATGGTGGTTGGTGCCATAAAATTTTGTATTCTCTTTAAGCTCGCGAAGACAAGAAGATTCTCATAATGTTGTCACTAATTTGTTACAAATAATCCATTTTGAACTTTTATACGCTATTAGATCCACGGTCTACACTTTCCTTTGTAACTCCTTATATAGATGTAAGATTTTCTGTTATTCCAGAAACTCTCTAAAAATCCTTCTCACTCTACTCTAGTTAGTGACCCAATTATACCTAGACGATTATAAAAAAAATTCACTGTCCAAGTTACTAAGAAATTCACCTCAGTAAGCCTTGTAGAGTAAGAAATGGTAGATTTCAATATTATTCTAGACATGGATTGGTTACATTACAGTTATGCCTCAGTCGATTGTAGAACTAGGATCGTTAAATTTTAGTTTTTGAATGAGAAAACTTAGAGTGGAAGGATAGTAAATAATTCCCTTTTGGTCAGTTTATCTATTACCTTAATGTTAAGAAAATGATTTATAATGGGTATATTTATAATCTTATTCGGGGTTAAGGATTAATACTCTGAAACCCTAACTCTTGACTCAATCGTAGAGGTAAATGAGTTTTCAGAAGTGTAGCCAAATATTTTTCATATTATCTTCCCGGAGCCCCTCTCAAAAGGGTAATCAACTTCAAAATAGATATCCTTCAATATACCCAGCGTATTTTGATTCCTTCTTACATAATGGCTCCAACTAAGCTAAAGAAATTGAAAGAATAATTTAAAGACATTTTATATAAGGTATTCATTAGACCTATTTTTCCGTCCATGTGGCGTCTAGTAGTATTCGTGAAAAGGAAAGACGATTCTCTTAGAATGTGCATTGATTATTTTCATTTGAACAAAGTAAAAATCAAGAATAAGTATCTCTATCTCACCCCTAGAATGTATGACTAGTTCGACTAACTTTTAGGTGGTAGTTTATTTTCTAAGATAGACCTTAGATTCGGCTATCATCATAGATTCAGAGATAGTAAAATCCCAAAGACAACCTTTAGGTTTCGATATGGTCACTATAAATTTATATTTGTCTTTAGAAATAATAAATGCTTCTTCAACTTTCATGGACTTAATGAACAATGTGTTCAAACAGTATTTTTACTTTTTCATCGACTTTTCATTTAATCTTGGAGTGAGGAAGAGAATGTGACTCATTTGAGAGTTGTTCTATAAGTCTTCAAAGATAGCCAACTATTCATTAAGTTAAACAAATGTGAATTTTTATTACAGTTTGTAGATTTCCTTTGTCATGTCGTATCTTGTGAAGTGATCTGAGTGGATTCTAAAAAAATGAGGCAGTACAACATTGTACTAGACCCACCTCTCCGACTAATATTAGAAATTTCTTGGTTTTTTCCTATTAATACCAAAGTATTGTTGAAGGATTTTCTTCCATATCTTCCCCATTAATCAAGTTTACTTAGAAAAAGGCCATGTTTTAAAGATCAGATAAAAATGAGAACAAATTCTTTTAACCGAAGACCTTATTGACTAAAACTCTTGTCTTGTCTCTACCAAATAGGTTAAACGATATTGTGGTTTATTTGTGATACATATGGGGTTGGCCTAGGTTATGTATTGATGTAGTAAGGTGCATAGTTTATGCTTGACAACTTAAGGTCTACGAAAAGAACTACCCGACTCATGACCTTGAGCCATAGTGTTTTCCCTAATGATTTGGAGACACTACTTTTATAATGTTAATCATGATGTGTTCATAGATCATAAAAACCTCAAGTATGTGTTCACCCATAAACATTATATCTTCGTCAGAAGAGATGGATTGAATTCCTTAAAGAATATGACATGAATATGCGCTATCATCCAGGTAAGTCCAATATAGTGGTTAACACCCTCAACATACTATCAATGTGTAGTTTAGGACATAATGATGAAGAGAAGAAAGAACTAGCCAAAGATGTTCACTGGCTTGCTCATTTAGAAGTTTTACTTGTGGATACGTAAGATGGTGGTGTGATAGTTCATACTGTGTCAGAATCATCACTGGTAGCTGAGGTTAAGGAAAATTTGATATTGATCTTATATTACTTTAGCTGAAAGGTGTAGTTCATCAACAAAGAGTTGAGGTTTTCTCCGAAAGGGTAGATGATGTGCTTTGTTACTAGGGTCACTTATATGTTCCTAATAGTGTGATTCGAGGAAGCGAATCCTTATAAAAGCACATACTTCAGGGTATTCTATTTATTCAATTTCCACAAAGATGTATCATAATCAATGAGAAGTCTTTCGATGCAACAACATCAAGAGAAACATCATAGATTTTGTGGCTAAGTGTCCTAAATGTCAAGCTAAAGAAGAACATCAAAAAAAGATCAAAAGAAGATGAGATGTGACTAAATATGTTAACATTCCTACATCAAAGTGGGAAGTGATAAACATGGATTTTGTCATGGTGTCACCTCGTACTCATAGAAATATGACTCTATTTGTGTAATAATGGACAAAGTCATTAAGTTAGTTCACTTCTTGGTTGTCAAGATTATAGATTCAGCTCAGGATTTTTACTAGACTCTAAACCAGTGAGATACTAATGTTGCATAGGGTTCCCTTTTCTATCATATCATGTCATATAGGGGGTCCTCCGTTTACCTCTAATTTCTGGAAATTGCTTCAAAAAGATCTTGGTAATCAAAAAAATCTTAGTAAAACATTTCATCTGCAGATGGATGGTCAGGAAAAATGTACAATTCAGACCTTGGAGGACATGTCGAGAGTTTTTGTTATATATTTCAAGTAGTTGGGATGATTACCTACCTCTTATAGAATTCATCTTTTAAAAATAGCATTCATTCCAGTATCAGATGGGCAATTATGAGGCATTGTATGGGTGCAGATGCAAGTCCTCTGTTTATTCATTTAAAGTATGAGAAGCAGCCTCGACAAGACAAGATTCAGATCATGAGGCTATGGAGAAAGTTCATCGTATCAAAGATAGACAAAAGACAACTCTAAGTCTTCTGAAGTGTTATGCACATATAAGGAGAAGGGAATTAAAGTATGAAATCGATGATTGGTTTTCCTGAAAGTGTCACCGATGAAGAGGGGTGATGATATTTTTTGATAAATCGAAGACCATTTCAAAGTATGTAGGTCCTTATGGAATCATGAAAACGAGTTACCAACAAAATTAGCAGTTCACCCATTTTTTCACATTTTCTTGTTGAAGAAGTGTGTGGGTGATCCGTGTTCAATAGTACCTTTAGCGAGTGTTGTTGTGAAAGATAGCTTCACATATGAAGATTTTCCAGTTGAAATTATAATAAATCTCATCCGTAGGCTCAGATATAAAAAAGTCGCTTCTGTAAAGGTTTTGTGGAGGAGTCATTCCATAGAGAGAGCTACTTGGAAGCAGAAGTAGCAATGATGGCCAAGTATCTATAACACCCCGGAAAATGATAGGTTGAACTAGAGCCTAATGAAAGAAAATTTGTAACAATTGACTCCCCGAATGTTAATAAGTAATTTAGGGTTTATATGGAGTAAAAGTGAAGCCAAGCCAAGAGGCAAGTTTCAAGGCGAAGGGGCCAAGCCAAGGCCAAAGACCAAGGCTGCCCCTAGCCAAGAGCATACTACCTCACCTTTTCACAACCCGAGAATACCCCCCCTCCCGAGTCATAACAATGCAGACTTGACCTGGAAGGGGTCTTCTACAAGTCTTTTAGCATTCATTCATCATATAGGCAATAAAAATAGTATGGAATTAAAAATTTTCACAGTAAAGTAAAGTCATCAATAGAAAACTCTTTTATGAAATGAAGGAATACTAAGTATCAAAATAGCTATCTTAGACACCCTATCAACTTCATGGGGACACAACCCTTTATAGTCGAAATAACTACAAGAAATCTCACTTTTAACGACCACTTCATAACGAAGGGTCAAAAATCCGTCTCTAGAAGTGTATTTATAACGACAACATTTTTTTTCTGGACGTTAAAAGTAATTTATTAATTAAAAAAATTGAAGAATACATTCTGGTTGCTAAAAATAGTGATAGCGGTGGTTAAAATTAGATTGATATTTTTTAAAAGAGGGTCAGATCTATTATTTTGCTATAATTTACAGGTTAGACTTTATTTTTTATCTCCTACTCGTGGAAACCCTATCCCTTCTCCTTCAAAGAAGAATTTTTCTTTTCAGCCCTAATCTTCAATACATCTGCATCTTGCTCATGTAAATTGGGTGACCGACATTTTCAGGTTTCTCTCTAGACCTAATTCACATATTTTAACATATTTGGGTATCGCTATTTTATATGTGAAATTGTATCAACAGTCAGTTTACATAAAAAAAAAGATTGATTTTTTGAAAATTTACAGGCTTGAGTTTGGAAGGTCGAATTGCTAAGCAGCGCCCCTGTGACAACAAATTTCTGTAATCGTTGTTGAGTGAAAAATTAAAAACAAAAGAGGTAATATCCACGCACTTCTCCTTTGTTTTTCAATTACCAAAGCATTTAATAAAAAATATTGCCTTATCTTGTAAGAATTTCAAGTCGGATGTCTAGCCAATTTATAAGACGAGTAACCATTACCTCTCCTTTGAACGTTAAATTGTTGCCAAAAGTTTCAAAAGTTCATATTTTGTTTTCATTTTTTTTACTTGGAATTACCTATACTATATATATTTTTATGTAATAATTAGAAGGTTAGAATTGGAGTACGTTGTGATTGGATCGATGTTGTTGCAGGAGGCAATTGAGTTTACATGTATCATTGGCTAAGTTTCTGAATCATCTTTTTTCTATAGGAGTACCTTAAAATTTTTTTTTCATTAGCTATTTGATAAGTCCATTTATGCATGCGTATACCTTTTTTTTAGTTTCTGATTGTATCATGTAGTGAAACATATTAAAAAAAAAGTAGAAATAGTAGTAGAAGATTTATGATATCTTTGCTATTTAAATCATCTAGGATCTAACATGTTTAATTTTGGAGGCAGAGATTAGCCATTCCATATTTTAATTTGTTATCAACTAGCCTGTTAAGCTCGCATAGTATAATTCTGTACCTGAGAATTTTTTACTTAGGTAAGTGATACTTGTATTTCACTTCTTTTTGTTCTTTTTGTTTTTCTCTTGTCCTTGTATAATTATATATTTCCCATTTAGTTAAAGTTTAAAGGAAGATTTCTTCCACCATGTTACAATGGATAGGTAGGTGTAAGTGTCAAAGGTAATTTAGTTGCATATTTCATAATTTGGAGTATAGATTTTTAGTTTTATCCTTCATTATATTTAAATTGGGGGCACTTCATTTGCTGTTGCCTCTAGAAATCAAAGTATAAATGGCTATACTTTTTTATTATTGGTGATTTATGATATTCTATATTTTTAGATCCTTATATATGTTATGGACTTGTTGTAGTTTGCATACTATTTTATATTTTTTTTTAATCTTGAAATGAAAATTATCGGTTAATTTATAGTTTGAGTCTAAGAAGTGATATAGTTGTGCTTCTCAATTACGTGGTGTTGGTTGCTAGTTTTTTTTCTTTTACATTACTGGAGCTTTTAGGATAATACATCTTAAAAGGTCATTCACATTAGAAAATTTATCTAACGAAGTCATTAAACTTTGTTTTGTATTAATGAGATTGCTCAACTTAGGTTATTGTATCAATGAAATCACTCAACTAAATTTACCATTAAAAAGACATTTGCACACAACTACTGTAAGGAAAGAACGTACAAACTGGCCATGAATATTTTGTATTAACTCTTGCTGAAATGCAACTATACAAGTAATGATTTTACCTTTAAAAACAACAGAATAACATACAACCACAATTACACCTCTAATACAAATAAGTTGGGATTGGCTAAATGAATCGTCAGGTATTCCTTTTCAATTCATTAGTTATCATAATAAAGAAAATAAACGTGAAAATTAAGTTAAATCTATCCTCACCTTATAGATATCACCATATATTTTTCTTTCATCTGCATTGATACCAAGATTGTGGATCTTACAAGATAACTTTTTACATGTAACTAAAGGTCCTCCTCTGTTAACCTTCACTTACCAGACTTTTTCATCTATTGACCGATGCATCTACATGTCAATACAAAATAAGCTAGCAAATCTCAATCAGATGACACAAACTATGAAAAACATGGTCCTTCAAGTGTTGTATGAGTTCTTGTGACCATAGCAACAAATATTTTGCTTCTACCAACGATAACACTAATTTTCAAGAAATCACCCTTCTTTGCTTTTGTTTTCATTTCACATATTTTCTTAGATTTATAAATTTTCAGAACTATCCTTTCCTACAACAGCCACCAATGCCAGTAAATAGTCCAATAATAAATTTAGTTGTGATTTAATTAATTTAATAATATAAGTTGAGTGACTTTTTCTTTATACAAGTCAAAGTTCAATGACTTTGTTATATAGATAACTTTTTAATGTAGAGTGACTTTTTGATATATTAACTCAATTTTAGTTATTTTCTTAGTCTTTATCATATGCCATCCCACCTTTTTGGGATAAAGTTGAGAAATTTCTTATACCGTAATATGTTATCAAGTGCAGCTTCTAAGTAGGTTTTGGTAGCCCACCGAGTATTTGATTTTGATCTCAAATTTCCTGATCCAAATTTGTTAACTTTCATTATTTGACATTATCATGTTGAATGTCCACTATCTTCAAAATTGTATGGAGTCATGAGTGTATCATCATTAATTATTTTGTTATTTAATTTATAAATGAACCTTCATACTATTTACTGCCTAAAATACCTTAAGTTTTCATTTGATAGATTAGAGATCATTACTCTAGAAAGTTTGTTCTATTTAAGATGCACATTTCTTCAATATGATACTTCATGGCTTTAGTAGTTAGAAATTGTACGCTTATGTTTTAGGATTTTAAAACCATAGCTAATAGAGAATAATTTTTATGTCCATCCTTCATGTGTTGTTAGAAATTGTCTTTTAGATATAATTGTACCCTGACTAATTGATCGTGCTAAGAATGAATAGACTTTATATCATCACATCATACATTAACTGATAGACATTTCACGTATAGACATGCGGTTTTTGGATTTGCTCACAAGAGTTCTTTCGCTTATCATGATTTTCATGTCCTCGTCTCTCCTATCACTAGTAAAAAATATATATATAAAATAGTTGGCATTAATGTATAAGGCACATAATATAGAAGTGATACACTAAATAAATGTTTCGAGTTGTTGTGATAACAAAATTTTCCCATAAAACATACTTTTAATTTGGTATGAAGTGTAGTTTTTTTATTGTATTATTAATCATAATTCAATATCCGTTGGTCATGTAATCAAAAAAATGACGACAAAGAAAATATAGAATGAAAAATGAAAAAGAATCTCCAACAAAGAGGAGAGAAAATAAGAAAAACAAGACGAAAGATAAATGAGGAGAAGTCAAGAAAACAAAGGTCAAATGTGAAAATGAAAAAATATTGAGAGTATTGTGTAAATTTTAAGGATGAAAAGTCATTTTATCTCAAATAAATATCATACAATTCCCTAAAACAACAGTCAATGACAAACTCTATTTGATCTCATTTTTAATGTTCTAACATTAGTGGATATCTACATGAGGGTCAAACATATGGTATCTCAATCTCATGCATCGAACATCTTTCCAAGTATGAGTGACTTTGAAAATGTCTTAAGATCATAGCACTATTAAGTGTGAAATAGGACTTCATTTGTTGTAAGGGCACTTGAAACATGAGGATATGATTAACTTTATCCTTTAACCCAGGCAAGATGAACTCATCTTGTAAATGCTTGAGTATGTTTGAAATACCACTTGAAATTATAGGGATTACTCAAAGTTGACCTCAACTTTGTCAGAAAGTAGTTGAAGGTGATTTATATGCATAATACTAATTGTTGGTACACACTAGAGTAAAAATATTGTCAACTATGAACAAATTTATTTCTCAAATGATGTCTTTTGTAGGAAATGTCAAGAAAAATAAAAGTATTTTTTTGATTTATTATGAACTATGATTGACTTGATTCTTTAAATACAGGATACATAGGCGATCCTACAATAAGTTGGTCTCACAATATAAAATCTTATATCCTTGAATGATCAAAATTGATTTTTTTTTTTAAAAATGTAAAAAATAATAAATTAAAAAGAGTTCCAAATTTTCTCAATTTAAAAAGTGGGGCAGATTTTTATTAGTTTTTTTTTTTAAAAAAATCACTACCGATTCTAGAAAACAAACACTCTATCTTCATTCATTTCTAGGAAAAAGACATCCTAATTGCATTTTGTTTTGCATTTTTCTTTTGGTATAGAAATCTGTCATACATGCTAATAACCCATAAAAAATATTTTCTCGTGTGAACTGGGCTAAAATTAAAAATGTTATGGTGATTTCAAATGATTTTGTTTAGTAAGATATTCTTGAGTAATGAGATTTAGTTTAGAAGGACCCTCCTCACAATGAGGCTAGTCATAGTGAAATTAGTAGTACCCTCCTCATAATGGATTTAATTCAACAGGACTATCCTCACAATGGGATTATTAGGACCCTCCTCACAATGGGACTAGCAGAACCTTCGTGGATAAATAAATTATGAGGACTCTCCTCACAATGGGACGCAGGATCCTCCGTGATAATGGGATTAGCAAGACTCTCCTGGATAATGAGACTAGCATCACCCTCATGGATAATAAGACCAGCAGGACCCTCCAGAATAATGAGAATTAGTGTAGCAGAAGTGCAGAACCCTCTTGTACAATGTGATTTATTTAGCAGGATCCACCCGGACAATGAGATATACTTTGGCAGGACCCTCATGGAAAGTGGGATTAACAGGACCCTCCTGGACAATGAAATTTAGTTTAGCAGGACCCTTCTAGACAAGGAGATTAGTGTAGCAGGACCCTCATTGACAATGAGATTTATTTTAGCAGGACCCTCATAGACAATGAGATTTAGTTTAGCAGGACCTCCTAAATAATGAGAATTAGCGCAGGACCTTCATCATAATAGAAATTAGTGTAGTAGGACCCTCATAAACAAAGAGAATTAGAGTAGCAGAACCTTCTTAAACAACGAGAATGAGAATAAGAATAGAAGAAACCTTCTAAACAATGAGAAATAGAGCAGCAGAACCCTCCTAAACAATGAGAATTAGAGTAGCATGACCCTCATAAGCAATGATAAATAGAGTAGCAGGACCCTCATAAACAATGAGAATTTTAGTAGCAAGACCCTCATAAACAATGAGAATTAGAGTAGCAGGACCCTCCTAAACAATGTAAATTAGAGTAGCATTACCGTACTAAACAATGAGAATTATAGTGGCAGTACCCTCCTAAACAATGAGAATTAGATTGGCAGACCCTCTTAACTAATGGGAATTAAACTAGAAGAACCTTCCTAAACAATAAGAATCAGACTAGCATGACCCTCCTAACCAATGAGAATTACAGTAGTAAGACCCTCCTATCCAATGAGAATTAGATTAGCAGGACCCTCCAAAACAATAAGAATTAGATTAGCAGGATCCTTCTAAACAATGGGAATTAGAGTAGTAGTAACCTCATAAACAATGAGAACGAGAGTAGCAGGACCCTCCTAAATGATGAGAATTAGTATAGCAGGATCTTCTTAAACAATGAGTTTCATATTAGCAGGATCCTTCTGGACAATGGGATTAGTAGGACCATCCTACACAATGAGATTTGGTTACTTTCTTCTAGGATAAACACTTCCTAGTCTGAGTTTATTTAGTTATTTATTTTAAATTCACATTTTCTAATAACTTATAAAAAATTTCCCGTGAAAACTGGGGCAAAATTTTTATTTATTTCTTTTGTTTGTGATGATTTTCAGGTTTTTTCAAGCGAAACATGAATTGAAATTCAAGAACAAAGTTTCAACTCATTTTTAGAATGATCAATCCTATGATAGCCAGAATCAGCTTCTTCAATGCATGTAGCAGCCTGACTTCCTCACATCTTTTTATGTTCAGCTTCTGATCAAGATAGCATGTGGTCATTAAAGAATGGTGGTCAAAAAGATTATAAAAAAATAATATAAACTAAATTAAAAAGTATTTATTTTTAAGTAGAAAATAAAAGAGGTTGTAACCCACCCTTGTTATCCCATCGGACCCAAAACCGTAACCCAGATTTTCCTTGGCGGTGCTACCAACCACACGGTAAACCACTCATGTTATATTGTTCTAAAACATTTTTGTTACTTATGTAATAGATAATCAAAAGAAGAAGTAGAAGTACTGAAAATATATGGCTATTTTATGGATTGGAGAGGAATTGAATCAATCCTTCCCACACATTATTTCTCGTCAATCTATTAAATATTCAAAACAAATTGTAACTTTCTTCTGCGATTTATTGTGGGATTATGCCAATAGAGGCAATGTTGAAGGTTCTAAATTGATCTACCTATTTCAATGTCTTGTATTGTAATTGATCAAAGTTAGGATCATCTTATTATGACTTGAATTATATTTGATTGAATACGAAGTAACTTGACTTGTAAAGTTAGAATTTAAACTTTATGGTCAATTAGGACTAGAATCACTTAGTAATGAAAGATATGATCAAATTACCTTGAAATATAGGTGTAAAAAAGATATTAAGAAAGAAACCTTGAAAGCAGAATTTATGATCATGATGGCTAGGGGCCTTAGGGTGAAGCTAATGTGATTAACTAATGATGTAAAGGCTTTAAGAGTAAAATATACATATAAATCCAAGGCTAATGAATAGAATTGTGTGGAGAGAGCTTTACCTACCTAGATAACCTTATGAATCATACTACTCACATATTAATGGTTCTAGGGTTGAATGACTTCTCCTAACTGATTGAACCTAAGGCTAAAGAGAGAATTTATGCCTAGGTCATGAATGGTTATAGTTTCTCACACATGGTGTAAAAGAGGCATTAGCATGGGTTGGTAGTCAATAACACCTTTCCATTTACTTGAGTCCAAGTAGAGACTGAATGATTATTTTGTGGGATTTATGTCTATCATGGAGAGGATATTGCAATGAGAATGTAGGTTCCCACCTAGATGAGTTTGGGCTTTCATAGAGGTTCCCACATAGTTAGTTTGGGCTTTCCACAGGGATCTCTCACCTAGAATAGTATTGAGTTTTCCAACCGTGTCTTATGAGATGGAAGCCTCACCTAGTAGAGTTTGGGTTTCTGGTAGCAATTTTTGTATCCCTTAACTATATGCCCACCGTTGGAAGTTAGCTAGTGAATCCGACTAAGCTAACAAATTAATTCCACTTGGCAAGTGAACCACCCCTTGATGGTGTGGGTAACACCATGAGAGATCATATGTTCTCATGTCGGATAAGGCTATACCCCAATTAAACAAAATTAGTAATGAACTAAGATTTTGCTAAATGTAGCATATCCTATAGTTCAAACTATATGGGCTAAGATTATGCATAAAGTAGCATCTCTTAGAGTCCAATGTCAGTAATGATCTAAGATTATGCTTGAAGGAGCATCTTGTAGAAATCCAACTAAATAAACTAAGAGTACACTTTTAAGGAGTATCTTTCTAGAGTTCAAGTATAATGAACCAAGGTATACCTAGTGTAGTATATCCTAGGTTCAACCTTAATGAACTAAGATGTACTTAGTATAGTATATCCTAGGATTCTAATAATGAGAAATTAAGACAAAGTTAGTGAAGGACCTTATAATGTTTCAAGAGTATAAATGGACTAAGATATGCTTGTGTAGGGCCTGCTAGAATTCATAACCATAATGAGCCTAGATATACTAAAAGAAGTATCTAATAGGGTCCAAATCTATAATGAACATAGATAATATTTGTTGACATCTAATTTTGACCGATCTTTTAACCATTTTTAGGAATACTATTCAATTAAATACGTATTTTAAAAATTTATTTAAAGCTTAAAATTTTAGTCAATTTTGCTTAAAAGTTATAAATTTTAGTACGTTTACTTTACAAAATTATTGTAAATATTATTAAAATATTTTAAAATTATTAATAAATTTTGAATGTTTTAAAATTCAGTAATTTCCAATTATATAAAAATATTTTAATATATGTAGTATTTTAATTAAATAGTAATTCCTAAATTCTCCTCAAAATCATTTAAATTGTATCCCATTTGATTCTAATTTCTTTCAATTCTAGCCTATCCAATTTTAACTTTATTTCAATTATAGTCACCCTTTCATTTCAGTGTTAGCCAATTTTATTGCAATTTTGGACAATTCATATCTAATCCAATTTGATTTTAAGATCTTTTAATCTCATCCATCCATTTAATTCATTAAATCCAAGTTCGAATCTTAGTTCTACATCTTAATCGATTCAAGGGTCTGGATAAACCCCATCTCTACATCTAAAAGACATAATCCTAAAAAGCTTAACTCATCTTCATCTCCCCTCTCTCTCTCCACAGCCGCCTCACCTCTCTCCCTTCACTATTTTCGGCGACCCATCTTCTTCTCCCCTCTCTCTCCTCAGCCGTCTCCCTCTCTCCCTCCACTCTTTCTGGCAACCCATCTTCTTCTCCCCTCTGTCTCCACAGCCGCCTCCCCTTCTCCCTCTCCCATCACTCCTCTCTCTCTCTCCCCTTTCCAGCGGAGACACCTCTCCCTCTCCTCCATCATTCCTCCCTCCTCTCCTTCCTCTTCTTTTTTCTTTAGATTCTCACGAGGACAGCCAAACGACGACCAGCGAGACCCAGGCGAGGGAGAGCTCTACCGTTGAGCAGTGGTAGCCGGCGAGAAGTGGCACCAGGCAATGTTTCCATTTTCCGATGAGAGACAGGCAGCAACACCGGCGAAGGCGACTAACGTTCAATGAGGAGAGTCGTCAGTAATGTTTTCTTTACCTTCCATTCTTCTTTATCTTTTCGCGCTTCTCCCTGCAAGTACCAGCAGCAAACTCCTACAATGACTCCTACTTCATCTATTCATTTTTTCAAGTGCTTCAGATACCTCAATTATATTTTGCTATTATTTTACAATGCTAGAATGATATGTATTTGTTCATAATTCGTATGCCTGAATGTTGTTGTTCATAATAGTGTGATTTCGTTTTGTTATGTTGGTTTAAATCTGTCTATGAATATCTAAATTTAATCTTTGCAATTGTTTCCCCCTTAATTGTTAATTTGTAAATCTAGCTTGCTTAATTATAGTGTAGATTATTCGTTAAAGGATCAATGTTTATTCGGATATATTTGATTTTCATGAATGTTACTAATTGTAAGTATGCTATTCTATTACGATTTTCTTGATTGACTTCTCATAAATGTTACAATATGTTTAAGTTATGTTTTCGGTCATTTCGTAAAATTAGCAAATTTCTTACTTGTTTGTTCTTGAAAAAAAAATTTACTCACTTAACAAAATAGTTGTTCACTGATTTCATGCTCTCTTATTTAGAAAAATAATATTAATTAATCCCTCGTTTTCATTAATATTTTATTTGATCAATTCTACTTGTTTGTCTATGGCAACCTTATTTATCTTCCTTGTCTTATTTGGTGACTTATATTTGGTAGAATAATAATAGTAATTTTAAAAATCTGATTTTGGCAAATTGGAGGTAAAAAAAATATTTAATTGATTTCTTAATTATTCTTTTCCTTTAATTCTGTCAATTTGTATATATTACTAATATAGTGAATATCCTTATTTAATTTGCTTGGTTAATAAGAATTTAAACTGATTTGTATATGGTAAAATAATATTTTGGCTCTTCTTTATTTAAGGAAAGTTTTTCTTTTGTTCTTATTAGTTTACTAGTCTCTGGGTGTGTTGCACTTGTATCCAAGCAAGGGCTGATTCATTGTTATGTTTTCCAACACTTCCAATATTGAGCACAAATCTGTGTAAAAAATCACTAAATTGTAACAAATAGTCAACATGAACTATGAGTCATTTAGTACAAAATTAAACACAAAATATGATTTGAAGACATTTATAATAGAATCAACAGTGAGAAAAACATATTCAATAAAACAGCGGCAGAACTAAGATTTACACTAAAAGGGATTCAAAATATGAAGAAATAAACACACAAAGGTTCAACAGCTACTATATTTACATAAAAAAAACTATTTAAACCATAAGTATAAATAGTGTAATTTTCCGTTGAATAGGGTTTGAATGAACACTCTCGGCCTTAACTGATTCCCCCGATAAAACAAATGGGTCAAGAATGATCCTTTAAACTTCATCTCATATCATTTTCGATAAGATTGTGCTTTGTAATAACAATAAATACAAGTGAATAAATTCATTTCCTGATTAGGATCTTTGTGAAGCCCATAAAATGATTGTTCCCCGTAACTTTTACAAATCTCTATGACTTCATTGCATTATACGTTAGCTTCTAAATAACTTTAGGAAATGACTGTTCAAATTCATTTTATGCTGCAGCATATGAATCTGACATATAATTATATATGAAAGGTCATTTTTCAAATTACTTATCCATTTTTTCAAATTAATTAAGGAAATCAATGCATAGATTTTGAAAGAATACAATATGTCTGCATTTGAATCTAGTCCATATTATTGAACCATACAAAGTGACCTTTCAAATTCTAAACCCTTTGAGAGTAACTGAGAAAATTGATGCATTGTTTTTTAAAAGAATGAATTATATTATTACACCTTCTCACTTTTAGTATTTAGTATAACATAATATCATTAAATACTTTATATTTAATGAATTAAATATTTTATAGTATTATGATTGAATGTAGGGTAAAATGGTAATTCAACTTTTCACTTTGGAGCTTCCCACTTTTAGTAATATATGATATGTGGTAACAAAATATAATTTAAAATCTATTTTTTTGGCTCTTCTTTATTTAAGAAAAATATATTACTCTTCTTATTTTATTTTCTTACTTGTTTATTTTTTGTAATGAAATATTTTTAATATTTTCTGATTTTGGCTCTCCGTTAAAATAAGAAAAATGTGATAATTAATTGATTCCTTTAAATATTTTTTTTCATATTTGTTCCCCCTTCTCTGCTATATAAAAAGGACTCTCTCCTCTCACACTCTCACTAACTCATTCACTCACTTCTTACCACAAGAGCTAGAATACTTAACTCTCGCATTCTCTCATTGCTCATATTATTGCTACTCTTAAAACAAATTAAGATTTCGGTGAACTTTCAAGTGCTTTCTTGGTCTTTGCTTTTGTTCGACTAAAAAGTTGGATCAACTTATTCTCATTGCTACCATTTATTTTCTGCTTAACCGGTTAGTATTTTTAATTAGCATTTACATTATTTTTTGATTCATACATTTGGGTAAGTTTATCGTTCCAATATTTTCTATATGTATAATTTTTTGTTATGTAATTACATGTGTGTCTCACCTTGTCTAAAATAAAATATGATTACTTGTGTAGCTATTTGATTGCTTTGACATGTTTCAAATTTGAAGTTCAAGTTGAAGATTAGCTATGAAAAGAGATTACATTGTTTAATTCATGTATTTGAATCTATCTATTCCTTGTTTGTTTATTTGAATTTTGTAATATTTGTATAACTCTAAAGAACTCTCATATATAAAATATATTTGGGGATCGCCTAAGGGGAGGGGGAATTATATGCTAATTTGCAAACGTATTTGTGTTAAAAAGTATGCCTATAGGATTTTAATAAAACGACTTTAGATCTAATTAAAAAGAATAAAAAAATCGTCTTTGTTAAATTACTTGGTTAATCTTGTCTAACTAATGATCTTAAGTAAAGTTTATTCTAATTCGTATTTTAATGATTTTTTTTATAACTATAGATCTCTTCTTAATTTGCTAGAATGTTAAATAATTTGCGTGCATATTTTTACAAAGTTATTCATTTGAATAAATATTATGCCTATAATATCTATGTAAATATTTTTAACACCCAGAAATCCTACTCTTAGGCGCGTTTTAATAATTTTTGCATGTTTAAAATGAGATATTCACAAATATTTTTTGCTCACTATAAATAATAATAAATTTCTGCCTTTATTTTCTGCATGTGTTTATCCTAAAATTTGCAAAATAACTAATATTTCTGCATCACAATTAACCACCCTTTTATCTAAAGTTGATACTAATTATTTTCTACAACTAATAAAAAAGACAGTCTCATTAAATATTTAAGGAATAATAGTCAATTACCCCCCTAGCCTATACCCAAAATCCCTGAGACACACCTTATCTTTGATGAGTTCCTATTACCCCCTCCAACTTTTTTTTAAGTAATTAATTACCACTTTTGTATCTATGTGGCAAGATACGTGAATGCACCCATTTAGGGCGTGTGAGTGAAGATTTTGGCTAACAATGACCAATAAAAGTTAGCGACGTGTCAAAAGTAATTTGAAAAAAATTCAAAAATAAATATTAATGTTTCTCTCTAAGCAGTTGTCTTCCTCTTTGAAAAACAAAACCATTTTCATGGTTCTTCATTTTTAAAGAATCTTAATCCATTATCATTCAAGTTAAATAGCTCCTTGATTTGAAAAGGTAAAGTTAAATTTAAAATTCCTTTGTATGAAGGTGAAAGTCTTCGAAATCATTATGAAAATCTAAACATCAATTCAAAGGAGAAGGTTGACAACGTAAAAGAAATGGGTGAATTGAAAGACAAGAAGAAGATAAAAGGGATGAAAATGAAGAAAACAATTAAACTTTCCTTGTTCCTTTATCTACTTTTTGATAAAGTATTTTTGAAAACATAAATGGCTAGTTTTTTTGAATTTGGGAAGTGTAATAGTAGCTGATAGTCACTTTTTAGAAAGCAGCAAAAGTGGGGTCCGACGCGTGTTGAACAAACACATCAACCTTTCTGATTATTATTGTCACGTAGGTACGAAAGTGGTAATTAATTACTTAAAAAAAAGGTTGGAAGGGGTAATAGGACCTCATCAAAGATAAGATGTGTCTTAGGGATAATTACTTTCTAATTTTCGCATTGTTATTTTATGTCTAAAAAATAATTTTTAGCGATAATAATCAATCTATAAATCTGTCAATAGTCTAAAAAACAACTTTCTGCATTAAAAACAAACTTGTCACTTACTTAAAATAATTTTCTGCATTAATAATAAATCTATTGATGTTCTTAAAATAAATTTTTTGCCAAAATAAATAAAATTTTGATGTCTTAAGTTATTTTTTTGCATTAATAATTAAATTTTTTATTGTTTTAAAATATATATATGCATGTGGAATCACTCCTTGCTACACTTGGAAATAAAATAAAATATATCATGTCAGTAATTGTTGCTCACTTTAAAGACAATTCAACTCTAAAATTTGTATTTTTGTAATAATTGTCAATCACCTCTAAATTTAATTAGATTACCATCCTCTCACTTTAGGAGTGTCTATCAATAATTTTTGCTTGCTTAATTCTTTGTTGTTGTTTGCTTGTCAGTGTGCTCACACACTTAGTATGAAGACCTTTCACAATTATATGTTGTTTGCAAAACATGTCTAATTAAAATTTAGAGGCCAAATTGAAACCTATTGTGCTAAAAGACCATCTTCTTTGTCTTGTTTGTTTGGCTTGGTGTCTAGGAGAGCCCTATATTTTATTTTGTCCAAACCCACCCTTTAAGAGTCCAATGTCTGTTGGACAATAAAATTGGGACGATTAGGCACCTTTTAGGTATGAATTGCATGTGGTGATTGGGTAGGGTAGTTGGCCCTATGGAGATGATGACATCGACTCAAGCTTGAACGACAAACCTTGGTTTTGTCTGTCTTACACAGCAGCCTATCAAAAAAAAAGCCAAGTGCTAATCCAAAAGTTTCTTTTCAGTCTTTCTTCCCTTTTATCCTTTTACTTGTTTAATAATTATATTCATTTGGGATAGCTTAAAATAAAATAATGAAATTGTTTGTTTATTTATTCGTCTCTTCTCTATCCTCTCGCTTATATCTATTAATTGCTTAGTATATATGTTTTATTTACCAAGACTCGCATGCTTAAAATTTAATTAAAATAATAATATGATCTACTTGTTCAACTTGTTGTTATATCACATATCTTTATATGATTAGCTATTTAAAATACAAAGTAGATTTAATTGTTCAATATTCTTATCACGTAGTCTTGCATGCTTAAATAATTAATTAAAATAGTCTTAATCGTTTATTATAGGTTATCACCTAGCTGACATGTTAAAACTAAATAAATGATAATGAAGTGACCTTAATTGATACTTGTGACCCCCACATAAAATGCATGAGATACGGTCTAAATCCATAATTGTGGACCTTGAGGGATGCCTAACACCTTCCCCTCTAGGTAATTTAAACCCTTACCCGATCTCTGGGTCATTAACCTTAGTTAGACTTAGTTAGGTTAGATAGGTTCCCTAACGCGTCTTAATTCGTTAGGTGACGACTCTTCAAAATCCAAAATCCCAAAAAAATTGTTAGATTGTGATAAAAACCCATTTTTGATGAAAAATGAGGCGCGACATGCTTTAAGTAGAATCTCCAAAGGCTCAAACATGATAAACTAAGACGTACTTTGGATAGTATCACTACACCATTTTAGGGCTACGGCTACACTAAATATGAGCAACGCTTGAAAAGTGTTGCCTAATATATTTTTGGGAACACTTTTTAAATGTAGCCTAATTTTTTAACTTTTCACAACGATAATATTGGCAACGCTTAAAAAGTGTACCCTTTAATGATATAGACTACACTTTATAAGCGTTGTAATAGTATGAAATAAATGGCAACAATTATGTATATTTATGGCCACACTTTTAAAGGTAGCTATTTTTATAATTGTAAAAACAACACTTTAGAAGTGTGGCCTAAACTTTTTCACTAAATATTAGATTCCCTCCAACATTTTCAACCCCCCCCCCCCTCCCATTATTTTTGGCCAAAAAAAATTATAAAACATTATTAAAAACTTTTTTATCTGGGAATTGGAAAAAAAATTGGGGCTTAGAACACAATGCTTAAGAGTAGAACCCAACGCAGGTTCTTTCCTATACGAAAAAGCACATAATTTCTCTTCTCTAAGACTTCAAATCAAAAAGTAGAAGCTGAAGATTGAACAGAGGAAGTTGAAGACTGAAGAGAAGAGCTCAAAATCAAAAGAGATGAGTTGATTCTCTTCTCCAAAATCGGAATAGCTGAGTTGAGTTGAGCTAATGTTGACGAACTAGGGATCGATTGAGGAACTGAAGATCGAAGATTTGAAGCTTAAAACCAATTTCATCAAGCGTAAGTATCAATTTCATACATCTAAAATTCCTTTTCACTCTCTTCTAATCATGTAGTACTAAAAATAGCCAATTAATTGAATTTTTATTTTGTGTTTAGAAGTAATTTATTAGTTTGGGATTGTTATTGCTGAAATTTCAATCTAGTGGAAGAAATTAAAAATAATTTGAACGTCAAAATTAGCCCTAGGAATATTGAGCTTAACAAAAAAAAATTCTTTAGAGATACAAGTAAATAAAGACATTATTGTAAACATGGTTAAACCTTGGGAGAATTGAAGAGAACTTCTAAACATACCTTTCTTTGCTAATGTGTTTTATTCTATGATTATTTTATAAAAATTATTTAGATAGTGGTAGTCTGGTTAATTGATTATCAGTCCTTTTTCTGCGTAATTTTTGACTTGTTGCTGTTGGTTTACGAAGATGGTGAAAGCTATAAGCCTCAAAGAGATAAAAATGATACTCTTGATCTGGAGAAAATCCCCATTGAAGAAGTGATTGAACACCTGAGATGTTCGCGAGAGGGTCTGCTCCCCCTCTTTAGTTTTTACACTGTCTTGGTTTGTACTATCACTACATACTGCTTACAAGTATTTGTTGCTCGTATAAGTCCTCCACAACGACTGTTTAGGATAATGGATGTTGTTGCATTATTACTGCTAATGCTTTGAACAGAATTGCTATGTAACTACTATGAGACATGCGATATTTATCGAATTAATTCTTCCTCTAGAATTTTATAACTCTTTCCCTATTGCATAACTCAGATGATGGAAATTTACAAGCTGAGTCAAGTTCTGGATCATTTTGGGTTCTGTTTGGTGGCTTTGCCCCAATTAGCAAAAAGGTTGCTACCGATGATGATATCGTTCCTGAGAGAACTACTGCTCAACTTTATAGGGAATGTTGAATCGTTTACCTATAATCACGAGTGTCAAGCAGTTTCTCGTGTTTATGATACTCTATATCAAAGTTTTCTTGATATCCTTGAGAGACCATGTATTGCTGGACATAACGTCTTTCAATAGATGGCCCTCGGGGTTGTTACTTGTAACTAAATTTTGTATATCAACCTTTTGTTGTTGTTGGTGGGTGCTAAAGGTGAATTATGTCCTCTTTTGCAGCATTACTGATGGTTAGGTCAATAAGTTGGATGGTGAACTTACAAAATCCATCTTGGAAAATGATAAATGCTATATTTTGGACTGTGGTTCCGAGGTTTTCACTTGGGTAGGCCGTCATACTCAGCTCGAGGAGAGGAAAAGTACCATTCAAACAGCAGAGGTAGATCTTCCATGTTCTTGTGTGGTATAGTTTCTCATTTCTGAATGACTCAATAATTTTCAGGAATATCTTGCCAATCAAAATAGACCCAAGTCAACACGTATTATCCGGATTATTCAAGGCTATGAGACGCATTCATTTAAGTCCAATTTTGACTCTTGGCCATCAGGATCAACACCTGCCCCTGAGGATGGACGAGGAAAAGTAGCATGTAGAGTTATTATGAGAGAGTGAAGATTTTGTGTGTTTCTGGTTTGAGTTAGTTTTAACTTTGTCCATGTTGAGCCCTTTCACCGTTGGTGAAGCAACAAGGTGCTGCTGTCAAAGCTGCTAGCGAAAGTACTTCTGTCGATGAAGAAGTCCCGCCTTTGCTTGAAGAAGGTGGAAAGATAGAGGTCTGTATCTGATCATCAGAATGTTTTCCATGTCATAATTTGGCCAGCTCAGTCTTCACTGAAAATGTAAAATTTGTCAGGTTTGGCGTATCGATGGCAGTGCAAAGACTCAGATACCCAAAGAAGACATTGGTAAATTCTACGGTGGAGATTGCTACATAGTTCTCTACACATACCATTCTCACGAACGAAAAGAAGATTATTACTTATGTTGGTGGATTGGAGAGGATAGCATCGAGGTACGAATGTCCTTGCATATAAGGGTCAAATGCGTCTTTATAGAATTTTCTTAATTGAATAATTATTGTGGATTCAGGAGGATCGAGAAATGGCTGCACAATTGGCTAGCACAATGTGCAATTCACTTAAAGGGAGACTTGTGCTGGTTACTTTTTTTCGATGACAGTTTTTCAGTCAAAAACTCAAAATGAAGCTTAATTGTGACATCTACGTTATCCAGTGTAGGGTATACCAAGGCAAAATTGTAGTCCTTTCCCTAAGTTAGCTTTTGTCAAATTACTGCAGACATAACTTTATTTCCTTGTAGTTGCATGCACTAATTAGGTAATATCCTCTTAGAGACATCCCCTTTTACTCGACATGATTTACATCATCTGCCACCTATATCTAGAAGTATTATCATCACTAAGTCACATGTTTTTTTCTAAGATTTGGAAAGACACCCTCTTTTGATCTTTTACACTGTAATAGATTTTGAATATAAGTAGCTAAATGATCAATAACTTCCCGTGTTTTATTTTTGTTTACAGGTTTTAGTTTCTGTTTTGTTCCATATGTGAAGTATGTTTTGCTTAATACAGAAAGTGTAGGAGATAACGAGCTATTCCATCTTCTTCCAAACTCTAGCAATATGAATTTGTGGGTAATGAGTTATCTGATACTTGAGCACAAGGCTAAGTTAGTTCGATTTTACCTTCAATACTGAAGAAGGTTCTGCACATTGGACATGCATTTTGTGTGCTCTTTGTTTTCTTTATCACTGTGACTTTGAATCACCGTGTTCTAGTACTTCTAGTAATCTACTTTGCATCAGCTTTAGAGTATTTCTTGGCAGATATGTATCCTGTGCTATTGGGTGCCCAGTTGATGGACTGATTTCACCTTCAAAAGAGACATATGTTGCAAATAAACTTCATGACATGGGATGTTTTGAAATTTTCCATGGAGACACAATAGGAATCACTACTCAAGATAATATTCTGAATTATGTATTGCATTAAAATTGAGAGCCAACAACAGAAGACTGCACAAATGTTGTAGTCCTTATAATGTGTAATTTTTACATTGAAATTGTATTTAGATTTGGATTGGTTTTCTTACAGTGAATTCTCTCTGATTATGCACTTCCATCAATTAATTCACAAACTTATAATTTTATTTTAAATGTGCAGGAAAATGCAGGTAATTGAATTTGAATTTGGCTAGAAGTAAACTCGATCTATTGTGGCAAAAGATGAAGAAATTTTTGTATTGTTGTCATATACGTTTGAATGACACTTTTGGGTTTTTGGAACTTGTTGGTATTAGAGATCTTTAAGCAATCACTTTCTGTGTTTTGGTTGTACATGAAATATTTCTCGAAGTTTATTTGAAATATATAGCTTCAATTTAATGATTAATTTGTTTATTTTGTGTTTTAGGTCACTTGTATGTATGTAAATATATTATATATATTTGTGCTACATGTAGGCTTATAAATGTTGAAGTTACACTTTATAAGTGTTGCTCTACATGAGATATAAAGTAACAATTTATAAGTGTTGCTATAGCTGACATATAAAGTAACACCTTATAAGTGTTGCAATAGATGAGATATAAAGTTACACTTTATAAATGTTGCAATAGATGACCAATAAAAGGCAACACTTTTTAAGTGTGACCAATAAATCTGAAAAGGCAACGCTTTTAAGTGTAGTCTAACAAAAAATAGGTGTTGCTAATGCACGTCTTCAAAGCGTGCCCTTATACCTATTTGGCTACGCTTTATAAGTGTAGCCAAAGATGACAACATTTAAAAAATGTTGCCTAATGTCAAAGGTTACGCTTCTTTTGGGCAGCCCCTAAAAAGTGTTGCTGAATGTCCAAAAGTGTAGCCTTTTATCAAAGGCCACACTTTTTGCTAGTTTAGGCTACACTTACGTGGTGTTTCTGCAAGTCGAAAATGGTATAATGTATCTTTAGAGTTCACTACGAGAAGGAACTAAGATGGACCTAGTAAAGTGTCATCCTAGAGTTTCCATACTTTGAAAAGAAGAGCTAGTCTCTAATTAAGAAACATGAGTATGATGACCTTAGGGATTAATTAGTATGAGCAGTAGTATGAGATGCTACTCATGTCTTGCACAAGTATGACTAAAAGTTTCTTTATGAGTATTGTCTTATATGAGTGATGCTTGATGAATAGTTGCTAGATGCCTCCCAAGATATGATTGACTAAAAGTGATAATTCCTTTGTCTACTTGAAGTAAGTCATTAAGTGATACCAAAGGAGGGTAAATATGACTAGAGTGACTTCAAAGTAATGCTTAATGTGAAGGATATTCTGGGATATCATTTATGCATTACACAAGTGTGTCTTAAGATTACTTAGGAGTATGGTTGCCTTATGGTAGAAAGATTTAAGAGTTAACTATATCTATAGACCATGATTAGGATGACAAAAAGGGATAATTGGCTTGAATAGTATTATGAGATGTTATTTTTGCTTTGCACATGTATGTTTTTCATGAGGTTACTTGAGAATGGTGCTATTATGATATTTATGACCAAGAGTTAACTGAACTTATATGATTGTGCCTCATCTCCTATGTTCATTATTATATCTTACGTAGACTTATGTTTATATGATGGTTTATATGATGATATATTGGAGAAGATGTAATGACTATAATGATTATGTTATGGCTTTGTTACTATCTCATATGTTTATATCTTATGTTGATTAATCATTTGAGATGCTCTTGTTATGTTGCTCTAACTTTCATACTTAGTACATATAACACATATTGCCTACATTATAATCAACTTCTCACATGACATTGTGGAGGCCAAGTAGCAGACATAATCCAAAGGGAACTCAGAGACTGCTAACCAAATTCTCACATGACTTTTGATGAAGAAGCTGACTTTGACCTTGCTAATGATGTGGATCTAGAAAGTAACATTGTCAAGTTCAGAGAACAGATTAGGCTTCAAAAAATTGAATCACATTTCAACAGAAATTAGAGTACTATCATCAAGAAATAAGCAATAAAATACAATTATATATTTGAGACAATATTTCAATATCTAAGTAATTAATCATGACACCTTTACCAATTAACATTTACTTCAATGTGAACCACAATATTCACTTTTTGATTGAGAAAATTATTAATTTAAATATCAA
Organism: Solanum lycopersicum; assembly: GCF_036512215.1. Taxonomy (NCBI): domain Eukaryota; kingdom Viridiplantae; phylum Streptophyta; class Magnoliopsida; order Solanales; family Solanaceae; genus Solanum; species Solanum lycopersicum. The sequence goes on along the minus strand of NC_090800.1, from coordinate 62,294,975 downwards.
TATTTAAACTAAGTCGAGTCAGAACAATAAACAGTAGGTTGAAACCCTAGCGTAAGCGTTAATAAGGACTGATGTTGGCCATTAAATTGATTAAACAAAAGGAAGATGAAGGAACTTTATACACAGAGAATATATGTTGGCAGCAAGAGTAAATGACATGTAAGTTTAAAATGAAAGAAATTAATTAATCTCGACACGTAAGTATTGTAGGATTATGTTAGCTTCAAATGTCTAAATGTCAAAAGTTAAAAATGTCCTTAATTTTAAAGTATTGACAATAACACACATGTTGTTACCATTGCTAAATTGACACGACTAATAGGAAAAAACTTATCCGGACGGTTTTTATATTAAATTAATGTAATTTTTATTATTACGTGATTTGATAAAGTAAAATAAATTAGAAATTTAAACACGTGGTATATATATATTGATTTATCGTACAACATCAAATTTGTACCTGTTACTTTCTAATTCTTAATTTATTTAATTCGCTTGAATTTGATTCAACCAATATTGTCTTCAATTCTTTTTGAGATGTATTTTTAGACATTTCAATATCAAACTAATTAGGTTATCACAAAGATATTTTCTTATATATATGTATGTTTGTTTCATAAAGAGAAAATGCACAAGTACCCCTTCAACCTATCTCAAAATTTCAAAGACACATTTATACTATATTAAGGTACTATTACCCTTGAACTTATTTTATAAGTAATTTTCAACCCATTTTCAACCTACGTGGCACTAGCTTAAAAAAAAGTCAATCAGCATTATGCCCACAAGATATTGTCACATAGGCCAAAAGGGGTAGAAAATTATTAACAAAATAAGTTCACGAGATATATAAGACCTTAATATAATATAAGTGTGTCTCTGAGATTTTGGGCATAGGTTGAGGGTACTTGTGCATTATCCCTTTCATAAAAGATTACAAGATATGTTATATTGTCAATTAAAAACATTAATTGTTAAATTATGATTAAATAATTTATATTTTTAGAAGTTATGAGAATAATCTATATAAAAAAAAAATAGATAAATAAAGCCTCATATATATGATCTCAATGTTATGTTTTCTTTCTTCTGAAATTTGAGAAGAAGTAAAACCCTCGAAGCAAAAAGGATTAAATTTGAAATTGAGTAGGGAGTGTTACAATTGAAACGAGGGAGTGTTACAATTGAAACGTAGTTGACTTTAAAATCGAGTTTTCTGTACACGTAAATATGCCACTAATAACTTTTCTTTGTTTTGTTTGAAAAATATCAACTAAAATCGGACTCCTCTCGTGGATCAATGAAGAACAAGTGCATCATTGAAAAACAAGTTTTTATTTTGATTTATGTCTAATTTTTGTTTTTATTTTATTTTAAAAATAAATTATTAGTTTGGATACCTAAATATTATTAAAAGAGACGTGAATTATATAAATATAAGATATAATAGTTTAAATAAATACTTTTGAGTTTTTATTTATTTAATAAATAGTTTTAAAATGATTTTATTTTTTTCTATTTTAATTCAATGTACCGATAACTTCTCTTGATTTTTAGAAATATTGTAATTTTTATTAGTTTATTTTAGATTTTACTTAATATTGGTATCACTTGTTTTTCCCACTTGTCAAATAAATATTAAACAAATTATTAGTTCAATTTTATTTAGGGCAATTTTCACATATACCAAATAAAAAATTCATATTTGTATATTATAGCAAAGTTTGCATAATTGCACTACATAGCAAACATAGAAAGTATATAATTCGCTATACATATATAGTTGAAGCAAATTGTATAAAACAAGTTGTATTATTATAAGTGTATAGAATGATTATATACAATTTGAATTTGTATAAAATAAGAAAGAGAGAAAGACAAAAGAGACTTGACAATGAATATACAATTGAATCGAATTGTATAAAACGAGAAAGAGAGAAATTAGATACAATTTGAAAATTGTATAAAACGAGAAAGAGAGAAAGGCAAAAGAAATTGGGCAGAGGAGTATTTTTATTGTATAATTATAAGTGTATAGGACGAAAATATATGTACTTGCATGTGTATATATAATTTTCTCACGTTTTATACAAACAGAAACGCAATTTATACATTTCGCTTCTGTTTGTATAACTGAGAAAGGCGAGGGTGGCGAGCGAGATTTGAGAGAGTGGCGAGCGAGATTTGGAAGAGGGGAGAGAGGGGAACAAAAATATATGTATTTATACAATTTTCTCTTATTTATACAATTAGAAACAATTTTTATACACTTGTTTTGTATAAAAAGTGAGGAAGCGAGCGAAAGATTGGAGGAGAGTGGCGAGCGAGATATTTTGGAGAGAGGCGCTTAGAAATTTTTTGCAAACGTTTGCTATGGAGTACAATTAAATCAAACTCTAGCTACTCCATTTATTTTAGGTTATTAGTTTGCTATTATATATAATTTTCTCTTTTATTTAATCATATTAAAATTGCATTTTTATATTCCATTAAATAAACTTATTTTAGCATTTTCTATTAATACACTAAAACACTTATGTTAATTGACTCGTGATTTTGAGCAAATAATTTTAGATAACTCATGATTTTGTACAACTCATAGTTTTGAATTGTCTAATAACTGAAACACCTCAAAAATCACAACTAAGATTGAACAAGAGAGAAGGGCAAACCACAAAGGGGGTCCACAGGCTGCTGTGAGGAGGATCACGATCTGTCACCATGCTTGTGGTTGTGCACTGTTTAATGATTTTCAAAGTTCATATTTTAAGTTATACTTGTTTAATAGTTTAAAGTACATTTTTATAATTGTAAATAAGATTATCAATATTTATCCTTATTTGTCAATATTTCAAAAAAATTTATTAGTTAATTTTATTTAAATTATTTTTGTTACAGCCCGTTGAAGACGTTCAAATATTTTTTCATTTAAATTAAATCACTATTTTTGTTAAATTGCATTTTTTACATGACATTAGTTACGTTAAACACATATTTTGGTATTCATTTTATTCGTTATATTTATTAATATTTAATGATAAAATGATCAAATGCCCCCTTAAGCTATGACCGATTTTTAACTACACACTTATTCTTTGTAAGAGTCCTATCACCCCCTCCCCCCCCCCAACCTAAACTGTTTAAAATTGATATTTGTATCCCCCTAAAATGTCACAATCACATTTATATTGACAGGTGATATCCACGCGTTTGATAGCTGAAAGTTTTATTTTAAACTTTTTTTTCACTTTTTAATTTATTATCCTAAAAAACTATGTTGAAGATTTGCTAATTGTTTGAAGATGAAAACATTGAGATAATTGAGTTTATATATAGCAATAATTTTTGGATATGAAGAATGTCAAAACTCCATAAAATCAAGAGCATTCATATGAATTTTGTGAATCTCTATTTTTAAATTAGGAGAAACTGAGATCGTCGATGGTTCAAAGAATATCATATGGCTAAAAATCGAAGCTAAAGGTTGAGAGTTTGAAGCACAACTTGAAACCACCATTAAAGTTAGCTCATAAGCTTGAGTTCTAATTTTGACTTACCACAGACGAGCTCAGTTTTGAATGTTTAATAAATCAAAAGAATTGAAATATTGAGATAAGCTTGTATCCAATATTTGAGGCAACTTGAAAAAGATTTAGGGTGGTTTTGCATCAAATTTTTGTGGCAATCATACAAAGAAGATGAAGACCATGAACTGCATTTTATCAGATTTGTAAGAAAATTACAATGTGCTAAGTCAGTTGAGAAGTATTATTTGAAGCTGAAATAAAATTCACCCATTGAATTGACTGTTTGAAACATAAAGAAAAATCGTTAAATCGCCATCGAAACTAGCTTCAAACCGGAAAGAAATCAAATCCCAAAAGTTGCCAACACATACAGAAATTTTCATGGGTCTTTTGGGTATTGAAAATAGGATAAAAAAAATTCCGATATATGATGGCTACCATTGATGCTCTACTAAGTTGCTACGAAGAAGAAATCAAATTAGAAAAAAAAATAAAAAAAAATTAAAGAATAAAATAAAATTCATATATTAATGAAAAAATATTAAAAGTATAATTTTAATATTTATTTTTTTATCTTCATTCTCTCAAAGAGAGTGCAATTACACTCACTTTGTCATGTACGCATTTAGGCTGATAATAATTCTAGTTTTAAATAGTTTAGAGGGGTGATAAGACTTCCTGAAAAAAAAGTGTGTAGTTGAGAATCCGATCATAGATTTTCTCATATTTATTTTAATATGTTGCACAGTCTAGGAATTCATCCAAATGTGAGTTTAACCCATAATTTTTTAGATAATGGTATTTTACTATCAGTGTTTTCAGTATCGTGTTTAAACAATACCTTAGAAGGGTGTTGAATAAAATTTTGGGGTGGGGAGAGGTAATTTTCGGATTTCTTAGACTCAAAAAAAATTCTTTAGTATTATATTTTTCCGGCCATCACCTTTACCGGAGATTTTTCGGTGAATTCAATACCCCAATTATTTTTTCCTTCTCATTTCTTTTACCAGAAAACAGTAGCCAAAAACCAAACCAAATGCTTCCTTGCTCTTTTTTACCCATCGGAACAACATCAAATCGCCTCTGTTCCCTATAGTTTTTTTGCCAAAATCGAGCCATCACAGGATACAAGCCCATTTGGCAAAACAGCTACCAAACGACCTGAACTAGCAAACTCTACGATCAAATACCCTTTGTACACCACCCACCATCATAAAACAACCCTAACCAGACCAAAAACCACCATTGTTGCCATTCCCGATCACCAAACAACAGCTAAATCCCCTTCGTTCCTTGCTCCGGCGAAGGACAGTTAGCAACAACACACACTCCAAACAACCACCATCACTCCACCACCAGGTCATGATTAATGGAGCAGCCAACTCCAAAGAGAACTCAACCAACATCCAGACCTCCGGTAAAATCCTCACTAAACAAGATCTCACCATCAATCCGAGCAACAATGAAACAACATTGAGCTCCGTTAATCAGGTTCCGCTTAGACTGATTTTTGTTATAATCACTTCATTAATACTTGAATTAGTTTTGTTATTTACTATCAATCACTACTCTCGCTCTTAGTTACTTGTCACTGTTGATTTGTTTGTTGTTATGATTTTGGTAAGTTGGTTTAGTTTTTTGTGTATAGTGTTAAGTAGTGTTTTTATATTGGTTTTATTCTCCTTGGGTCTTTGATTTTCTTGACGAGAGGCACCCTAAGTTGCAACCGAATATTGCGAGTTTGAATCATGGGAGCAAAAAGGGGTGAGAGCTCTCAAGAAGAATAAAAAAAAAGTGTCTTTAATTTTTTTAGTTATTTCTATTGTTTTATTTCTTTTCGTTTATATAGGCATAATACATAAATGTGTCATTTAACTTGACTTCAAATTACATTTATATCTTTCAACTTTTCATTTGCACAAATAGACACTTAAATTTATATAAAGTTGAACAAATACATACATATGTCCTACATGCATTTTTTGTCCTGCGTGATGTCCTACGTGTATTATATCATATAAGACTCATGTGTTTATTTATTTAAAAGTTGGATAGTTAAAATATCTGTTTAAGCATTATGAAAGTTGGAGGTCAAAGCTAAAATTTGAGCTAAGTTTAGAGTCTAATATATGTGTTATGCCGTTCATATATTGCCTTAGTTATCTTGCTATTTGTTATTATTTTATTAGTTTTAATTGTATGTTATGGTGAATAGATAAAATTTGTTAGCTTAGATATTTTATTGTTGCCGCTTTTTTGTTATTTTTACTTAATTTAGTGTTATAATTTTATCATTGTTGTTGCTTGGTTTCTGTCCATTTGTTACTTTGGTATTGTTATTATGTTACAATTAACTACTTGACTATCATATTTATTTATTAATTTCATATTGCTTTGTCTTTTTTCATCAATCTTCTTAGTGATTTTTTTTAATATATATTTTTTATATAGGTTATCTTTTGATGGTTTGTATGGTTTACTTACTGTTTGAAATATAATTCTAATATCATTATTTATTATTATTAGTCTTGTTATTATTGTTACGGTTGGTGTTGTTAGACGTTTTGTGTTTTATTAAATTGCTTTGTTAGTTACAAATGATCAATAATAAAATATCTTCATCGATTTTGGAGGCCTTCACATAATAGTAAAAGACGGAAATTTAGTTTAAGTTCATATATTCTTGTATGTTAAAATAGACTGATAAAAAAATTATGATCGATTTCCAAGGCCCGTGTTAATAAGATGGACTTTTATTTTTAAGGTATAATTTGATTTATTCATTGTTTCAATTTTTTTATTACTAACACTTTTACTAAGTGTCTTTACAGGTACCTAGAGTTTCTTCCCATTAAAGCCATTCGAATGAAGTTCGAATTATATTTTCTCATTCATTATTGTGTATATTATCAATGTTAGGCAAACCTTAGACCCTTTTTGTATTATTGTTTGGTTTACTTGTATATTGTGTTATCTCCTCCTTAGTTTGAAAAAAAGAATTCAGTTGGGACCCACAATTGTGAATTTCGAAGGATGTCTATCACCTTTTCTTCGGACTAACTTGAACCCTTACCTAGAATCTAACCATTTCGTAGATCACTTAAATGATTTCATATTTTTTTGTTAAAATTAGGTGGCGACTCCTTTAAAATTCATTTATTCTTAAAATTCTTTTAAAATTGAATAACTGATTATTTTTCGAGTCCCCACGATGTTTTGCCTTATTTGAATAAAGTAGGAATGTAATCACCCAGCAAAAGGTGAAACACCATGGACCACTAAACGGTTTGTGGAGCTCCACAAGGGTTGTAAAGTGGCCCATGAAGGGGACACAAAATCACCATGGCTACTTTGAAGGACCATGTACCACTAAACGACCCATGGAGCTTCACACGAGCCGGCTTGACAGACTTTGAGTTTTGGTTCATCTTTTGATGATCATTTTTTTTAACACGAAATGATTGAGGTGGATCAGTACCTATCGAATTTAAGGTCTTTGAGTCCTCTTTCTAGCGCCACCAAGTTTGCCTAATTTTGAGCTCGGAGTAAAAACGTTATATTCGTTTTAGTGAAGCCCCATCGGGCAGAGCATCTTCACGACCCACTGAAAGGTCGTGGTACTCTAGATGGCCCGTGAAACCTATCTTTAAGTCACTTTATCAGCTTTTAAGTGAGGTTTCACCCCAAAGTCATTGGTGAAGTGTCACAGACGTCTAAACAGTCAATCAAGCTCCACACAGACCATGACGTTGTTCGTGAAGCAGACTTATCAGGCTTATAATTTAGGGTAAACTTCAAGCGTTCATATCTGTCAGCACAAAATGAATAAGGTGGCCATGACCTATCAAATTAGAGCCTCAATACACTTTTCAATTCCACGAAGTTTGCCTAATTCCAATGCTTAGAACAAAAAGTTATGCCCGAAATAGTGAAGCCTTGTCGAGCAGAGTATCTTCATGACCCATTTGATGGGTTGTGGTGCTCTAGACGGCCCGTGAAGCCTGTCTTAAAGTCACTTTGTCAGATTTAAGTCAGGGTCATTTTGGTCTTTTTCCCAATATGTTGGGCACTTAAACTACGTTTAATGTCTAAACTACATTGTTTTACTCAACCTAAGTCTAATAATCTAGTCAAAACCTACCTAGAACCCTCATTCTCCTAAAATCACTCATATTAGAACGAAAAAAAGAGTAAGACTCGATTTTTCCCAAGAACAAGCAAAGGTCTTTTCAAGTTCAGCCCCGAAATTCAAAGAATTTCACTATAGATTTCGTTATCAAATATGTGAAATTTCATTAGTGGGTTCGTTTCACCCATTAGGTCCCTAGAGTTCAGTCAGTTCTTTAATTCTTCATACCTTGTTTAGATCCAAAATTTCTAAAGCCTAGGAGATAGATTGTGCTTTAGCTGTTATAGTTTCCATAATCTAGATAACATGTTTCTTGGAAATTCTGCATAGTTTCATGTATAGAGTTTAGAATCCTAGCTTACATTAAACATCACTACTCATGAATTATACTGGGTAGACAGCTTAGTCATAAGATCATGCTTTAAAATTTGAATGTCATTACCTTTCAATAGATTTATATGCATTCCCAGATAACATGTATGTTGACTTACTCGGTACTTTAGTGCATTTTAGAATTTTATTTAGTTGAAAATAGACTTAGCATCGAGTTACACTAGGGTTCATCATACCCTCACAGTCCCAAAAATATGTGCCAACGCAGGTTTAGAAGTCCCTTTTGTTGGGCACTAATTTTAGTGATCACGCCACAGTCATGTGGTTTATGTCGGCTAATAGTAGCTCTCACAATCATACCTTCTGTTTAGCTCAAATTATTTATATTGGCTAATAGTTGCTCCCGCAGTCATACTTTTATTGCATTGACCATGTTATCAAGTATTCATTTCAGTAGTCAGTTAAGCATATTAGCTACATGATTAGTACTTGATTATTGCATTTAGCTTGGCTAGTTACATTTTAGTACAATCTATTTCTGTGCTGATTATTATAATACTCAGTTATATCATTGTTCATCTTAGTATCTATATCTTGCATGATCTGTACATTTCAAGTACTTACTAATACTTTGTGCTATATCATTTTATGATGTAGTTTCATACACTCAGCATCCAATTCACGCTTAATTTGATTTTCAGCCTATACTCAACAACTTCAGTGACGAGTCCTCATGGTTCATGTTTCTTTATGCTTTCGGTCTAGTTAGATTATTGTAAATCCTTTTACTATTTTTAGAGTTCGCTGGGGACTTATCTAGGTTGCTCAATATTAGAGGCTTTCAAACATAGACTTAGTGTTCGGTTGTTTTCGGGTAGTTTACCCTGAATTTTAAATTATATTTTCATTTAAAATCCTTTAGTTTCGACTCAATTTACAGTTATGCTTCCGCTTTCCTAGTTATATTTCAGTATGTTTGTGATATGTTAGACTCAGGGTTAACTTGAGTCACTTGTGATCCTAGGTCTTGTGTTACATTTAGGGGTAATGTAGGGCGTGACAATAACCTTTTGCTTCATCCTAAAGTAAATAATGGTGGATGTTTTTCAAATTTTGAGGAAAGAATTTCTAAATTATGTAAAACCTAATCATTGTCTCGTCTCATATTTGGATCTCAACAACTACACCATCCAAACAAATGCATTACAACTAGATCTCATACCCACCTTCGTTATTATTATAGGAATTATACCACCCCCATACCACCACTATTCACTCTATAATTCGCCATATTCGATGAAACCGAAAGCTTGCTATCGAAGCTTACAAACATCCCTACATCTCCATGCCACCAAATCGCCAAACCCCATTATGTTCCCTTTATTCCCGTTGCTCACACCACCAACTCCAACCATCGAGCCCACCAAAAAACAACCCACCAACACAAACCTAACACCTAAACCACATCTCTCGAAAAAAACCTCAACAACTCTAGTGAACTAGATCTACACCACCCACTACTCATTCTCTCTTTCTTGTAATTTACGAAGAAACTCTTATCAAACTACCAACATAATATATTCAGACCCGAAGCAAACTATGTGGACATATAAGAATAAGTAGAGTCTGGATCAAAAAATACAATAGTGGGTCGATGATAAATCAAAATGATACCTGTGATAACAATATATGAAGCCTCAGCCTCTGGCCTACCCAAAAAATCATAATAGTGAGCACGATCGTCTTTAGACTGTGAACCTTCTCGACTACCACCTCAACCAGAATGGGAACCTCTACCTGATTGAGAATCACATCTGCCACTCTGTAGACCTCCCCTAGTTGGAGGTTGTGCAATCCTGAAAGTCGAAGCTTAGAACTCTGTTGCGAGCTACACATCTGGTCTTAAGGAAATCTCTCCCAAGTGCCCCATATAGTCACAGTCAAAACACCCTTACGAGGCATAGACTGATGAAAGGACCCTGAATGACCAAAATACCCTTTACAACCTAGATAAACCTTGTGAAGTATGCACTGGACTCAAATAACTATGCTAGCATAATCAGCCTCAAATGTTGGTATATAATAGCATGAATTGGTCTGCTAGACTGAGAATGATAACCTCTCCCCGAGTAACCCCGACCTTTAGGCGGAGCACTACCATAGTACCTAAATGACGGGCCCTTTTTCCTCACACTGCTCAAATAGCTCATGTCAAATCATTTCTAACTTCTCAGCAGTATCTACCACCTTATGGAACGGAATACCAAACGAAATAACCTGAGAAACTCCCCAACGAATCGGAATATCAGCCCATTAACAAACCTTCTCACCCTCTTAGCTTCGGTGGAAAGTATCATCTAGGCATATCTAGCCAATGCATGAAATTTATCCTTATATATTGCGATTGACATATTATGTTGTTGTAAACCCTCGAACTCGACCCTCTTACGCTCCCTCTTACTACGTGGAACAAACTTTTTCTAGAAATATCCGAGTAAACTAAGTCCATTATAGTGAAAGGGATCATCCATATAGCCTACTACAAATAAAAAAAATAAACGTTTAGAAAATTTTATATCATTAAGAAAAAGAATTGAAACTAATAGAAATAAAATAATTAAAACGAAAAAACAAATATATAAATTAAAAAATAATATAACTTGTAATTAGGAATTTAGTGTCTCTCCCAAAGAATTAAAAAGTGTAATCATCTTTATTAATCGAATACAATTATTTGTTAACCAAGTAATTACATGTCCAACCAAATAAGTCAAATAATGTACCTACACACAGTTACATAAAAATTTCAGGCCAAACAAGGCCTGAAAATATATTTCAGAACTAAAAATAGCTGTATTGATAATTCGGGTCGTGAAACTACCGAGTTCGGACCGCCGACGCCATTAACAATCCCTGCGTTCCCCTGCTTGCCGGAGAACTACCAGGACGGAGTGAAAATCAGTAATTCTCTTTCAATTTTGTTTATCCAGTGCACCATAGGTATAATTTCTCTACCGGGAAACTCATTATCAATTTCTTTGTTCAACAATAATCACTCTCCACATATTATCCCCAATTAATCGCTCGGATTCTTTTTTAATATCCAGTTGCTTCTTAATTCCCCTTTTTGGGTTCTTTCTTTCGTGTAAGTTGATAAAAATTGTGTCTTTCACTGTACTATGTACTTGAAAGATGGATGTTCCTTGTTGTTGAAAGTCCAAAAAAGGTCTCTTCCTTTAATCCTCAACAATGTAAACGCAAGTTTCAATGTTGATCAATTTAATGGTGGTAAAACTCCCGTTGAGCTCAAAGAATTTGATGTATTAAAGAGATTGAAATATGATGAAAATATTTCAAATGCTTTAGAGTATTTCAAATGGGTTGCTAATTCAACATTTTTCAAGCACACCCCTTTAACATATAAAATAATGATGGAAAAACTTGGGCAACACCAGGAGATGGATAGTGTTCAATACCTCTTGCAACAGATGAAATTAGAAGGTATTAGTTGTTCCGAAGATATATTTATCAGTGTGATTGATTCGTATAGGAGAGGTAACACAGCAGAGCAAGCATTGAAGACATTCTACAGGATACAGGATTTTGGGTGTAAGCCTACAGTTAGGATATATAATCATCTGTTAGATGCTTTGCTTAGTGAGGATAGGTTTCACATGATTAATCCTATTTATAATAACATGAAGAAAGATGGGGTTGTTCCCAATGTGTATACTCATAACATTCTTTTGAAAGCATTGTGCAAGAATAATAGGGTAGATGGAGCTCTGAAGTTACTCATGGAAATGTCGAACAAGGTGTGTTCTCCTGATGAAGTGAGCTATACAACAATTGTGTCTTCCTTGTGTAAGTTTGGTAAAGTAAGAGAAGCCAGAGAAGTGGCCATGAGATTCACTCCCACTGTTCCTGCTTATAATGCTCTGATAAATGGGCTTTGTAAGGAATATAATACTAAGGAGGCAGTTGATTTGTTGAATGAGATGGCTTACAAGGGAGTTGATCCTAATGTCATCACGTACACTACCCTTTTAAATGCATTTGCTGACCAAGGAAATATTGGTCTTTCTTTTGCTATGCTGAGCAAGATGTTTGTTAGTGGCTGTTCTCCAAATATTCATTCGTTTACTTGTTTGATTAAGGGAAATTCATTATTGGGACAATGGTATGAAGCTCTTCATGTGTGGGATGGTATGATCAAAGAGGGAATTTTGCCCAATGTTGTAGCATATAATGCACTTCTTCATGGTCTGTGTTTGGCTGGTAATATGAATATGGCTCTGTCTGTTTATAGTGCAATGGAAACAAGTGACTGCCTTCCAAATTCGACAACCTACAGCACCCTCATTGATGGATTTGCCAAATCCGGAGATGTGATTAAAGCATCTGAGATATGGAATAGGATGATAAATCATGGTTGCCATCCAAATGTTGTTGTATATACATGTATGGTTGATGTACTCTGCAGGAATTTCATGTTTGAACAAGCTTACAGTCTTCTAGATCACATGGTAATAGAAAATTGCCCACCAAATACCATTACTTTTAACACATTTATCAAAGGTTTGTGTTGTAGTGGTAGAATTGAATGGGCAGTGATGCTATATAATCAAATGGAAAGATTTGGTTGCTCAGGTAATACTACCTCATATAATGAGTTGTTGGATGGGTTGTTCAAATGTAACAACCTGACGGTAGCACTTCAGCTTGTTAGGGAAATGGAGGAAAAAAATATTGAATTTAATTTAGTCACGTACAACACTATAGCATCTGGTCTCTGCCATATGGGGATGCTTGAGGAAGCCGTAAAACTTGTGGCAAAAATGCTGGTTAAGGGAATAAGACCTGATGTTCTCACGTTCAACATACTTATGAATGCGTACTGTAAGGGTGGTAAGGTTGAATCTGCAAAACAACTTCTGAATGCTATGAGTCAAGTCGGCTTGCGTCCAGGTTTCATATCCTATACCTGTCTGATAGATGGACTGTGCAGTTGGGTTGGTCTGGAAGCTGCAATCTGTTGCCTCCAGAAGATGATAAATGATGGCATTCCACCCAAGATATCGACATGGAATGTTCTGGTCCGTCATTTGTTTAGCAAGATTGGCTATGGAAGTGCACTAGAATATCTAGATAGTATATTGGCAGCAGACTGAAGGTGTGAACTTGCTTCATCATACTGGAATGATGAATATGCGTAAAAACCTTCACTATGGATATAAACGGCAGTAGTTGCAGTGAAAGAAATTTTACGATGGAGGGGTCCTTCGCCAGACCTGAATTGGCATTAACAACTTGTTTAGGCATATATGGCTAGTAAGAATCCCTCAAAAAGAGTTGTTTAACATCCTCTAATAATAATATTTTTGTATGTTTATTTACTATTGGTGTTCTCACCTTGTTGACCCCCAGAGTATCAGTTAATTTGACTTTTTCTATTAAATAGATTTTGCAGGTGAATCCTAATTTAATTTGCTGTTGATTAGAGGATTTTGGAGAACCATGAAAAGATATTGTAGGTATTAAATTGCTAATTTTTGCTAGGATATCATAAGCTTAAGCTTGTGAGTACAACCAAAATGCAGAATAGGTATTTTAAATAGTGTCTATTCTGAAAAATTAGACAGCTCTAGTAGCAGCAATAATATTTATAAGGTCATGATGCTCTGCAGGTACCTTTTAGTAATAGATCCCTCTGACTCCTAAGTCCTAACCCCTTTGCTAAAAAGGCTGTGTTTCTAGTGTCAGTTATTTTCTTGTTCTTCTTACTTGCTTATTGCTATCAGTCTTTTGTTGAATTGAACTAAAACCTTTCTAGTAATAGATTGCCACTGTTTTTATTCTGAAGATTGTTAGATGGAGCCTGACTGCATTTCTTTTACTGCATTTTATTATTTTGGCACTGATTGTAAAATTGTTTATTTCCTGTCTCTATAGTTTGGAAGAAGTTTCATGAGAAACCCTTGTCAAGGCTATCTTTTTGAGGTGTCCAAGGATTGACACAGGTCAGAACCGGGAACCAGACACATGAAATGGCAGCCATATTTTTGTAGAACACTGATCTTTTTGGCATGATTATTTGCAAGAGGCATTATGCATAGAGTGAGAAAGGGAGGTGGGTTTTGCTAGAAGAACAAAACAAGTCAGCGATAGAAAAATTCATCATAGGTGTTGGCTTATTCGGAAACACTATTTTTTTTTTAATCTTTTGGCCCTTTTTCCTGTTCTATCATGGGATATGTAACCTGAAATTCTGTTCTTGATTGCCTAAAGAGAACAGATGTAGTAATTCTTTTTTTCCTTTATTTCTGTTACAAGCTTTTTACCTGGTTTGTGTTTCACCTTTACGCATGGATTGTTTTCTTTTTCTGGCGTTGTTCTGTTAGTGGCCAGCTATTTTCAACTTTGCTGAAGTCTCCTTCTTCATCAAGAGTGAGTGAGAGATCCGTCTAAGAACAATAGAAGAGGGATATACCATCGAATTCGGATCTTAGAGAAGTCTCGATCTTCGTCCACACCTAGGACATAGATTCTATGTGCCCTAATGGATTGTGACAAGTCCTTGCTACTAGCACTGGCTTTCTCTTTGATTACTTTACTTCGCTCAGCTTCCTACTTTTGGTTAGAGCCGCCTCGGACTCCCCCGACAGCCCTAAGAGGAAGGAGTTGTCCATGGGATGGACAATGAAGTGTATCGATCCTCCCCGGCCTCTTCTCTTTTTAGTGGGTGAGGAGCTCTATAGTCCAGGTGCAGTTTTTATTTCTATCTATACATTTTCAGATATCATTGCTTCGATACGGTCTTTTACGTTGTTAGTACATACAGGACCTGTACAAAGAAATATTTGGGCTACACGATCCAGCTTTTATCTCGTGGTTGATAGATGATCTAATAGTGAACTTAAAAGTAATCAAAATTCTAAGATAGTGAACAAAATAAATTCAATTAGTTTTCACACACTCACTTTCCTTTTCCCCGTCTTGTGTGTATCAATTTGTCGACGGTTTCTACTGTTCCTATCATCTACATCGTCGTCAACATCCACAAGAATAACACCATCTGTATAATCATCATCATTAAATTCCATATCTATATCATCCTCACCCTCGAAATTGTCATCATCATAATCATCCATATCCTCTTCATTTTCATCATCTGTACCAGCACCCGTGGTATGGAACTCGGGAGGTGGAGGACAATCCTCTGTTTCTGCCTTGTCCCGCTTCATCACAAGATGTCGAATGACTCTCTCATCTTTGTCAAGCATGCTCTTGAAATCATTAATCCATTTGGCTTCCAACTCAAAATTCATCAAAATGTAATGAGCTCGTGATGCTTTCTGAATCTTATATGCCAGTCTACGCATACCCCAATCACTGAATCTCCACAACCTCCCTTTCTTCTCTTTCAAAAATTCTGCATTTACAAATAAAAATTCACAAATTTCACGGTTATTTAGCCACCATATAGAAATAGAAATGTAAATCACCGTGAGAAAGTGCTGGTGATTGGTAAACCAAAAGCGCCTCCATTGGGAGGATTAATGGGGAGTAAGGGAGCAGAACTGTGGTTGCTACATCCTAT
Organism: Solanum lycopersicum; assembly: GCF_036512215.1. Taxonomy (NCBI): domain Eukaryota; kingdom Viridiplantae; phylum Streptophyta; class Magnoliopsida; order Solanales; family Solanaceae; genus Solanum; species Solanum lycopersicum. The sequence continues at coordinate 62,279,386 of NC_090800.1, read as the reverse complement.
CTTGCTCGGACTCTTCAAATATCTAGACAGGTGCGTGTTGGATACTCCGGAAGTAGTGCATTTTGAAGAACCCAACACGGGTGGGGCAAAATTTTTGGAGAGTCCAAGCAACATAGGCTACATCGTCCAGCAGATTGGAACCACTTCTGAGATACTAGATTCTGACATCATTTCACCATTCTCAGCTCTTCCGAAAAGGGCATGAGGTGTCATACAACAATAAACCCAGTGTAATCCCACAAGTGGGGAGCTTAAAAAAAAGACTTGGTAAACTCATTTGACAGCACACAGCAAAAAAACCGGATGTTTGATATATGAAAAGGGAAAGCTAACCTTGAACATTAGCATTCACACTCTCAACCTCATCTTCACGATCCTCATGAATCAGATACACCACTTCATAGTGTCGCACTGTACACAGAAGGAAGCCAATAAATAGTATAAACTATTAACCGAAACGAAAACAACAAGATCCATAACAATACTATTCTTCCTGCACTTTCAATTCCATTTAGTGAGTAAATCATCCTGTATAAGCAATATTAGCAAGAACTAATGAGACAAGGCATGCTACTTTAGTCAAAAACAATCTTAGCTCACGAATAGACACAAAATTTTCCTTAGTTCAATAAAACACAATCTAAACCTTTCCTTTGGCTTACTGCTAAGCCACACAGATGTTATTGTACAGATGACATGTTGCACAAAATCCGAAATACTAATTCACAACACATTTTTTATCCACTAGGAAATTTATGAGAATTCCAACATAATTATTTCAATCAACTAATCAACTACTTTTTTTTATGATCGTGCGGTACACGCCAGCTTTCGCACGCCTCGACTAATTCCACGGGATAACTGCCACCTCTCACCACTATATACCAAGTAGACCTCATGACTCTCAACCTCTTCATTGACCATTAGGCCATAACCTTAAGTGCTCAAGTACTTGGGATTAGTAATATAAGTCCTCTATGTTTGGGCACGTTTCATACAGATACTGGTCTTTGAAACTAGAAGGTTCTCCAAATCACACAGTTATCTCTACCAAAACCTAATGTAAGTATAACCATAACATTATTACAACTATTTGTTATCGCCTATATGAACCCTTTGATCCCACCATCCATTTTAGAAAAAGTAATATGCACAAAAAAAAAAGACAACATATCCAGCTACCATGTATAAAGTTTAGGGTTTCTCTATTCAAGATATGAAGCTCATAACATGATCCGTACTTACTCTGTTCCACATTCAGATCACTTTCCAACTGCAGATTTAGAGCCTCAAACAGTTCCTCTGCAAATTAGACTCAAAACGTTTAGTGACCTCAGCCTCTAAAGAATCCACGGAAAGTAAGACAGTATTGAGCAAATAATGGCTTACCCTCTTCAGCATCTGCAAACTCAGGTACAAGTCTACCATCTTCTTGGACCTTCCTCTGCAGAATTTAAACAGCAACTTGTCAAAGTAAAAAGTGTTCAAATTAAATCAGAACTCACACAAAAAATCAAAAGAAAATTGGACTTAAGAATGAAGAGCCTCAGAGATTGTTCAGAATTGGGGATAAACAAACAAAAATTACAAAATGGGTGTAAGCAAAAAGTACCTCTCTAAGGAGCACAGCTTCGGGAAAAGGACCAGTGGCTTCATCAGGTTTAGGAATAAAGCTGTGGGAGTCAGATTTCTTCTTCTTCTTGTTTGATGCTGAAACAATAACAGAGGGAATTCGGTTGTTCTTGTGGGGAAAATATAGGAAGAAAGAAGGGTGCCCACTTGCTGAAACTGAAGGATAACATTTACAAGAAGAGGAGGAAGAGGAGCTGAGCAACTTCCCGATATCAGGTGAAGAGGTAAGAAGGAGGGACTCCATTTTTGGTGAAGGAGCAGAGGGGATAGGATTTTGATTTTTGAGCTAAACTCTTACAAGGGTTTTTCCTCTCATTTATATCTATTTCATATTTCTATATTCACTTCCTTTCTTCTTTCTTTTTTTATTAAATCATTTTTTCTTTTAGGAGATTATGAAAATCAGTATGAATTAGGGTGTGTTTGGCGGGTAGGAAAATGTTTTTTATGGAAAATGAATGGATTTTAACTTATTTTCTTATATTTGATTGGTGAGTAGAAAATATTTTTTGCAAATTATTTTTTAGTGTTTGGTTTGTGAAAGAAAAACATTATAAAAAGAATATCTTTTTTTAGAAAGTTAAAAAAATATTTTTGACCCGAAACTAACCTCGATAATTGATCTATTACATGACCCGACAAGCGAACTATGACACACCCCTGACTACATGTCTGAAATTCGACCTTCGAGATATGATCATGACTTCGACCTAAGACACGACAATCAGATTGGGTCGGATATCTAATTCAAAACCTGACCTCAACATTCGACCTTAACACGATCTATCAATTTAATTCGACTTCAACACTCGATTCGAGACCAAAGATTTAACTTTCAAGTCAGAATTTCGACCCCAATTTTTGAATCTGGATCAAATCATACTCGACTCAGGCCCTAATTTTCACGCGTTCGTTGACAAAACCGCCGTAGGAATTCCTACTTTTCAATAGAGCGGAGGCGAACTGATCAACGAGAAAGAGGCCCTACTCACTACAAACGAATACACCACAAGATTGAACTGCACTCAAACTCAGATTAAAATTTTATGGGAAAAAAGATATATATACCCCCGAACTATCGAAAATGGTAAGTATATATCCTTCGTTATATTTTTAGTACATCAGTTCCCTTACTGTTCAAATTTTAGAACGTATATACCCTTTATAATAACGATAGTACACATGTCTTAATCCTATGAACCCGCTATTTATTATTTTTTTTCAAAATTTAAAAGCCCCACCCAACTTAATTTTAGAAGGGCTGACCCATCAGTGTCCTCCTAAACTTGGCACGATATTTCACTTAGATACCTTAACTAAAGAATTTTTATTTTTTGTATGTGTCACTTTAACACTTTTTGCACAACTAGAGTGTCGCGTAATTTTCACTGATTCAAAGCGTGTAACATCAAATTTCGTTTGATGTGGCGTCATCAACGGTAATATTACTCCACATCATCTATTTATATTGATTTTACCCCAATTGTACCCCAATTTCTCTGATCTTTTCCAATTTCTACCTTCTTTTTCAATTTCTCTCCTCTTCAGACTTTCTTTAATTCTTGGCCCATTAATACTTTCATGTCGAGCTTCTTCAATTCTTCCATCACATCTGTGTATGAAGATCGACATTGTAGGTGTGGTAATGAAGCACTATTAATGACTTCATGGACCCAATTAAATGCAGGGCGTAGAATTTTTATTTGTAGAATTTCAAAGGTAAAATTCTTGTTTTCGTTACTTTTTTAAAGTCAATTAGATGATTAATTGTGTTTGTCTAATTTTTTTTAATTTTTTTTTTATAGAAAATGAGTGGTTGTGACTATTTTCTTTGATATGAAGATCGACACCCTCCACAAGCAAACAGGGTAATGTTGGGATTGTTGAAGAAAGTCAATGCTTTTGATGAAAAATTAAAGCGAGTAAGAAATATATTTATTGTTGGTGTCGTTGCTACCGGGTTGCTAATGTTTGGACTATGAAAATTGAAGGTTAATTGTTACTGTTCTAGAGGTGTTCGGTCTAGTAGTATTTTGATATTGTATTTGGTGTTCGATCTAGTAGTATTTTGATGTTGTTGTTGCTATAAATTTTTGATTAATTGTGCATTTTGGATTCCATGTTCTAGTAGTATTTTGATGTTGTTGTTGCTGTAAAAATTGATTTTTGACTATATACAAATCTCATATTCGTTCTCACAATCTAACACTAAAAACAAATAACCAAATTACACAATTGATCATATTCCTCACAATGTAACACCCAAATTACACAATACGTCTAATGAGCTCAAAGTTAGCATTATCCTACATACCATTCAAGGCTACAACCTTTATAAAATTGTATCAAAATAACGTTCAAAAATAAATCTAGCATAAACAAAAGCTACATAAAACCTTCACAAAAGTATTTACTAATACCAAAACAAAGCTAGCATACTCCAAAAACATATAACAACATAATAAGGGCCCAAAATCAACCTATTCTAAGTTGGTTTTACTTCTTTTTGTTTGCCATTTGCTGCAATTGGAAAGTGGTGACAATATCCTAATTTTTCCATCTCAAGCCTCTAGGCTTAAAACTAGTGTCTATACCCGTTAAATTTGCATCCTTATGTCTTGAACCTGTTGGTAGAATCCTTTGACTTGAAGTCACAAACTATTTTTTTGAAGAAAACAATCAAACTTAATATATAAAGTTTCATTCATTTAAGAGATAATTAGTGACAAACTTACGTTTAGTATTTAGGTTTCACTTGCACTTGTGTAGATACCAAATCCAACATTACTTGCTCCACCTTTAGTTTGCCTCTTGGGTCCCCCTCTTGCAGAATCTTCTTTAGTTGCAACTTTTCCTCTTTTTTGTCCAACAATTTATCTTGTCCTTAGAGGTAGTTGTCTGATTATTCCTCTTGTAACATGATACTTGCATCCGCAACTAGTGGTGGTTGGCTTATTTTTGTCGTTTCCCTTGTCTTTTTAACTCTACTGGTATCATCATAAACTGTTGTTGAAGAAACATGATTGCTTGATGTTGTGCAGGTTAGTTGAATCTTGTTGGTCCAGGTTGGTAGGAGCTTGTCAGTTCAGGATGGCTACTTCCTAGTGAACTTTGACCAGCAGTAAATTGTGAATTGTGGCTAGTTGGTTGTGAAGTATGGACACAACCTAAATATCAACATAAATTTTGTTCATAACAATTCAACAAGAATTAAAAAAAACACAAACAAATAATAAATTATTTTACATTGCAATATTTCTTGTTGTGGCCTGGTTGTTTACACTTGGAACAAATATTTTTCACCCCTTGTTTGGACATCTTTCCATACTTCTTTCTTGGTTCATCTTTACTTTTTCTTTCATTTCTTGGAGGTCTACCAAACATTTATTTAGTTTAAGGAGACTCAATCCTTAGATTGTTAGTTTCAGACCACATCTTCATATTTGGAATTGGTTGAATGAAATGACTATAAGCCTTTAAGAAGGTATCCTTCTTATATCAATACTCCACAAGTGGTTCATGTTCCTGTTCAATATGGTACAAAGCAGAAATAACATGTTGGCATGGAATGCCTCTCAAATGATAAGTTCTACACCTAAAAACTCTATTAGTCAAGTTGACTATATGCCTATACTGCCCTTCTCCAATCTCAAACCCAACATCAGCATTCCAAAGCACAATGCATGCCCTAGATTTTTTCTTTATTCTTCTCCAACATAAGTTTAACCATAGGTGCAATATCAAATATCCAGGTGTCAGCAAACTTAACCATATCCACAGTTCTAGTCATTATCTCCTAATTTCTTCCAACATGGTTATTATAGATTTGTGTCTACATCATAAGATCCATGGTTAAAGGTTTTTCATATGTTATTTTCAACTGCATTGTATTTGGAATGTTCTTAAATAAATGCTCTAACCAATGATACTCTTGTATAATGCAATAAATATTCATTAATGCTTTCATTGCCAAGTTTTCTCATTTTATAAAGCTCCTCATTGTACTTCACTTCAAAAGTTTCCTTGGAAGATCTCCAAAATTATTTTCTCCTTTCCTCTCCCTTCCATGTTTTACTCCAATTAGACCTGATGTGTCTATGCACATTCTAACTACAGTATTTGGTTGCAGTTCAACAACAACTCCTTGAAGAACCTATAATAAAATACAATTATACACAATTCAAGCAAGAAAATACAGTTTACATATCTACAATAATTAAAGTAATAGACAATTAGTTACCTGTTGCATATTAGACATTACAGTATGACCCTGTCCAGTACCCAACTGCAGGTCCTCTTTCAAGTAGTTGATAAAGAAACTCCAGCTATGTTAAGTCTCTTTGTCCACAACTACCCAGGCTATAAAAAACATCTGATTGTTTCCATTCCTTTCAATTGCTACAATAAGTTAACCCTTACAAGCACCCTTTAAGAAAAACCCATCAAATCCTATTATTCTTCTACATCTTTCCTTCCACCCCTTATTCAATGCATCCAAGCATACATAGAAGTACACAAACAAATTCTTTCCAGGTACAATTTCTCTATCCATTCTTACCCAAACAGAACTACAAGGATTGGTTTGTTTTACAACTTCAGCATAATCACATAACCTTGCAAATTTCATATTCCAGTCGCCCATGTTTTCTCTAAGAATCATCATCTTTGCCTGTAACAAATTGTTCTACCCATATGCAGTCCTACCTCTTCCCTGCACAATTCTTGTATTTCCCAAAATCCTCAAAGATAGTTGTTTAGTTATTTTATTCTTAAATCTACTTGCTAGGAATTTTGTTGTATACATTTTGTTCTTATTAGATGGTAAATACTTGTGTATAGGGTGGTAATTCTTAATCATAAAGTTACCGGAATCCTATCAATAACACCATAGCACAACCATTTGCATTTTTCTTGGAATGTATATTTAGCTCTCACTCTATGAGCTTCATTAAGCCTTAACTTAATCTGATATTATTTTTTGTAAATTATCTTCCACACATTAAGCCTTAACTTAATTTGATATTTTTTTTCAACAACATGTTTAGCCAAAACATTTCTAAATTCCTTCGCTTTTTTAAAATCACTCCAAGTTCAAAAATAGCAACACAACATTCATCATTATACCTGACCTTTTTGCTCTTTCTTATGCCTGGTAGATCAACACCTTCAACAGCTTCTGCATCTAGCATATCACTGCTATCATCACTATCACACTTTGAGCTATCAATATACTTCTCATCTCTTCCCAATCTGTCAACATATCTATCCTTCTTATTTATTCCAATATCTTCAAAGCCTGTGTCCACACCAGTCTCACCTATTAGTACTTCTTCAGTTACTTTTTCTTCCTAAGATTAGGATTTCTTTTGTTTCTGCTTTAAACCCTAAGGAACTCAATTCTTGATCAACATCTGAAGCATCTTTATCAAGAATGTCATCTACATCTGAGTCACTACTAGGCAGATCCAATTCAGCTCTATTCTGATTTATATCACCTCCATTTAAATATGATTCATTTCCACACTTTTCTCAGTATTTATACCGACAGATTCTTTAACGGGGTTAGACCATGGTAAAACAGCAGATGGAGCAGGCAATTCTTCCAATTCATCAACTTCATGTACCACATACACATGAAACTCAACACTTGGTAAGTTTTGACAATTGAGTATTAGAAGTAAGTTGGACTAATTCATCACCATCTTCATAGTAAAATCCATTTACATTTGTATACCCAAGGTCTTTGGTGTAGGAAATAAACTCGACAAGACGAAAATGATCTTTATGTATGCCGACACCATGTACATCTACTTCTGGTTGGTAAGTGGGTTTAGGGTTAGAAACAACACCCCCCATGATGAAAACAGGTTAAAATATAGTTGTCCATATCTCGATATATAGGAGACCCCCAACAAAAGGAAATGCCCAAAAAGTCCCTTACTTTATCAGCACTAGTTAGGCTAAAACCTAGATTGATAATGAAAATAATGTGGAATCAACAAAAAAATACACCTTTTTCAAGAAAACAAAGGTAGAAAACAAAATATACCTTATTCAATTTCTCCAACATCGCACAGCTCGATACCTCGTCAATACAACCTTAAACCTGAAAATGGCAACACAAAATACAACAATGGTTATTACTAACAACGAAAGAAATGAAAAACAAAGAAATCCACGTGAAGGAAAGAGACACCTAGGGTTTTCATCGGAGAAGAAAGGCAGAATCTTATGAAAGAACGAAGATGAAAGAAAAAAGTGGAAGTATAATCAATTTAATTTGCATTTTACCCACATTTTAATTTATCTAATATTTTGAATAAAAATGACGTGTAAATAGGTTTTAGAGTTGGCATTATATAATTGATGAGTTAATCCATGAGTCTACAGGAGTCTGTGCAAAAAGCGTTGAAGTGACACATATAGTGTCATATCCTGAGAGTACCCCCCAGATGTAACCGGCGTGGGCGTCCTCGAAGAGGACTTAGACAAGCCCTTAGCGTTCATCATAACATATCATAGGTTAAATAATGCGGAAAATCAAAAACTTTTGCATATACTAAGTGAAGTATACTTGGACTTCTCACTTAGATGCTTACTTAGAATTCTCTCTTAGCAACATGATCAACATACATGCGATAATCTAATAAAACTGTCTCACATGAAAACCATCTAAAGAGTACGAATCTTGAACTTAGTCAATACAATGTCAATATGCCATTGTATCTCTAGAATCTACTACAATCTTCATAGATAGAATAATGAAAAGATAGCATCCCCAAACGTGAGGACCTACCAACACTTGAAGAAATAATTCAAAGCTTCTTCAATTGACCTTCTTAAACTTCAATGGCCATACGCTACGTAGATATATGAAGGATATGGGTTAGTACGCCACTTGTACTAAGTATGAGTATATGCACATAAAACATTCAAGACATGCATGAAAAAGGTCATTTCTTTATAAAGCATGCTAAGTCACATGAAATACTTTAATGCACATACAATAGAGCATATACAAGATAATGATCACAACAACATAAAGCATGATCATAACCAAAGACACATCATCATAAAGTCATATAAGCATTTCCTGTTCAATAGTTCATATCAACATAACATACACCACTTACCCGTAATATCATCCCAAGCCTACAAGTGCAATGCTCATGTGAAGCCCCATAACCCCACATAAACAAGTAAACAAGATAGGAGACCATGAGTAATATTTTGCTTCATACAACTTATGTCATAAGTAGTCATCATCACATTAGCAATATAGACCAACACATTTTCATTAACATAACCAACATCATATAAGAGCAACATCAAATAAGAGAAATATCATATATCATAAGAATAATCTCCTAGGACTTTCCTTAAAGTCAATTTATGAAATGTCTAGGTAGAGTCCCATACACCTACCTCTACTAAGTAGACTTCTCAAGTCACCCTAGTCAATATCCATTTACTTTAGTCTTTCATTTTACTTGAGGGAACAATCTCCTTAACTGACATTAGACCATGTGAGCTAAACATAGAATCCGGTGTCACGAAACCCCATACAGAAAAAAGGTGATCTACTTGCCAAGGTAGAACAAAAAACATGAACATAGCATTCTAGGTGGATCCACTAGCTAGTATTCCTATGGTGGAAACATAGTTAAGGAACTAGGAGATATTTTTTTTTGGTTACTGTAATTGTATTACCAAATTTTAAGATATGTACAAACTTGAAGCTTAGGACATGGACATACTCCCCAGTCTCAAAGCCCATCACCTTGTTCAGGTTCTATGCTAGAATTTCTACTAAGGATAAAAGTTTAGTTTATGCATTACACTAGCCAGACTAGGATTCATGCTACTTCTAATATGAATTTCCTAAATGATTTTTTTATAATTTCCACTATGCTCCTCTCCCTTTGCTGAAAAATTCTCTGATTCCTGCAGCTACTGTCATTCTATATATGTCATCTTGCATTGATTTCCTATTAGCATGCCTTGTAGCCCATTCTAACTCTTCATTCCACCCCACACTCCCTCTGGTAATGGACAACCATTGAATTAATCTTTGCCATATCATATTTGTCATATTGCATGCAAAAAATAGATGATGGTGTGTTTTAGATTTTGCTTTTCGCAAAGAACAAATTGTATCAGTGTTTATCCCCCATTTGTCTAGTTTGTCTTTTGTGTACAATCTCCTTTGTATAGATAAAATATAGGAGATATATTAGAGACCAATAATTTTGTATTGCATGGCATCCTCTATCTCATGAGATTCATTGTGAACCTACCTTCCAACTTGGGAAGGGACGCGTCTCATATCTAGTTCACTCGGTGCTAAGCTAAAGTCCCATTTTGAATAACCTTTAAGTTGTCATTTATCATCAATTTTATCATAGGCCATGAGAATAACTCTTTGTATAAAAATTATCATTATATCTTTAGGTTTTGGATGAGAATTTCTGTTCATCAATACCCTTCATTAGTCAGATTAACATATCATAGTCATATTGTGTAAGGCATACAAGAGAAACATCATCAACCTTGCATTATCATACCTTTACCATGATCTCACATTCAACATATACATAGCCCATCATATATGCATAGCAACATAATACATAGCCTATCATATATGCATAGCAACATAATACATACCTCAAATTCATAACAACATCAATTATGGGCCAACATCAGCATAATGGAGTAATCAAAACTTTAGAAGACTTACCTATTGCTTCAAGAATCTTCATCAAGAACTTACTCTCAATTCACCACAATTATCCAATAATGTAGTAAAATACACAATCATAACCAATTCCAACCATTCTAGTCATATACAAGACATATTCATAGCTAGGGTTAAGGGAAAGGGGTTCATTTGTGAGTTCAATCAAGCAATAGTTTCAATCTCAACATTACATGACATTAAATGAATGATATAACATAATAAAGTCCATTATTTAAGGAAAGAAAATGCTTACGAAATCCAACAATTCCATATAAATTTTTCAACAATACATACTTAATTAGTCATAGAAAATCATAATCTATCATAATTAGTCATAAACTTAGAGTTTGGAAGAAAACCCATTGGTAGAGTAAAAACCCTAGAAATTGAATTGTTTAGAAATAACTTTGAAAGAACCTCTAGGGAAAGGAATACCAAGAGTGAAGAATCCATACCTTAGTGAGGAATTGAAATGGAGTTCATATCCGGTAATAAGTCAATGTCAAAGTCAATTTCCCATTCAGGAGGAACACCAAGAAGGTCATCAAGATAAACCTCCGGAAACTTCCTCACTACGGGGACATACTCAATAGTAGGAGTTTCACATTCTAGATCTTTAACCCTCACCACACAACATAAACAACCCTTGGCTATAATCTTACAAGCCTTGAAGCAAGAAATGATTTTACCCCTTGGCATAGAATTTCCCATCGTTCACTCTAAAATAGGTTAATTTCGAAATTGAAACTTCACTACCCTCATTCTACAATCTATGGAAGAAAAACAAACATGAAGTCAATTTATACCCAAAATTATTTCAAAACCAAATATGTCAAGTTCTACCAAATCAACAAGAGTAACTCTATTATGCATAATTACAGGACATTTCCTATAGACTCTCTTTGCAATAACCGTGTCACCCATTGGGGTACAAACCGAAAAGGTTTCAATCAAAACATTAGGAAGTATATCAAACTTCCTAGATACCAAAGGTTTAACAAAATAAAGGGTAGAACCAAGATCATGTAAAGCATAAACATTAATAGAGAAGACTTGTAACATACCGGTAACTACATTGGGAGAGGTCTCTTGTTCACCCCTAGCCTTGAGTGCATAAAAGTGGTTCCTTTTTGGAGCTTCAAATCTACGACTGCTTGATTGAACTTGGCTATTCCCCTTTCCTTGAATTTTCACACAAGGACAATCTTTCACCATATGTCCACTTTTGCCACTCTCATAAAAACTATTCGTTCCAAGAAGGCATTCACCCACCACACTTTCCACAAATTAGTCTTTTTCTTGGTGAATCAACATTTCTCCCCTTTTGAGATTTATGATTAGACACTCTATAATTGCGAGTCCTGGAGAAATTTGAAGGAACTTGGTTTGAAAACCTCTTCTTGAACTTAGGCTTGTCTTTAATGTCAATCCTACTCTTAGAAGAACCACTTTCAAAAGAGCTTGCCTTCTTAGATTTTTTATTCTTCTTCCTTAGATGACTCTCCTCTACTTGTTGTGCATGAACCATCAACATAGAAAGATCCATGTTGTCATGAAGCATAACCAGATGACATTCTTCTTCAAGCTCTTCAGACACGACCGTTATATAACGACTCATTTCATCCCTATCAATTGAAACCAAAGTGGAAGCATCTTTGGACAACATAATGAACTTTAAGGAGTATATTATTTTGGAGAAAAAAATATTTCCTCTTTAGCTCAGCTTTAAAAATTAAATATTTATCTCAACTTTAGAACAATAATGTTGTTTCTCTATCTTCCATTTCATTTCATTTAAAATATAACTACCTATTTTACTCTCTAAATTAAGAACCTTTGTCTTCTTTTTATTTCTTTCTAATATTACAATTTTTCTTTTCTAATATATTTTTGTTGTATTGATATTTTTATTTTGTGTAACGACTGTTTTAATGGAATTGTGTCTCTATCTGAATGTTTTTATTTAACAATTCTATTATATTTTTTGTTCAGCCTTTGTATAGTACATCCACCTCGTATTCTACTTTTTTTTAATGTTATTATTCAAATTGTTGATGTTTGATATTATGTAACGACTGAAAACAATACAATCTATTCAAACATTTGTACTCATTACAACAATACAAAATGATACAATACATATACATTATGAAACGATATATAATAACCGTGGAAATCTCATGTAAGTATAAAGAAATGAAGGATGTATTGATGCAAAAAATGTTGAGTTACAAGCTCCTTATATAAGGAGAGAATTGTAAGATCCTAAATTAACTATACTTAGAGTCCTACTACAATACCTATTACTAATATAATAATAATAATAATAATAATAATAATAATAATAATAATAATAATAATAATAATAATAATGTAATTATAAATAATCTAATCCTAGTTATAATATAATTCTAGTCATAATCTAATCATAATCATAATCTAATCCTAGTCATAATATAATCATAATTAAATATAGCAGTCTAGTTCTAGTGCGACTTTAATTCTACAGAAATGCTATAAACTTGTCACACAGTTTCGTAGGACCTGTTCCGTTGAGATGTTCCAATTGTCAGCTTCCTTCTTCATCAAAACTTGTTGACACATCAGTCAGCTTTGTTGGACCTGTTCCTTTGACTTGTCCAATCGTCAGCTTCCTTCTTCTTCAACACTTCCCCTCAAGCTAGTGAGTAGAGGAACATTTACTCCTAGATTGCTTCGAATATCTAGCAAAAAAAACTATGAATACCCAAAAAATACTTAATTTTTTCAATGCTTCAATATGAATGTGATGTGAAGTCGTTGCTTGTGTAGTTTATCGGCATATTTATACGAGTAATTCCACCAGTAAAAACACTTAAGAACGATTTGATTATTCCTACCACAGATTTTACATGACTCAATATTATTCCTCTCCTTACTTTCACTTCGGGTAACTTTTACTTTTCAGAAAACGTTATCTATATTGAAAATTGTGGGACCCCTATTCCTGTCCAACAAGCTTGAAACCCGTTATTCTGAAGTTGATGTTATTGTTTCTTCCCTTGCCTTTTTGGGCAGATAAAACAATGTTATAGTTTTGTTGTGACATTTTATCTTCCTCTTTCCTTATATCAAAACTCGTGAGAAGACTAATAAATTGAATAAGGGTGGGATATGGTGTCTTACCTAAACCTCTAGAAAACTTAATTACATTCTTTACTTGAATATAAGCTCTTTCCAAGTATTATCACGTCTCCTTGGTAGTTGAGCAAGCCACAATTAGTTACATGATTTCTTCGGTCAAGATGTCTGAGATTCAACTCCTTTGCAACATATCTTTATCCTTCTAATCATCAATGGTGTCACTATATTTTGCATCCTTCTCTACCGCTATGAATTTCCCAGCAGTCTGTCCAGTGGAACAACTACTTTTACTTGGTTCATTCTCTGTGATCTTTATGAAGTAGTTTGATGAAATAAGTTTAATGGAGCAAGCGACAATGAGTTGGTGAGGCAAGGAGCTCGGCATATTTTTCGTAGAAGTTTTCACTACAACATTTTTTTTATCAACACTTAGAGTGCAGAAAGGCTTTAACCTCTGGTACCATGTAAATATCTCACGTATGTTTGGAGAAATCAAGGATGTATTGATGAAAATAATATTGAGTTACAAACTCCTTATATAAGGAGAGAATTGTAGAGTCCTAAGTTAACTATATTGAGTCCAATCGTCAGCTTTTTTCTCCATCAACACTTATTGTGGACACGCAGTTAGCTTCGTTGGACCTTTTCCTTTGATTTTTTTCAATTGTCAGCTTCCTCTTCTTCAATAACAACCATTAAAGAAGTGTTATTATATCCGAGTTCTTACTGTTAGTTTGTCATCCATCGTCACTTTGGAAGGGGTACTAAATTCTCTGTCTTTGAAATGATAAATAATGTTAACAACTTAGATGATAGAGTTCGAAACCTAACTCTTCGAGAATGATCGTGATAAATATTCTAAGATATTTAATTGTACTATAATTCCTTTACCTTATTCTCTACTAGCGAAGTAAACCGTGCTTCGCGCGATAAAATAGCATATATACTTTATAATAATTGAATTATATTCTTATGAATATATTTGGGTTTGATCAACATTAGTGATATTAATATAATTGATATTGTTTTTAGACATTCATGATGGAATGATGGAATATATTTCAATTTTTTCTATATAAGCACATGATAATTAATTTATTTAGAAATAGTTAGTAGATGAAGTACATATTTCATTAGCATATTCTTTTAGAATGGATAGATTAAAAGCATATACGCAAGAACTAAAATACATGAATCTCATAATGTAAATTAAAGAATTTTAATACTGATAAAAATAAATAAAAAAGAATCACATTTCCATTAAGACTCTCCTCCTTTTAAGTTTAATGCATTAAAAATAAACGTAGTCAATCAATCAAAAGAGACATCTATAATATCAGTAAGTAATGCTACCAATTAGAACAACTTAGCAACTAATTAATAAGATGACACTTAGAAATGTGAAAACTTATACTCTGAGTCACCGAATTTTATAAATAAACAAGGATGGGAAAAAGGTCATATTGATAATAGAATATATATATATATATAATATTATTGCTGTTTGTGAAATATTAGCAATATAAATAATATAAGACAACACATATATAGACAAGATATATGAGAGAGAATGCTTGCTTATATTTTTATTTTGTACTTTTTGATTGTACCTTAAATGAAATAATCATCACTATTTATAGTATAAAATGTATTTGAAAGTTACATGAATTAAATAGAGTTCATTTGGTTTGTACATGAACTTCACAAAAGGGTTATGAAAGACATCCACATCAATGCATTTATAACATTCCCCTTGAATATCCATAGATAATGTGTCTCATTAAAACCTTACTAGGAAATATCTAATGGGAAATGTCTTAATGAAGAAAAAAAGTACACGTATCTGGTAATGGCGCTGCCTCATTAAAAATCTTACTAGGAAAACCAAATGAGACAAAACTTTGGTTAAGGGAAAAAGAGTACAACACATATATTACTCCTCCTCATAAAAAATTTATTTGATTTCTTGGAGATGACACATTCCAATCATATATCTTAACTTCTCAAATGTTGATATTGACAATGTCTTAGTGAATAAATCTGCATGATTATTACTCGAATTAATCCGCTGAACATTTATCTCACTATTTTATTGAAGACCATGTGTCAGAAGAACTTAGGTGAAATATGTTTTTTCGGACTCCTTTGATATATCCTCTCTTTAATTGAGCTATGCAAGCGACATTATCTTCACACAATATTGCTGCAATCTTTGTATCACATAATTGCAATATGTGTTGAGTCATTGTTCTCAATCATACACACTCTCGATTGGCTTCATGAATGACTATTATCTGTACATGATTTGAAGAAGTAACAACTATTGTTTGCGTCATTGAATGTCATGATATAGTTGTACCTCCATATGTAAATAAATAACATATCTGAGATCTGACTTTATGTGGGTCAGACAAATAGTCAGCATTTGCATAACCAATCAATTTTGACTTGGATGTATTAGAATACAACAATCACATATCAATTGTTTCTTGAAGATATCTGAATATATGCTTAACACCTTTCCAATGTATTCTTGTTGCACATGAGTTATTCTCAGCAATAAACTTACTGCGGAACATATATCTACTCGGGTATTATTGGCAATGTACAGTAGTGCCCCAATTGCACTGAGATATGATGTTTCATCACCAAGAATGTAGCGATTCTTTCGGAGAGATGCTACCCCTTAACAAGAAAACTAATTTAATACTTACGACATTTAAATGAGATTAATGTGGGCATACTGATTATAATCTAGTTGAGGATTAGGTTCATAAAGAGTAATTTAGTTAAGGATGTGCATCTTGCCCACTAAATATTAATTGGATGTCAAAATTGATATGGTGCGGAATTCAACTTATGGTGGTACAACCCTTCCAAAATAATCTAAGCGAACAACTTACTAGATTTTCATGCATATATTATCCTCACATTGCAAAAGTGATATAAAAAGAATATTACCAACTTCCGAGTACCCAAATTAGGTAGTTCATGTTTCACCCAACCATTCCAAAAAAGTAGTAAATTTAATACATTACAAGACTTGAGTTTACATACCCCCAAAATGATCAAAACGTATAAGCATACTTATATTACAACCCATGGTGACATGATTAAATCATCCCTCAAAATTTCATATAAATATTCAACACATAGATCATGTACAAGTCTCAAGGTTTATACAAAATATACATGCCTATATGAAAATGTGATTTTCCTTAAGTCTCTCGGATCTCCATCTCTAACGGCTAGCTTCATGCATCCTCTCGAACATTTTCTACGATAAAAACAACTATCTCTAAGAAATAGTGGTACAAAAACTATAGGTTCGGAGCCCTCAAATTCACCAAGATACCTTACTTAAGCCATGGACAACATAATTGAACATAATAAATAACTCAATTAGACAATATATAAAGAGTATCAAAATCGATATTTAAAGATCCAAATATCAAGAACGCTCATAGCACCATTTCTCAAGAGATTCAATAGCAAGGCTTTCCAAATATATACATCGTGTCGTCACACCTAGAACAAACAAGTATCAAGAAGGGTTGATTCCCTATATCAAGTAGGTTCAAAAATCAATAATCAAGAGAACCAAGGTCCATATTAAAAATGACTTTCTAGTTCTTACTTAACATGAACAACTTCCATTCTTAAGATGGACTAAATATCCAGCATCAAGATGACAAATGATCTGAATCAAAAGGTATTTCAATAATGACAAAGTCACAACCACAAGAAAGACAAGGTCTCAACAAGTATGCAAAGTAATCAAACAATTCGTACAAGTGGGTGAGTTACACAACTGACTTTAATGTCTTAAAGGATAACAACACGACAATACAAAGTGACAAGAGGTAACCAAGGTACCAAGATATACTTTCAGGTATACCAGGAGGTAAAAATCGTACAAGTTTATACACAAACCCTAGTGTTTTAGCAAAGTAACAGTCTAACACCACATTAAGAGTTCAAACCGTTGACAAACCAATGTATGGTAAAACTTTGTAGCTCCAGTATGCATTGCATATGGTGAAGTATGAGATTCATTTTATATTTCTCTTTTCAACTTTTCATCATTTCGGACGAATAAACTATTTTAATACAGTAAACCACCATCCTCGATTAATGTAAAATCTAGATTTTCCCCATTTTAAACTTCCCTGGTCAATTTTTACCAGTTCCTCATCTTACTTTTGTGCTTCTTTCACTTGTTTAATTAGTATTGGATTTACTTGCAAATTAGCAATAACTAAACCATTTGAATGAAGTGTAAAACAAACTTTCATGGCTCTTAACTCAAGATACAAGGTCAAAGGACTCAAAGGAACTCTTGCAAATGATTTTCCACTTAAGGCATCATCAACCACATTAGCTTTACCTGGAAGATAATAAATCGTGCAGTCATAATCCTTGATGAGTTAAAGCCATATACGTTGTCTTAGGTTTAGCCCCTTCTGAGTACCCGAGTTCTTTAAGCTCTTGTGATCAATGAATATATGACATTTCTCTCCATACAAATAATGTCTCCATATTTTTAAAGCAAACAATACAACTGCAAGTTCAAGATCAGTTGTAGTATAATTCAATTCATATGGTTTTAATTTCCGAGAAGCATAAGAAATAAGCTTCCCTTCTTGCATCAACACACATCTTAGACCACTATGAGAAGTTTCACTATATACTACATATTTTTTCCCTTCAATTGGTAGAGTAAGTATATTCGCTTGAGTCAACAAGGATTTGAGAGCTTCCTAGCTTTCTTGGGATTTGTCATCCCATATAAACTTTACTTCCTTCTGCAAGAGCTTAGTCAAATGGGAGACGATAATGAAGAAACCTTTCACATATTTTCTATAGTATCCTGCTAATCCCACAAAAACTTCTTACCTCAGTTGGGATTTTTGGAGGTCTCCATTCAACAACTGCTTGTATCTTACTAGGATCCACCTTCACGCCTTCAATTGATATAACATGTCCCAGAAAATCAACTTTATCCAGCAAAAATTCACACTTAGAAAGTTTAGCATAAAGTTCTTTCTCCTTCAAAATTTGCAAAATAATCCGGAGGTGTTTATAATGGTGTTCATTACTTATGGAAAATATTAAAATATCATCTATAAAAACAACCACAAACTAATCAAGATAAGGCTTGGGTACTCAATTCATTAGATTCATGAATACCACATGAGCATTAATCAATCTGAATGGCATCACCGAAAATTCATAATGACCATATTGATTTCTAAAAGAAGTTTGAGGAATATCTTTCTCTCTAACACACACTTGATGATATCCAGACCTTAAGTCAATCTTCCAGAATTTTAGCACCCTTAAGTTGGTCAAAAAAATCATCGATCCTTGGTAGCGGATATCTCTTCTTGATTGTTATTCTCTTTAACTGTCTATAGTCAATACATAGTCTAAGAGTGTCGTCTAAAAGTGTCATCTTTCTTCTTTACGAATAAAATAGGGTCTCCCCAAGGAGAAACACTAGGTCGAATAAAACCTTTTTCAATAAGTTCTTGTAATTGAGGTTTCAATCCTCTCAACTTTGCTGGAGCCATTCTATAAGGGGTGATAAAAATAGGGGTAGATCCAGTAATAAGCATGATTGGAAATTCAACATCTATTTCCGGGGGCAATCTAGGAAGGTTTTCTTGGAAGACTTCTGGAAAATCACATGCAAAAGGTATGTCTTTGATACAAGGACTCTTTAACTGTTTATCAACTATGTGAGCAACGTATGCCCTAAAGCCTTGACGCATCAACTTTCTTGCCAAGGACACAAAATAATACTAGATTTCAATGATTTTTCACCTTGTATGATGATGTATGAACACATAGGATCTTTAAAAGTCACATTCCTTGACCTACAATCTATGAATGCATGATATTTATAAAGCTAATCCATCTCAATAATAACTTCAAAATCCATGAAGGGTATTTCAATCAAATCAACATGAAAGATTGGGTTTTGAATCACGAATAGACAATCATGATAAATTTGATTACACACAACTTGATAGCCCAAAGGACTCACAACCAGCACATCATAATTAAGTCTCACAGTTTCACATTCTCAGGAAGAACAAGTGATGAACAAATATAATAATTAGTAGAATAAGATCAAACAATGTAAACAAACATAAGCTAAATAAGTAAAATTTACCGACAACCATGTCTTGTCCATCTTGATCTCATCCCTCTGCCTCATAGCATAAGCGTGTGTAGTATTCCTTTGTCCACTAGCTTAATTAGCTCTATTTGTACTTGTTGTTGTGTGTTTTTAAGTCTTGCACCTTTATTAGTTTGAGGATGATTAACAGAAGGCTTATGAACCGAGCCTTCAAGGAATGAGCATTATTAGGATTAGGACAATTCTTTACTTTATTATCAAAGCTCCCACCATTAAAACATGCACCAAAGGCTCTCCTATAAGTACATAATGATTCTTTTCACGTTACGGACAAGTGGGAATGCTAGGCTTTCCTTGGCCATAATTTGGAGTGCTAGTTGTAGAAAAATTTGATTTGTTTTGATTCTGTTGAGATGGCATGTTATCACTACTAGCCTTAGAATTATCAAACATTCCCATTTTTTATGGACCTCCAAAATCAAGTCTAGGATTTTGGAATCTGTTTTCATTTCTACTAGCTTCTTTTTTATCAAGTCGTTCCCAAGTAAAAGCTACAGACAGTACCTTACAAAAGTTCTCATGTTGCAGGATTTCCACATTCTTCCTAATGGAATCATGTAAAACATCTTAAAATTTCATGCACTTGTCTTTTTCCTCTTTAATAATACCTCCAGCATAACGAGATGGCCTTAGAAACTTTTGTTCATATTCAGCAATAGATATGTCTCGTGGCCTTAGATTAAAAAACAGGAGTTTTTACCTTTGTTTTCGGAACACTTATCCACCAATCATAAGCATCATTTTGTAATAGTGAAATAGCATACTTAAATTTCACAACATCTGAACACTCCAACTGCTCAAACACCATCTCCATGTAATCTAGTCATTGTTTAGCATCAGTGGGATCAACAGTGACTTCAAACTCCACTCCACCCATTTTTCTCATTTTCTCAAAGTTAATCCCGTTGGGATCATGCATCAATTCAACTATGTGGTGGAAGAATTCAGCCATTGAAAAAAAGAAGTCGTGGCTTAAGTACCATGACTTATGTGAGGATGTGAACCAACTCTTACACGCTGATGGTTTCGCACTTTGGACCAACTAGTGTGGGGAACATACTCATGTTCTCCAACACCTTCCAGTGCATGAGGTTGGAAATCAGAAGTACCCGAACCTTCATGAGCAGCTTTCGTATGTCTGTTAGAAGAAGAGGCCATAACTTAATTCCTTCAAAAAGGAAGATCACATTGCATTAGGGACATGTACATGATACATGTGCACTCTACATGCAACAAAATTATAGGTTTGATTGTCCATCTTTTTGATATATATCAGGCATTGCATTCTCCGGATAATTCAAATCGAAGCAATTGGATGTCCAACTCGGGCCTATATGACATGACCGATTAATTATAAACCATAGAAGTGAAAAAATAATTTTAATAAAACCTTTTTTTAAAAACGAACAAGTAATTCACAGCAAAAGTCCTAGAACCACAAACCTGGACTCTGACACCAGCACTTGTAACGACCCTTTCAGAGAGTTACTACCACTTAATAAGAAACCTAATTTAATACCTGCGATATGTAAATGATATTAATGTAGGCATATTGATTATAATTTAGTTGAGGGATTAGGTTCATAACGATAATTTAGTTAAGGATGTGCATGTTGCCTATTTAAATATTTATTTGATGTCAAAATTGATATGACACGGAATTTCAAATTATGATCGAACAACCCTCCCAAAATTATCTAAGCAAATAACTTAGGAGATTTTCATGCATATACTATCCTCACACTACAAAAGTGATATAAAAAAATTACCAATTTCCAAGTACCCAAGTTAGGTGGTTCATGCTTCACCCAACCAGTCAAAACAAGTAGCAAATTTAATATATTACAAGACTTGGGTTTACATACCCCAAAAAGATCAAAAGTATAACCATACTTTTATTACAACCTATAATGACATGATTAAATCATCCCTCAAAATTTCACGTAAATATGCAACACATAGATCATTTACAAGTCCAAGGTTTATACAAAATATAGATGCCTATATGCAAATGTGATCTTTTTTATGGCTTTAAAAATCTCCAATGGACAGCTTCATGCATCCTCTCTAACATTCCCTATGATAGAAACAATTATCGCTAAGCATATAACTTAGTAGTGCAGAAACTATAGGTTCAGAATCCTCAGATTCACCAAGTTACCTTTCTTAAGTCATGGGCAACATAATTGAACATAATAAATAACTCAAGTAAACAATATATAAAGAATATCAAAAATCAATATTTAAAGATCCAAATGTCAAGAACGCTCATAATACCATTTTTCAAGAGATTCAATGACAAGGCTCACCCAATATATTCATCGTCGTCACACCAAGCACAACAAGGTATCAAGAAGTTCCGACGCCCTGTATCAAGGAGGGTCAAAGCCCAATAATCTAGAGAACCAAGAATCATATTAAAGTGACTTTATAGTTTGTACTTAACATGGAAAACTTCCATTCCTAAGACGGACTAAAAATCCAGCTTCAAGATGACAAATGATCCGAATAAGGAGCCACGCTAATAGTGACAAAGTAACAGCCACAAGGACAAGGTCCCAACAAGCATGCAAAGTGATCAAACAATTCGTACAAGTGGGGGAGTTACACCAGTGTCTTTAATGTCTGAAAAGATAACAACACAACAATACAAAGTCACAAGAGATAACCAAGGTACCAAGATATACTTTCAGGTATACCAGGAGGTAAAAATACTACAAGTACAAGTTTATACACAAGCCTCAATGCTTTAGCAAAGAAACAGTCCAACACCATTTCAAAAGTTCAAACCGTAGACCAATCAACTTGTTCACAAGTATATACAACCTTAAAAATACAATTAAATAACTTCTTTAATTCCTATTATTCTCAAAAGTGTCAAAGTAAAACAGGATTATCATCACGAGTAAGCTTAGCTTGTACATATACGACTAAGCTTCCAAAACAGTATTTCTGGTCAGCCTAGCACCTCATGTCGCAACCTAGATTTGAAAAGGAAAACGGCAAAGCTGGATTGTATATCTTTCATGAGATATGTAGGTACATATCTTAAGGTTGAAAAAAATCAAGAATCACCGCATAATATATTTTCTACAAAAAGATATCATCGTAACACTAACAGTTGTCCATAAAGAATTTTTAAATACGAAATCTGGACAGAACTTGTCCTATGTTGCATCCGATGTTTTTAAATCCATAACAACAAAATTAGAGTTTTACATAAGCATAAGAGGTATATATATGAAAAATATCTTTCCAAATCATATTTACTTAATGTAAACTAAGTTCTATTGAACGAGAGATAATTAAAATATCAAACACTTCTTAGCATAGAAATAGATTCTTCATCACTAACAAAGAGAAGTGTGTCTCAAATTTCAGCTTAAAAAGACCTTGTTTTTCTCTTGATTTTGAAGAAAAACTTTTTAGATAATTTTCTAACATTCCTATACTTCAGGTGAGACGAATTTCACTATAAGAGGTGTCAAAATATAGTCTCAAAAGTGTGGCTAGTGACATGTACAACTGTCACTAAAAGTGCTGCCCAAATTATTGTGTGGTGCCCAAAATGCATACATATACACCTATATGTATATACTTAATGCCAATACTTTCAATTTATATGTAATTCTGATTAGTCAAATTATGCAATACCCCATAAAATACCTTAAATTACTATCACAATTTATGTTTAGCAAGGTTGCAAATATCACAAAATTTCATGTTCCCCAAATGAGAATAAAACATATTGTAGTAATTAAGTAACGGTAAATTTATATGCGACTCTTGATTAATATTTTGGAGTGTTACAAAGAATTTCTTAATCCTTTTCTTGGGATTAGAATGGTTCATTATTTATACCTATAGATCTCACAACCATCAGGATACTCAATAGGTGTGATTTATCCATTGACATCACTTCAAAACCTTTTTAGTATATGTTGATTGACCGATAAATAATCCATTTGTCAAATGTTCAATCTGAAGGCCAAGACAAAAATTTGTCTTACCAAGATCTTTAATTTTAAATTCTTTTTTCAAACGCTCAACAACCTTTGAAAGCTCTTTAAGAGTTTTGATGATGTTCAAGTCATCAACATAAATAAATATTATTACAAATTCAGATTTTGACTTCCGTGTAAAAATACAAGAACAAATAGAGTCATTCTTATACTCTTTTTTTAGCTAGTATTCGCTAAGACAATTATATCACATTCGTGATGATTGTTTTAATTCATTTAAGAATTTCTGAAGCTTTGTTAAATAACTTCATTTTGAATGTTTATATGTTTAAGGAACTCTGTGTGTTTCAGGGATTTTCATAAAAATATTGTGGTCAAGTGACAACGTCCATTAAATGCACTTCAAGTTTTTAATAAGCTATCATATTTATTAGATACCTGAAGGTAATTGCATCTATCACAAGAGAATATGTCTCCTCATAATTAATGTCAGACCTTTGTGAAAATTCTTGTGTCACAAGTCGTGCTTCATATCTTACGACTTAACCTTTTTCATTGTGTTCTCACACAAAAATTCACTTTTACCCAACTGGATTGACAACAATAGGTGTTCAAACTATTGATCTAAAACATCACATTTTTCAAGTGAAGTCAATTATGTTTGAATTGCTTTCTTTCATTTTGACCAATTATTTCTCTATCTACATTCACTAACAGATCTTGGTTCTAAGTCCTCATTTTGTTGCATTATTTTAACTGCAACATTATATGTAAAAAATGTTATCCACCACGATATTATTTGATTTCACCTTCTTATCGTTAATACATAATTTACAGAGATTTCACGATTCTCATTATTTTCATGTATATGGACCTCCACTTTCGTGTCATCATTTATTATATCTCAAAAATCTTCATGAGAAATTGCCTCCATATTATCATCATCTCGATAATTTATTTCTTTCCTTTTCGGAGGATGTTTGTTCTTCGAACCAATTGGTCTATTACGTTTTACGCATGGTCCAGACTCATTTGCCTTAACATTTTATCCTATCGGGACATCAACCCAAACTTGAGCATTAGCAGTTGGATAAATGATTTTGTAATTGGCTAAAGGTTAGTAAATGTATCCGACAGTTGATTTGCAATATTATGTAAATAAATTATCTTTTGAACTTCTTTCTCACATTGATTTGTTTGAGGGTCTAAATGAGACAATGAAAGTAAATTTCAATCTATCTCATTTCTCAACTTCTTTTGTTCTTCCCCTACTGTTGGGTATACTGATTCATCAAAATGACAATTAACAAATTTTACCGTAAATAAATTTCCAATTCTTTGTTCTAAAATTTTATAATAGAACGAGATTCGTACCCAACATATATCCTCAATCTTATTTGGGGACCTATCTTTGTGCATTGTGACGAAGCAATTGGAACATATATCACACATCTAAAGATTCTAAGATGGAAAATGTTTGGCTCCTAACCAAAAACCAATCATGTAATGAGGAGATGTCATGATAAATGGTTGGTCTTATGTGCACAAGTGTCGTTGCATGCCCCCAAGTCGAAACATAGAACTTTGTCCCCATCAATAATGGTCCAGCTATCAATTGAAGACGTTTAAACAACGACTCTGCTAAACCATTTTGAGTATGAACATGTGCAACGGGATGTTCAACTGTTATTCCAGTGTGCTAACAATAATCATTAAATGCCTGAGATGTAAACTCACCAGTACTATCAAACGAATCGTTTTTATGACATAATCTGATGTAAACTTATTATTTGATCCAAGAACCTCGCAAAAATTATATTGCGAGTTAAGAATAAGCACAAATGAGACCATCTTGTAGATCCATCTATTAAGACAATATATATAATATTTTAATGGTCAACATGCATGGTGAATATGCCCACATATATCACCTTGAATCCGTTCTAGAAATGCGGGAGATTTCACTCCAACCTTAGTTGTTAATGGTTTGATAACCAAATTTCCTTGTGAACAAGCAACTGAAGAAAATTAATTTGATTGAACAACATTTTGATTTTTTAAAGTATGTCCGTGTGAATTCTCAATTATTCTACGCATCATATTATAATTGAAATGACCCAAAAGGTCATGCCAAATGATAAAATCATTAGAAACAGTAAACATTTTTCTTGCTACAACATGTGATTCAACCCTATCAATATTTGTATGGTACAATCCAGAAAAAAGCGCAGATAATTTTTCATGCACAATTTTCTTCTCTGTATTAATCATAGTAGTATAATGTATTTCAACTTTTCTTTATTTGCAGTTTCAACATGATATCCATTTTGACGAATAACCTCGAAACTTAACAAGTTTCTTTGAGATTTACTGTAATAAAATGCATTATTAATTTCCAATAATGTTCCTCTAGAAGTAACAAGGCCTCTCTTCGTGATCCCTCAATCAACTTTGTACTATCGGATATTGTATTAACATATGTCTTTTTCATAATCAAATGAGAGAAATATTTATTTTATTTTAGTATTGTATGAGTTGAGGCACTGTCCAGAAGACACATATTTTAATTACTCATCTTGGATCCAACTGAAGATTGGAAATTTTATTTATCTTTATGAAAATAAAAGTACATAATAAAAAGTACAAAACTTAACAAAAGAAAATTTAAGTACATGAACTTTAAGTAAGACATTAAAAATACATAACACCATTATGCATTTTCAGTTCAATTATAAATCTTCATTTGCGTTCCCAAATAAGTTTTCAGCTTCGAGATGAGCCATATCATCAAGCCCATCAAAAGCATCATTTTTCAATGCTAAATTTGCCTCAATATTCTCATCATATTTCTTAGAAGACCCTGCTTGAGCCTCATCATTGAGAGTCAAATGTTACTCTACTAAAGCATTAGAAGAGGAGGTGCCACCTTTCTGTCCTTTTCTTTAAAGGAATTTTCATAAAGTCTGGCAAAATGCTCAGGTAACCAACATTCATTTTTTTCGTGACCGATGGCCAAAACAATAAAAGTGATCGGTCTTGCCTTTTGAAGGATTATCTTGAGAATCAATATTTTTCTCCAATTTGTTATGATCGTCACTTTGACGATTTTTATGTCGTCTTTTGGATTTTTCACGCCCACACACATTATCATGGATTCAATTATAGTTTTATAATCTTGAAAGTATAAGTGCATTCACTCATAACAATCCCTTGAAGATACCGTCGCCTTGAGGTGGTGATAACTCCCTTTCAAACCTACCGACAATTCAAGTGGGTCTTTCAATGTTAAGTATTCAACCTTTAGGTTTTCATCAAGATAACGACGAAGGAAAATCATAGATCACTTTATTCTGACTTGATGATTTACTTCCTTCGATTATACTATCACCAAGACCCTTGCGGTAGGTGAATTTCAGCAGCAAGTACTCAAAACAAATAGGTCTTTCAGAAATGTCAAGTACCACAAATTTAAACTTTGACAAATTCGACAAATGAAAACTATCATAAAATGGTTGAGTTAATACCATGATGTTGATTTCTCTATAATAAAAGATAAATTAATGTTTCAAATGATTAGGAATTAAAATAAAGTATATTATATATATGAACATGAAATGTTACAAAAGCATGTAAACTCATAAAAATGAAACGGTAAACTTAATATATTTTCTAATTATTTAACAATATTCATTACTAGTTTCAATAGTTATAAATGCCAAAGTTTTGTAATATTTTCAAGTGATATTTAGTATAATACTATTATTCTTTATGACACACAAATCTATATCTATCTATATATATAATAAAGGAGAAACATAGAGAAGGTATGATCTCCATTTGCATTTATTATTTTCCTCCATTTTTTTTACCTTTTTTATAAAATTTAAATTAATGATTTTACTGTAAAAATAAATTACTAAATTTATGATAAATAAATATTTTACTAACTGAAGAAACATTTACAACAAAGACTCTTCATATGTCTACAAGGAGTAACTCACACCACTCTAATTTCTACTCTTACAAAATTATTCCTTTTTTAATCTTCTTTTAACTATTATTATAACTTGGAAATATTTTTTATACTTGAGTATTTTTCTGATATTATTTAATTTTTTTAAAATATTTTTTATAAGAAGTAATTATTTATGACTTATACCTCTTTAATATTGATCCTCCTAGAACCTTCTTTTTCTTTTTTTTAATAACTCCAAATAGTTGATTTTCTTCTCCTCATGACTAAACTAATATTAATTTTACGTAATGAATGAGTAATTACAACAAAAATTACTTCTATTACGTTATCACTTCAATTCATTCCAATAGTCACTTTTTCTGAATTACCTTCATTACTCTTACACTTTTTCTCTATCCATTTTCTATAATTTCAATGAATATTAAATGTGGTATTCATTTAGAATATAAATGTTCAATCTTCATTTGTAGAGAAAAGACATAAAGTCAGCATTAAAGTTATTTCAAATTTTTGAAAAAATACCTTAATTTTACAATCGTCTTATTATTCACTAAACAATTATAAATAAATATTATTATACTATTTTTCTTTCACTTTTTTACATAGAGAGTGTTGTGCACTCTCTCAAATAGAGTCGACAACCTAAAATAACCAATATAGTTTTATTTTTTCAACTATTTTAGTATAAAATATATTCTTATTTTTCTTATTATTCTAATTTCATTTCTTTTTTATTTATTTTCTTTCTTCCTTCTTCAAAAGTTCATTGTTATCTTCATCGAAGCTTCTTCGATGTCACTATTTTTTTCACAACTTCATCTTCCTTATTTTGCTAGTATTAGTTTTGCTCTCTTTAATTTAAAAACATTATCTAAATATTTTCTTACATTTCGAACAATTTGATAAACTCATTAGATTTCAAGATGATTAGCAAGTATCATATAGTTTTTTTAATCTGATTTCAAGTAAGTTCTTTCAATTTCGGGGATATTCATTGATTCTTTTAAATTACCATTTGTAATTTTGAAGTTATATGAGAATGAGTAGTTAATTATACCTTAAAAATTTTAAATTTTACTATATAATTAATTTTGTTATCAATAATTGAGAAAATGGTCAAATGACCCCCTAATCTATAGTCGAATTGTCAACTACACGCTTATACTTTACGCGATTTCTATTACCCCCTTAAATTATTTTAAAACAGAATATAAACATCCCTAAAAATGGATAACCATATCCTTTCCATGTAGTGTGCACCACACGTTACCAGCTGTCAAATATCACATATAAAAAAAATAAAGAAAAAACATAATTATATTTATTTTCTTTATTATCTTCTCCTCTTCACTTTGTCCTAAGTCATGCTTCAATAATTTTCATTGTAACTCCTCAAAACCTTTATCTCTTTCCACCCCATTCCTCTCTAATCACTCCTCACCCCACCCCCACTCCCACCTTCTATAACCCACAAATCAAGTATCAATATTCATCAGCAACATTGCAATAACTACTTTATTAACTATTTAAATCTCCATTTTCACCTCTCACACTCAAACTTTACAATTGTAACTCCAATTTCAAGCTTGAAGTCTCGCTAATCGTCTTAGAATTGAGGGGACTAGGTCATTTTATTTATTTTTTAAATAATGGAAGATTTATGATTTTTACATTTAAAAAAATCATTAAATAATTGGAATTGAGTAGAATCAATTAATTATTGTTGCTCAACTTCGTGAAATTTTAATTATGTGTAGGTTAAATTTCCTCATCGGACGTTAATAAGAACTAAAAACAAGATTTGGAGGTTGATAATTTTTGCCTGAGCAAGAAAAGTAATGACTTTAATTTATTTCTTTACTATATAAATAATGGGATAATGCAAAAGTACGCCCCTCAACCTATGCTCAAAATCTCATAGACACATACTATAATAAAGTCCTATTACCCCCTCAACTTATTTTATTAATAATTTTATACCCCTTTTCGATCTACGTGACACTATCTTGTGGGTCCAACGCTGGTTGATTTTTTTTTTCAAATTAGTTTCATGTAGGCCAAAAAGGGGTAGAAAATTACTTATAAAATAAGTTTAGGGAGGGGGGGGGGGGAGGTTATAGGACCTTAGTATAGTACAAGTGTGTCTCTGGAATTTCGCGCTTAGGTTGAAGGGGTACTTGTGCATTTTCTCTATAAATAATAGTTTTTATGATTATTTGATGATTTTGATGGTTAATGGATGTGAGTTATTTAGTGAGATAAATTATGAAGAAGTATTAGAAGATGGGTGAGGGAATGAAACTGCTATGATGATATTGGTTCAACAATGATAATGGAGATTTATAGGTAGGGTTTGTGTTGATGAGAGACGGGGGGGGGGGGGGGGTGGATAATAAAGAAAAAAGAATTAAAGACAAAAGTTGAAAACTGATATTTAACAAAAAGTTTAAAATATTTTAAAGTATTTTCTTATCAGTTCTTTGTCTTTCACATGCCTTAGAGAGTGTACTCTATGTGTCATGTCAGCACTTAACCGGTACATTTATTTCGCTTTAAAATAGTTTTAGGGGGTAATAAGACACCCATAAAATACAAGTGTATAGTCGAGAATTCAACTATAAGTTAGGGAGAATTTTACCATTTTATCTCAATAATTCAATAAAGTCTGAGAATTCAACTATAGGTTAGGGAGAATTTGATCATTTTCTCTCAATAATTCAATAAAGTCTAAGAAATAGTATGAATTTTATTAAGAATTTGACCATAGAAGAAAAAGAAAATGAAAAGAAAAAAATGGAGTGGGGTTCAACTTGACGTGGGGAAGGGGTGAGGGTGGGAAGTGAAGAAAAAGAAAGAAAATGAAGGGATGGATCACCTGAAAGTGGAAGGTGTAAGATGAAGTGAAATTTAAGATGAAATCAAAGTTAAAATAAATTAAAAAGTAAGAGAGAGAGAAATCAAGAAAAAACTTAACCTGATTTCTTTTTTTGCATTTTTTTATTAAATTAACATGTGTCATCTAATGATTGATGTGTGAAAACACTTGATTCTTAAAATTTAGGGCTAATTAAAAATTAACCTAATAATATCTGTTAAAAATTATTTAATGGATAATAGAACGGTTACAAAGTTAAGATGTCTTTTTGAGAATCCGATATAACTTCAGTTGTAACTTTATGTCTTTTCTCTTATTTTATTTGTATATATAAATCAAACGAGACAATACTCATCTATATTGTACTGTTTTGCAAAAGTTTTGTTTTACTTTTGATAGCACTTGGTTTTTTTAGATTTTTCAATTACGATTTCTTTTTAGTCCTTTAACATTTTTTTCATGAATAAAATTTGTTATCCTTCTCAACATGTAGCATCTTATTGTTTAACTTCTCAAATCACCTAAATTCACATAAATGCAACCACACTTACACAGGGAAATTCTCTTTGATATCCTACTCTTGATTCCTCTTCTTCATTTTTCATTTTATGTGAATTAAATTGGTTAGCTCCATGTAAAAGTACATGACCTAATGTATATTTTGTATTAAAGTAATAATTTTTATTGAGGTGTGGCTTTCTTCGTTTATAGTTCTCATTGTTTTCCGTTTAATATGGTTAGAAATTTTATATCATATCTTATAGTGTCACTATGTCTTTGTATGTGTATAGGATATGATTAAGAACTCATTGCTCTGGCTTTGGATTTGGCTTCACTTTTTTAAAACATACATTTTATCTTTATAACATTTCTTCTAAGTGTTGTTCGAGAAAATATGAGATCACATAATTCAATTAGCCCATAATTGTGCACCTGGTTAAAATCTAAATTATAGTTCTCTTTATGTCCTTGAGTTTTTCTCTAAAGTACACTAGGTTGAGCAAGAGATATGAGCTTTTTTTTGTAATGTGGTTGAAGTATTGATTTATATATATAATTCTCAATTTTATAATAGAGTTTTTTTCTATATAAATTAAGACATAAAAATATTATATAACAAAAAATTGGCACAGTAATAATATAAAAAAAAACTAAATATCATTTCATATTGCGGGTCTATGAAGGATAGAATATATTCAGACATAATCAAAATCTTATCGGTAGACATGTTATTTTCAATAGATCCGTTCAAGAAAATATAAATTCAAATTGGAATAGAGACAATAATATAAATGAATACGGTCATGAAAAAATATTACAACAACCTGATAAATTATCCTAAACAATAGTAATAATTTCAAGCTACAACGATAATGAAGGTGTAAAAAACAAAATCCAATCATTTTTTAAATGTCGAGATATAACACCTCTCTTATATGTTGCATAAACTTAGGAATGTGTTCATCTTGTTAAATAATTTAGTTAACTTCATATATTTATTGTTGTTTTACGTGATCGCGCTAAGACGGATTAGCTTACTAGTACTTATCATAAAAGAGAGAATATACTTACGAGTATTTTAACTAGCATGCTATCATATCATTTAGTAATTAATTTAGAGTTATAAGTTAGTAGCATATAAATAACATAATAATATAAATCAGAAATGTATTGATTATTATGTCTAGTAAAGTACCGTAATAATAGTTAAAACAAGTTATATATGTAGTAATTAACTTGCAAATGAAAGACTTATGTATGTAATATTCCAGATGTTACAAACATGTAAATGTATACCTGACTCGGAAAGAAAATTGATTAACTTTTAGGGGGAAAAATAATTCTGAATTAAGTAGGTCTTAATTGGTTAGAGACTCATGCTGATAACGTGTTGTGAAATATTAACAATGTTAGAAATATAAATAATATAAGAAAATAAATATATACAAAAAATATATGGGAGAGAATGCTTTCTTATTTTTTCTTTTGTATTTTTCGATTGTATCTTTCATAAGATAATCATCGCTATTTATAGTATAAAATGTTTTTGAAAGTTATATGAATTTTATAGAGTTCATTTATTTTGTACATGAACTTCACAAAAGAGTTACCGAAGACATTCACATTAATGCATTTATTGACAATTGCAGATTAGTTAAAAAGGCATTGTATCATACTGAAACTATTCAAAATTTATATAATAAGGTTTGTATTAAATTCTATAATTTAACTAATGAGAAAGAAGTTACTTAGATGACTTAAGTTAGTTATAACTAATTGTTAGGAAAATCTATTAGATTAGTTAGTTGTTGATAGTTTAACTAATTGTCAGGTGTACATATAGTTAAGTTGTAGAGTCTATATAAAGTAGAAGATATGTTAGTTTTTTTATTCTCTTAATTCATTGTATTAATTCTCTGTTGAAGACATTTTTAGATGGTTCTCTTCTAGAGTTTTTTCATCCTACTCAAGTATTTCAATTCAATTTCTAGATATGGTATCAGAGCAATCGGCCATGGATATAGTTTGAATCGAAGCGTACTAAAGTGTAACTGAAGTTGTTGTTGCGTTCAACAATGGTTGTTGCAGTTGGCAATGAACTGCCAGAGAAACTTAGCCACAATCATCCTCTTTTTATAAAGTATTGCAGACACATCTAGAGTTATATTGATCTCTATTCAGCTTACAGGATTCGAAAACTATTCTGTATGGAGCAGGTCGATGAGAATATCTATACTTGGAAGAAAAAAGTTGGGGCTAATCTATGGAAAGTTCCATAAGGATGGATTTGGTCCTAATTTGACTGGTTTATTGGAGAGATGCAATGCAATTGTCCATTCATGGATCATGAATTGTATTTACAAGGAGTTATTGAATGGAAGTTTTTACTCTACAGATGTTTTCTCTGTATGGCGATATCTAAAGGAAAGATTTGACAAAACGGATGAGTCACATATCTTTCAATTACATAGGGAAATTGTTACCTTGGTGCAAGGTACAAGTACTATATCAGAGTACTTTACAAAATTGTGATTATGTTGGGCAGAATTTGATTGCATCGCGCCTTTTCCTAGTTGTAATTGCACAGAATCGAAAGGTTTTGTTGAGTTTGTGAAGCAGCAAAAGTTAGTACAGTTTTTACTAGGTCTTATGAAACTTATGAACAGGCTCGAAGTCACATCCTGATGTTAGTTCCTTTTCCACCAATCAATTAGGCTTAATCAATGAAGATTGAAAGAAATAGCCAACGAATCATAGCATATTCTGCTAGCACAGTTGCAAATCTGGAAATTGCAGCTCTTATGACTTCTCGTCAAGTTTCTAGAAAGTTTAAGAGGGATTGGAATGCTTAGTGTGATCATTGCAAGATGATAGGTCATACTAAAGCAAGTTGTTATCGATTGATTGTATATCCTCCTAATTTTAACTTCAAGAAGAAGACTGGCCAGTCTAATGGTCCTTATGAAAAAGAAGGAGAGAGTCAAAATCATGCACACAATGTGAGGGATGAGAAAAGTCAACCACACAATGATGGAGCACAGGCCTGAGCGACTAATGTGATTTTTCATAATGATCTATGTTGTGCGGAATTTGATATAATACGAGAAAATATAAACGCGAAAAATAAGACAACAGATTTACGTGGTTCACCAATAAATTGGCTACGTCCACGGGAAGAGGGGGAGCAGTTTTATTATGGAGAGGCAAGAACAGAATTACAGAATAGGGTTTGCCATAACGTCTATATATAGTGCTAAACTAAGCCCTAACAGGCTTGGACCCAAAATACAGAATTGACAGATAATTAAGGGCCCAATACAACAACATTCATGGCATTCAACAAATCTCCACCTTGACTTGAATTCTCCAAACAGATTCTTCAGACGCACTATGATAGTGCCAGGCCTCCCCCTCTTCCTCAGAATTGCCCCGCAGGGCAATTAACAGCTTCTGATGTTGAGCAAGTCCAAACAGTGTTGAAACTTGCTCTGTGGAACCGGCTTTGTGAACATATCAGCAGGATTATCAGCAGTTTCTACTTTCTTCACCTTGATTCTCTTCTCACTTCTCAGAAAATGATACCTCACGTCAATATGCTTGGTTCTCTCATGATGGACTTGATCCTTGGCTAGACAAATTGCGCTCAAACTGTCACAATACACCGTAGCCTGATCATGATGCAGACCAAGATCACTAACTAGCCCTTTCAGCCAAATTCCTTCTTTTACAGCCTCTGTCAAGGCCATGTACTCCGCTTCCGTAGTAGACAAAGTCACTGTAGGTTGCAAAGTTGCCTTCCAACTGACGACTGATCCTCCAAGGGTAAACACATAGCCAGTCATCGATCTTCTTGTGTCAACATCTCCAGCATAGTCAGAATCAGAATAGCCAGTAACCAAGCACTGAGTATCACCTCCATAAATGAGACCAACGTCAGATGTACCTCTAAGGTACCGGAAAATTCTCTTCACAGCCTGCCAATGTTCTTTCCCTGGTTGTCCCATGAATCTGCTTACTACACTGACTGCATGTGCTAAATCTGGCCTTGTACAGACCATAGCATACATCAAACTTCCTACGGCACTGGCATAAGGGACTCGTGACATATACTCCTTCTCTTCTTCTGACTGTGGAGCAAACATGGCAGTGAGATGGATATTGGCAGCACTGGGGTATCAATAGGCTTAGATGAAGACATGCCAAACCTCGCCAAGACCTTCTGAATGTAGCTTCTCTGTGACAAGAAAAGTTTCCTTCTCTCTCTGTCTCTAATGATCTCCATCCCTAGAATCTTCCGAGCGGCTCCCAGATCCTTCATCTCAAACTCAATACTAAGTAAACCCTTCAGCTTCTGAATGTCATACTTCTTCTTTGCAGCTATCAACATATCATCTACATAAAGCACCATATAGATGAATGAATCATCCTTGAGCCTATTATAGTAGACACAACAATCATATGAGCTCCGAGTATAGCCCAACTTCACCATATAGCTGTCAAACCTTTTGTACCACTGCCTTGGAGACTGCTTAAGTCCATATAAGGACTTCTTCAACTTGCAGACGTGATTTTCCTTCCCTGGAACTTGGAAACCATCCGGCTGAGTCATGTATATCTCTTCCTCCAACTCTCCATGTAGAAACGCTGTCTTCACATCAAGTTGTTCAAGCTCCACATTCTGATGTGTAATTATCGCTAGTAACACTCGGATGGAAGTATGTCTGACCACTGGTGAGAAGATCTCATTGTAGTCCACTCCCTCTCTTTGGTTGAAACCTCTGGCAACAACCCTGGCTTTATACTTGACTCCTTCTGCTGGTGATATCCCTTCCTTCTTCTTGAAAACCCATTTGCAAGTAATAATCTTTCTCCCCGAAGGCTGTATGACCAGATCCCATGTCTGATTCTTGTGTAGGGACTCCATCTCATCTCCCATAGCAGCAAACCATTTTTCAGAATCAGGACTTAAAATGGCTTCTTTGTAAGTAGACGGCTCAGATGTATCTACCTCTTCAGCAACCTGCAGTGCATAACCTACCATGTCCTCAAAACCATACCTCGTAGGTGGCCGAACTCCAACCCTCCTTGGCCGATCTTGAGCTATACTCTGATGGATATCTGATGGCATAGATTCTGGAATATCAGTTTCTGTCTGTGGCTTTTGATCCTCCTCTTTAGGTTCTTTCAAATCTCTCGTTCTGAATGACTTGAAACTCCACCTGTTTATCAAGACTCCAAGTTTCTGACGTAGTTGTAGGCTTCACAATGGTTCTAAACAGAGAACTTTCATCAAAGACAACGTTCCTGCTCATAATAAACCTCTTTTCTGCTGGAGACCAGATTCTGAAACCTTTCACTCCATCTCTGTAGCCCACAAATACTCCCTTTTTAGCTCTTGGTTCTAACTTACCTTCACTGACGTGGTAGAAAGCCGTACAACCAAAAGCTTTCAAATTTGAATAATCAGCAGCTTTTCCTGACCACATCTCCATAGGTGTCTTGCACTATATGCCTGTATGTGGTCCGCGGTTAACCAAGTAGCAAGTTGTACTAACCGCTTCTGCCCAGAATCTTCTATCTAGCCCAGCATTAGAGAGCAGGCACCTTGCTCTCTCCAGAAGTGTTTGATTCATCCGCTCAGCTACACCGTTCTGCTGTGGTGTATTTCTGACTGTACGATGTCGAGCAATCCCTTCATTCTTACAGAATTGATCAAATTCAGACCAGCAGAATTCCAGCCCATTATCAGTTCACAACCTCTTGATCTTCTTCCCTGTTTGATTTTCCATCAAAATTTTCCACTCCTTGAACTTCTGAAAAGCTTCACTTTTATGCTTCATCATGTACACCCAAGTCATCCTTGAGTAGTCATCAATAATGGACACAAAAAATCTGCAGCCTCCCAAAGACTCAACACGGCATGGACCCCAGCAATCAGAATGGATGTAATCAAGTGTGCCTTTTGTTCTGTGAATGGCCTTTGGAAACTTGTTACGATGTAGTTTTCCAAAGACACAATGTTCACAAAACTCTACGCTCTTAACCTTATGACCAGCAAGAAGATCCTCCTTTGACATAATTTGCATCCCTCTTTCACCCATATGACCAAGTCTCATGTGCCATAACTTAGTCATATCCTTCTGGTGAACTTCTGACGATACAACATGGGCTGAACCTGTAACCGTGGCACCTTGTAGAAAATACAAAGTACCACGCATGACACCTTTCAGAATCAGATTTGAACCCTTCCAGACCCGCAAGACTCCATCTTTTCCTGACCAGCTGAATCCCTTGTTGTCCAAAAGACTGAGAGATATCAAATTTTTCGTCATCAATGGAACGTGCCTGACCTCGTTCAATGTGCAAAAGCTACCGTCATGTGTCCTTATCTTGATCGAGCCTGTCCCAACCACCTTACAGACAGAACTATTAGCCATCGAGATGATGCCTCCGTCTACCTGCTCATAAGTCGTGAACCACTCTCTCCTAGGACAGATGTGATAGGATGCCCCAGAATCAAGAACCCACACATGTGAGTGATGAGTGTGCTCATCCACAACTAGGGCAATGTCTTCTTCAGAATTGGTGTCTTCTTCAGCAACAGCAGCAGAAACTGATTGTTTTTCCGATTGCTTCTTATTCTTTGGACAATCAAATTTCCAATGTCCCTTCTCCTTGCAGTAATTACAAACATCATCCGGCTTTGCACCCTTCGACATCGGCTTATTTTTCTTTTCGCGTTTTCCTTCCCTTTCCGCTACTGGTGAACAGACTGGAAGGTTGTATGTCCGTACTTGTACCGTTAGCCTTATGCCATAATTCCCTGCTATGAAGGGTCGATCTGACTTCTTCCAGCGACACAGTATCTTTCCCAACAATGAACAATTGAACAAAATTCTCAAACGCCATTGGGAGAGATACTAACAGAATCAGGGCAGCATCTTCATCCTCGATCTTCACATCGATATTACGCAATTCTAATAACAAAGTATTCAATTGCTCTAAATGTTCCCTGAGTTGTGTACCTTCAGTCATTCGTAAACCGAATAGACGTTGTTTCAGAAGCAGCTTGTTGGTTAGAGATTTTGTCATGTACAAACTCTCCAGCTTCAACCACAGACCAGCTGCAGTCTCTTCATCCGAGACCTCCGTGATGACGTCATCCGCGAGACACAGCATGATCGTTGAGTGCGCCTTTTCCTCCAGAATCGCCATCTCAGGAGTAACGACGGCGTTCTTGTCATTCGACAACGGCGCCCAGAAGCCTTGCTATTTCAACAAAGCCCGCATCTTAATCTGCCATAAACTGAAACTGTTCCTCCCTGTGAATTTGTCAATTTTCACGTTCAAAGCAGACATCTCGAATTCTCCAAGAACACCGATTAACCGAGAGGCTCTGATACCAATTTGTTGTGCGGAATTTGATATAATACGAGAAAATATAAACGCAAAAAACAAGACAACAGATTTACGTGGTTCACCAATAAATTGGCTACGTCCACTGGAAGAGGGGGAGCGGTTTTATTATGGAGAGGCAAGAACAGAATTACAGAATAGGGTTTTCCATAGCGTCTATATATAGTGCTAAACTAAACCCTAACAGGCTTTGACCCAAAATACAGAATTGACAGATAATTAAGGGCCCAATACAACAACATTCAAGGCATTCAACAATCTAGGTCCTATTAATTATTCTAGAGCTGACAATTTCCCTTGTAATTGGAATAGGTGTTCAGGATCCCCCATTCCTCCACACCAACACTCTCAAATGATGCAACAATTACCACACTACAATCAGTACAGGATTGGAATGCACAGATGATATACCAGAATCTTACTCTTCATTCAAACATGTGCGGAATATCTGACTCAGCCACATGGGAGTTAACATTTCTGTTTCACATCTATTTGAGTGAAACCTCATAGATAAAGTATTTATCTCTTATGCATGTAATAGTGAAAAGGAATGGATAATAGACATTGGTGCATCCAACCACATAACTTATCACAAAGAGTCGTTAAGTTCTAAGAAGCATGTTACTGCTTATAATAAATAAGTATATCTACCAGATGGTGGGACTGTAGAGGTATCACATATTGGTAGTTGTGATTTTCTAGATGGAGTATATGTGAAAGATGTTTTATACATTCCAGATTTCAGATATAATATACTTTCAGTATCCAAAATAACTAAGGAGCTTCAACGCTCAATTCAATTTTCCCCCGACTATTTTGTGTTCCAGGACCTCTCAAGTGGAGAAGTTCTGGAGATTGGTGAAGAAAAAGGTTGCCTCTACTTGATGAATCACAAAAAGGAATGGTCGCTACCAAGAATAAATTGGACATCCTTCTTTGGCACAAAAGGATGGGTCATTCCTCTGTAGGAATTATGACTCATTTGTTTAATATTGACTCTATTGAATATAAAAGGGTTTTAGATAAATGTAATGTATGTCCAGTAGCTCGACAAACCAGCTTACCCTTTCCTAATAGTGAGAATAGATCTTCTTGTATTTTTTATTTGTTGCATTTGGATGTATGGGACCATTCCATGTTCCACTTGATAGTTGTAAAATGTTATTGACTATTGTGGATGATCATTCTCGTATGACTTGGATATATTTGCTGAAATTAAAATGTGATGTGGTAGTAGTGTTAAGAAATTTCTTTCAGCTAGTCAATACACAATTTGAAGAAAGTGTCAAAACATTGAGAGCAGACAATGGAATTGAATTTGTAAATTCTAATTGCCATGATATATCCACATATTTTGGTATCATACATCAAATATCATGTTTATACACCCCACAACATGTGGTAGAGAGAAAATACAGGTATATTGTAGAACTAG
Organism: Solanum lycopersicum; assembly: GCF_036512215.1. NCBI lineage: Eukaryota > Viridiplantae > Streptophyta > Magnoliopsida > Solanales > Solanaceae > Solanum > Solanum lycopersicum. Next base: position 62,239,524 of record NC_090800.1, on the reverse strand, counting down.
ACAGGGCAATCAAATTCTAGGGTTCTATACCTATCAAATATAGGGTTCATTGTCTGCTTGAGGTTCTTTACATGATAAATAGGTTGTCATCTACATAACTCCACAAAAAGTCTCCTTTTGAATTTTTTCATGGTGTTAAAGGGTCCTTAGCAGACCTCAAAACCATGGGTTGTCTGTGCTATGCCAAATGCTTGCCTCCTTGTGATAAATTTGAGGCCAAAGTTGTTCCTGCAGTACACATGGGTTATTCAGATGTTACAAAAAGGTTTATGCATTGTATAATCTACTTACTCACAACTTTTTCATTTCTAAGGATGTTAATTTCAGAGAGGATTCTTTTCCTTTCCAAAATACATCATCCTCACCTATTGTATTCCTACACACATCTGCATATTCTTTTTATGATTAATACATTGACAACTCACAATTGCCTACTCAGCCTGATGATGGTCCTGTTGTTCATCTATCTATTGTGGCTGATGATATTAATATTCCTAATATGCGACCTCTGAAACAACCATACAAAGCTAGGAAGAAACCTACATGGATGAATGATTTTGTAACAAATGTTGCTTTTACATCATTCTTCATTCTTTATGTTAGTGCTTGCAATATGATATTATGTTCTCACAATACCAGTCCTATTTGTGTGTTTTCTCTAGTGTTATTGAGCTTCAATCCTATAGGAGACTTGCTCGGACCCTAAGTGGATTTCAGCTATGCAAGAATATATCCAAGCACACGAGGAAAATAACACATGGCTTATAGTACCTTAGCTCCTCACAAGAAACCCATTGGTTGTAAATGAGTTTATAAGGTGAAATTTGAGGGTGATGGTACATTAGAAAGATACAAGGAAAGATTGGTTGCAAAGGGATACAATAAAATGGAAGGCCTTGATTATCAAGATACCTTCTTACCTTTTGTGAAGATGGTCACAGTCAGAAGTGTTTTATCAATAGTTGCAGCCTCTCATTGGCATATACATGAGATGGATGTGTATATGCCTTTTTACAAGGAGATTTGAGTGACGATATTTACATGTCTTTGTATGATGGATTTTCTAGCCAAGGGATGACTTCAGGGATGGTATGTAGGCTGGTAAAATCATTGTATGGGTTGAAATAGACAAGTAGACAATGCAATGTTAAACTGACAAATGCATTAATTGATTTTGGTATATGTGGATGATATGTTTGTAGTTGATAATGATTTGGTGTTAATAGAGCAGACCAAACAAGAGTTATATGCTAGATTCAAGATTAAGGATCTTGGCATTCTTAGATATTTCTTAGGTATAAAGTTCAGTAGATCAGATTAAGGTATACTACTGAACCAAAGAAAGATGCTTTGGAATTGATTGAGGAGATGGGACTATGTGCTAAACTATCTTGCACACCACTGGATAACAACTTGAAGTTAACAACCACATTGCTAGATGAAGTCATGAATGTTACAAATGATTATGTGTTGACAGACAAAGGTCCATATCAAAGACTAATTGGAAGACTATTATATTTGTCATTAACCAAGCTTGATATTGGGTTTGCAGTACAAACTCAGTTTTCGCAATGTCCTAAGAAATCAACATGGAGGCAGTCCTCAAGGTGGTGAGATACATAAAAACAGAACCTGGAATAGGAGTTTTGATGAGCAGCAAGAAAGAAAAGGATTTAATTGCCTTCTGTGATGCAAATATTGGCAGCATGCCCAAATCCAAGAACATCAGTGACATGATTCATAATCAAGCATGGGGAGTCTTTGATTTCATGGAAGTCGAAGAAATAAATAACCGTGTGAACAACTTCAGCGGAACCAGGGTATAGAAACATGACTTTCACTATATCAGAATTGTCGTCGTTGTTGTTGTTGTTGTTCACGAATAAAACCTCTCCTTATACGATTTCTAAATGCTCCCAAAATAAGTAACATATGAAAAAATATAATTATTTCTTTCATCACAAAATAAAAGATATGTGAATAAATATAAAATCTTAAAGAATATTCTTGAAGTTCCTCGCACTTTCTAACAAAGTTTTTCTTTCTCTTTGACAAGAGAAATTTCTTTAATATAAGAACTCTTTGTTTAGTATAAATTAGTTGATTTTTTTTATCTTTTTTGTTGAATTTATAGAGACCCAATGGACTTATCATAATGATAGGAGAAATTGATTTTCGGAACATGATTTTGAAGATTCTGGATAAAATAATTAAAAAGAAAAGGAAATTGAATTAATCATCCAAAAACGGATATAATTATGAAGACATATTTTATTTTTACTAGGATAGTCATTCTAGCAATAATATATATCGATATAAAGGAGGAATATAGAGGAGGTGATGTGGCACATCTCTATGATCTACACTCATTTTTTAATTATTTTTATTCTTTTACTTGACATTTTTTCTTATTTTTTAATTATTATTTTCTTACAAAATCATCTTCTTGACTTATACCTCTTCAATTATATAAATTTTATTCTTAAATTAGTATTAATAATATTCATAACTCCCAAATCTTTGAAATTCATAACCTCTTAAGTCTTTCATATCCATAACTTCTAATTATTTAATGTGGAAGGTTACATTAACACTAAAAAATTATACTAAAATTGTGTGTTATTTTGTAGTCATTTTTTGTTAGAGAATTAGTGGAAGACATGTTACGGTATTTGTACGCTTTGAGGTGCATTATCTTTTTCAAATATTATTTCATATATTACTTTTAATTAGCAAGTAAGGCTTATATGTCAGCATATTTTTATTTTTTCTAAATAAAATTTTTTTTTGTTATCTTTGAGATTCATTTTACGGCTAATAATGTATTTTTTATTAGTTTTCTTGACTCTTGGATATAGGATGAAATGATAACATCAAGAGATGGAGACTAATGGATTTTGAGCTATATATATTGATTATTCTTTATTTTTTATTTAAAGTTTCATTATTAAAACGTTATTAATACAAATACTAAATTAATCTCATATTGTACAATAAAAATAATTAAAACATGTGATGATTGTGTGATGACTAGGATAATTACTGGTAATTGTGGATAATGATTAATAATAGTATTGATTAACTATATAGTCATAAATAATAACTATTAATAGCAATCTGATTTACTCATTGCCGAAAAATTATACTAAGAATATAATTAAGAAATTACAAAGAAGCAGAAAAGAACGGTCAAATTTCAAGTTTACATAAATATATATAAATTATACTAAAAAAATCTCAAATTAAAAAAAATTATCATAATTTTCATTTTAGTTGTTCTAATACTACCCAATATTACCTTCTCTTTTTCTTTATGAAATTTAATTTTAATATTTAACTTTATGAAGTTCACGTATATTGATTTCTTAATGATTTTCATATTAAATCTAAATGTTTTTTATAGCTTTTCTTATATAAAAATTATGTGATTAACAAAAAATATCTTTTATTAAAGTAATTATTGATATTAGTATGTAATTTTATTTTAATTTTTTTCATAACAGTAATAACATTAAGCCTGCGCTATTTATCAAGAATCCAATTGCAGATTTTCTTTTGATTTAATTTACAAACAGATGTTGTCGTGAGTAGTAGATTTATAGTTATTTGAATATATTGTGTGAAAAATAAATACATGATCACTTAATTAAGAGTCCATACAAATTTCTACATCTGTTAAGTGGCTGCAGTAATTTTCTGAATACCTGCGCATTCTCTCGAATTTTGTCCGAATACTTCATAGATATGGAGAGCGACTAAAGTAGATAAAACAGCTGGGTTTACAAACGGTGCTCTTATGCGAAAGGCTTTTGTTTTGTTAATAGTAAAAAATAAAATGAATTATTACAATTCAATCCAAGAATTTTTTTTGACTAATATCCCCAATGATTAAGATTAGAAGTCTTCATTTAAGTGTTAACCAATTACATGCAAATAAATAAGGCCTATATTTGTTTCCCCCCAAGACAAGAATCAGGAGCTGGTGTAGGAAAAAAAAAAGAAAAGGTGTAAGCTTGGAAATATGTATTTTCCAGAAACATAGATTTTGCAATAAGCCTTGTGGTAGTTGATTTTGACAAAAAAAAAAAAAAAATAGGCTTGTATTGTATTTAAGAAGCCATAATAGTAACAAAAGGAAAGTTTAGCTCTTCCAAGTTTGTCGATCATACTATTCATGTACATGTCGAATGATAACGTAAAACTATATGTACAAGTCAGGCAACTTGGGGATGTTTCGCTGCACAATTTGATGTTTTTATGAACGAGAAAAGTGCAAGATCTTCGAGGAGCTTGTTCAAGTCTGTAAATATCATCATGCTTTGTCCTGATCATGAATATACCGACCCTGCAAACCAACACATTCTGGACAAGTATTCTAGATCAAGATATCCAACAGTTTTAAGAATGAAATTGAAAAGATTGCAACGTCAAGAATTTCCTTCATAATTTCTTACTTTGTTAAATGCAGTAAAACAGTAGGCGGAGAAGCAAAACCATACGATCACAGGTAAACAAAAAAACAATTTGGGAGTCATTATGTCCAAATATAACAGAGACCATTAATCAGTAGCTCTTTCTGTTACTGTATAACCAAAAAATCCCACCCCTATACAGCCTCGCCTTTTGTCTGCACCTAACAGACATCACATATTGTACTCTTACCACTAGACCAAAGTCTCGAGCAAGATCACCAAATCAGCAGCTCTATGTTAATAACATCACAAAGTAAGTTAGCTACTTGAAAAGAAACAAGAATCACATCATACCCTTTTAGCAGCAATCCATTCTCCATCTAGCCAGTTTTGACGGGGCCTCAAATCAGAATGCTGAAATTCCAAGATCTCATTTGTTGTTCGAAAGTAGACCATATAATTTGAACCTATGAGGACTTTGCACACTTGACCAGCCCACCATCCACCATTATGCCAAGCATCAACTTCATCAAGTGGCCTGAATTGATCAGCTTGTTGGATTACTGGGGGAGAAGGCCTTATAAAAAGAGCATCTACTTCTTCAGTCAGAAGGTCAGTTTCATCATCAGTTTCTAGAGTCTGGTATTGTAGCAAATACTTCCTATTTCCTAGAGGTCTCACAATCGTAGCAGGGTACCATGAACCCTGGTAACCTTCTTCATCACTCCTCACCTCCACCTTTGCTCCAACACAAAAATTTGTATGACTGGCTACTCCACCCTTCCGTCTCTTTAAGTTCAGTTTGGGCTTCAGTTGGAGTTTAGATTTTTTCTGCATGTCAGGTGAATCACATAGGTATGAAGTACCAAATAATCTCAACCATAAAGCTTTTGAAGAATAAATCAAATAGTAATTTTCAAAGAAGAAGGTTGTCATACCATGAATGCAATGACCCATTTCCCATCTATCCACTCTTGATGGGGTCTCAAAGTGAAATGGTCAAACACCAGCTCCTCATTTGTCGTCCAAAAATAAACCATGTACTTTAAGCCGTCAAGGATTTTGCATATAAGACCAACCCACCATCCCTCATTATACCATGCGTCAACTTCTTCAACCATTTTAAATCTGTCAATTCTTTGAATTATAGGAGGGCAGGGCCTAATGTCAGAAGCATGTGCCTTTTCTTTAAGGGGCTCAGATTCGTCTTCAGTTCGTAGTGTCAGGTATTCCACCAAAAACTTATGCTCACAAATGGAATCAACAATTACTGCAGTGTACCAGGAGCCCTGGTATCCTTCTTCATCACTTCTCACTTCTCCCTCATCCCTTTGCTGAACTTTGGCTTCGATGTCCTTCCACTACACTTTATCCTGATTTTCAGCTCCTTTGACTTCAGTGTCATGTCAGATGAACTTCTATCAAACTTAAAGAAATTGAGGGAACAGAGGAGGATGTACAAAGAAAAAGAAGATTGTTATGAAGGCTCGAGGCAAAAAGCCAACAAGTACGAGGAAGAGATTACAGGAACATACCTCTCTGGCAGTAAGCCATTTCTCTCTGACCCATTCTTGACGAGGCCTTAGCATAGAATGCTCAAACACAAATTCATCCTCTGTGTTCATCAAACAAACTGTATACTTTAAACCACCAAGAACTTCTGTTATATGACCTTCCCACCATCCATCATTCAACCAAGCATCTACTCTATCATGATGTTCATATTGATGAAATGATCGTATTTCAGGTGGACAAGGTCTGATGTATGAAGCATCAACCTCTTCTTTGAGAAATTGAGTTCCGTTCACGGTTTTCAGTTTCTCGTATTCAACCAAAAACTTGTCATAGCCAACAGATTCAACAATAGCTGCAGTATGCCATGAACCATAGCAACCTTCTATATCACGTTTCACCTCCACAGACATCCCTTCGCTAAATACATCCTTCCAAGACCGGCTACACATTATCCTGAGTTTGACCCCTCTTGACTTCAGCTCTACCTCTGGTCTGTTTTTCTGCATGCAATAATTTTGTGTTTTTGATAAGTTTCTGCATCACAATAATTTTAACTAGGTAGTATACATGAAAAAGGAGATAAACTTTAGACTACGATACATCAAATGAATTTTAACTTGGTAGTATACAGGAAAAGTATACTCCACCAAGTGAATATTCAGCTAAGTACCCTATAAAATGTAATGCATGGTCTGATACAACTTCCTGTATAATTATATAAGCAAATGCCAAATAAGCGTAATTAGAAGGAATGCATTCTCAACTACACATCTTTTGTTTATTTGTTAACAAAAAAGTGTAATAGGAGGAAGACTTTAAATATACGAAGACAAGAAGAGAAATTTACAGGTAGATATGTCAATTCAATTTCCCCTGGCACATAAATCTTGAAAGAAATATCAACTATATTTGATGGTTAAAGATTCACTAACATATGCATAATCAAATAACAAAAGTGAATGATTTGATTCATTTCATATATATTTCACCAATAGCATCGTCCTCGGAACAAAGAATAGTCAAGGAATGTAAGAGAAAAAAAACTGCCATGCCTTAACTACAGCCATTAGAATTGCAATATTTCTGCCAAATTGACAATTTTTCCTCTTGCTATACTGTCAAACAATCAAGAGATTTTCATTGAACTATCAATTAAAATTCGGATCAAAATGCAAGGCTTTCCAAATTCAATTGAAAACAAAAATACCAGTAGAATTGTCAGCTACACATCTCTCTCGAGTTCGTACAACGTAATCCTTGGGAAATTCATGCATCAAGGAATAAAACAGTAATAACAGACCAACAAGGGATTTTAGTAAACCGATAAGAATCAATTTTTCTACTGCACATTCATCTGGAATATACACATTTGTTAGCTTAGACCATCCACAGCTCCCATTTTATAAGAGATAAAACTTTGGGAGAAAAAGAAGGTAAGCAGCCAACTTAAACATAAAGCAGTCTATTAATCCCCATTTTGATTTCAGTATATGTATATAAACTCCTAAAACCAACATGCAATGAAGTCTATATAGTACTTTTTCTCCCCAAATTTGCATGCTACTCTTAAATTTGACCAAATTGGACTAAAGTAATGTATATTTTACCTGGGGCATTTGTTGGAAGTCAAGAGGAGGAAGCCAAGAACCATCATCCCAGACTCGATAAACCCTTAAATCCCATTGTTCCGCTTTAACAATTTCTTCCTCTACACCATCAAGTGAAACGAAATACATAGAATTCTTCAATATATCAGTCACCTTCCCTTTTCTCCACCCTTTTTGTTCGTAAAGAACTTCGACATTGTCACCAACCTTGAAGTACCTGTGAAGCTCCGGTGGAGGTGCAGGACGTACATCACCGGCGTTTACGTACTCCCTCCGGCTTCCAGAAGGTTCCTCGGCGGAAAGGGTCTGGAACTCAACGTAAATTTGACCATTTCTGGTTTTCTTACATGGGGTTGATCGGATTACGATAGAGGGTAACCAGATGGTAAAAGGGTTGGTTTTTAGCACTTCTACGTCATCTCCTTTGTTGAAGCATTGTTGGGCTGTATGCAGTGGCATGTGGAAAACCCTAGAGTGAGCGTGAGAATGAGAAGGGGTTACTTACTGTGAGAGTAGAAATTGTAGGAAGCAGAGGGAGAGGGATAAGGAATAGGAATAGGAATAGGAGAGAGAGCTGTTTGGTGCTTTATGGTGTAGGTACACTTTTCATGAGAATGCTTCAAATTGAAAAATGTGGAGGTCTGACACGTATACTTTTTCATCTTTTTTTCTTTTGGGATAGGATCGGGTGGGGTTAATGTCATGTGTAGCTACTCTCATTTCGAACATGGGACATGAAATTATGAAATTATGATTTGATGAATTTCAACTTTTCATTAACCACACTAAGCGTAATGAGTCGTTACAAAATAACTGATAAGGTTATTTGGTTGTATAGCTGAAATAATGATTTGAAATCATATGATGTAAAGTTGAATTTTTGTTTGAATATATAATTTAAATTTTTGATTTATATTTTTTTGCTCATAAACATAAATACATCATAAATTATTAAAATGATCTCAATTCTTCATAAAATTTTGAAGAAATTAAGCAAATATCTCATAAACTTAAATTAATTATAACATATAGTCGTTATATTGATACTTGTGTGTGTGGGTGTGGGTGTAATATCGTTAAATTTTCTTGTTCATAATCTACTTATTAGTCAATGATACTACACAAGTATATATTTCTATTCTATTATTATTTTATGTTTTTATAGAAATGTGAAATTGAGGACAATGAAGGGTATTATAGTCATTTCATATATATTTCATTTAAAATTTTACAAATTCTATTTTTAAATTTATCACAAATATTTTTTCAAGTGGCTAAACTTCCTCCACAAGTTACATGATTTTTCTAGAAATAATAAATTATAAGATTCTTGTAGAACTAAGTTTATGACACAAATAAATAGACACTAATCATTCTTCATTTCATTCACTCCACAATTCTCTCTCCTCTCATGTATTTTATCAATGAATTTTTCGCTCTTTTATTTCTTATTTGTATCCTAAAAATGCTACACACTCTGATATAAATCTCTGACTAGGAAGGCCAACAATGTAGTTTCTTTAAACATTAAGAACTTTATTTCATTAATTCCCTACATAATAGCCTTACTTTTGTAAACTAATTATAAGACAAAATTTAAATTCATTATTACTTGGTGAATGCATCACTTTTGGGATGTGTTCATATATCATATTTTCAACATAATTTAATTTTTTCGCACTTTTTAAACACCCTAATGAACATATTAATGGACCAGTTAACATGTTAAATTCAATGTCAATCACACTTATTTTTTTTTCAAAAGGCCTCATTCATAAGGAATGCAACTAGTGAGCAAGCATTTCAAGAACAAAATTTTCAACAATTTTGAAGCATGTTATTTTATTTCATTTGGGTCTTTAGACTTTTCAATTTCATGATGTTGTTTTTTGTTTCTGGATTGTAAAAATATTTTTGAATTGTCTAATTTACTTATTTCTCTTTTTATGTATAATTCTAAAACTTCATGTAACATATATATTATTAGATAATTTATTGAGAAGAATATATTTATTTATTACTATTATTTTATCATCGATTAAAATTATTTTAAGCAAGTTATATAAATTATTTATATAACTATATCAAGTTAAATATATATATATATATATATATATATATACACACACACACACACACACACACACACATATACTGGGATTAACAAGACCCTCTTGCATAATGAGATTTAGTTATTTTCTGTTAGGATAAACACTATCTAGTCTGAGACATTATTTTTTATTTTCTTCTCGAATAAACATTTACTAGTTTGAGATGCTATTTTTTATTTTCTCCTAGGATAGTCAGTTCCTACTTAGAGATGTTTTTTTATTTTTCTTCTAGGATAAACACTTCCTAGTCTGAGATCGTTATTTTTATTTTTTCTAAGGATGAAAAATTTCCTAGTATGAGATGAGTGTCATGATAAGTTGCAACTTCTTGATAAATATGAGTGGTACAAGTGTTGTATTATTACTCTTAGGTGAGAGCAATTAAGTGTAACTAAGTCTTAGCAAGAGCATTGAGAGGTGTGCACAAAATTGTATATAATCAGATGAGGTTCTTATTAAGTTTATGATTTTTCAAGTATGCCGACACAGTATATTTGAGCTTTCAATATGGAATAGGCTGATGCAAGCATTATTTTTCCCTTAAGAGTTAGATTAAACGACTTTATAAGAAATGCGGATACCAATTATAGAAAATCTTTTATTGAAGTCCGAAGATATAATGAAAAGTATCTCAGAAAGAAGACTTAGAAGGAATATTTGTGCATGCGCTTGGAGAGTTCAGTAACAATAAGATTAACATTTTTCGAGTAAGTAAAACAAATATAGGCTAGCTTAGTAATGAAGGATAGATCCTAAGGCTAGGAACGGGATGTACATGTACCATTCCAGTTCATCCCGGTTCGATTGCCTACGAGAAGGAATGGGACATCCCGAATCGGAACACAAAATGAAATGAAACCGATGTTTTATATCGGTGTACCGGTACCGATTTATTCTCATTTATTTCGATTTCACTCCTGTCTGGTCCGATTTTAATTAATTAATTTATATTATATATTTATAAATTATAATTTAATTTTTATAGCAAATAATAAATACTAACCAAGTAACCCAGCTATCCCCTATTAGTATTACATTCGTGATTTAGTTGAAACAGAACCCTTCGTAGAAGGTGGTTGTGCAAGCTATGCACTCTACTAGTAGTTGTGAATTGAAATTGTAATTTATGATACAAATTTAATTAAATTAAATTGATATTTTTTTAATTTGTGTAATTATTGTATCCTTATTTTTATTTAATTTTTTAAAAGTATAAATTTAATTATTTAAATTACAAATTATAAGTATTACTTATAAATTATAACATATTAATAAATAATAAGCAATAACTTATAAACTTCAAAAGATTTAAATCTTGAAAACTTAAGTAGACTTAACTTACAAACTTAATAAGTAAAATTTTTATAAAAAGTATCTTTAAAATAACTTAAGTAAACAATTACATTATAAATTTAAAAAATATTAATTTAAACTTAGAAAGATAAAAAAATATTTATATTTTCGTAATTCAAAAAAATTATTTTTTGAAATAACTAGATGTGTTATCCCGTTTATCTCATCCTGTTTCATTTCAATCCGTTTCAATTCCATCCCGGTATATAGTGGGACCAGACGGAATCGAGTATCCATCCCGGTGATTCCGATCCGGTTCATCCCGGTACCGGTCAACTCGTCCCGTTCTGATCGGACACACCGATTCGTTCCGGTCCGATGGTCCCATTCCGGTCATTGTCATCCAAAGCTTTAAAGTAACAACTTCAGACCTAAATGGGAGATGATAAGATAAGAAACCAAGTCAAGTATTGAGAATTAGAAAGTGATGTGCCAGAAAGAGTTAAAGTGATATATCGATCCATTCGTACTCAAGTTTATTCCTCAAAATTCAGTTGTTACAACATCAGGTTGATGCCTCTAATATCAAAATTTTGTTCATGACTTATGGTCATACACTACTTTGTTGGTCATACACTACTTTTTGTTGACTCTCATTTCTATTTGTTTTGGAATGAACTCCTTAAACACTGTATCATCATAACTATGATGTCTATCATTACTTTTGTTTTTTATTTTTGTACTTTCACTTCTTTATTTCTTAGGAGAGATGTCGATTTACCCCATTAGAAAACATAACTATCCGCGATATTACTATTTGAAGCTCTCTCTTGAGTGAAAACATGTTCCATATCTACTGATGGAACTATCATGACACAATTGGGCACAATTTTTGAAGATACAAGAGTTTGGAAGTGATGTAACACTACTCCTCCTCTCGCGTCCTGTTTTTCTAACTCTTTGCATAAAAATTTTGGCTCCGCCAATGCTCACATCTAAGTGTTTAAAAAGTATCTGTTAAGGGCTTCAAAATGAGGAACAAAACAAACAAAACAAGCAATGTTTGTTGCATTAGCAAATTAGTCAATTTTGTATGTGCAACATAAAATTTAAGACTGCCCATACTAGACTTGTGTGACTTTCTAAACAAAAGAGCAACATAAGTTAGACATATAAATGTTCTTTGATAAATTTGATTGAATAAAAAAACGTCAAAGTAATCATTTATGAATAAAATAAAGTAATCATAGTAACATCAACTAGTCATTTAATTTATTAATAAAATAGACTAATAATAGTAAATAAATTGTAAATGACCTTGAGTTGACAAAATGAAATATAATACATACTTGATTAAAAATCGTATTTTGAAGTAAGTAATTTTGTAATATTACTTTTCTCAAATAATAAATATACTTAAAGTTGATATATGATTAGTATGTATAGATAATTAATACTAAAAACATATATTTTGGTATTTTACCAAATGAAATAGCAAAATAACATCGAAAGTCAATGAGAGAGATGTTAGGACAACAATTATATATGTTGTTCAATAAATTTTAAAATGTGAGGTGGTCAGTTTGACAACCTATTCAGGGAAGCAATAAACTGAAATATGATGTAAGAGTGCAAATTACCTTACTACACATTCTTTTTAATCATATTTTCTATTATTCCCTCCTATCATGAAAACTTATTAAAATTCTTTTTTTCCTCAAAACTTCTCATTTTTTTTGGATACATTAGTTTTCCAATCTAACTCCACAATTTCTCTTCCTATTTTAACTCAAACAATCACATAAATCACCTCCATCGATTCATTTTTGAGTTTCAAATCTCTTCTCTCTCTAGTCAATTAATTTCAACTTACTTAATAAGTATTTCTTCTTCTTCTTGAGAAAATAGTCAAAAGATCCCCTAATCTATTAGTCAATTCTCAACCACACACTTATATTTAATGGGGGCCCTATTACCCCCCTAGACATTTTTAAAATGGAATATATTGCCCCTTAAAATACTATACCCAGATTTGTGGTGGTGTGTTGAACGCGCGGTGCCACACAATTATATGGTACTTTTCCATATAAAAATATTATTATTCTTTTTATTTATTCGATTTCCCTTCTATATTTTTCTTTTACTCTCAGCTGGTTTCTTCTTTCCTTTTTCCTTTCTCTTTCCTTTTCTTCTACTAAAAATTTTCTTCCATTGAAGATCAAATCCAAGTTTCAGTTGTAACCTCAAAAAATTTAATTTCTTAATCTAAGCTGCCTATTTTCTTATACAACTATTTCAACATGTAATATTTGGAGCATTTTTAAAAATAATTTTTGGATTTCATACCATCGGATAGTCATCGACTTCAAAAACTTCAATATCTTTATTTGGAGAAATAATTTTATCATAGATATCCATCGCCAATAGAAATTTTGACGGAGTTGTAGATCTTATATATGAATATAAACTTTTTTTCCGATAAAAATAATTACATAGCCAATCTTGAATATCTAGGTTTGGTATTTAATGGATTTTCTCTAGTGAAAATATTGCCAGAGTTTGAGAAGACTAAAAAAAGTTCAATGAGATCTGAATTTAATTAGTGAAATCCTTGATAGTTCGAACCTTCAAAGCTTGAGTAAAGTGACTTGACGTACAATCATCTAAAACGAGAAATTTCATTTGGGTTGTTCATGTTAAAAATTTGTGTTGATATACTTTTATAGTAATCAACTTTTGGATCTGATTCGAACTTGAGTTTCTTCAATTTGTGTCTTGTTGTAGTTGAACTAATAAAAATTTAGTTATAAAAGATACTATTTTTGACCTTGATGCTCTGTTAGTTTTATTTGCTTAATTAGTGTCACGACCCAAATCGGCCGCGACTGGCACCCACACTTACCCTCCTATGTGAGCAAACCAACCAATTTAAACCTTAACATTTCAATATAATATCAACAGAAAGTAATGCGGAAGACTTAAACTCATTAATAAAAACCAATTCAATAACTTCTAAAAACTCAACAACTATTATTATCCCCAAAATCTGGAAGTCATCATCACAAGAACATCTACTTCAAATTACTAAAGCTAAGAGTATCTAGAAGCTAAAATACATAAAAAGCTAGTCCATGCCGGAACTTCAAGGCATCAAGACATGAAGAGGAAGATCCAGTCCAAGCTAGAAGCATTAGCTCACCCTGAAATCTGGAGTGATGAAGACTGGCTAGAGTTGCGGTTGAGTTGAAGACGATGGCACGTTTGCTGCACTCCACAAATAGCAAAGAAGAAAACATAAAAGTAGGGGGGTCAGTACAAACACGGGTACTGAGTAGGTATCATCGGCCAAATCAAAATAGAAAACAGTATATATCAGATAACATCATAAAATCAACTAATATCCTTAGCATGCATCATTTACAGTTACCATAACCCTTGGTTACAACACCAAGCACATCAATGAGGACTCACGCCTCCTCATCATACTCATTTGGAAATTAGGTTCATTAGATTGAATATATTATCATCTTTCAAGATTCATTATCTTTATTCCCCTCGTGTCGGTACGTGACACTCCGCTCCTCATATACTATCCTAGTGTCGGAACGTGACACTCCGATCCTCATTCTATCCTGGTACCGGAACGTGGCACCCGATCCATATTCTATCCTGGTACCGGAACGTGGCACCTGATCCATATACTATCCTGGTGTCGGAACGTGACACTCCGATCCTCATATACTATCCTGGTACCGGAACGTGGCACCCGATCCATATACTATCCTGGTACCGGAACGTGGCACCCGATCCCCTAATCTCACTACTTTCGTTCATCAAGCCTTCTTTTACACTAAGGCATCATCATTAACAATGTAGATTAGGGTTTCTTTTTCAAGATTTAAGATTCAATAGCTTCATCATGCTTATTTCATCACAATTATATAACCACAACATGCAAACACACAATTAAGCATATAGAAGGGTTTACAACACTACCCAATACATATCATTCGCTATTAAGAGTTTACTACGAATAGTGTAGAAACCATAACCTACCTCCACCGAAGAATTTTGATCAAGCAAGAAATTTCCCAAGCCTTTTTTTGTTTTCTCGTTTCTCCTCTTTCTCGTTCGATCCCCTCTCTCTCTTTCTGTTCTTTTCTTTTTCTTATTCAAACCCTCTTTCTTTTACCCTAATTAGCATATAATTAAGTATAAAAGAATGGTGAATTAACCCACTAATTAACTTAAGGTTACCTCTTTTAGCCCCCAAGTAATTAGACTTATTAATATTAACCCACTAACTTTATAATTAAAGCAGGAATAGTCCAAAACGCCCCTTAAATTACTTAACAGAAATCCTACCCAGCCTGGGATTACGCAGCCTGTGACGGGCCGTCGTGCCTGCGATGGTCCGTCCTGCTGGGTCGTCACAGAGTTCAGAGACTGAAATTTACTGAAGAATCTGTGACGGCCCTTCACGCCTGTGACGGTCCGTCCTGCCATTCCGTCACGAAGTTCAGAGAGTCGATTTCAGGATCCATTTTTCAGAATTTCTAAGTGTTTTGAAATGAGACCCCCTCGACGGTCCGTCGTGCCCATGACGGTCCGTCGCGGGTTCCGTTATCTCAGCCTATTTTTCAAGAAATAAAATCTGCTGCTCAAAACGACTAAACAGGTCGTTACAATAGATACCAATTTACCCATCGTTCGTCCCCGAACGATCACAAGAAGGAAAACAAGGGCGAGAAGGAGTACCTGAATTTGTAAACAGATGTGGGTATCTTTCTTGCTTGTCCGCCTCTTTCTCCCAAGTGGCTTCTTCAACGGGTCGATTCTTCCATTGACCTTTGATGGATGCAATCTCCCTTGACCTCAACTTGCGAACTTCTCTATCTAAAATAGCCACAGGCTCCTCCTCATAAGACAAATTTTTATCAAGCAGCACTGAATCCCAATGAATGATGTAGTTTCCATCCCCATGGTATCTTTTCAACATAGACACATGAAATACCGGATGCACTCCGGACAGCCCTGGAGGCAAGGCTAACTCATAAGCCACCTCCCCTACTCGCTTAAGTATTTCAAAGGGACCAATATACCTTGGGCTTAATTTTCCCCTTTTTCCAAAACGCATCACCCCTTTCATGGGTGAAACCTTCAGCAAGACTTGTTCACCCTCCATGAACTCCAAGTCTCTAACCTTTCGATCTGCATATTCCTTTTGCCTACTTTGCGCCGCTAACAGCTTTTCTTAAATAAATTTCACTTTATCTAACGATTCTCTCAGAAGGTCAGTACCCCAAGGTCTAACCTCAAATGCATCAAACCACCCAATGGGAGACCTACATCTTCTCCCATATAGTGCCTCAAATGGGACCATATCAATGCTTGAGTGATAGCTATTGTTGTAGGAGAACTCTGCTAAGGGTAAGAAGCTATCCCAATGTCCTCCAAATTCTATCACACATGCACGAAGCATATCCTCCAACACTTGAATTGTTCGCTCAGACTGACCATCGGTCTGAGGATGGAACGCAGTACTAAGGTCCAACCTAGTACCCAATTCCGCATGCAATGTTTTCCAAAACATAGAAGTAAACTGTGTACCTCTATCTGATATAATGGAAAGTGGAACTCCATGCAATTGAACAATTTCTGAGATATAGATTTTGGCCAATTTCTCTGCATTATAAGTCACCTTGACCGGAATGAAGTGGGCAGACTTCCCATGCTCCCTGCCTTTCTACTTAAGGCGTCTGCCACAACATTAGCCTTTCCCGGATGATACAAGATAGTGATGTCATAGTCCTTCAGTAGTTCCATCCATCTCCTCTGTCTCAAGTTCAAATCTTTCTGAGTAAAGACGTATTGTAGGCTACAATGATCCGTGTAGATTTCACACTTAACCCCATATAAATAATGTCTCCATTGCTTTAAGGCAAACACTACCGCAGCCAATTCCAAATCATGGGTCGAATAATTACGTTCGTGCACCTTTAATTGCCTCGAAGCATAAGCAATTACGTTCTTCTCTTGCATTAGCACTGCACCCAAACTCGAATAGGATGCATCACAATAGACAATGAAATTCTTACCTTCCACTAGCAGGGTAAGGATTGGTGCAGTAGTCAACAAGGTCTTGAGCTTCTGAAAGCTTTCTTCACATTCATCCGACCATACAAATGGAACATTCTGCTTAGTCAAGTTCGTCAATTGGGAAGCAATGGAAGAGAATCCCTTGACAAATCGACAGTAATAGCTAGCTAAACCAACAAAGCTCCTTATTTCTGAGACATTAGTAGGTCTTACCCAATTCTTCACAGTCTCAATCTTAGAAGGATCTACCATCACCCCATCCTTCGAAACCACATGCCCCAAGAAGGACACTGCATCTAGCCAAAACTCACACTTGGAGAATTTGGCATAAAGCTTTTTCTCCCTCAACATTTCCAATACCATTCTCAAATGCTCTTCATGTTCCTTCTTGCTCTTTGAGTATACCAATATATCATCAATAAATACTATCACAAAGAGATCCAGATATGGCTTAAAAATCCTGTTCATTAAGCTCATGAAAGCAGCAGGGGCATTCGTAAGACCAAAAGACATCACTACAAATTCGTAATGCCCATACCTGGTCCGAGAAGCAGTCTTTGGCACATCCGTTGCCCGTATCTTCAATTGATGATAACCGGACCTCAAGTCAATCTTAGAGAAGACACAAGCACCTTGTAACTGATCGAACAAGTCATCAATGCGAGGAATGGGATACTTGTTCTTAATAGTTACCTTGTTCAACTGTCTGTAGTCTATGCACATCCTAAAACTCCCATTCTTTTTCTTCACAAATAATACCAGAGCACCCCAAGGAGATGCACTTGGTCTAATAAAGCCTTTGCTTAGCAACTCTTGAAGTTGTGCCTTTAACTCTCTTAACTCCGCGGGAGCCATTCTATAAGGGGGTATAGAAATGGGGCGAGTACCCGGTTCAAGATCAATGCAGAAGTCGATGTCTCTATCCGGTGGCATACCCAGAAGGTCTACGGGAAACACATCTAAAAACTCATGAACTATCGAGACCGACTCAATTGGAGGTACTTGGGTAGTATCATCCCTGAGATGTGCCAAGAACGCTAAACAACCCTTACTAACTATTTTCTTAGCACGAAGAAAGGAGATGATACGAACCGGATTGGAAGTGTAGTCACCCTCCCACACTAACGGATCTGTCCCAGGCTTGGCTAACGTCACAGTTTTAGCATTACAATCCAAGATCGCAAAATTCAGAGAAAGCCAAGTCATACCCAGAATTACATCAAAGTCGACCATTTCTAAGATAACCAAGTCTACATAAGTATTGCTCTCCATAAAAGTCACAGGACAAGACCTATACACCTTTTCAACTATCACAGACTCATCCACCGGAGTAGAAACACGAATAGGCATGTCAAGCAATTCACAATGTAAATTAAGACCATTAGCAAATGCGGAAGATACATATGAAAATGTAGAGCCAGGGTCAAATAATACAGAAGCCATACAATCACAAACCAAAAGATTACCTGTGATAACAGCATCTGATGTCTCCGCTTCTGACCGCCCGGGGAAAGCATAACGATGGACCCTCTCACCTGTCTGTCCGTTGCCCCTACCATGTTGTGATATAGTGGCTCCAGTTTGCCCATCACCCCGACCGTTTTGGTGACCACCATTACCTCGACCACCGCGTCCTCCAAAATGACGACCTCTTCCATAACTACCTCTACCTCTAACATTTGGAGGTCTGTAACTCTGTTTTGGACAATACCTCTTAATGTGTCCAGTCTCCCCACATCCATAACAGTCTCTGGATTCAAGCATAGGTCTCTCAGAGAAGTGTTGACTGGTCTGAGGTGGACCCCCAACTACAGTCTGTAGTGAAGACTGAATTGGTCGGACTGAGTAACCTCCTGAACCCTGTCCTCTAGAGTAAGAACCATTAAACTCACCTCCCTTTCGAAACCTTTTTGATGTAGTTGCCATGGTGAAGTCATCTGGCTTCACTCCCTCTACCTCTATCACGAAGTCTACCACTTCTTGAAAAGATTTCGCTGTAGCCGCTACCTGTAAGGCTGAAATCTGCAACTCTGATCTCAACCCCTTCACAAAACGGTGAATCCGCTCTTGTGGACTGAAACATAGTTGGGTGGCATACCGGGATAATGCACGAAACTTAGCCTCATATACAGTAACCGACATCCTACCTTGCTCTAAGCTCAAAAAATCATCTCTTTTCCTATCCCTCAAAGTCCGGGGGATATACTTCTCCATAAACAAGCTAGAGAATGATGCCCAAGTCATAGGTGGTGCCTCTATTGGTTGGCACTCAACATGTGACCGCCACCACATTTTGGCGTTCCCTTGAAACTGATAAGTCACAAACTCAACACCAAACCGTTCTACTATACCCATCTTGTGTAGTAGCTCATGACAGTTAACCAGAAAATCGTAGGCATCCTCAGATTCAGCACCAATGAAGACTGGAGGTTTCAATTTCCAGAACTTACTGAAAAGTTCATGCTGATCATTTGTCATTATCGGCCCTGTAGTCAGACGAGGAAACGTGCCTATTTCCAATGAGGCATCCATGCGGGGAGCCATAGTAGCCGCATGTTGTACCTCCGGAGCCTGAGGTGCTGGTGCAGAAAACACTGGAGGCACTTGGCCTTGATCAGATAGCCCGCTAAGATAAGCAAGAACTTGATTGATCATCTCTGGGGTAGGTTGGGGTGGTAATTCCTCATTCTGTACTTGTTCATTTTCCCCATCCTCCCCTTCACTTGCTACTTCTTCAGTCGGTGGAGGAGTCACCGCCCTAGTATTAGATGGGCTAGGGGCTCATCCTCTTCCTCTAGAGGACGTCCTCCCACGACCTCTACCACGGCCTCTTGCCACTTCTCTTCCTCGAGCTACAGCCCCAGTGGCTGGCTCAGAAGCTTCTTGTCTTGCCGATGTTGATGTTGGCGCGGTTGTTGCTCTAGTTCTAACCATCTGCGAAATAGAGTGAAGATGGTCAGATACCAATTTGTATCACCTAGATACCAATTGGACCCAAGTAATAGCACGAAAGAAAGAAAGAAAGAATGGAATTTTCCTAAAGTCTTATAGCCTCTCAAAGAAAAGTAAAGGCGTCCCCCTACCGTTCCTTAAGACTCTACTAGACTCGTTCTTGTGTGATGAGACCAACGAACCTAATGCTCTGATACCAAGTTTGTCACGACCCAAATCGGCCGCGACTGGCACCCACACTTACCCTCCTATGTGAGTGAACCAACCAATTTTAACCTTAACATTTTAATATAATATCAACAGAAAGTAATGCGGAAGACTTAAACTCATTAATATAAACCAATTCAATAACTTCTAAAAACTCAACAACTATTATTATCCCCAAAATCTGGAAGTCATCATCACAAGAACATCTACTTCAAGTTACTAAAGCTAAGAGTATCTAGAAGCTAAAATACATAAAAAGCTAGTCCATGCCAGAACTTCAAGGCATCAAGACATGAAGAGGAAGATCCAGTCCAAGCTAGAAGCATTAGCTCGCCCTGAAATCCGGAGTGATGAAGACTGGCTAGAGTTACGGTTGAGTTGAAGACGATGGCACGTTTGCTGCACTCCACAAATAGCAAAGAAGAAAACATAAAAGTAGAGGGGTCAGTACAAACACGGGTACTGAGTAGGTATCATCGGCCAAATCAAAATAGAAAACAGTATATATCAGATAACATCATAAAATCAACTAATATCCTTAGCATGCAGCATTTACAGTTACCATAACCCTTGGTTACAACACCAAGCACATCAATGAGGACTCACGCCTCCTCATCATACTCATTTGGGAATTAGGTTCATTAGATTGAATATATTATCATCTTTCAAGATTCATTATCTTTATTCCCCTCGTATCGGTACGTGACACTCCGCTCCTCATATACTATCCTGGTGTCAGAACGTGACACTCCGATCCTCATTCTATCCTGGTACCGGAACGTGGCACCCGATCCATATTCTATCATGGTACCGAAACGTGGCACCCGATCCATATACTATCCTGGTGTCGGAACGTGACACTCCAATCCTCATATACTATCCTGGTACCGGAACGTGGCACCCAATCCATATACTATCGTTGTACCGGAACGTGGCACCCGATCCCCTAATCTCACTACTTTTGTTCATCAAGCCTTCTTTTACACTAAGGCATCATCATTAACAATGTAGATTAGGGTTTATTTTTCAAGATTTAAGATTCAATAGCTTCATCATGCTTATTTCATCACAATTATATAACCACAACATGCAAACACACAATTAAGCATATAGAAGGGTTTACAACACTACCCAATACATATCATTCGCTATTAAGAGTTTACTACGAATAGTGTAAAAACCATAACCTACCTCCACCGAAGAATTTTGATCAAGCAAGAAATTTCCCAAGCCTTTTTCGTTTTCTCGTTTCTCCTCTTTCTCGTTCGATCTCCTCTCTCTCTTTCTGTTCTTTTCTTTTTCTTATTCAAACCCTCTTTCTTTTACCCTAATTAGCATATAATTTAGTATAAAAGAATGGTGAATTAACCCACTAATTAACTTAAGGTTACCTCTTTTAGCCCCCAAGTAATTAGACTTATTAACATTAACCCACTAACTTTATAATTAAAGCAGGAATAGTCCAAAAAAGCCCCTTAAATTACTTAACACAAATCCGACCCAGCCTGGAATTACGCAGCCTGTGACGGGCCGTCGTGCCTGCGACGGTCCGTCCTGCTGGGTCGTCACAGAGTTCAGAGACTGAAATTTATTGAAGAATCTGTGACGGCCCATCACGCCTGTGACGGTCCGTCCTGCCATTTCGTCACGAAGTTCAGAGAGCCGATTTCATGACCCATTTTTCAGAATTTCTAAGTGTTTTGAAACGAGACCCCCTCGACGGTCCGTCGTGCCCATGACGGTCCGTCGTGGGTTCCGTCATCTCAGCCTGTTTTTCAAGAAATAAAATTTGCTGCTCAAAACCACTAAACAGGTCGTTTCAATTAGGTTTCTCTATATTGCTTAATTCCATGTTCTTGTGCTTGAACTTATGAATACTTACCTATGGGGAAGGGTTGATTTTTAATTTAATCTTGTGTTCTTATATTCTTTTTTTGTTGCAAAAAGTTATTCTTTTTGAGAAAAATCACGAGGAGATTGCGTCACTAGTAATAATTACTATTAGTGTGATATTTTCACACCTTTTTAGGCAACCTAAATCTAGTGGAGTGTTGAAGAAATAGAGAAAGAAAATAAAATAAAAAAGAAAAATAGAGTAAAAGTAAATTGTAGTATAAATAACATTAAAAGATCAAAAAATAATATGAAAAAAGAAAAGTAAGAATGTTTGCCTCTCACTCTCTTTGAGAAAGTGAATTACACTTTCTTTGCCAACTCAACATTAGAGAACAAATAATTCTACTACAAAATAGTTCAAGGGTATAATAGGACTCTCCTAAAGTATAAGTGTTTAGTTGAGAATTGATTAATAGATTGGGGGTTTGTTTGGTCATTTTCTCTCTTCTTCTTCTCCAATTTTTAGTTCGCCATTTTTTTTAATTTTGTTATTTTCATTTGCAAATTTCTGATACATATGAATGATGATCCATTTTTAGTATTGAAATATATGCAATTAGTCTCATCTAATGTAGACCATGTTCTTAATTAAGATGATGAAGATTTTGAAATCGGCTGTGAAAAATGCTAAAAAAAAAGAAGAGAAAAAGATCAAGTTGATGGTATGGTAAGGGATTTGGATTGAGATCCATGGGTGACACCATTATTGAATGTGGAAAAAAGCTCGAGTGTTGATACAGAGTAAAGGACAAAGTGTATAATGATTTCTTCGTCATTTTTTTGCTTTCAACATATCAAATTTTTTATTTTTAATTTTTTTGTTGTTTTATTTTTCTAATACATATGGATTCTGGTCTATCATTTAATATTGGGTCTTACCCAGTTAGTTTAACAAACATAAGATCTTGTCCCTCGTGTTTGTGATTCAAAATCGATGAAGGATGCATTTCAAATTCTAAATTACCCATTGAGAAAGCTTCCAAAAAAGGTGAGTAAAACATATTACTAGACATCCTTCTTTACCCGAGGTTCATATTTTTAATGTATTTAGTTGTTGTTTTTTATTCCTAAATTGATGTATAATTTCTTCATTTCAACTTTATGATACATTACAATCTTATCATGTATAACGTATCGTATTCAAATATTAATTTTCATACATAACCCTAACCACAATTATAACATCTCAAATATGAGAAAAATGAAAAAAATCCAATTTTAGGTTGAAAGTGTGACCAACGGGTCCCACCTACGGTTGGTAAGTGAACATACATACCATAGGTGACGTCCGTAGGTGAGAAGGAAAATGAAGTAAATTCTTTAGGACTAACGACTACCATGTATGAGCAGTAGGTAGACCTACAAATCGAACATGAGCCCCTTCTTTTGAAGGTCCGAATTCAAGTCTTTGAACCTCGCCTATGGTCGACCGGGACGGTTCGTAGTAGCACCTATGGAGCGTAGGCCTGAACCATTAGTGGAGGTTCGATAATTTTAACTTAAGGATTCTGGATCTTTTCCTACAAAATTTAATCCAATACTAAGTCATTTTACCCTTTATACCAAACCTTATATAAACATTTTAAGCCCTAAATTTACCAATTAAACCCATTCTCCTAAATTCTCAAAATATTATCGAAGTTCTTTCCCAACATTTCTCTCTCCAAATCTTGCAGAAAGAATCTAGGGGTTCAATATCAAATCTCCAATCACCATTAATTGTAGGCTTTTGACATTATGATATGATAGTATTCACCTACGGAGTTCCTGCCTTCATTGGGTTTCTAAATTCTCCAATTTTATATGTTAGAATTCTTTGATTGAAGTTAGAGTTTTCTTCTATCTCATGAGTTCCTTTCAATCATGATTCAATTAATTGTTTTATGTATTTTTATACACAAAGTGAGATAGTTGCATGTTTTTAAGTTGAATTCACTTTAATCAAGCATGATCTATGATTTCTAGATTTTGATCAAATAATGAAGCTTCTGAATTATGAAAGATGAATTTATGAAGATATGCCTACTTCTTTATGAAATTGATGAAAATAATTTAAGATTTCTTCGAGAGTAAAGCATCAATTTTTTTTTTGTCAAATGATTTTTCACATAATATTCAAATATGCATGTGAAAGGATTTCTCATATAATATTCAAGCATGAATGTGAAAGGATTTTCTCACATAGAAGATTCATAAGGTAGAAAGGTTTTCTCAACTAATATGAATCAAGATTAAGGAACTATTGTAAGCTTAGATCAACTACTTGATTGTGACTTTCCATGGATGATGAGAAGAATAATATTAATGACTATGTTGTGTGATTTTGGCTTTGCACCAAGAGGATATCGAGATGGAAGCTCTCATGTAGTTGAGGCCTAGTTTCTAGTACTAATCTCCCTATCTCATAACTACATGGCACCATACGTTTGTCTTAGATAGATATTAACTAGTGGATCCACCTAAGCTAGAAATTTATGGTTCGTATCTTGGAAAGTAAGGACATATCTTTTCAGTGTGTGATAGACAATGAATTCCATGTTAGAGCTCACATGGTCTATATCGGTTAAAGGCAAACTTCCCACAATAATGAACTACGATTACTTCTAGAAATATCTCAAATATAATTTAAAGATTTTTAGCTTGCATTGACCATAATTTTGACTTATGTCTTCTAACATGTTATTTTATGATAAACCTTTGTCATTGCATGTTGTATAAAATCTTGTTTAGCATGATTTCATAACTCTTATGCACTGCTATCATACCAGTATATTCATATACTAATGCATAGTTGTGCCTACACTGTTTTACCAATGTAGGGTTAGACGCTTCCATTCCGCATACTCGTGGCTAATGATCCCATATATGCATTAAAGATTAGTGAGTACTCGTGTTCGAAAAATCGAGAGTCTTTTATTGCTTTCATCTTTTTATATTTTAGATTTTGTATGTGATGAATGAATTACGTCCCAATCACTTTCTTATGATGTAATCGATGGCTTTGAGACTTATGTTAAACTTTTGTATTTTTCTTTTATCAAACTCTTTATTTTTCAAAAATGCCTTTTATGAACTCTTTAAATTCTTGTATCTTATATGATGTATGTTAGGTGGCTTGTATAGGATAATTTGGCGTCCTATACGCCTTTTTATGAGTAAGGTATACTTTGGATCATGACAAACTTGATATCCAAAGCACTACTATTAGAAATGTCCTAGGGAGTCTCCAAGTCACGTCAAGTAGAGTCTTGGTTAATGAGTGTGAAGCACACCACTTTTATGAGTAATAAGTTATAAGTTGATCAGGAAATTCTACTTATTTCATTAGTCTTAAGTCATTTGATATGATATAACTTTATATATCTTTCTTTTAATCCCTATCCGATACTTTTAAGGATATGGCACCTCGAGAAAAAACATGATAGGAGGAATGTAAATGAGAATATGGAATGAGAAGCTTCTCCTTAAGCTCCCCAAGTTCGGGAAAACCCTTTTGTCGAACAAGTGACTAATGTGGAGTTTAGGGCTACTTTTCATGTATTGGCCAAAGCCATGAAGGCTTAAGCTAATACGGAGACTTCCCAGTGATCTACCCTATTTTCCTCCTGAAAGGAAAATAGACTTTGGCATTGACCTTCACCCAATGTGCATTCTATCTTTATTCCCCATTACGGAATGATTGTGGTAGAACTTAAGGAATTGAAGGAGTAGTTGAAAGATTTGTTGGATAATGGTTTCATCCAACCGAGTATCTCTCAATGGGTACTCCAATATTATTTGTTTGTTAGAGGATAGTTCACTTTGCATGTACATCGACTATTGTCAGTTGAACAAGCTTACTATTAACAATAAGTATCCTCTACCAATGATAGATAACTTGTTTGATCAACTTCAAGGAGAAAATTATTTTTCTAAGATCAACCTCTGCTCGAGTTATCACCAATTGAGGGTGAAGGAAGACGACATTCCAAAGTTGGCTTTTCTTATTCAATATGGTCGCTATGAGTTTTTTGTGATGTCATTCGGGTTCACTAATGCTCTAGCTGTATTCATGGATTTGATGTATATTGTGTTTTAACAATACCTTGACTTGTTCATGATCGTGTTTATTGATGATACCTGATCTATTCAAGGAGTGAAGATGAACATACCTATCATTTAAGAATTGTGTTGTAAGTCCTGAAGAACCAACAATTTTTTGCAAAGTTTAGTAAGTGCGAGTTTTGGTTAAGATTTGTGGCTTTTCTTTGTCACATTGTTTCTAGAAAGGGTATTGAGGTAGATCCTAAGAAGACAAATGTGGTTAAGAGTTGTCCTAGACCTTTATCCCTTTGGATATTAGAAGTTTCTTGGGTTTATTTGTGGAAGGGGTTTTTTTGATTTCCTCTCCGTTGATAGCATTGACCTAAAAAAGTTAAATTCTTATGGTCGTAATCTCGTAAAAAGAGTTTTCAGGAGTTGAAGGATAGACTATCCTCCGCTCTTGTGCTGACTTTACTTGAAGGAATCAATGGTTAGTTGTTTATTGTGATGCTTCAAGAACTGGGTTAGGATGTGTCCTTATGAAAAATGGAAGTCATTTCCTATGCTTAAACACAACTTAAGATCACGAAAAGAACTATCCTAGCCATAATCTACAATTAGCGGTAGTTATTTTTTCCTTAATGATTTGGAGGCATTACTTATATGGTGTTCATGTTAATGTCATTACGGACCACAAATTTTTCAATATGTGTTTAGAGTTACTAAGAGCTAACGATATGAGTGTCCTCTAGCACCCCCACAAAGTGAACGTAGTAGAGGATGCTCTTAGTCTGCTATCAATAGGTAGTGTTGCTCATGTTAAGAAAGATAAGAGAGAGTTGATTTGTGATGTTCATAGATTGTCCCAGTTGCGTGTTCGGTTGGTTGACACCACCAAATGTGGTGTTATGGTTCACAATGGTTTAGACTCGCCCTTGGTGTCGGAAGTGAAAGCGAAGCAAGGCGTTGACCCGATCTTGATTGAGTTTAAGGCAGTGTTGCTTAAGAAGTCAGTTGAGGCTTCCTGCCAAGGGGGAGATGGAGTTGTTAGATATCAAGGTCATTTGTGTGTTCCCAATATAGATGACTTGATAGAGAACATTATCATAATGCAATAGTTTTTGATATTCCATTCAACCTAGAGCCCCCAAAATATAGTGTAATCTATTTGTGAAATGGGATAAAGAAGGATACTATAGAAATTGTGCTAAGTGTCCAAATTATGAACAAGTGAAAGTTGAGTATCGAAGGAGATTTGTCCCAAGATATAAGTATTCGTACTTGGAAGTGGGAAGATTTGAATATTAACTTCATAAATGGTTTATTCCGCACCGGTGATAACATGACCCAATTTAGGTTATAGTAGACCGTTTGATGAAATCGACTCATTTTATTCCAATCTAGGTTTATTATTCAATGGAATACTATGCTAAGTTGTATCTAGGGGATATAATTAGGTTGGATAGAGTTCCCCTATCGATTATCTCTGATCATGGTACCCAATTCACTTCTCAATTTTGGACATCTTTCTAACAAAGGCTTGATACCCGTGTTAAGCTTAGTATGGTCTTTCATCATTAAATTGATGGGAAAGCGTACCATATTATCCAGAATTCAGAAGATATGTTGAGAGTTTTGTAAACTTCAAGGTAATTAGGATGATTATTTTTCTTTAATTGAATTGGCATATAATAGCTATTACTCAAGCATTGGTATGACTCCATTTGAGTCTCTATGTGGTAGGAGTGTAGATTTCCTATACATTGGTTTGAAGTTGGTGAAGTTGCTTTGACAGGTTTTGAGTTGGTACATGAGGCTATAGATAAAGTTTGACTTAATAGAGAATGGTTGAAACAACTTAACGTCGACAAAATCCTATAGCTATGTTAGAAGAAGAGATTTTGAGTTTGATTGTAGATGATTAAGTCTATCTGAAAATTTCACCCATGAATGGTGTGATGAGATTTTGAAATAAAGGGAAACTTAGTCCCTGTTATGTCGTCCTATATCAAATTTTGAGTGTATGGGTAAAGTTGTTTATGAACTTGATATACCTAATGACTTGGCATCAGTGCATCCGATTTTCCATGTCTCCTTCTTGAAGAAATGTGTTGGTGATCTGACGTCTATAGTAGTATTGGAGAGACTTGGTATAAAAGATAGTCTTTCTTATGAAAAAGTTTCGGTTGCAATTTTAGATAGGCAAGTTTAGAAGTTTGGAAGAATAAGTTGATTCCGTAAAGGTTCTTTGGAGAAATCAGTTAGTTGAGAATTCTAATTGGGAGGCCGAGGCCCATATGATGTATTGTGATCCTTGTAACGACCCAACCGCTGTTATTTTGGAAAAACAAAACTTCAGAAAAGTACTGGGCCACTGTTCCACCAGGGCGACGGCGCCACAACGGGATAGGCGAGACAGAATGTAAATAAGGTGAAACCTTATTTTCTCCTTCTTCCAGAAACACCTAAATTAGACGTAAAACACCCTAAAAACCCACCAAAAGCTTCTCTAGGCGGGGAAAAAAGAGGAGGAGATTCCTAGAGTAAAGAGATTGAAACGTTGTGGATTCTTGTCCAATTTCATCGTCTTGTCATTCGGAAACCGGAATAGGAGTTGTAATTCCGTGCAGTAGCTTGGCACACATAGGTTTATTTATTGAGTAGTTATAAATATGTTATTCGCCACGTAGTATATTGAATTTGATGATAGAATTTATCTGTAGGATTTTTGTGCACCGAAAAAGGGTTGATTATGCATATATTCCTAAATGTGTATCAGTCGTACACCGTGGACAAAAAGATCATATTTTCGTAAGTTAGGGTTGTGCGATGTAATTTGTTCTTGCCTCATTATAATACATGTGTGTATGCAAATTTTACATTATTGATCACACTAAGTGTAAATGAGGATAAATGAATGATGAATGCCATGAATCATGAATTGATTTTCTGATTTGAGAATATACTTGCAATTGTGATTGTGGGTTGTAGAATAGATTGGATGTTACGCTCCGACACAGTAACTGTATTACAACCCAGAAGTACCCCGTAGATGTAACATGACATACTTTAATGCGAAAGGGTCTTATACAATACCTTAGCATATCACAACATACGATCATACAAAAGTAGGGAAAATTTAGAACTTTTACAATCGAAGTCATACTATTAACTAGAAAGCAAAAGTCTTTGTTCTATACTTTGTCTCAAACCATATAAATACATTTTTAGAATAAACTCTTGGGACACAACCCATACAATAGTCTTAATATATAAAGAAATGACATAAAACAAATAATGGGTTTGTCCTTGGATCTACGAGGACTCACTAAGATCATCAACTCTTCTTGCAACTTCTAGAAAGCAATCTCCAATAGTAGCACTCAATCTCAAAATCCTACATTTGATTAGAATGTAGGCAAAGTATGAGTTAGTAAAAAATGTACCAATTATGAAAGCTACCACGACATCATAAGAGCATCCCAAAATGATTATTCAACATAAGATATAAGGATAAGAGATAATAACATAATAATATCATAATCCCAATATAAGAATCATATCATCATAAATAAACATAAGACATAGGTAATGAGCATAAAAAATACTTCATAATCATAATAGGAATAATACATAAATGTACCCTTTAACTAGGCTTCATTTCACATTTATGCCCTTCAACTTTGGATATGGACAAGTAGACACTTAAATTTGTATAAACTTGAGCAAGTAAACACATGAGTCCTATGTGGCACAGTATACATAGGACACTACGAAGGACAAAAAATGACATGTAGGATGTCATGTAGGACATGTGTGTCTATTTGTTCAACTCTATACAAGTTTAAATGTCTACTTGTGCATATCCAAAGTTGAAGGGTATAAATGTAATTTGAATCCAAGTTAAAGGGTATGTTTATGTATCATGCTATCATAATAAGCCAAATCTTTACCATAATAGAACCATTCTCAAGTAACCTCAAAAGCATACAAGTGCAAAGCATGAAAAACATCCCATAATACCATCCAAGCCAAGTATCCCTTTTTGGTCCTATTAATCTAAGCATCATATGATCATAATTTAACATAAGACAACATCATATGATCATAATTTAACATAAGACATAGATAATAAGCATAGGATATAAGTCATAATTATAATAAGCCAATTGTTCAACATAAGCATAATTGACTCATAGTCATCTCTACCAGAATAGAACCATTCTCAAGGAACCTCAAAATCATAAAAGTGCAAAGAATTAATAGCATCTTATAATATCACCCAATACAAGTATCTTTTTTTGTTCCTCTTAATCATAGTCTATATACCAGTTTAAGTGTTTAAGCTTTTCAACCATAAGAGAACCATACTACTAAGTAACCTTAAAGCACACTTGTGAAATGTATGAAAGGTATCCCATACTACCCTCCACATTAAGCATAACCTTGAAGTCATTTAGTCATACTCACCCTCCTTTAGTCTTTCACCTTTACTCAACTATAGCAAGGAAGGAACTTATGGTACAATCCTATCAAAAATTCTTCTTTAATAACCCTAGATAATACTTGTGTAGTGCATGAATAGTACATCGTAATACTACTCATGTTAAGTACCACTTTTAAGTACTCATACTAAAACTTCTTGAATTGGAACCTAGTTCCTCTCTTTAGCTTTGGAACACTATGAGGTACCCTCCTAGCATCTCTGAGTTCTTTATTAGCTTGAACAAGATACTACTTTTAGCATGTCTAGGTTCATTATTCACATGGACCCTATGAGAACTACCTTAAGCATGTCTAAGTCCATTTATACTCTTGAAAAATGAGGTACTTCATTAAGTATGTTTTAGTTCAATATTGCTTAAAACACCATGAGATGCTTTTTCAAGCATGTCTTAGATCATTAGATATGAAGATTGCTACTAGAAATCTTAACTCATCTATGTGAAAGCTTTCATCTCATGAGACCTAACTTTGAGAAAACATTCACTTTTCTACAAAAGAGTTTGTCTTTGACTGTGATAGTCCTCACATCAACTAGGTGTTATTCTACTTTCTACTTGGAGCCCAGACCCTATATTACGTGACACTCTTTCTCATTGTCAATGTCCATTTGGAGCCAAGCATACACCCCAAGGTTTAATTGTGTAGTCTTTCTTATGACTTATATAAGATGGAATGATGTTCTTGACCATGTTCAAATGATTCTATCACTTCTATCTATCAACTAATTTTAAGGTAGATTAGGTTAGTATATGACTTTCACCACAATTTTACATATTAGACTTTACTCTCAAATCCTTAATATCAATAGTTCATCACATTACCTTCACTCTAAATCCCTACTATTATGATCACAAGCCTTACTCTCAAGCTTCTTTTCTTAATCTATTCTTTATGCCTATGTTTCAAGGTATTATGATTACATCTTTGATCAATCGGTGATTCTAGTCACAATTGATCATAAAAGTTCAATTCTAACTTTCGAAGTCAAAATCAATCATATTCAATCAGGTCTAGTTCAATTCATGATTATATATGTAAGACCCCAAAATGAGTTCGGGTGTCTACAACATAAAATTTTCGTCATAAGGTTATAAGGTCCTCAAAGGAATTATAATATGGTATTGAGTCAGTGTGTAAAGTTTCAGCTGATTTGGAAGTCAAACGTCAAGGGACGACCAAAACGTTCGACGACTAGTCACCTATGTGTCTCATGTGTCTATACGTGATTATATTTTTATGTCATGAGCTTATGAAGTCTTAAAATGAGTTATAATGATGTTTATATATAGTATATGTAGTTTTGTGAAGTTTTGAGGTCAAACGTCCAAGAACGTCCAAGACGTTCGAAAGTTAGCCCTTGAGACGTCCAACTGTGTCTTGATGGGGCCTAGCCTGTTTGGACGTGTTACGTGTATATGTTTTGGGTGAAACTCATGTGGGATATATAAAACTTGTTAAGTTTTGTATTTACATTGGAAACATCCGGTTACGACTTATAAAGGGCCCCATAAAAGGGCCCACAAGAAGGACCCAAGGTTGTTTAGACACTGCCTTGGAAGTGTCAATCGCCGAGCTTAATGCACGTCCCGTTGGTTGACTGGCGCCCCGTCGATGGCGTCGATATTCACTTATCCTGGGGATGTCTTGGAAACTTGAAAGCCTCAAACCCAATCGACGGAGGGCAAGAAACAACCCATTATTGGACCAACGCCCAGTCGATTAGGTCCGTCGATGCAGGCTAGTGCAACTGCTGCCTGCGTATTGCCCGCTTAAGGGGTGAATGGGAAATTCACCCCACGTCCTAACATGAATCTAATTGATTTATTTACCTATTTTGGGTGTATTTAAGGGATCAAACACGTGAACAACCCATTTTTAATCCCATTCACTCAAACTAAACCTTCCCTCCAAATTTAATTCTCTCTAGTAACCTCCATTGTTGTTGAAGCTCAAGAACAACTTGTAGATTGTATTCTCATGGTTTCTTCACCAATTTTTTGAGGTTTTAATGTAGATAAAGGTATGTTGATCCTTCATCTCTAAGTAACCTTTCACTTGGAGAGTTAATCTCAATGTTTTCAAAGAAGTTTCATGATCAAATTTTCAATCTTTCAATCTAGCCATATGTTCCTTCTCAAAACGTTTTAAATGGTTAAATCATGATAAATTGATGTTAATATTTTGGTTTTAACTTGATTTTAATACAATTTTATGATGAATCCATGTTCCTTCCCTAAATCGATTTAGTCCTTACATGGGCTTTGTGATAATGGCTTGTTAATGGTTAAATTGTGATTCTCTTATGTTGAGTTGCTTATACCTACTGTTATTTACGTGAATTGATTATGAAATCATGATGAAGGGTCCATGTTGATCAATGTATGAAGATTTGAACATCCTTAGCTTAGATTCCATGAGTCACTGTAACATTGCCCTTTTATGATTTAATGTTGAATTCGAATAGGTGAAGATGATTATAGCTACTATTAAGTTGATATTATGAATGAATTGTAATTATAAATCATGTATTATCAAAGTGAATAATGATTGATATGAGTTAATCTAAGTTCTCCTAGTCTATTGATTGATCATACTATGTGTGTGATGTGATCTCGAATTGGGTTAGATGAAGCATAATTCCTTTCTAGTAAAGAGCTAATGAGCTTCTGCCTAGCATGTATTTTATTGGTAATACATGATTGATTATCAATACTTTGAGATATTGGTAAGATAGCCTACACCCTCTACTCACTATTGAATTTATAGTTTAATGCCTATGTTGGTATCATGATCTCTTAGGGATTTACGCATGATTTTAATATATTAAGTATATATTTAGTCACTGCCTTAGATTGATATTATTGATGAAATATTATCTATAATCGATTAAAGTGAGATTGGTTGATGGTTTATGTCCATCTACATTCTAGCATGTTAATGATATGTTGTACTAGTTTGTAGCATGGCCTTGTAGTAGTTTATGCATGAATTTGTATATAATTAGTTTATCTATTTAGCTATCTCCCTATACTTGAATTATTGATTAAATAGTAGTAATGGTCAATGATGACCAAAGGCTAAAGGATTGGTAAGAATTGATCTACTCTTCTACTCCTCTACTTTCCTTATAACACTGTAGTTGATGAAGCCTTGTATGGCACTGTGTGGTATGGTCCACTTATGGTGGAGGTGTTTAATTTTATTGTCATTATATATGTTTTGATTATGACCTTTAAAGCAAAAGTGATGAATATATGAATATGTGGTTATGATGATCACACTATGTGAAGCTTATGCCTACTCTCCTATTGTAATTGTGATTTAGGTTGTATGACTTTTGTATAAGCATGTGTATATCTATGTTAGGGAAAAGTATAGGTGCTGCCATTGATGAGTTAAAATGTTTAACAATCCCTTACTTATGTACCCCTATGTGAATGCATGAATAGTAAAAGTTAGGAGTCTTAAGTGTAATATGAAGTTGACTTGTCTCCTTTTCTATTATGTGTGGTGTGGTCTATGCTTGAAAGTGTATTATGGTCTAAGAGGGTGGCTGCCTCAACGAGTTGTTGATAGCCATTATGTGATCATGTTGACCAATGTACATACACATTCACATTTAATGCATGCTTACAAGTAGTATAGGTCATGATGTCTAAATGAAAGATAATTCTCATATTCACTAGTGTCTACTACTATGCATGTAAAGTATATGTATGTAAAGTATAATATGATGAAATATGATTGTGCATAGTTTCTTGGAGGGTTGATATGAATGAATTGCTCATATAGTTACACCTGTAGACTTATGCATTAATATATGAACATGTGTGACATTAAGTTACGTGAAAGGTTTGCTCACGTATAAGTACACACACATGAATGATGTTCTAGTAAATCAAGGTGACTTGAGAGTGTGCCCAAGATTACTCTAAGACTATATAGGTGCTTGAATATGCTATAAGCATATGAGGAATGAATATCCTAAGCCTATGTTTTATGAAAAATGTAATAAAGGCTTTTCAATAAAGGGAACTTAGCTTAGCACCGAGTGAACTTGACAATGGGAGGTGTTGACTTCCTTTGGATGAAGATTCAACATTTGTTCCTTAGAGAGTGTTGACTTCCCTTAGAGTAATATTCACCTATGGATCCACATGAGATGGTGAATTCCCTTTGAGGAAGGTTCACCCATGTTTTTCTCATGAGAGGAGGCCTTTATTGCCAAATGGCATGAAGAGGGATCATACCTATCCCTTAGTTCCATAAACTACGCTTTTCACATAGGATCTAGCAAGTGAATTCACTTAATATGATAGGATATATGTTAATGTTCTACCTTGGCTAGGTGAGTACACCTTCCATTGTTGTAAGGCTCTACAACACCAAATTTCATGTTTAGCACCCACGGTCTTAGTGTCGGTTAAGGCTATAATTTCCCTAAAGTAAAATGGACAATGGAAGTAAATGACTAGGATCCTAACTAAGATGACTTAAGGGAGGTTATTTAGGATAGGTGGAAGTAATGAACCCATATAGACATTTCACAAGTAGCTTCTTAGGAAGTCCTAGAGAGGTAATCTAATGTGTATGATTATGCCTATGTCCATATGCATGACGTTGTAGTATTGGTCTACTTGCTGTGATGAAATGCATGTTATGAGCCTATATGAAGTGGTCTTGATATATATGCATAATGTTGGTCATAATGACTATATGATGAAGGTCTTGCGTAGCTTGGATGAAGTTACCTTTAGTTGTTATGTTGATGTATGAAGTGTTAAGGTTTATGGTCTCGTGAAGAGTTAATTAAGTATGTGTGAGATTATGGGGCTTCACATGTACATTGAACTAGTACGCTAAGATTGGGGTCATGAACAAGGTCTTATAATGATGTATTTGAGAAGAAGTAAATCCATGTGCAAATTGATGTAGCTTACTGTAAAGACAATGGAGC
The DNA here is from genome assembly GCF_036512215.1 of Solanum lycopersicum. Taxonomy (NCBI): domain Eukaryota; kingdom Viridiplantae; phylum Streptophyta; class Magnoliopsida; order Solanales; family Solanaceae; genus Solanum; species Solanum lycopersicum. The sequence goes on along the minus strand of NC_090800.1, from coordinate 62,203,946 downwards.
CTTGATCTAAATGTGTCTTTAATATATTATGCCTATATGAGGATATGTGATGACTTGTGTGGGTTGTATTTATGTTTTACTTGTGGCCTTAAGGTGACTTGAAAATGTCATAAATTCTTCATGTGATTTTTTTATGATGTTTGACCTTTGAGTATGTCTATATGAAGTATCTGAATTATGATATATGATTTCAAGAAAATGTCATGCATATTTTTGCATGGTTTTATACTTACTGCATTCTTGTACTAATCCCATTCTTCTCTACTTTTTATAAAAAGTGTAGGTTATGGATGCTTAAAGTATGTTTCAAATGGTTGAGATCTTGGTAGATGATTTCCAAGCTCAAGGAAAGGAGTCCTTAAGTTCCAAGGATTTCCTATTCATGTCTTACTGTAAAATGTTTAAATGTTGTATAGTTATGTATATGTTTTAAGGGACGTGTCCCTAATGTACTCTAAAGGTGTTGAGTCTAAGATGGCAAAGAGATATATGAAGTAATGTTCTAGCATATGATGTGCTAAGAAAGTTTTAAATTTTTCGCTAAATTTACTATGACAATGCGATGAATGATAACTATGGGCTTGTATAAGACCTCCGAGAGGTTGAGTACTCCATGTAAATTCTAGGGGGTGCTCCCCGGATGTAAGAGTATGTTCCTAACATTGGATAATTACTACACATGACATTTATTTAGGAAGATCACCTATGAACCTTCAATTTTACCTCTCATGGCATAAATGCACAAATTATCACAATCATGAAATAAATTACTGTTTACCATAAAAATCAAATGAATTCATCATAATATCACAATTCAATTCTAATACAATCATGATTAGGTATTATCCAATAGTTTGGAATCATACCTAAACCCTACCCACAATGCAAGAACAAAACCCTAGCTAATTAAGTTTTTGACTTTAGAATTGGGGGAAAACTAAGAGGGATCCATGGGTGGAAGAATCCATATATGAAAATCTAAATATACATTTATTCAAAACCCTAAGGAAAATTTGCTTCAATGGAGAGAAATCAACCTAGGTTGCTGCCCCAACTTCCCTTCTTCTTCCTCTTCACTTCTAGAGAGATAATTTTTGAGAGAATTTGGGTTCTTAGATGAATGAGTTAATGACTTAGTTTTAGGGTCTTATTAAGATTATATATGGTTACATAATTAACTAATTGACATATATTAACCCCTAATTAATTAATGAGTTCACCCCCAAACCCCTAACTAAACACTAAATGCTTAAAACTATGTTGACATGTGGCCCACCCATCCACGGACAGTGGATGGGTATACTGCCCGTATTTGAATGTCTTAGGTAGGGTTCAGAAGCTCAACATTGCAGGTATTGACCCACCACCCCAATCTACGGGGCGTGAATCCGCCTACTGGCCATAAGAGGCAAGCGTAGGTGACCTACAATTTGGCAGTTTTGGAGCTGCTTTGAGGTCCTCCTCAAAGACCTCTCAGGTGGTTGTACCTTGACGCTTTAACCATTAAACCACAATTATAAGTATAGAAATCATTTTTACGACTTTTAAACCTCATACATACTTTAAAAATCTTACGAAAAGCTCTAGAACTCACTAGTTCAACTTACTAATTTTCGGGCATAACAAACTAGGATCAGTTGCCACATTCTGACATTAACATGGGATCAATTTTCACATTTTAGAATAAAAACATTAGATCGGGTACCACGTACCAATACAAACAATTTGGGTTTGCGTTCCAGGAGAGGACTTGTCATATATGTGTAATTGCTCATATATCTGGGAATGTGCAACTGGACATGTTTTTCTGAAATGATTGGTGGATTGTACATTATGTTCTTATATGTAGGGATTGCGATGTTGTAAGTTATCAGAGGTACATAATTATGTAATGAGTTGTGAATGGTAAAGTCTCAATTTGTGTTGTAGTATCGTAAAATGGGAACTAAGGGTCCCAGTGCTATATTTGCTATTTAGAACGTGGTCATGGGTATTATTGTTGAGGTTAGGGTATGGTAATACAAACTGATAATAAGCCTTTATAGGTGTAAATTGGGGTTATAAGTTGAGTAGAGATGGGAAAACGTAAGGCTGTGTCGTGAGTGGTTGGCAAGTTGGTAGTAGTATCTTTGCAACTTACTTAAGGGATTAATTGATTAGGTGTAATCACAAAATGAAGTAAGTGAGGGGTTAGAGGCTCGTGAACTATTAGGATATTAATATTCAGAAGGGTAAGGCCAATCAAAATATAAAGGTGAAGGAGCGATTAGTCTTATTTCATGTTTGCTAGTTGATTTCTTATAGTAAGCGGTGAGTATTCGGGTTGACTGATGATACCTACCAGTACATGTGGTTGTATTGATACTACTCTTGTTATGACTTTTGGGTATAGTCTGGTTATAGGATCAGTGATGTTTCATAGGTGAAGACAAAGGAAAATCTCAGGCAATTTCTATTTTGCCTTCCGCATGATGGAAGCTGTGTCTTTTCATTAATATGTCTTACTTTTTACTCTTAGTAGCTCTTGTACACATACTTGAGGATGTAAATTACTTTACAAGTTGTAACTTTGAGTCATTTTAATCTCTCATTTTCATAAATATATTATATGACTTTCCTTTATTTGACATTTTTCTTAATTTTCCACAGGATTTTAACTATTGGAATATCGAGGGTTCTCCTATCTAGGTTATAGCGCAGGTTCCCACATGACCCAGTGTGTTGGGTCGTGACAATCCTCATCTATTTCCATGTGTTCCTATTATAGCTTGGGGTATTTAGTTTCTCATGATTTAATATTTTGGTTTTATGTGTCTTAGATATTTTCATGTTTCCTCACTGATGCATATTCATGAAAAGCTTAAATTTTTAGATAATAAGTGAATTTGATGAATTTCTCCATGTTTATGTGCATTTCAGTATGAGTTGCATGAAAAACCTAAATTTTGAGAAAATGAGAAGACACTTTGGATATGATTTATCTTGGAGTTGATTTTCTTGTTTGGATATGTACATTTATGTGATAGCATCCATGTTGGGCTGTTAGATCTCCTTCTACCCTTCTTATGATGTCATGAGTTTCATTCGAGGATGAATATTCACAAGAGGGAGATATTGTGATATCTCAAATTTGATTAAAGGCGTGACCTACGGCTCCCACCTACGGTTGGTGAGAGTACTTAAGAACTGTATGTGGCATCCGCAGGTGAGAAGAAAAATAAAGTAACTTTTTTGGATATCTCTTTGGACTTACTGTAACCATGTATAGTGCGTATGTAGACCTACAAATCATACATAGGACCCATCGTTTGGAGGTCAAAATTCAAGTTCTTGAACCCCACACACGGTCGACCAGGATGATCCATAATAGAACGTATGAATCATAGGTCCAAATCGGAGGTGGAGGTTCAAACAATTTAATTGTTATGACTTTTAGATATTATACTAATTGTTTTAATACAATACACTATCGTTCTTACCCTATACCCTAGGTCTTATATAAAAAAAATTTAACCCCCAAATTTCCAATTGAACTCATTCTCCTAAATTCTCAAAAGTTGGTCAAAGTTCTTCCCTAATATTTCTCTCTAAAGCTTGAAGAGGAAGTCTGGAGTTTCAAGATCAAGTCTCCAATTCACTACTGATTGTGGGTTTTTGACATCAAGGTATGATAGTATTAACCTATGAAGTTCTTTCCTCCATAGGATTCCTAAATTCTCCAATTTTACAAGTTAGAACTCTCCAATTGAAGATAGAGTTTTCTTCCATCTCACGGGTTCCTTTCAATTATGATTCGATTAATTATCTTATGTCTTTTATGCACGAAATTGGGTTGTTGCATTTTTTTAAGTCGAACTCACTTGAACCCATGAGTGATCTATGATTTCTAGATTTTTGTCATATGATAAAACTTTTGAATTATGAAAGATGAATTTATGAAGATATGCATGTTTCTTTATGAAATTGATGAAAATGATTTAAGGTTGCTTTGAGATTTAATCATCATTTTATTTGTTACGAAATGATTTCTCACATACTACTCTAAACGATTGTGAAAGGATTTGTTCACATAAAGAATTCGTAAGGTCGAAAGATTTTCTCACCTAAGATGAATTGGGATTAAAGAGCTATTCTAATGAATTTTAGCTTCTGGCTACTTGATTGTACCTTTTCATGGGTGATAAAAAGAATAAGATTAATGACTATTCCGTGGGATTTATGCTTAGCACCGAGAGGATATCAATATGGAATCTCTATTGTAGTTGACGTTGAGTTTCTAGCAGCAATCTCTATATCCCATAACTATGTGCCACCATAGTTTGATCTTGTATAAACATTAGATAGTGGATCCACCTAAGCTAGAAGTTTATGGTTCTTACCTTGGCAAGTAAGGACATCTCTTCTCGATGTGGGATTGTTACCGGATCCCATGTTATAGCTTACATTGTCAATGTCGTCAAAGGTAAACTTCCCACAATAATGAACTAAACTTACTTCTAGAAGTATCTAAAATATGTTTTAAAGATGTTTAGGTTGGATTGAATATGATTCCAAATTATGTCTTCTAACATGTTATTTTATGATTTAGCTTTATCATTGCATGTTATATAATGTTTCTTCTAGCAAGATTACATAAATCCTATACATTTCTATCATACTTAGTACATTTCATGTTCTAATCCATACTTATGCCTAAATTGTTTCACTAATGTAGGTTCTGACACTTCAATTTCGTACACTCGTGGCTAGTGATTGCATATAGACATTGAATATTGGTGAGTCCTCATGTTCCAAGGACGGAGACTATTTTATGGCTTTTATATACTTTTATTTCAAATTGTGTATGTGATGTATGAGTTACGTCTCAATCACTTCCTTATGATGTAATAGATGGGGCTGAGAATTACGTTGGACTTTCTTTTCTTTTTTTATCAAACTCTTTATGTATTAAAAATGTCTTTAAAAACTTTAAATTCTTATATCTTGTATAATGTATGCTAAGTGACTTGTATAGGGGCTTTCGAGGTCCTCTACGCCATGCTATGAGTAGGATGTACTTTGGGCCGTGATAACAATATAATATAATTCAATAAATTTCAAACATCATTATATGTATGAAATACATATCAACTAAACTTAATGTTATGTATCAATCACCACAAAAAAAGCTTTTGAGAACAATTATATATAAAAAAGTATCTTTTATAAACTAAAATATTTTTCAATGAGTATAAGATACATATATAGTAATGTATCATGCACAATTTTATCAGCGTGATAGATAAATACTAGTTTATACTATATTATTTGATACATAAAATCTATCACACAGTAATGCATCAATCTCAAATCAAACAACTTATGGACACAATTACTTGTTTAATATATCCTTTAAGAAAAAAATACTTATCAATTTAAACGATATTCATAAACAACAATGTATCATGCACTAATTATTTAGACTTGATATACAAATTTAAATTTATACGAAATGTATCTGATACATAGCAACTATCACACATGTATTCATCTCAAACATAACATCTTATGAGCAACAATTACTTATTTAAAATATCTAGTATAAATACAATACATACCAATTCAAACAAGATACATATTATAAAATGTATGGACCCATCAAAGTTATGTATCTCTTCAACCTTTTTGTCATTTGTATCAATGCATAACAAATACAATGAAAAATCATGATCTTGTTTCTTCACCTCAACGATGTATCAGATCTACATATTTTTTCTCAACTCGACAATATCTAATTAAGATGCATTTACTGATTTGATATTTATAAAATCAATATTTTGACGAACAACAATTCTTTCACTTTTTTATCGTTCATACCTCACCTCACTTTTCAAGATTTCGAAATAAATCAATAAGATTGACAGGTTCATGTTGTATCAGTACAATTTGTCTCAAGTTTGAAAGGTTCTTTGATGTACATGGAGAAGAAATTTGAATTTAAAACTATTAGGATTTATGATTGACTAATTGAAAAGTAAGAAGAAATATGTACACGTAATTTATGAGATCTTAATTCAGTTTTTCATTCCCCAACTTTTTTAGCATAATAACTTGATACATTATGTATCAGCACTAATATATCCAACCTATTAGTTATGTATGCGAATGTTGTAAAAATTAAGAAATTATTATATTTAGTAAAAAAATAGAAGTAATATATAATTTACCCCTTACATGATGTGATTCTTAAAGTTTTTACTTAAAATAATGTATAACAATGATATCTTTATTTAAGAATTCTCATTTGACTTCAACATTACTTATATGACTTAAATGATAAAACAATGATTTTTTTTTTGTTTTGTATCTTCTAACAAAAATAAATCACAATATTGATATGTTTTTCCTATTACTAGGAGGATTACACATAAATCATAAAATAATATATATTGAGCAATAACTTATTGTAAATATTTCTTTCTTAACCTGTTTCATTTAAGCAAATTGACTGGTACTTCAACATGATAAAAGATCACAAGACCCAATAACAAAGTCGATGTAAATAAAAAAAAAATACTATTAAAAACTTTTTATTCTTTTGGTTCATCCATATAGTATTATAAGCTTTTAGATAATTAATCTGAACTCGAAAAGAGACTAATTTATTCCTCACTAATAATTTTTTTTTTATGATTTGGCCATCTCGATAACAAAGTGAATATATTTACATATATGTATAGTATATATCTATTAAGATAAAGTATATACAATTAATACATTGTGTACATATTTTGTTAATAAGATGGCCCAAAAAGAGTTTTCTCAGAAAGAAAATGTATTTCAACATATAACATTTAATATATCAAGTTATAGCATATTATTAAAAAATAAAAAGTTGATTTTAAATAATTTAAAACATTTGTTTTTTTAAAAAAAATTGAAGAAACAATCGGACAAAATTTTTAAATGGAAAATGGCGTATTTTATTATTTAAATTAAATACAATTATTAAATGTGTTAATTGATTAGAACATATTAAGAAAATTTAAGAAAATCAGATTAATTAGTTACCTTAAAACTCTCAATTTAGTAGAAGTCAAATTAAATTTTGACTTAATTCCTTAAAAAGCTCTAACAAATTGAAATTTATGTAAAAATTGTATTTTTTCTCTAGTTTTCACGATTCTCTCAGTATTGCAGCAGATATTATTTCATTTTTTAGTAATTGAAGAAAATTTTCCATTGAAATTTGGTGTGATGGACGACATTGTATCAATATTAATTAAACATGGTGGAAGATGGAATTCATCAAGTTAGTTTTTATTATAATTTGTTGATTTTTTTTTGTTATTTTAGGATCTGAAATATAGATTATTGTGTGTTTTTGGATGAAACAGTGTTTTAGTATAATCCATATTTGAAAAAAGCACGTAACAATATATGCGTTTGAATTTTAATAAAATGGAAGATTTGGGTAATACGTAATTTATGAAAAAATAGAAAAAATAAAATTGATCGTACAATGTGTTTAGTAACTAGTCAAGAAATAAGTATTTATAATTTTGTGGATTTGAAGTCTGAAATTTGTATTAACCGTGTATGATATTTATATTATTATGTTTGTATGAATTTTTGTTTTGATGAGAATGGTGTTGTTTGTTTGTTTGTTTGGATGATGGAATGATGTTTTTTTAAAGTATGAATTATGTTGTGGATAGCAATTTTTGTATGTTACATGATGTAAATTTTCTTAAATATTTGTGTATGAGTTGTATGTGAATTATCTATCATTTTCGAAATTTAATGTAATTTGAATAGATGTTTCTATTTGGCAAAGAAAGATAAATGTTGATTTAATTGTGTATGAATTTTATATGAAATTTGTATTCTTTTTTTAGTTAGTATGTTATGAAAAGAAATATGTATATATATATGACATGTGATGATGAAAGTTATAATAATTATGTATGAAATGAGTATGAATTTTTTTTGTATGAACAATCTTTTAAAGTTAATTTCGTTATGTTATGTTGAAAGGTATATTAAGTGTGTATTAAGTGTGTATTTAATATGCATTATGTTGTACTAAATATTATTTTAATGTTGTGAAACAGGTAAATATATCAATTTTTATATAGAGGCATCATATATGATGTGTCTACTCTGTATAGTGGTCTAGATAGTGAGATAATATTACAACATAATATAGATGTTAATATAAGTGCTATTGAAATAAAATATATTGTTAGCTATATGTGTCCACTTGTTAGTATTCACAATGATGTTGGGGTAAGGATTTATCTATATCAAAAGAAAGTGAATTTGGATTTCTTTACAAAATATCCATTGTGCATCTCTTTGAAAGATTATGAGATGTATAATCAAGATCCAGGAGTCATTATTGATAGAATACATTCTGAAGTTAGTTTAACATAGAGTAACATTTATTTATACTCCAACAATTCTATCCATTTGATCAGAGTTAATTTAGACGGAGTTGTCGATGAGAAAAGTTAAGGAGATAATGATGTAATAAGTGACCATTCCAACCTATTTATAGCTGAGAATCAAATTTACAATAATAGGAAAACACTTAAGAGGTGGTGATGCATGTTGGACTTGTCAAAAAATTCAGTTTTCGAGTAGCGCGTTGTAATGCATCTCAGTAAGTACACATAATTGTTTTAAGTTATTTTTTTCATTTGATTTGTTTTGCTGTATAAAATTTAACTGTATATTTTCTTATATGTGAAACAGTTATCACCTGACTTGTCTTTCTGAGACTTGTTCTTGAATGATGAGAGCATCTAGTTTGAATAAATCAAATTTATTCAAAGTTAGGAATAATGTTGAACACACTTATTCTGTTCGAGATAGAGTGTATTCAAGACGTCAGGGGATAATTGACGTTGTAGTTGTCTTTATAATGGAGAAGTATATTAATCCATCTAATGTATACACTCCAAAGGATATAGCTGATGATATATTGAAATTGCATGGTCTTTCGCTAATACACATACAAGCGAGGGGGGCTAAAGAAAAAGCAATAACATTGGTGCATGGAGATCCGGCCGAATCATATGCCAAATTACCAGGTAATTTCAATGTAAAGTATGAATTTAAAGTTTTTAATGGTAAATTTTTTTTTAAAAAAAAAGTCCATACAGTGTGTTTTCATAATGAATTGAATTTGTTTAGTTTCCTTTATATATCAATTATGTATCCTTTATGTGTGTTATTATAATTAAATAGGTATAAAAGCATGTATCATTTCTGTACCAATTAAGTCTTCTTTATGTATCCATTAAGTTATATATATGATATTTTAAGTTGTCATATTATATAATTGTAAAGATTATAGGTTATTTATACATATTGGAGCAATCATATCCTGGATCGGTTTTGAAAATAGAAAGAAAAGAATGTGATAAATTCTTATACGTATTTGTTGCATTAGAAACTTATATTAGAGGCTGGGAGTATTGTAGGCTAATTGTAGTTATCGGGATTAAAATGTTCATATGGTGGTACAATGTTAACTGCCAGTACGATGAATTCGGGAGGCATATTTTGATCCCATTTAATTTTACGCTTATATAATATAATAAAATATGATATAAATTATTTTTCTAATTTGTGTGATATTTTTTTAAAAAATGGATCATGTCATATACTTCCATTAGCGTATGCGATAGTGGATTTCGAAAACGACGCTTCATGAACTTGGTTCTTTGAACAGTTTAAGGAAACATATGGATTAGACAAAACATGTGTTTTATGTCGGATCGAAATAAGAGCATATTGAAAGGGACTGCTCTGAATCTGGACATTATGCCTGCATATGATACTTATCATGCAATGTGTTGAAGAATTTCAATAGAAATACTGAAGATTTGAATGTTTTATTTATTACACTGGCAAAGACTTATACAAAACAACAGTTCGAGACGATTATGAGAAGAATAGACCAGATAGATCCGCGAATATGACTTTACTTATTTGATATTGATTATAAGAAATGTTCAAGAGCTTACTCAAATTGTAAGTGCACATGGACCATGACTTCAAACAACGCCGAGTCATTGAATAATGTTAATAGGTTAGAAAGGAGGTTTCCGGTAATTTCATTTTTTTTAAATTTATGAGGGTAACAATTCAAAGATGGATTCACAAGAACAATAAGGAGGCTGATAAAACAAGATCTGAGCTGACAAAAAAATATGATCTTTATCTACAGAAAAATATTTCTTTGTCTTGCAATATGAGGGTATGTTTTTCACTCTATTTAATAATAAATAATTGTATTTTTGATTTCCAATATTTAGTGTCATGTATATTAACAATATAACATTAAAACTTTTAATTAGGTGATACCTTCAACTGTTGATATGCATGTTGTAGCCAAAGGATCAAAGTACATAGTAAACTTGAACACAAAGATGTGTAGTTTCGGGAGATTTCAACATTATGAGATACGGTGTGGTCATGTAATTGCAGTTCTTAGATACAGAAGCATATGTCATTCTAGTTGAACCTATCCCACGTGAGAGTACATTGGATATACCAAATTATAGTTCAGAGCATAAATTGATGTCACCCAATCCAAAAAGATCAGCGGGAAGACCAAAACTAGAACGCTGGAAGGGGTTTGCTAATATGAAATTCAAAAGGTCAAAAATCACATGCAGTAAATGTCATCAAGTTGGACACAATAGAAAGACATGTTCAAATTATCCTGTGCAAAAACATGATTTCTTATTGTTACACTTTTTATGTTGTTTTGACTGTTAGACACAAGTTTTGTTTTATGGAATGCATTTGCTATCACTTGCATTGATAAATTTTGATTTCGTAAAAATTGTCCAAATATAAATAACATTGAAGAACAATTTTTTCGAATGTGAAATGTTGTATATCATTATTGTTCAAATTCCATACATAGTATATAGTGCATGCGAAATTTATATTAGTTAGATCAACTATTATGTAGTTAAAATTAATCCTCATTGAGAAACTATTCATAAAAAATTCATACAAATTTCATAAAGTATTAAAATTCAGTAAATCATACATCTATTCGTTTCTCTTCCATATATTTCAAAGTAAAATATGACATACGTAATTCATACAATGTTCATACATAAGAATAAATTATTTTTACTATATTTTGGTACATTAATGTATTGTTAAACTAGTTCATACAAAGTTAAAATATATTTCATATAAAATATATACATGGTTTATACATATTTATACAAAATTTAATACATATATAATTCATACAAGGTTTGTACGTAAGGATAATTTTTTTTGTAACATATTTTACATTAATGTATTGTTAAATTTTTTCATACAAAGTTAAAATATATTTCATACACTATGCATACATAGATGATACTATTTATTACAATGATTATAATATGACATACGTAATTCATACAAAGTTCATACATAATGATAAATTATTTTTAACATATTTTGGTACATTCATTTATTTTAAACTAGTTCATACAGAGTTAAAATATATTTCATCCAATATGCACACATATTTATGTGTATCAAAAATATATATTTATGTGGTTTTATGTGTATAGACGTAGTAATTAGTTCATTTAAAATAAGGGATAACATTGATAATTTGTATAAAACAATTTGTATTTCATATTAAGAAGAAAAAATGAAAAATAACATAAATAGTTCAATAGTTAAAAAAATATGTCATTCAAAATAATGCAAAGGGTGGAATGAACTTTTTCAACTTTCTATTACGTGGTCTTGGAGTAGGATAATTGGTGGTGTCCATAACTTGTTCTTTTGGCGTGCGAGGTCCACCATACTTGCTAGCAATTGTACCCGTAACTTCATTGTCACTTATTGCGCTCTCTTCATTCTTTGATTTTACATAATGCCAAAGTAATGTGACATACCTCTAACGATTATATGTTGAATTGATATCAATATCAGACACATCAATAACACCATTGTTGATATATTCAGCAAAAAGAGAGGTGTATAGACCATAATCAATGTAAATAATTTGAAATTAGAAAAAAATTATAATAACTGTATAATCATGTCATTTTAGATGAAATAAAATAGAGTATAGTAACTATACAAACTTGGATCTGTCTTCTTGTTGAGGAACATCTGTCACAATCTTGATATCGAGAGGTTCGGATTGAGTCTTCTGTTGATATTCAGGGAGATTTTTCGTATACAGATCAAGCTTTTTGCCGTAAAATTTTGTGCTCGCCAGAAATAATGGTATCATGGTTGCAAGTTTATCAACAACTCCTTTCACTTTCTTGTTGTGAACAGATCCTCCACTCATCGAATCGTATACATGTTGACATCTAAGTTTGATTCGAAATACAACAAGCAACCAATGGAATTTCTCGTTGACATTGACAGGGATAATTACTTCGTCAATCCTATCCCAAGCAATGTCAACAAGCAGCTTAAATTCTCTAATGCACTGTCCAACATCATGGTCAGGGGCAATGCATCTCATGTCGCAATCTGAGTGTCTCTGTTGTTTCTCAATGTTATCAATTCACGTCATAAATCAACAGTCAATAGTGTTGTATGAAGTTAATGTTTGGGAGTATTGTCTTCTTGCAAAGATAATACATAATTGTATTAATATGCTGTTACAAACAAAAAAACATAAATAAAACACATCGATACTTCATACACAAATTATATATAAAATGCATATACATGTTTCATAACCAATTTCATACACAAATCATACGAATATAAATTATATACATGTTTCATAACTAATTCAATATATACTTCAATGCATACACAGATCATATTATATTAATAATTTATATGTGTAGAACATTTTACTGAAATATGTATATTAATAGTTCAATACATACATCAATGCATACACAATGCCTATTATATTAAATTAAGACAATACATACTTCAATTAATGTGAATTCAGACAAAAACTAACTTACAGTATAAAATCTATTCAAGTGTTATAAAATAATCATTCAATATTGATTCAAATTATATCTTTACTCGTCCTCCCAAAGTCTGCACAGTTGACTCATTATATTAAAAAAAATCTGCGATTTTGACAACGCCAAAGTCCATTTGAGGATGAAATGTATTTTTAACCTTTGAATAAGATGCTTTCATGTGAATATTGCAAAAATGATTGTAAAAATTTTGAAATTGTGAATTTAAATAAAATAAATTTATTAATAGACATTTATACCTGCCACGTCTATTTGAAACATCTTTGATAATCCATTGGTTGAACTCCTTGATGAAGTGAACTG